>NC_080566.1:13965000-14576250 GCF_030253575.1 Rhododendron vialii | reverse complement strand
GTTGGTGAGTTGATGAAGATCTTTGTGTCGGTGAGCATTGAGTTGATCTAACCAGAATGAGTTCATGCCGTTTCAAACTTGAATGCATTTTTTCCCTCAAGATGGCACTGAGGATTTTTGGGAACTTGAGCATAAGGCAGTGTTCTAAAAGTTGGCCACCTAGGCCGACTAGTCCCCACCTAGGCACTAGGCAGTGGTCCAACACCTAGATTAGGCTGCCGACTATTTGGCACCTAGTCCTTGCCTAGGCGGCTAACTAGTAGGCGCCTAGGCTCTAGGCGGACCTTTCCCGCCCGACTAGCACCTAGCAATTTTTTGAAAATTGGCAGAAGGTTCAGTGGAAGTGGGAGGAGGAAGAGGTGTATTGGACAGTGCAACCCATCAGCCTCACTCAGATTACATTAGTGGACAAAACAAAACACCACATTTGGGTTTATGTATATTCTCTTTTGTCCATTATACTGAGCTGTGGAAGAAGTTTGTGGGGGAGCCTCTCATGGGCCCATTTGTTGTGGTGTCTTTCCTTGTGTTTTTTTGTCATGCAACCAGTTCTGTCCTAGTATTTACATTAGATAAGGTTGTTTACGAAGGAAGATTGGATATATAAGTATTAAGTAGTATATTATATTTTTGTTAGATGTCTATACGATGAAGAGGAATTCGAATTGGTACCCGGTAACCGTACCGTACCAACAGGGGAAATGGTACCATTCTCTGTTCTAAATGGCGGCCGCCGAGGCCGCCTAGGCGCTTGGAGGTACCCTGCCGCCACGCCAATACCCCTTGGCGTTTGATTTGGCGCCCAGGGAGGTTTGGCGGCTGCCTTGGCGGTCTTGGCGGTCGCCTAGGCGGCCTTGGTGGCCATGGCGGTCTCGGCGATTTGGCACCCAGGGAGGTTTGGCGGTGTTTGGCGGCCGCCTAGGCGGGCCTTGGCGGCATCATCGATGTCTTTGGAGGCCTTTGGCGGCCTAAAATGTATAGTATTAAACTAATGTAGATCAAGTTTTGGAAGGGTATAGAGGAGAAGAGTTAAAGAAAGGAGATGAACTTTAACTTGGCATTAGGGATCTCCGATCTCGTTTATTTCTACTTATTGTCTTATTCAACTTATTTGCTAGTTGCTACTACTTAATTTCATTTGGGTTTGTACATTAAACTTTGCATTATGGTTATTTAGAACTTTGAACTTGTATTATGGATACATAGAATATAGTTTGATTGGATAATGGTTTGTTAAAAAAAAAAACAAAAACGCCGAATTGCTTGGCGGCGCCTAGGCGGCCGCCTAGGGCGCTTGGAGGTGGGTCTCCGCCCTACTAGCGCCAAGCGCCATTTAGAACATTGGTACCATTTCCATTACGGTTGGTATTCAAAACCTTGATTACGCTGCTATATACATGCAAAAGTACAATAATACAATGTGTGTATGTTTTCTGGTTTTCCTATGCCAACAACTGACATAATTTCCACATATAGACAATGACTTCTGCAATGGGTATCGTAGTTTTCCTGGAGACATATGAACCAGTAATTGCGTCCAATTCAAGGGAAAGGAATTCCATTGACATGCCAGTATCCACCCTCTCTTTGGAAAAGGAAAAAACAAGAAAGAAAAAGTCACTGTCAATACTTCATTATATAAACTCATTCGGGTACAATTTCGTGAAAAGTAAGTGACCTGCTAATTTCTCTTGGTATATATAAAAATTGTTTTTTTACCAAATAGGAAACAATAAGTAAATAGCTTTTGTACCGGCTCCTGAGCAATTAATGAAAATTTTGTGCAAATCAAGATTATTAAAGTGATGGGCATTAGTTCACCGCTTTGTATTTGGTGGTTAAACAAGATGATTGCCTTCTTGACCAGAGAATTTCCTCTTATTCAAGAGTGACCTTTTTTTAACCTGGCATGTGAGCTCTTTCCTTACTCAATAGGGGCTAGTGTCATGGAAGGGCAGTAGGGTCTTACCGACCAGACTAGATATGGGTGACCCTTCTTTTTTTCTTACAGGTATGCGAAGGGGTAGTAAGAACAGAGAAAGTCTAAGGTCTTAAGTCGAGAAAAGGTGCCTAAAAGGGCGTGTTCATCTTGCATTCTTTCTTTTGATTCTCAATTGATATCTGTCTGCAGCATTTGGTGCGATTGCGATGGGATGAATTAAACCCGATCGAGCGAAGGAATTTGGCAAATGGTGCAGTTGATTTGATGTCTCAAATTGCAAGCCCTTCTGAAGAATGGGCTTTGAAAAGTCAGATGGCTGCTCTTGTTGCTGAGGTTGTCTATTCCCTTTTTGTCAAGTAGCTGATGGATCTTGTTGGGATGTTATATTCATTTGTTTTACCTTGATTACAGATAGTGAGGAGGGAAGGCCTAAACCTATGGCAGGAGCTTCTTCCATCTCTAGTTTCTCTTTCAAACAGTGGTCCTATACAAGTATATGGCAACTTTCTCTATTAACAGTTGTTGATTAAGTCTACCATTCTTGTTAATGATACTTTTTTGATTTGCTTAATCCATTGTAGGCTGAGTTGATTTCAATGATGCTAAGGTGGCTTCCTGAAGACATTACTGTACATAATGAAGATTTAGAAGGTCTATAACTGGGAGCCATGAGTATACCTTTCCTTTTTTAGTGTAGCATTAGATGTAAGTTGGTCCTCGTTAATGTGGCCTTAAATTTTCATGTTATGAACTAAGGAACATGTGTCCTTTTCTTGGCACTGTAAAAAAGGGGCGTGGTGTGCATGGGGCCGCTTGGTGAACTTCAATGCCTCATCTTTAAAGTGATGAAAAACCGAGTGATCTTGTTTCCCTTCCTGTTTATTTATTAGTTTTCAACCAAATAGAGGGGTTAAGATTCTTCTATTTGGGTCATAACGGAAACATAAGAAGTATGAACAGTGTTGTAGAAGTTGGCCTATGGCCCAAGCGGTAGTCAATGTTCTAAATGGCGCTTGGCGCTAGTAGGGCGGAGACCCACCTCCAAGCGCCAAGGCGGCGCCAAGCAATTCGGCGTTTTTTTTTTTTAAACAAACCATTATCCAATCAAACTATATTCTATGTATCCATAATGCAAGTTCAAAGTTCTACATAACCATAATGCAAAGTTTAATGTACAAACCCAAATGAAATTAAGTAGTAGCAACTAGCAAATAAGTTGAATAAGACAATAAGTAGAAATAAACGAGATCGGAGATCCCTAATGCCAAGTTCAAAGTTCATCTCCTTCCTCTAACTCTTCTCCTCCATACCCTTTCAAAACTTGATCTCCATTAGTTTAATACTATACATTTTAGGCCGCCAAAGGCCTCCAAAGACGCCGACGATGCCGCCAAGACCGCCTAGGCGGCCGCCAAACACTGCCAAACCTCCCTGGGCGCCAAATCAAATGCCAAGGGGTATTGGCGTGGCGGCAGGGCACCTCCAAGCACCTAGGCGGCCTCGGCGGCCGCCATTTAGAACACTGGCGGTAGTCCCCGCCTCGACTAGGGTCCTAGGCATTACATTAGGCAGCGGGATGGTAGGCAGGATTAGTCGGCGAGGCATGATTAGTTGGGAGGGCGGCATTAGTGGGTAAGTGGGGACTAGTTAGCGGGTATATTTTGTAATTTTGTTGAATTGGGGGTTTAAATATGTAATAGTAGAAAGACAAGGTGTCAATTGTTGTTTCACCAAAAAAATATATGTAATGACTTTTAAGTTCTCTCGACAATTAGCATCACTAAATCGGAGCAAACGCAAACCTAAATTACAGCAACACAAAACTCTCATAGGGTAAAAACTATGACTAAAAAGAAGTAAGCGACCCAACAATTGGATATTCACTTTGATGAAATGGTCGATGATGAAGAGTCCATGACTAAAGAGTAGTTTATGGTTGCCAAACTAGACATTAAAACATTTGGTTTTGATGGATTCATAGATGGGTGAGTGTTTGATGCTTAGTTGCACGAAAGGGCGGGAGCTGAATGAGCATGAGTGGGGGAGCGCCAGAATATAGCTCCCAAGGTATAAGCGTGAAAGGAACGTAGCATAGAATATACCTTTAAAAAGTACATTCTCTTCGGGGAATAAAAACATGTGTGCCAAGTCCACCATAAGCGTAAGAAATGTGCTAGTGTTTCAATATATGGTTTTCTTTTCATCAAAGACCAATTAATAAAGTCAAGTGATAAATCCCCACTTTTCTATACAAGGATTGTACAAAAGCTCCCATCTTCGTAAGGAGTGGGCTCCCGTCGAGCACCTTAGTTGGGAGCGCAGGAGCGCGCTCCTAAGGTAGGATTGGCACCACTTTATAAGCTCCCTGCAAATAAGGTTTGATGTTTTCATTTTGGATGATATTTGATGCTTTGTTCTACTTACTCAAACTTTGGGGAAGGGGAAATATTTTTGAAAAAAGAAAACCCGTCTTATCTATAGGTGCCGACTAATTGGCGACTAGTCAGCTTAGGCGCTAGGCGCCCCTCCGCTGCCCAACTAGCACCTAGTGACTTTTAGATCCATGAGTATAAATAAGTTATTTGACATGCTCTTGTAATTTCTTTCTGCTGCTGGTTCTCTTACCTGGTTCTGAATGTATTCTATTGGCTTCAGGTGACCGGCGCAGACTATTGTTACGCGGGCTTACTCAGTCTTTGCCTGAAATCTTGCCGTTACTATATACTGTATGTCTTTGTTCTAACTGTTGGCATGAGATGCTGGTTTTCAAATGTTCATGATGCCTTTGTTTGTGATACAGTTACTTGAGCGGCACTTTGGAGCTGCGGTGAGTGAAGCAAGTAGGCAACAACTGGATATTGCAAAACTGCATGCAGCTACAGTAACGGCTACTTTGAATGCTATCAATGCGTATGCTGAGTGGGCTCCTGTACCGGATCTCTCCAAATATGGATTGATACATGGGTATGATTTGCTTAAGCATATTCTAGAGCCTCATTTCAAATTCTGTGAGGAGAGTTGACATCTCTTTGTCCGTCTCTCTCATCAGGTGTGGTTTCTTACTTTCTTCTCCTGATTTTCGACTTCATGCTTGTGAGTTTTTCAAACTCGTCTCATCAAGGTATGGGTATAAGTTATTTTTATGCAATTTATGTGTCATATCGGCAAAATATAGGCTATTATGGTAATTTTGGACTTGGTTTTCCAGGAAGAGACCTGTTGATGACACTGCTTCAGAATTTGATTCCACAATGAGTAATATCTTTCAGATATTGATGAATGTCTCTGGAGATTTCTTGATCAGATCTAGCTCAAATGTTGGTGGCACTGATGAAAGTGAATTTGAGTTTGCGGAATACATTTGCGAGAGTATGGTGTCTTTGGGTTCCTCAAACTTGCAATGTATAACTGAGGATAGCACAACTCTATCATTATATGTTCAGCAGGTAATGTTCGATACTAATCATTATCTACTATAAGTAATCAGCTGAAGAAATTAGGACCGTCAATGAGATGGAATGAGTGGGGGAATATAGTAAATTGAGGTTCTCAGTCATCTCTTTGCAGTACTTAATTATATAAAAAATTGGTCTTAGGTCCATTATGTGAATTTCATAAGCCGACAAGTCTACCTATTAGTTTTGTAAGGTGTCAAGTCCATTTTAAAAAGTTCATGGCCGCTTGCCTGTGTCTGGTAAGTTCTACTTGTTCAGAATATTTATGTGGAAGATAAACTTTGAAGCTTGTTTGCCTCCTGTTGATTTTAAACCTAATTGCCTGTAACTTGGATTAAAGAAAGAAATAAAGAATCGATAGGTTGTGATAATGGCAAAGTTATGTTTGTCATGTACCTCCCGGCTTCTTCAAAACGAGCTTCACTGATTTTATCTGGTACAAAATTTTCTTTCAGAAAAGTTGGTACGTTTTCTCAAAGTTTTCAGAGGCAAAAGCGCAAGGGCCTCGTTGTTGACCTCTCATGAGGGGAGGCTCAAGCCTCAAAGCGTTGAGGCATAAGCCTCTAGAGTTTATACTTTTTATTGGTAAAAAATAAAATTAACTAGAAATACCATAGAGGGGATAGTGTTTGTGCCATATAAAGGTGTCTCACAAAAAATAAGAAAATAGTAGATAGAATTCACAAAAAAACATGTTAAGGCATAAAGACATAGTGTATTGTAGGGTTGCAAACAAATAGAGCTGCTCGCGAGCAGCTCGACTCAGCTCCGTTCGTGATGTAAATGAACAAGCTCGAGCTAGGACTTTTAGCTCATTTCATAAACTAGCCGAGCTCAAGTTTGCCAAGGCTTGCGAGCCCAAATATATATATATACACACGCTTATATATTATTACTCCACATACATACATCAGTACATAGTAATTGTAATTGGAAATGTTGACTGCCATCAATGTGGCTGTTGTGAGTCCCCAATACATGAGAGCACGCAGAAACAAGCACTCCACCAGAGGAAGCTTTATAGAAGGAAGGAATGCCTCTTGAACACTTGAGTTTCCGATGTGGGACAAATGAAACCAAGCAAAATTTTCCTTCTCTTCTAGTCCCACATTGAACTCTTACACAAAAGAGCAACGTAGAGCACTTCATAAAGAGAGAGCAATCCTCGGAGCGTTTGTTGCTGGGCTGGGGACGAACTTTTGAGCGACAACGAGCCGAGCTCAAGTCAAAGGAATATTTTTCGAGCCAAGCTCGAGCCCATACCGAGTGGCTCGCCACGAGCTCGAGTCAGTGTCACATATGGCGAGCCGAGTCTGAACATGTTGAAGCTTGGCTCGGCTTGTTTGCAGCCCTAGTGCGTTGATAGATCCAACATCTAAAAGCACTCTAAGTTGTATTGCAAATATGCAAAAACCTGGCGTCTTTGCCCCAACAACTTCAAATGAAACAACTCTTTACTTGCAAAAAGAAAAAGATCCGACTCTTCTTAGGAATTTACTTCCATCGTCTGGGCAAAAAAGGCGTGAAAAGTGTACGCCTCTGTATGCCTCCAACGGATGGGTCAGCGCTTTTGTGGTTCTCTACCCAAAAAATCAACGCCTAGAGACATTTTTGCAGTGCCTTGTCCTGAGGCAAGTCTCAGAATCGCCTTTGAAACAGACTCACACTTGGACACATCCAATTGGATCAAGTCTTTGTTGTAGGGATTGCCCGGTTTGTTCTCGATCCCGACACAGGAGTGCAGATTTACACTCCAGAGTGAGATTCGTGACTGGAGCGCTGCTTTGCTCTCAATCCTGACACAGGAGCTCGGATTTGCACTCCAGAGTGAAATTTGTGACTGGAGTGTGAGTCCAGTTCTAGAAGAAGATAGCAGCAGCAGCAGCAGACCGCGACAGATCATCACATCAGCAGCAGATCTGGGAGTAGCAGCAGCTGCAACAGATCAGACGAAGAAGATTAAGGAATGTAGGGTTTAATTAAGTAGTTGGGCTTCTTTAATTATGGGGCTTCTTTACTAAATAGAAGTGATGGATTTGTAGTTGTGCTCCTTGGGCTTCTTCATTCAATAGAAGTGATGGGTTTGTTTGGGTTATGTATTGGGGTTGGACCAAATTTCATTTTAAAAACATTATGGGAATAAGTTTCCATTTTAAAATATGAAATATATTTCAGACATAGCCAAGCTAGTAATAAATAACATAAATTCCACATGTACGCTCCTCTCGGCGCTCCTAACCATAGGATCTTCTACTTGTCCCCGTTTCCATGCTCCTGCTCCTGCTTCCTCTTCTGCTTTGTGCAACTAAGGACAAAGTCTTATGCTTATCTTGGCTGTATCAAGTTATCAACACAAGTACTCTATTCAAATTCATTATGAACGATGGAGTTGACCTTTTGTGGACTCATTGGTTTATTAACCATCGATTTGGTATGATTTTACACAGCAAGAATGGAGATCAATTAGTATTCATCTCTTACTTTCTCTTCTTCTCCTCATAGATTCAAGGCCCCTTATTAGTTGGGTTTTGACCACTTTCTTTGTCCCTATATCCCTAGTGGACTCTAGGGGTTCTCCCCAGGTCTCTCTCCATCCCTAAATCTTATATCCCTTTATACAAACATACAAGTTATTCGTTGCATTTATGGATTGTGTTTGCCGTAATTGTGCAATTTCCAGGTTACATCGGTTTGGTCTCATAGCTGGAGATAAGCTCAACCTTGTCATGAATTTGCTGCTACTGCTGCATCTTCCTCTCTCATCCAACCTTTTTCTCTGTTCATATCTGCAACTGTTCTATAAAAAATCCTAGGACAATGTAGCTTCTAAGAAAAATACAATCTGAACAGTACATGGCAGTAAAATTCCATTGAGGAAGAAGCTACTTGTTCAGGGCAGTTTCTTCTATTTTGCATAATTTCCAGGTTGCATGATTATTCTCGACGAGTTGAAGTATCTTGTGAGCATAGTTCTTGAATTGCAAACTCAACCGAATCATCAGTTTTGGATCGTACATATGAAATTTAACATTGATTTTTGTCAGTAGCAGAACGCGTATTTGTGCAGCATATGCACATAGTTGTAATGCATGCAGTCTATGCAACATGTTTGTGAGTGTGCGTGTTTGTGTGTGTGCGTGCTTGTGCGCAACTCTTTTGTCTAAATGTCTTTGGAAGGTTTCTACTCAGAGAAAGTATTTGGCGTTTTATTTTGGATGTGCAAAACTAAAAGAAAAGGGACATGGTTGTTGAAATTGAAAGGCTACTGAATCAATTAATTATTAGCTCATTGTGAATTTTGTATTTGTATGCGTAGTGTGACAGGAAGGTTACACCTCTTTTGTGTTTTATGAAACTTCTTATTACGTATTAAAATGAAAAAAAATCCTTGACGATTTCCATAGATCATTTTCAGTACTGCAATTTCGAATTTGGTGGACAAATTTGAAAGGACTAGGTTGCAACGGATAATCGAATCATAGGATTACAGTTCCAAATTAAACCTAATAAGAAAAAGGAGAAGGAGTGCTTCAAACTTCTGCAGCCTACTCTTCGAACATAATGGAGGCATGCAAGAATTTGTATATGTAGTTGACTGTTTATTCGATTTCCAGAGGCAAACATCCTCATCATCAAGAGGATATTATCGTGGTTCATATTTCGAAAACCCTTTAGCCTTCGGAGTCCTGACCACTTGTCAAGGTACTATATACCTACTGTACTTAAGGAACAATTTCCCTATGTGATCAAGTTTTCACATAAAAACTGGGGCCTTCTTATTATCCATTTAGGCTGCACGTGCCACAAGCCTGATTGATCAGCGCTCTTAAATGAAGGTTTGGAAGCAGTATGCTGGAATTGGTGTCGCTGCAGAATATGTAGCACATAGAGCCTAGTTTTTATGTTTCTTCTGCTCGAATCCTTGTTTGTGCTTGAGTGCTTTTAAGTGTCACCCAAAGGAACTTCTGTGCTGTCTTCTGTGGTGGTCTGTAAGAAAGTTGATCGATAACCAGGATAGTAAACACATTTCGGCTTTCCTTCAGTATTACTGATGTTCCTTTATGGCTATTGACATTGAAACATTTTTCCTTCATGTTGCTTAATATCACTTTGGGCATTGTCAACTGGGCCTTCAAGTCTTGGTTAAAAAGTTTGAATTTTAGTCTGGAAGGGGAGTTTTTCCTCCTTTTTTGCACTAAACTGTGTTTTGATCAGAGTGACTACTGAGTAACTAATTCACGAGATTGCAATCTAACTCCTCTTATTTTCAGATGCTAGGATACTACCAGCATATGAAGCTGGTGCTTCATTATCAATCTCTGCTTTTTTGGCTGGTATGATTCGTGAGAAAGTACATTCCTTGCAAAGTTAAAATAAAGCATTTATGCATCCCTGCTTGGCTGCTTCCACTAAACATCTTTTGTGGTTGCCTATTGTAGGCACTGCTGAGAGATATTGCATCCAAACAAAAGAATGTGGCACATGCATCTACAGATGGTTTAGTTAAAAATCTGACGTCTGGTTTGGGACAAGGCGTCAATGAAAAGCAAAAGGTTTCAATTTTTGTGACCAATGATGTCTGTAGTTGTCTACTGGATATATCCTTCCAACGCATGCTCAAGAAAGAAAGAGTTCTTCCTGGATCAGCACTTCCTGTTGGGTCACTGGAACTATGGAGTGATGATCTTGAGGGCAAAGGAGATTTCGGCCAATATCGTTCCAAGCTTGTATGTTCTACATTTTTTTCCCTTGCTTTTATTACAGCGTTGTACAGTTATCCATAAAAGATATACGTAACTCACAGAAATAACTGAAAAAAGGAGTCCAAACTTATTGTTCTTTTCCCTTGCATCTTAATTTCAACCTTTTTTTATTGACTGTTCTGGTGTTGTGCATCTCAAAGCAAGTCATTTGGGCCACTACCCCTTTAATTTGCTCTCTCTCTCTCTCTCTCTCTCCCCTCCACGAGCCACTCAACACCACCTCTCTTGTCTCTTTCTCTTCTTCTCCTCTCCCTTCTTTCTCTTCTTTGGACAACACGGGTGTTGTCTGACATCACAGCCACTAATTCATTTTTCCTGGGGGATATATGGACCTATCTTAAATTTTCATGATAAATGCCCACTTGTAACTGTTTAATAGCCTTTTCATGTTACATTAATCTACTTGCATCATAGCCTTTTTGTGAAGAAGTTCTATTCAAATGGTTCTATGTAGCTTCTACATGTTTTGCTTCGCCTTGTCAACCACGGGGTAATTGAAGCACCAATGGTTTACAGAGTAGAGCAGTAAATCTCTGAGTGGAAGAATATGAGTGATGAATTGGGATTGAAGGATGAAGTCATCTCACTCAAAATGACATTAGTTTTTCTCTTTTCATGTGGGTGCACTCGAATCAGAATATCTTGTACCTTCCGTTGGATTGTGGCATGACGTGGGATTGGCATACATCAATGCCAAACTAGTTATTAGTAATCAATAATCATAACTATTTATTGGATACATATTTTGCAAAAGTGCATAGCTGGGTTAGGTACTTTTCATGATTATGAACTATGCAAAATATAAACCTGATTGGATGTGTGCAGGTGCCTGACCACTCACATTTCTGTTGATAAAATAGGACGTTGATTACCTAGTGTTGATCCGTTCTAATTCGGCGTGCTAAGTGGGCCGAACAGGTTAAGTGATTACCTAGTGTTGAAAACTAAGAAGATTGACACGTGTCTAGCCCTAGACCATTATTTAGGGTTCATTCAAGGACGAAAAGCATTCACATTCTGGAGCTTTTTATCATTCCATCTCAACTTCCAAACTTTTTTTTTTTAAAAAAAAAAAACACTCAAGTTCCTAATCGCTGTGGAGTATCAGAAAGTCAGGTATGGATTTAACTAACAATATATCTTTCTTGAAAGAGGGTAGATGTTAGCGTAGATCATGCTGGATATCATTCCAGCCTACCTATTACCCTGAAATCCATGAGCAACAGCGATGCTAAACAGAGAGATATAACCTGATGGACAACAGCATACTGTTTACGCTCATACTGGGAAATATAATGTGTAAGCTATGGTTCGAGCTACGAGGGAGATATTTTGTGAACCATGTGTGTAAAGCATGAAATATGTGACAATTCGTTCCAATTGAGATGCGAAGGAAATTCAGTAATGCTCTCAGTCTGCTTGTGTTCTAAAGAAATTAAGCAATACTAATACGTCATTGAATCTGCATTTCTTTATGGCTCTGTGTTGCTGATGTTCAACTTATAAATTCCTCTAATTACAAGTGTTAGCATTGCATCTGATCATTTTCTATACGCTGATTTCAAGGAGATACTGTTTTTCACATTAGTCTTTATAATCATGCTCGAACCCTTGATGCAGTTGGAGCTTATCCGTATTATTGCTTCTATTAAACCCATAATAGCTGCTGCTAACATTTCTGGGAGGATAACTGCAATTATTAAGAGTATCATGCTTGCTGCAGTGCCTGCACAGGTTTGGTTACGCTTCCACAGGATTCTTTCATGGTGGATTCAATTATTCAATTTTCAATCTCTGGGACGTCGCAAAATTTTCATTTTTCTTTTTACGGGCATCTTCTGGAAGTTAACATTACTTAAAATGTAACACATCTTGATTATTGGCGATCCTAGGAATTGTTTGTAATGGAAAGCATGCAATCGGCTCTGGAGAATGTTGTTGTTGTAGTTTTTGATGGATCAAATGACTCTGGTGGCAGTTTATCTGAAACTCAACTGGAATTGTGCCGGATATTTGAAGGTTAACCATTGACTTCATTGCAATACTTTGGAATTTATAAAATTTTATCTTAAGGCCTGCTGACACTCTATCACTGTGAACTGAAGGTTTACTTCAGCAACTTCTTTCCTTGAAGTGGACTGAGCCGACACTTGTGGAAGTACTCGGGCATTACATAGACGCGATGGGTCCCTTTTTGAAATACTTCCCGGATGGGGTTGGCAGTGTCATCAACAAACTGTTTGAGCTTCTAACCATATTGCCTTTCGTGTTGAAGGTACTGTTGTTGATGTATTGGAATAGATATCTTCTGAGCTTTTATGACATGCAAAGAGAACTTGGATGTGAAATTTTCAACCCTTGATTGGTTGCAGGATCCCTCAACAAGTACTGCTCGACATGCAAGGTTGCAGATTTGTACATCATTTATTCGAATTGCCAAAGCTGCTGACAAAAGCCTTCTGCCTCATATGAAGGTAATTCTTACTCTCTGGGAATTGGCAAGTATTCGAATACTTATGCCACATGGAGGTGGTACTTTTGCCCTCCGTCAAGCATGATGTGTCAATGTTTTAACCAGTCCACACTACCAATTTGAAAATGAAACTTGACCACAGAGGTCTTACAAATGCATAACCAGTATCCACACACTCCGCATCCACCCCTACACAGTCTTTCGAACCCATACTAACTTTGGGCAGGAATCTCTCATTACTTAGCAAGATGAAGATCTACTGATTAATCATATTTGAACTGTTGTAACGCAGCTTCAAAGTGGGCAAAATCTTATTTCTGTGGGCTCATATTGAAACCCTCCTCATGACTTGTTACTCCAGTAGGTGAACAGTTACTTTTTTCTCAATATGACTTGTTACTCGGGGCCTTTTCAGTGCCTACTTCTCCACATGCCTTGAGACAGACGCACAAAAAATAAAAAAATAAAAACAGAATGCAAACTGAAGGGAGCTTGGGTGGACGAATATCATATGGAAGAATACAGCTAGAGACGTATGAGTGAAATATATTGCAAAATGAAAGCTCTGATGTCAATTTTCACCACTAGTTTTGAAATTTAAGCCAAGGGGAAATGACAATATTACGTGGATCTTTCAATTTGTTTAGACTCTTGTGTCTATGGAATGTCTAGTTGAACATGCATCCGCCAAATATGGATGAATACTCAAGTAGATAATTACGTCATTAAATGCTGAGAGTTGGTTTATGAATACAGTTAACCCTGATTCTCAGATGTTAAGTAGGAGTATTATGAATCTGGTCGTGTCCTCGCTACCTTGGGAGCGGCAGGTGGATTTGACTTTCAGTCACAGACCTGCAACAAACAGCCATGCTGCAGTGCACATTTTGCAACTAGCATTTATTTCTTTTAAGTAGTATACCTTTCGTAACAGTTTGATACTTGTTGCCAAGCTATTCAGCAACCACATAACAAGTCATTAGGAGGGCGACAGACAAAAGAAGCAGCACTAGTTGAACTAATATCTTATGATGATAAGGAAGGTGAATAAAGACTATTTTGAGAAATTATATGTAATGACCCGCTCCCGCCCTGTACGATATTGTCCGCTTTGAACACCAAACCCCATCAGACTTCCTAGTGATGTCACCCATCCCTGGATTACTCCATAGCGAGCACGCTTAACTGTGAAGTTCCAATGGGCTTTGATGCTCGCACGGCTTTAAAAGGCCTTGTATAAGGTAGGATGACGATCTATTATTTATAACACACAACTTACACTTCACCAAGGGATGTGGGACCACCCCCGGCTGACCTCTCTGGTCACCGATCAGATAGCCCCCGCACGGGTCCCAACCACGCCAGGCTGGTCGACCACCACTTGGAACTCCCAGGGGCGGGGCGTCTCATTATTTCTCGAAGTTAAACACTCTATGGTAACAGCACAGTCACTCAAGAGTGTTGAGCTTTTTCAAACTTCGAAATTTCAACTCCATCGATTTCTCTTACCACGTCAAATAGAATTAGGATTCAGGACTCTTAATGGGAAAGTTGAAAAACTTTTCAGTAGTTACCATTTAAGGATAGACATGACTAATTGAAAACAACAATTGACCCAAAAAAAAAAAAAAAAAAAGCAAGGGTTTCCACTGCTGCTCATATCAGGCAAAGCTTGAAATTATCCATGCATTATCAACTACCAACATATGTTACTTGGATCCGCCCTTTTCGTCTTAGCACCTGTGGCTGACACAGCACGACACAGGTTTGGGTGTGAGATATTTACTGGACACCAGTGGCGGAGCCAAGATTTCAATTCGGAGTTGGCACCCAAAATCAATGTACTTCCTCCCAGAAAGATAGTCTATTACAAAAAGACGTACGATTTTTATATATAAAAAATAAGTACTTTTGTGCATAATTTTTTTATTTCTTAACACCGCATTAAAGATCTCAGTTCCTTAATTTGGCGTTAAGAAATGTAAGAAAGCATGCATGGAGTACTTTGGTTTTTAATCCGAAAATTGCACTTTCTTGATAGTGGACTATCATTACAGGGCAAAAGGAGTAATCAGTATTAAAAAGCGCAAGTGTTCTAAGGTTAATAATTTATTATTAATAATTTATTATGCATACACATTTTTATATGTTAATTATCCATCAACATACTTAATACTGTAAAGGACACACTTGTTCTAAGGTTAACTATTCATAATACCAGAAATAGTACACATTTTCATCAGTTAATCACTCATAAACATACTTAATACCAAAAAAATAATACACGTATTCTATAGAGTAACACAGAAATTACATAAATAGTTCTTTCATTCTGCCACCCCGCCCCCCTTATTCCCTCCGCCCTTGGACATGGCATTACAAAGCTAGAAAGCACCCATTTATTGCTTCTGTTTGTTGTATGAGCATTTACGATTATTAACATTCTTTGAGTTGTGTGATTTACCATTGTTGCAAGGATGGAATCCAATAAGGCCCATGGATTCATGGATTGACAACTTATTAAAGAGTTTGTATGTTGGACCCTTAGTTGGCTTCTTCATTTCTTAGGTGCGACTATTCCTCATGGAAAAAGTTGTCCTATTTTTGACATCTGTGTTTGTGGGTCAGCTTACACTCACCTCAACATATCCCTCGAGGACCAATCCCGTGGTCCACTTGAGGCGGGGGGGGGGGGGGGGGGGGGGGGGGGAAGGGGGGCTGGGACAAATTCCTTGCCAAATACAAATTGGTAGCATCTGGGAGGTTTCGAACCTGAAACCTTGGGAGGGAGCAAACCCCATAACTCACAAGCGGTGACCGCCAGGCCGATCCCTGGGGTTCGCCCAAAAATAGAGATAAATAAAAAGTTCTTGGCCTACTTCCTACCTCAGGTGTATATGGAATACTATACTACTGATTCAGTGCATGCTCATGGATCTCGTATAGAGTTTTGGATTAACAATAAGCTTCTGAGACATGTTGGATATCCTCCAGAATTCATTCCATCTTTTAAATTTTTGTGTCTATTGAAACAATTATGTTATATATTGTTTTATTGTGTTTGTCGCTTTATTTCTTACAGGGAATTGCAGACACCATGGCATATTTGCAAAAAGAAGGCCGTTTGCTTCGTGCGGAGCATAATCTGTTGGGTGAAGCATTTCTTGTCATGGCTTCTGCATCTGGGTAAGTACTTGCTTCCTATGATCTTGTAGTGCTTGTGAAAATGTCTATGACTACGTGATGTCTCCTTTATCAGTTTCCCTTTGCAATTTCTAAACCTTGTGCAGGGTTCAACAGCAGCAAGAAGTTTTAGCCTGGTTACTCGAACCTTTGAGTAAAGAGTGGACACAGCTGGACTGGCAAAATGCTTACTTGTCTGACCCAACAGGCTTGGTTCGCTTGTGCTCTGAGACTCAATTTATGTGGTCACTTTTTCACACTGTGACCTTTTTTGAGAAGGCTCTTAAGAGGAGTGGTTTCAGGAAAGCCACAATAAGCTCACAGAACAACTCAGCAGGATGTTCCGGTCCTTTGCATCCAATGGCTTCTCATCTATCGTGGATGCTGCCTCCTCTGTTAAAAGTAAGTAAACCAGGGTTAAGAGTTGGTCATGTCAATATCATTGCGCATGCTGTCAGATAATGGAGCCCCAACTTAAGCAGGATCTTACTGGATCACTACATGTTTATGTTTGTGGTATCTCCTTGATCTGCAGATACTTCGAGCTATACATTCCCTTTGGTCTCCATCTGTAACTCAAGCATTACCTGCAGAAATAAAAGGAGCAATGGCCATAAGTGATGCTGAGGGAACCACTCTTCTTGGCGAAGCAAACTCGAAATTGTCAAAGGGGGCATTAACTTTGTCTGATTTATCTCAAATTGACTTGCATAAGGAAGGTTATCCAGAATCTAATGAGATTGATATGCGAAATTGGTTGAAAGGTATACGCGATAGTGGGTAAGTATTTAGATTTTTTATGTTTGGGTTCTATTACTGTCGTTTTCAAACTTGTAGTCTTTCAACTAGCAGATGTCTCGGTCTTCCTTTATGGGGTCAGTATGTATAACTTTTGGCAGTGGGTAAGAGATAGTGGTAAGTATTTATATTTTTCTAGCAATGGTTTTGATTCTGTGCTGGAGTATTGGAAGGTTATTTTTTTCTTTGTTTGGTTCCTTACTGCCATTATCAAACTTCCATTAAAAAAGAAATTTAAGGCTTAAGCATTCTATTAGTTGTACATGAGCATCGTACCAAGTTCTCCAGTGTCATTTCCTATCATTTAGATTCTACAGCGTATTAGTGTGGACTAAATAGGGTGTAATGTTTCTGTTAATTTCCTTGCAGTATCATTCATCAGAGTAAAAAGTTTTCCAGCTGAAAGTTTCTCATCTAAATGTCTATGTCTAATTAGTTGTTTTATTCATAAAAAAATTCTCCAGCCCTCTGATTGATCTTATCATTTCTGAAAAGAAGATTATAAGTGTGGATTGAAAAGGAAATGGAAATTGTTAAGGCACTTATTGTCCCTAATGCTTAATCAGGTTAGAAATTGGACCAACAATGCACATCAAGCTAGCGAGTAATATTTCGATGTCTTGGGGCACCGCCACATGGTGCTCCAACACCCTTCTCCACCAGAAATCCATATGGGGTCCATACACTTAGTTCTAGGCTCTACATGAATATGTGGTGAGGGGTGTTGGGTACCACGTGGCAGTGCAGTAGGAGCACCCAATAATTTTCCCAAGCTAGCCAACAGGCTTGCACAAAATTGAAGGAAAAATTCTATGGAATTGCCATCAGATCAGTGATGCTTTGCGGGACAGAATGTTGACCTATTAAGAAACAACAGGTGAGCAAGATGAGTGTAGCGGAAATGAGAATATTGAGGTGGATGTGTGGCAAGATTAGATGAGACAAGATTAGAAATGAAACGGTTCGTGAGATGGTAGGTGTAACACCTACAGAGGAGAAGTTGAGGGAATATAGGCCAGGTGGTTTGGGCATGTCTACCGTAGACCAGGAGATTCAGTAGTTAAGAGAGCGAATAGGATAGCTTTGGGTAGCAATGCTATGGGGAGGGGTAGACTTAAATTGGCATTAGATGCTGTGGTGCGCAAAGATATGAATATAATGGGTTTGTGTGAACAAGTGGCCCTTGACAGAGCTCAATGGAGGAAAATAATTCATGTAGCCGACCCCAAGTAATTGGGACATAAGGCTCGGTTTGGTTTGGTTAGCCAACAGGCTTGCACACTTGCAACCACATCTTGCAAGAAGATGCAAACTTTTGTACGGAGAAGCATATTGCAAACAAAGAAGAATGCCTACGGGCAACAGATGCTAGTGGAGATTTGCATCTAAGGTGTCTAAGAAACCCAAGTTTTGGTACTCCTTGTAAGTTGCCAAGTGTCTCATAAGCTTAAGCTGTTTAAAAATGGTCTGAGCAATGTATATCAAGCTAGCCAACAAAATTAAGAATTAAGTTAAAAAAAAGATGGTCTATTCATACAAGCTAGATTGTTAACACTTACCATGCAAGTGCACGAGTGAAAGAGAAAGTAGGGAAATAGAGGAGAATAAAATAGGAAAGTGCCCAAGTTCGCCAGGAACACTTGCATAATATGCAAGTATAAATTATAGGGTTTAAGAGATCAATAGGGAATTTAAGACCTCAATCTGTAATGCAGGAAGAGCATGGTAGCCTTTGAACCTGAACTTGATGAATCATTTTTATTATTGTCAGTCATCTGATATGTAATTTTCGTTACAGCAAACTATGTCCCATCCATTGCTAGTGCTTATTGTTCCATTCTAGGTACAATGTACTGGGCTTATCAGCAACCATTGGGGATTCATTTTTCAAATGTTTGGACGTTCATCATGTTGCCCTAGCACTGGTGGAGAATATTCAGTCAATGGAGTTCAGGCATAAAAGACAGCTCGTTCATTCAATCTTGATTCCATTAGTAAAATGCTGCCCTCCAGGTTTGTGGGAGGGGTGGCTAGAGAAGCTCCTGCACCCATTGCTTCTCTGTATTCAGCAGGCTCTTAGCTGCTCATGGTCCAGTCTGTTACAGGAAGGCAGAGCAAAGGTTCCAGATCTACATGGAATAGTTTCTGGATCAGACTTGAAGGTTGAAGTAATGGAGGAAAAGCTACTTCGAGGGCTAACTCGTGAGATTTGTTCGCTCCTCTCAGTTTTAGCTTCATCAGGACTAAATGCTGGGCTTCCTAATTTAGAACAGTCGGGACATGTCAACCGTGTGGATGCATCATCTCTCAAAGATTTGGATGCATTTGCGTCAACTTCACTTGTTGGGTATGCTTGAAGCACATTGCTTCTGCAAGAATTGCTTTGTGGTTTATTGTGAGAGAATTTAATGTATTATTGGTTTTCCTTTCCTTCTCTGTTCGAAGTTCTAATTGTTTCAATCCTCCGATTTAATTACAGTTTTGTTTTGAAGACAAAAGCCCTTGCCCTTCCGGCATTGCAGATTACTTTAGATGCTTTGAAATGGACTGATGGTGAAGCTGTGACTAAAGTTTCCTCCTTTTGCGGAGCTGTGATTCTTCTGGCCATCTCATCCAATAATGTGGAACTCAGACAATTTGTCTCAAAAGATTTATTTTACGGAATCATCCAAGGGTTGGCCCTCGAGTCAAATGCTTTTATTAGTGCTGATCTGGTTGGTCTCTGCCGTGAAATCTTCTTGTATCTCTCTGATAGAGACCCGGCACCCAGGCAGGTTTGTAAGACCCCACTTCCCTTCAAATTTTTTTACCTTATTACATGTAACTAAGATATTGGAATGTTCATTTCTAATTGGAAACTCTCTGTGTGTGTGTGTGTGTGTGTGTGTGTGTGTTTATCAGATCTTGCTCTCTCTTCCTTGCATTGCTCCCCAAGATTTGCTTGCTTTTGAAGAAGCCTTGACAAAGACAACTAGTCCTAAGGAACAAAAGCAACATATGAGGAGCTTGCTCATACTAGCTACAGGAAACAAGTTAAAGGCACTTGCTGCTCAGAAAAGCGTGAATGTAATTACCAATGTTTCGAGTAAGCTCTCTGACATTGACTCCTCTTCTGAACTGTATTTTCTATTTCATCCCTCTCTTGTTTGAGTGCATATGTGTGCTGTAGCTTATGATTCCCTTTATTTTCAGTGTACTTATGATTTTAGCCTATACCGCATATGTTGCTACATGTTGCAATGCCCAAAATGTTGGACAATAAAAGAATGGGCCAAGCACATGAATGTGTGAAAATAATGCAGTTTTTAGCTTAGGAAGTTAGGTTAATCAAACAAATGAAAATTGAACATCCCTGTACATATAATTATCAATTGTAAACCGGGGGGGGGGGGGGGGGGGTATCGTTATCAAATAGTAAATATCTCTTTTAAAGTTTAATTAAGAGAGGTAATTACTGACGAGTTGTAGTTTATCTCTAAGTCTCCATCTCATATCCCTATAAATAGAGGTGGCCTCCATCATGTCTTTTCCGTACACAACCATTGAGAGCTATGAAGGTACTTCAGATTTCAGTCAAGTCTACATCAAATCATAATTATTAAGGGCAAGCGTATGTGGTAATTTTATATCCAACCCAAAACTAATTGGCAATGAGTAATCACCCAGTGCACTTCCAAGCAATGTAGGACTATAGTTCCTTAACATCCCCCCTCACATGCAATGAGGTCTGGTACGTGTAGTCTTTTTTTGGGTCTATCATCGTGCAACCTTTTTGCCAATGTTCTAAATGGCGCTTGGCGCTAGTAGGGCAGAGACCCACCTCCAAGCGCCAAGCCGCCTAGGCGCCGCCAAGCAATTCGGCCTTTTTTTTTTTTTTTTTTTACAAACCATTATCCAATCAAACTATATTCTATGTATCCATAATACAAGTTCAAAGTTCTACATAACCATAATGCAAAGTTTAATGTACAAACCCAAATGAAATTAAGTAGTAGCAACTAACAAATAAGTTGAATAAGACAATAAGTAGAAACAAACGAGATCGGAGATCCCTAATGCCAAGTTAAAAGTTCATCTCCTTTCTTTAACTCTTCTCCTCTATACCCTTCCAAAACTTGATCTACATTAGTTTAATATTGTACATTTTAGGCCGCCAAAGGCCCGCCTAGGCGGCCGCCAAACACCGCCAAACCTCCCTGGGTGCCAAATCGCCGAGACCGCCAAGGCCTCCTAGGCGACCGCCAAACCTCCCTGGGCGCCAAATCAAATGCCAAGGGGTATTGGCGTGGCGGCAGGGTACCTCCAAGCGCCTCGGCGGCCGCCATTTAGAACAGAGCTTTTTGCTGGTTTATCATCGTGGGGTGTGGATTGTGAATTTTTTTTAAAACGTGGGGTGGAATGGGCCCCACTCTGATTCCATTTGAAAATTTTATATTCAACCAAAACCAATTGACAATGAGTGGAGAGGTCTCAAATGTTACTAAGTGATCTCACATTTAATATCCAGCAATCTGGGACAACTACTCTATCAAAGACGTACTAAGGCGCAAAAGTTTGTTGGGGTCTAGGCCCGAAGCGCAAGGAGAGGCACAGGCCTTAATGAAGAAAGGTGCACTTGGGAGGAAATGAAGAAAAATAACATACACCAATTATTCAAAGGATAAACACTAAGACAATGAAGTTTAGAAATTGTACCATGTAAAAATCTATAAAACAACCTACCAAATGCCAAATAGCCAACAATCCTTGCATAGACAGAGCATAGCTAAAACATCAAATTCAACAATCATCCAATGTTTGAAACAAAAGCAGAGATCGTTTAGTTTGAGTCGTTCGATTGAGATATGAAAGATGGGCATGGTGTACTAATGTGTGAGGATGTTTTATCCCTTACGTTAAGACCTTGGTTGCATAGTTGCCCTTTAGAATTAAATTTGGCACTTATTGAAAGTTTCTCACCAAAAGGCACATGCCTTGCACCTTACCAAAACATGCCTTGGTCGCCTAGGCTTTGCCTTTATCAAGAACTAGGACATGGACACGTTGGCGATATGTTGCATAAAAAAAAATTTGACAAAAACATTTGTTAATAGTGGTTAAAAATTAATGACAAAAGCATATTTGTTTAAAATGGTTACATATTTGATACAAGAATATATATATTTGTTACAAATAGTTATGTATTTGACAAAAAACATTTGTTAAAAGAATTAAGAGCTGAACTAAAAGGATACATAGATACAAAGATCAATAAATTATGATTATATTACTATTAATTATTCTCTTTTAGTTTTATTTTGCTTGCCATGTACTTGTGGTGGTTCGATGGTGGCAGAGAGAGGGTCGCAGGGCCAGCCCAATACTTTTGGAGTCCCTACGCAAGTTCCAAACATGGGGCCCTACGTATTTTAATTAGTAAATTAAAAAATAAATCATTAAATAAGCATGTATGTGTGTGTGTGTGTTGTAGCTAATTTGAGGTTATGAAAAATTAAAATGAATCATGAAGTCAAATATTAAAATAAATGAGTAGAATAGCATGTCTATATCTATACTTGGAAAGTTTAAGTTTAATAATGTATTTGTGTGGTAAATAATACTCACTCCGATTGGTTTAACACTCTGAGAGTAACTTTTAACTCTCGGCACAGTTTTCAATAAATTTTTCTCTCTATCTCTCTCCACTCATTACTACTCCAACTCTCAAAAATAACTTTCTAAAATCTAAACCAAACAAAGCCACTACCTCCGTCCCAATTTAGTTGTCACTTTTGGGAGTTCATGCCACTTTTCAATTGATTATATCTTGTAATTTATAATGTTTTAGGTGATTTTGAAAACATTATACTATAGAACAAATCGAGATCTATCAAACAAGATCTATATTGGATATAAAATTCATTACCAATTTAAAGATATAACCAGTTTTTTTATCCAGTTAGAATAGAACTGGGACAAGTAAATTGGGACGGAGGGAGTAGCATTTTTTTTTGTCGATCGATAGAAGAGATCATTTTTACATCAGATATGAAGTATAGCGTACAAACCCAGGACACTACATCAATTGTGAGAGTCCACGAGACAACCAAGTCTAACAACTCAACCAATACAAGAAATAAACCCATTATAGGGTAGAAACAAAGAAAGGAAAAGCCCTCTAAGGGAAGAATACCCACACGCAGATGGGGAGACTTGAACTCCTGATCTCTTAGTGAGATGCAAGATTCCTGGCCAACTGAGGTAGCCCCAATAATAGCATGTTGAAGTAGTGATTTTCTGAATTTCTGGTACCAATACCACATAAGTTCATTTTAGGCCGTGTTCAACTCTCGGCAGTCTAAAGGTTCTGAAGAATAAAATTTTCAAACCATTTAACCATCAAAAAAATAAGGTAGCAAGGTTCGAACTCGCATCCTTGCATGTACGTGAGTAATGCCCTACCACTGGTATGTAAGAGCACATCTATGAAACTTTGGGGCATTTTATATATTGTACTTATCTTGACCTGCGGGCCCCATAGCAGATTTCTAGAGTGTAATTAGGTACAATTAACTTGTAATTGTATATTAGCTTTTGTTGACGTGATTTTAGAGTGTAATTAGGTACAATTAACTTGTAATTGTATATTAGCTTTTGTTAACCTCTCTTATGATCCTCGATACATATCCCAATGCGATTCATGAAATGAAAAAACGGTGCACGATACGTATCCCGTTTTGCTGGGCCTATGCCCGCCTAGTCCCAACATAGTTCTGCATCTGCGTGCTTCTTAGGGTCTCAAGATCTGAGATGGGGAAAAAAGAGTGCTCTCTATTGCTACCAATTGTCTAATATTGTGATGTAGTCCACACGGTGGATGGGTAATGTTTATTGTCGGCGTTCAGTCGCATAGCATTACCAAGATGTTTAGGCAGTAGCGAACGGAGTTGAGCTCTGAGGTTGCCATATTGATTGTCTCAATTACCTTGAATGCCTTTTTGCTATAAATGTATTTTTGCTATAGATAAGCTACCATTTTAGCTTGTATGTTGAAAAGAACTAGTCCCTTGCAAAGGGGGAAATTGTTGTTTGGAGTAATTGGTCTGAGATCCAATACTATGACCGGAAAAAATTATATAAAATAGACTCGACCAAATACAACCTTATCCTGACTACTTGCAGTTTTTTTCTTTTGAACTGCCCCGACTACTTGCAGTCGCCTACTTGAATTTTGATATAGGCCATTATAATGTATCAGGGGTCCCAACATACCTGCTATCTTACTAACCAATAACTGCTTTTTTGCAGCAAGACCACGCAATTTGGTCTCTGCTCCAGAATCCAAGATTGGAGAAGAGGATGATGCTATAGGATTGGCAGCCATTACATGAATGAAAAGTTGTGTCAGATTCCGCTGTACAGTGACGACTAACTCTGAAGGCACCCATTATTTTGGGCAGAAGTCTACAAAAGTTTTTTTTTTTCCTCTTTTAATCGGGAATGTCTACAAAGGTTGAGAAAGTAGTTTACTTGTGCAATACACCAATTATCGGCTAATTATTATTGTGGTGGCTCTTAACTTACGACTATGTTTGTCAATTATCAAGTTTGTATATTTCAAATTTGTGCATGTATATGCCTTTAAATGAAACACTTTTTTGCCTTGTACTTGTTGCAATATCTAATGCATACAGCTATGAAACTGGAGCTTTCTTTAACTTTCTCATGGTGCGGGAAGGAAGCAAATGAAGTCACTAATTATTTGGCCAATTTGTATCGTAGCCTTCCCCCTTCCTGGCTTGCATGCCCTTCCCATGTTTTATCTAGTTTTCTTGTTCGGGATATGCCCCTTTGGGGGTTCTAGCCCTTTGGGTGTTTATTCCAGACCCAAAAAAAAAGATGGCTTTCTATGTTTGGAGTGTTTCCATAATATTTTTTGTAATAGGAAACAGTAATTTTATTGATAAAATGG
The DNA here is from genome assembly GCF_030253575.1 of Rhododendron vialii. Taxonomy (NCBI): domain Eukaryota; kingdom Viridiplantae; phylum Streptophyta; class Magnoliopsida; order Ericales; family Ericaceae; genus Rhododendron; species Rhododendron vialii. The sequence continues at coordinate 14,551,685 of NC_080566.1, read as the reverse complement.
AGATCGATTAAAAATTGCATCCGTAATACTAGAAAAACAATTAAAGTTGTGTAACATACTTAAACACACAATTAAAGCTATGTTTGGAGGGGTTGATCGGGGCTTTTCTGTGGACAGGAGTTCAGCTTAGGCAAACCGGAGCTAAAATTCTTGGGATTGGGTGTCCGCTCCTAAGGATGGAGGCTTGGGTTTAAGCCTTTTAAAACCTGGAATAAAGCAACGATGATTAGGCATCTCTGGGCCTTGAGCAAGAAATATGATTCTTTGTGCTGTTCGATGGGCTCACTCTTACATTATAAAACATAAGTGTCTTTGGCAGATGTGCATACCTCAGGACTCTTCTTGGACGATTAGGAAGCTATTCAAACTTAGAAAGGTTGTGCAGCCCCTTGTCAAGTATTTGATTGGTAATGGAACTCTGCTTTTCTTCGGCTGGAATATTGGCATGATGTAGGCCCTCTATACAAATTGTTTGGTGAAGGTATAGTTAATGATTTGGGAGAGCTGTTGTGCAGCTCCTTGTCAAGTATTTGATTGGTAATGGAAACTCTGCTTTTCTTTGGCTGGAATATTGGCATGATGTAGGCCCTCTATACAAATTGTTTGGTGAAGGTATAGTTAATGATTTGGGCAGCTCTCCTTTGGCCAAGGTCTCATCTACTCCCTTCGTCTCTTTTTAAGTGTCTTATTTTGTAACTCCAATTTATTTAAAAAATAGTATCATTATACCTTTCACATCAATTTTTTCCTCCACTTTCCTTACTTACCCATCATCATTACACTTTTACTCATTAACTTTTTAAAATGGAATATAATTTTAGGGACAAAATAGATAATGCACCAATTTTTACCTACTAACTTTACAAAATAAACACTTATTATGGGACAGCCTAAAATGGAATACTGGACTCTAAATAAGGGACGGAGGGCCTATTATTCAAAATGGGAATTGGCATTGGCCTAGACAAAGGAACCGAGCAGCTATGAAAATTATGAGGAATCTCCTTCAAGTTTCAAACCTAACCCGGACAATGATGATCATGTGATGTGGATTCCAGCCTCCAATGGCAAGTTCTCTGTTAAAACTGCTTGAGAAGCTCTTAGGACTCCTCTTCCTAAAACTCCATGGGCTCCTATTGTCTGGTTCAAGCAAGGTATCCTTATATGGGCTTTTATTATATGGCATGTTTGCTGGGGTCTTCTCTCTAGGAAGGATAGGCTTCTCTCTTGGGAGATGCAGGTGGATCCATTATGTGTTTTGTGTCACTGTATGCATGAGTCCCATTTGCACCTCTTTTTTGATTGCTCTTTCTCAGCGTGCATATGGGGTAGAATACTTAATATGTTTGGCATTTCTAGGAGGCCTTTGGAGTGGGGGCAGGAGATAAGCTGGGTTATTCAGTATCAAAAGAGGAGAGGGTTCACCTCTGCCCTGTACAAGTTAGATATAATTGGAACGGTATAGTACATTTGGAAAGCTCGAAATGACTGTTTTTGGCAACAAGTAGTACTTTGACATGATTGTCAAGGATGTAAGGGAAGGGTATCTTCTTGAAGGAAATTGGTAGAAGTTCTTGAAATCTAGCTCTTTGTAGAGCTTGGAATATTTCAGAGAAAATTTTGTAACTAGTTGGTTGTTAGGTTCTGATGTATTTTGTGTAGTTTGTTTTCTGGTTGTTCCAGTTTTGCTTCTCTGGGATATGTGTAAACACCCCAATCTGGGTCTCCTAATTGATTTTGCTTCGTTTTTCGGTTTTCTTGTTTCCCTGATGATGAATTGGATCAGGAACAGTTTTGAGTATGAAAATGATTTGGACTTTGAGTGTTTGGAGCCCTTTTCGAACTTTAAAATCCTGAATCTTAAACCTAGCCAAAGGTTTTATCTGCTTGCGTCAATCTAGAACCTGCGCGCGCCAGTCAATTTGACAGGTGTTAGTCAAAGCTCAAACTTTGACCGTTGACCAACGTAGTGGTTGGATGGATCTGCGTGCGTGGCTCTGAGACATGCACGCATCGGTTAACACATGTCCCTTTCACCTTTTTGCTAGCCGAATTTTTTGATCATCAGGGGTCTATTACCCATAACACCTCTGATTTCGTCGCCTAAACAGTATTCCAGCAGGTGTTGGGGTGCCTCCCCACTCAATCTCTCCCATCACCATTTGAGGAGGCTTAACCACCAAGCAACCACAACCAGCCTTGTTGGCTGGTTGTATCTCCACCATTTCCACCTCCTCTTTGCCTATAAATAGCCCATTGGTCTTCCACTGTAAAGGGTTACAAAAATTCTCAAAAACTCCAAGGTTACAAAATTTCAAAAGTTATCAAAGCATACAAGCCTTAGTTCTTTTCCATCCAATTTCACAATCCTCACTACTACTCAAACACCCTTTAGATCCATTTTCAACCATCAAATATCAAAGTTGAATTTCATTTTCAAATCTCAAACAAAGGTATAAACAATTATTGTTTTCCTTTTTCTAATTCCTAAGGGGGGCTGGCAGGCTAGGGCTAAGGCTGGTAATCAATACCAGTCCTAGTCCTGGTCTTAATGCTAGCAAGGTTACAAGAGCCGTGTGGCTAGCACACCTGCGCACGCATGTCGTTCGTATGCGTGCGCCACTCCGTGGCTATGCGCATAGACTTGCGTGGGGATAGGAGTGTTGGTTTTTTTATGTTTTATTGCTTATAAAATCACTGTGTTGCATGTTAAAACTAATTTATTGTCTTACATGTTAAAATTGCTAGTCTTGGCTTAGAATGCTTGTTTGCTGCTTTGGAATACCCCTGGGTGGCTTCTAAACTTGTCTCAGAGCCCAAGCATGCAACACCAATTACTGGAAGTCCAGTCAGAACAGGAGCGCGCCTGTCTTGGATCTGCGCGCGTAGGTTTAATTTGACTTCCAGTTCGTGGCTTTGCATGGGTAACTTGGCCTTTGGCCTCTGTTATAATTCCCCACATTGTTTATGGATTATATTTCAATTATATTCATTTTGTTTGTAATTTTATGGTTCTTGTAGGTGGACAAATTCAAGTAGTGCTTTGAACAGCACTGGAATGCAGCGGCTTCACGTGCCTCTTGAACGTAACCCTAATTTGTCAAAGGAATCCTTATCCTGCAAAAACAGACAAGGAGTGAGTGCACCTTTGCCTCTCGTGGCAAAGGCCCTCCGATGCCTTTGTTAGTATTTCGTACTAGTGATCAAACCCTAATTATCAGTAGGAAAGCAAATAGAATGCAGTGTATTGCGTACCTCTCACCTCTAGGTTTACCTCATATTTATAGATTTATGGATGCTTGCTGTCCAGGCATCCATGTTACCATAGGATTCCTAACTCGTATAGGAAACCCAGGATATCAAGGAGTCTCGTTTCCTTTATCAGTTTATGGAAAAGAGTCCTTTTCCTTTAAGAGCCGAACATCCCATAGTTGTTGGGTATCTTTCTCAGATCCTATATTCTTGGGATCTTTATCCCTTTATGGGACATGACTACTCTGGAACTTTCCAGAATGTTCCCTCAAATAGTACTTCTCTCTCTGTTCGGCCATCTCATGGCCGAACAGATGGCCTGGACCAATTACCTCACGTGTTACTGGTCCTAAGGAAACAATTTGAACCATATCTTTTGTAAGGAACTCTCCACTTGTTCGGCTCTCTCTTGCCGAACAAGTTTCTATGAATAGTGGCATCTCATGTCATTTTCCTTGTATTTGGTCCTAATAACGTCTCATGTTATTGCACCGAGAATCGTACAACCTCTCTGGACCATTGACTTCTCATGTCACTGGCCCACAGTGCGTTGACCCTTTGTTGACCATGCTCGGGCTTATTTTGCACCTGTTCGGGAATACCTCCCTACAATTGCTCCCCAGCTTTGCTCGTTTATTTTTTACTCAGATGACGAGTAAAGCTTTTTTACCGAACAAATTTACTTTGTTTCTGCACCCTATTTCACATATCGGTGCAGCGTTTCATCACGTTGCTTAAGGAAAAATCATCTTTTCTTGTGGCCGTCACAGGCTTTTAACCCTAACTTTTACACGCGTCGATCATCGTATTGCGTTTCATTAAATACGAACAGACGTGTTTATGGGAAAACGGAACGCTCAAACGGCGTCTGGGATGACGTTTCTCGTACGCCACCCACTTTTTGGGGTATTTTTGAGTTTTCGTCCCATTTTCAAAAATCTCAATCTCTCTCTTAGATTTCCTCAGCAGAAAGAGGCGATTTCAAGGTTTACCCGCCATTGAAGCTCTGTTCATCATTTCAAGACCTCTTCCTCTCTGCTCTTAGGGATTCAGTCGACTATTTTTCGTAAGTCATCATTCCTCTCCTTACTGCTCTATCTCTCTTGGTGGATTGTTCACAATCTTTCGTTTAGGGTTTCATCGTCCCCTTTCTTTATACTTCAAAGAACCCAAAAAGCTTTTCTGGTAATGGGGAGATTTCGCAGACATTGCAATACTCCTCAAACTATGGCTAGTTTCAGATCTCGATATGGGATTCCTGACAACGTAGCTATTGTTTTGGCACCTGAGGATGCCATCCGCGAGAGTTTTGATTTCGACACCCTTCATATTCCGGTAGTAGCCGTCGTTGAAGGTGGAGTTAGGTTTCCCTTAGCCCCTCTGCTCCGCCAAGTCTTAGCGTATTACAGGCTTTCGCCAATGCAGGTTTCTGCTAATTTCTTCAGGGTAGTTATGGGCATAAATACTTTAAACCAAATGTTAGGGACTTCGCTAGGCCTGTACGACATTCATCATCTATACAGTATTTCCAGAACTGGGGACGCCCTTACTTATTATCTAAAAAGTAGGGATTCTAGAAAAAAGCTTGTCCTTGAACTCCCTGACTCTGCTCGAGGGGATGATGACGACTTTCTGATCGTTACGGGCAACTTCGAACCCAGAGATGAGGACGACCAAGTGATTGGTTTTCATGCCCCTCACATATTCGGGAGCCCACGTTAGTGCTTTTCCCTAATTTCATATGTGTTGTCCTTTTTCATAGGAAGAGCTTTTTCGTGCTTCTAATTTCTTTGTGCTTTTTGTTTCAGCATCAAATATCAACCGTGGTTATAACATCATAACCCCACAAGTTCACGTAGCTGATATCAGACGAGCACTTGCATTCAACGGCGAAGGGACATACCTTGCAGACCGAGCAAGAGCAGCCCAAGTACTTCTCAGCTACAAAGCTTCATACGGTGGGTTTATTGATCGGCGAACCCGAGCAGCTGATAATCCTGCAGTAGCTGGTCCTTCAAGACCAGTTCCCGAACAAGAAGAGAGGCGTTCCCAGACTCCTCCAATCTCTGACGAGCCTATCCCTCTTGCTGAGGAAGCTTCCAGTTCCACATCCAACTCGTCTTCCAGCGGCCGTACCTTCTCAACTTCAGAGATGAACCGGCCAATTGACTTGGGCAGCCTCCTCACCATTCCTGGTAGAGGTCGTGGTCGGGGCCAAAATGTTCAAGGTCGTGGTCGTCGCCTCCAAACTCAAACAGATGCTCCCCTTGGATTTTCCCTTGAAGAGATTGAAGCCCTTCACCGTGAAAAACGTCACCGAGTGGAGGAAACTCAAGAAAGACCCCCTACATCCTCCTCATCTCCTGCTCCCCTCTGGGCTCCTCCATTCTCACACGGGAGCCGAGCTATCACTGCTCGGGACAGTGTTGAGTCAGAAGGCACTGCCCTTGCCTTGTCTCAAGCTTTTCTGCTGCCAGGAGATATGCAGAAGGAGGTGGCAAGCTCGCCTGACAACCTTCTAAGCTCATTCATGTCTCACAATGCCAAGGTAAAAAGTTCGCTTTTGTAAATCATAGCATACCATAGCATTTGGTTTCCATGTTTAACTATTTTGATCGTTCCAGGTGATGCAAAAAATGGTGGCAATGGCTCAAAAGCTTAGCCAGTCTGAGCCTCAACGTGTCAAGCTTGCAAGTGAGAATACCAAGCTTCAACGTACCATCATTAGGCTCGAGAAAGAAAGGAACCAAGCCTTGGAAGTGGCAGATGGGTTAAAGGGACAACTGAAGGGGGCGGAGGACAGTCTTGCTCAAACTTTGAAGGAGCTGGAGACGACCCAGACTGAAGCCAAAGCTGCTTTTGAGAAAGGATATAATGAAGGAATCAAGATTGCCACGGAAAGCTATACTAGCCAAATGCCTGGGATACAAGACCAAGTCTGGGTGGCCTCTTGGACAGCTTGCCTTGCCAAAGCTGAGATTCCAGAATCATCTCCTCTGTGGACCAACATTGAACTACCCAGTGCTGCTAGTCAAGAGGAGGATGTTGCTGAGGAGATAAATGATGAGCAGGAGGTGAACGTGTCTGCTGAGCAACCTGTGTCTGAAGTGGAGCCTCAAGTTGATATGACCAATCCTGGCCAAAAGGAAGTCAGTGATGGTCAACTTGGAGATGAAAATCCCACAGAAGAGCTGGCTGCTCCAGTAGCTCCTATAATTACTCCTGCAGCTGTCCAAGATCTCACAGAAGATGAATGAGCTCTGTCGTTCTTTACATCTGTTGTTGAATTATTCCTGTCAAGATACCTTTTCCATATGTTTCTGTCATGGGTGTTTTAAGATGTTTAAGTATTTCGTACTTAAATCGTTTAAAGTTTAAAGTTTAAAAGTTTCACGTACTTTTATGCATATATTCGTATGCTTCCAAGTTTGTGCATGTTTTCGTATGCTGTGGACTGTTGGTGCATATATACTCGTATGCTTTTATGCATGTATTCGTATGCGCCGTAAGGGTTCTCGTACTTTGAATATCTCGTGGCTAACATATACTTGTTAGAACAATTCTTCAAGTATTTCGTACTTGCGTTCTCATAAGTGTCACGTACTTTAAAGTATCACGTACTTAGAACAATTTCTCAAGTATTTCGTACTTGTTTGAAGTTCACACAAGTGTTTCGAACTTGTGTTCAAGTATCACGTACTTAAATGGATATCCTATACCCTGCTCCCCAATACGAAAGAGGGAAACCAATGTCGTGATTTCGTATTCAAAACAAATACCAAGAAAACAGCAGTCTAGACAAAAAACGTAACTTCATTCATAAACTGTAAAACCCAAGAGGGCGTTACTCATATCCCTTGTAAAAATAGCAAAACTAGAACACAAGAGAGTTTTATTCGTAACTCCCACACAATCACGATGTGCATAAAGAAAAATTATATAAAAAACTTTCTTAGATTATGGACATTCCAAGGTCTTGGCACTGGGTTCCCATCCAAGTCTGCCAATCGATAAGCCCCAATGCCTGCGATTTCTGTAACTCGATATGGGCCTTCCCAATTTGCCCCTAGCTTTCCCTCATTAGCCACTTTAGTATTGCCGAGCACTTTTCGTAGCACAAGGTCTCCAACACCAAACTCTCGTGGGTGTACATTCTTGTTATAACTTTTGATGAGCTGCTCTTGGTATGAGGCCAAGTGCACCAAGGCCCGTTCTCGTCGTTCCTCGGCAAAGTCTAACTCAATCTCCAAGGCTCTGTCATTTCCTCCACTTTCAACCAAAGTGGTCCTGTTGGTCGGCAGACCTATTTCTAATGGAATAACAGCCTCTGTTCCATATGCTAATGAATAGGGGGTCTCTCCCGTAGACCTCCTAGGCGTTGTTCGGTATGCCCATAGGACCAATGGCAATTCATCGGGCCATTTCCCCTTTGCTTTATCCAAACGTTTCTTGATCCCATCAAGGATTGTTTTGTTTGAAGCATCTGCTTGTCCGTTGCTTTGAGGGTAAGCTGGAGTTGAATAATAATTTCTTATCCCATACTGGGCACAGAAAGTTTTGAATTTCTTCTGAAATTGCGACCCATTGTCTGTAATCAACGAATAGGGTACCCCAAAACGAGTTATGATGCTTTTCCACACAAACCTTTCTATCATAGGCTCAGTAATCTTGGCCAACGGCTCAGCCTCAATCCACTTAGTGAAGTAATCTGTTGCAACTAATAGGAATTTTCGATTCCCAGTTGCCTTGTGTAGTGGACCCACTATGTCCATTCCCCATTGAGCAAACGGCCAGGGACTTGTCAGCGGCACCAGGTCCTCGGCTGGTGTTCGAATCAGTGGTGAAAATTTCTGACACTTCTCACAAATTTTTACGTACACCTTAGCATCTTCTTGCATGTACGGCCACCAATACCCTTGGGTGATTGCTCGGTGGGCTATGGACCGACCACCAGCATGGCTTCCACAAGTCCCCTCGTGAATTTCGTGGAGGAACTTTTGCACCATCTCAGGATGCACACAAAGCAAGTAGGGTCCTGTAAAAGACTTCCTATATAGTTTTCCCTTTGGGGATAACCAGAACCGAGCAGATTTGGTCCTGATTTTATGTGCCTCCTTTTTGTCCAAAGGGAGTACTTCATCTCGTAAAAACTCCACTATTGGGTCCATCCAACTTGGTCCTTGATTCACGTCCAAGACCATCTCTACACTTCTGCCAATGCTCGGCTCAGCCAAATACTCTACGGCTATTTTTCTTTTAAACTCAAATGGCACAGCTGCGGCTAACCATGCCAATGAATCTGCATGAGCATTCTTCCCAGAACTTATCTGTTCAATATACACCCTTTCGAAGGTATCAAGTAGATCTCTGGTCACCTGTACATATGCCGCCATCTTCTCGCTCCGGGTTTCATATTGCCCGGACAGTTGATGGACTACGAGCTGTGAATCAGAATACACCCTAACTCGTTCAGCTTTTAGGGTTTTTGCACTTCTCAAACCAGCTAAAAGCGCCTCATACTCTGCCACATTATTTGATGCATTGAACCCTAGCCGAACAGATAATTCTAACATTGACCCTTCGGGGGGTAAAAGCACAACTCCAATTCCTGAACCGGTGTTGCAAGCTGACCCATCAACAAACAGCTTCCATTCCAGGGGATCTTGTTCGGCTAATGCCTATTTCTTCGTTACAGGAGACTTTGCTTCACACTCTTTCTCGTAGGAGGCAGAGGTGCAACCGCAGGTGAGAATTCTGCCACAAAATCCGCCAACACCTGGCCTTTGATTGCTGTGCGCGGCTGATAGTCGATGTCATATTGGCTCAACTCAACGGACCAAGTTGAGATCCTTCCCGAGAAATCTGCCTTTCGGAGCAATGATTTTAATGGGAACTCAGTGTAAACCACAACTTTATGGCTCTGGAAATAATGTGGCAATTTTCTAGTTGCTGTCCTTAGTGCTAGGACCAATTTCTTGAGGGGCAAATACCTTGATTCGGCATCTAACAAAGTTTTGCTCACATAATAGACTGGGATTTGCTCGGATCCCTTATCCCTTAATAGTACTGCACTTACAGCATGCTCAGAAACAGCTAAATATAAAATCAGAGACTCACCTGTTTCTGGAGTTGAAAGAAGGGGAGGAGAGGCCAAATATCCCTTTAGATCCTGAAAGGCTTGTTTACATTCTGCTCCCCATTCGAACCCTTCCCTTTTCTTTAACAGCTGAAAGAAAGGTCTGCACTTGTCACTTGATCGGCTAATAAATCGATTAAGAGCTGCTGCCATCCCAGTTAATCGTTGGACTTCTTTCGTTGTTCGAGGACTTTCCAGATTTTGTAAGGCCTTTATCTGGTCGGGATTTGCCTCTATTCCCCTTAGAGTTACAAGATGGCCCAAAAACTTTCCAGAGCCGACTCCAAACGCACACTTCGAGGCGTTGAGTTTCAACTTGTATTTCCTCAAAATCTCGAAAGCTTCTCTCAAATCTGCAATATGGCCTTGCCCAGATTTACTCTTTACCACCATGTCATCTATGTAGACCTCCATAGTTTTGCCAAGCAATTTTCTAAACATGATGGTCGCCAGTCTCTGATACGTTGCCCCTGCATTCTTCAATCCAAAAGGCATGACATTATAATAGTACAACCCTCGTGGTGTAATAAAAGACGTCTTCTCCTGATCTGGCCCAAACATTGCAATTTGATGGTATCCTCGATATGCATCGAGAAAACTCATCCGTCCATATCCTGCTGTTGCATCCACCAACTGGTCAATCCTTGGAAGAGGAAAACTGTCTTTAGGACACGCCTTGTTTAAATCTGTGAAGTCAACACATACACGCCATTTTCCGTTCTTTTTCTTGACGACAACAGTATTTGATAGCCACTCTGGATAATAAACTTCCCTTATTGCCTTGGCTTCCAACAAGTGATCCACTTCTTCGATTACAGCGTCAACGTGCTGTACGGCTGCCCTTCGTTTCTTTTGAATGACCGGTTTATGCTGTGGATCTATATTCAAGTGATGGCAAATAACATCTGCATTTACCCCAGGCATCTCCTCTGGTGTCCAAGCAAATACATCGACATAAGTTTTCAAGAAACTTATTAATTCATTCTCCTCCTCTTCTGGCAGCGATTCCCCAATTAGAAAATACTTATCTGGATCAGTCTCGTTGATCAGTGTTTTCTTCAAATCCTCAACTACCCTCTCGGTTGGGTCTTTTCCAATATCCTCAATGGTCGGCAGATCCGGAATTTCCACGGTATTAACATGGTGGGCATTATGGACTCTTTTAATGATGGATACCAAACATTGTTGAGCTATCTTTTGGTTACCTTTGATGTGCTCAATCCCATTAGACCCTGGGAACTTTACCATCTGATGGAAAGTTGAAGAGACTGCCCTCATCTTGTGCAACCATGTCCTTCCTATAATCACGTTATAGGAAGACGGTACATCCACCACTAAGAAGTCGGTTCGTAGCACCACTGTCCCAGCCCGAACAGGCAGAGTTACCTTGCCTAAGGGCCAAACTGCTCCTGCTCCAAATCCGACCAGTGGAGTTGCTGATTGTACCAAATCTTCTTGTGTGAGCCCCAGTTTCTTGAACGCATCGTAGTATAGCACTTCGGTGCAACTCCCTGAATCCACCAGGATTCTCTCCATATCATATTCCCCAACTTGTAGGGTTATGACCAAAGCATCATTGTGAGGTACCTGGACTCCTCCCAGATCTTCATCTATGAAAACTATGCCCTCGTTACTTGCCCTTTCGTCGCGCCCTCTTTTCTTCCCCAACTGCATTACATGTTGGTTATGTTTTACTTGCCTCTGAAGCAATCTCACCTCATTTCTCGTATAAGGTTCGGCTAATCCATGTATCATATGGATTACCCCTTTTGGAATCTGTTCGTAATCCAATTCCATTGCCTTGTCTTTATCCTTGGAATCTTCTTGGATAAATTCTTTAAGGTAACCTCGTGAGACCAAATCATCAAGATGTCGTTTAAACATCTCACAGTCCTCTGTCATGTGACCCCAATCCTTATGGTAACTGCAGTGCTGATTCGTAGCACGTTTTGCATCTTTATTCCCACCAAGAGTTGGGGGCCATTTGAAGTATGGTTGATTCTTTATTCGATAAAGAATCCTGTAAATGGGCTCTTTCCAAACCGTGTTTATTGAAAAGAATGACTTGGGATCCGGGGCTTGTTTATCCTTGTACTGCTTTTTCTTCGCCTGCCCATAATCTTTCCTTTCACGATAAGTTTTGGGCTCTGGCTTGTCAGCTTTCTTTATAGGCCCCTTTACTTGCTCGGCGGCCAACTTTCCATCCTCTCGTAGGATGTCATCCTCGTTCCTGGCGTGCTGCTCAATCCTCTCCATTAATTTTGCCAATGTCTGCACGGGACTCATGTTTAGAGACTTACGCAGTTCCCCCCGAACAGGTAAACCCGTTTTGAACGTGGCTATTGCGTACTCTTCACTACATCCTTCAATTTCGTTGAAGGTTTCCCAGTACTTCTTTGCATAAGTCCTGATCGGCTCGTCCTCTCCTTGTTTCATAAAAGAAAGACTCTCAAAGGTTTTGGGAGCTTTCCTGCTCGTCAAGAACCGTGCAGTGAATTCCTCGGCCAATTGCACCCATGTTCGGATGGAGCGCGAGCCCAGTTTGTGGAACCAGGACAGAGCAACCTTCCCCAAACTCGACGGGAACATCTTGCACATGATTGCATCATCCCCTTCATGCATAAACATCGCTTGCTGGTAATGTTGTATATGGGCCACGGGATCAGCATCTGTCTCGTAAAGGATGAATGTCCCGTGCTTTACCCTGGTCGGCAATCTAGCCTCCTGTAACTTTCTTGCAAAAGGGGAAGATGCTATATTCTGCAGTGCTTTCCGTGCTGCTTCCCGTGCAGTCATGGCTTCATCCTCTGGTCCTTTCTTGGACCTAATTCGTTCCCAATCGGAATCAGGTCTCTCGTACCTGTCCCTATGATGTTTTCTACTCCCTTCTTCTTCGGGGGTAGAACTCCGACCTTTGCTTCTCCTCTTTCTTGGAGATATCCTCCTTCGCTCGGGTGTTCGGATCCTGCTCCTCCCTTTTCGTGGAGAAGTCTTATGTCGCCTCGGGGTCAGACTTCTGCTTCTGCTCCTCCTTCCTCGCGAAGGAGCCTTTTGATACTGCACCAGAGCGTATTCACTACCTCTAGAATTTCTTCGAGATAGTCCAGAGTCCTCCGGATGTTCTCTGATTTTCTCTAATTCTCTGATCTCATGTTCTCGTTTTTTGATCAAACGAGCATACTCCTCGATTTCTTGTCTCTTCTTATCAAGAACGTCTTCGCTACGGTATATACTCCTGGAGTGTGCAATCGATTCATCCCCTCGATGGGATTTAGTCCTTCTCGTGGACTTCGATGTCGTCTCTCCATCTCTATTTCTGGAGTTGCCATGGATAGTAAGGGGGTGGCCCTTACTCGTGGTCCTTCTGTGTCCTCCTTCGGGCTTTCTCGGAGCCCCGGGTGGAGACTTATCCCCTCCTCCAATTAGCACATCCTTCGGGTCGTGTGGCGTTACTGGCTCTACTTCCACCATAGTCGTATTTCAAAGGGAACTCTTTCGTTTCCCACAGACGGTGCCAATTGTAGGTGGACAAATTCAAGTAGTGCTTTGAACAGCACTGGAATGCAGCGGCTTCACGTGCCTCTTGAACGTAACCCTAATTTGTCAAAGGAATCCTTATCCTGCAAAAACAGACAAGGAGTGAGTGCACCTTTGCCTCTCGTGGCAAAGGCCCTCCGATGCCTTTGTTAGTATTTCGTACTAGTGATCAAACCCTAATTATCAGTAGGAAAGCAAATAGAATGCAGTGTATTGCGTACCTCTCACCTCTAGGTTTACCTCATATTTATAGATTTATGGATGCTTGCTGTCCAGGCATCCATGTTACCATAGGATTCCTAACTCGTATAGGAAACCCAGGATATCAAGGAGTCTCGTTTCCTTTATCAGTTTATGGAAAAGAGTCCTTTTCCTTTAAGAGCCGAACATCCCATAGTTGTTGGGTATCTTTCTCAGATCCTATATTCTTGGGATCTTTATCCCTTTATGGGACATGACTACTCTGGAACTTTCCAGAATGTTCCCTCAAATAGTACTTCTCTCTCTGTTCGGCCATCTCATGGCCGAACAGATGGCCTGGACCAATTACCTCACGTGTTACTGGTCCTAAGGAAACAATTTGAACCATATCTTTTGTAAGGAACTCTCCACTTGTTCGGCTCTCTCTTGCCGAACAAGTTTCTATGAATAGTGGCATCTCATGTCATTTTCCTTGTATTTGGTCCTAATAACGTCTCATGTTATTGCACCGAGAATCGTACAACCTCTCTGGACCATTGACTTCTCATGTCACTGGCCCACAGTGCGTTGACCCTTTGTTGACCATGCTCGGGCTTATTTTGCACCTGTTCGGGAATACCTCCCTACAGTTCCTCTGAACATAAAAACTGCTTGGTTTGGTTCTGGGTTCCAGAACCCAAAAAGAGATAAAATCAAAACTATTTTAAAAGGACAACACACGCGCGCTTGTTTGAGTATGGCTCGCGTAGGTCTGCTTGCATGCACGTAGATCATTGCATGCAAGTCGATTCCTATTCTCGCCAACTTTCAAATAGTGTACTGTTTTGGCTTTAAGGCAGTACTTGGGTTTTATCCCATGTATTATTTGTTAAATCATCCATTCATGCTATGTTATCACATCCTACAAAGTGTTATAGTTTTAATCCCCATTTTAACTATTCCCTGCCCTAATTGTCTAAAATGTTAATTGAAAAAGAAGAATCTCGAAACTTTTCATAAAATGCCTAAGTAGAGACCGATCTCTGGATTGGGCGAGAGGGGTGCCTTAAAACCCTTTCCCTCTCGTAACCTGGCTCTCGAACCCAGATATGGTTATGACGAACTGGTGCTTCCACCTTTTCAAATCAAACAGCGTATAAAGCGTTTCAAGTTCGGTTCCTTGGGTGTCGGACCTTCAAACCCAAGTGGCGACTCTGAATTGAGCGCTCGACCCGCTAGCGCTCCCTCGATTCGGGCCGTGCTTTAGAAAACAAAATTTCAAAGGGCATGTTGCCCACAGTGGTGACTCTACTGGAGATTGAACCAATATTGATCTATACTTAGAGTTTAAAACACTTGCGAACAATCCCTTTAAAGTCTGTCCAAACGGTGAGCTTCACGCTGCCAAAGCGAGGAATAGTGATTGAACAGGACCTTTGTGTCTGGCCAATCCAATCTGGGACTTTTTCGATTGTTCATTTGTCTTATTTACTCTCCAAACTAAGACAGGTACCCATAGGGTAAGATCTACTTGCATCTAACCCCATATACTGTCTATGTGTTACTACTTTCCCTATCGCATGCACGGTACATTCATATCGTCTTGCATAGGAGCATGTTTAGGGCAGCTTCTAGGTTCTCTCTTTCGAGTCTGTCTTAAGCTAATTAGGATGCTGTGACGGCTCGATGAAGAGTCGTGCATCTTGATGGTGCATGTAATCAATTTTCAAAGTCCTTAGATTAGTGAGGATGTTCATAGGGAACCTGTTTTCGTCCCGGATCCAAATCATGAGGGACGCCTCATTGTTCAAACTATCCCTAGAGAGGCTTGTGCGCCTGCTTCAAATCTGAACCTTGCTGTTATTAGGCCTGTTCAAAACCCTGACATAGCTGCTCTTATGGCCAAGATTGCTAAGCTGGAGGAGGCTGTTTTAAAATTTGAGAAGATCAGTGCAAGGGGAATTGACTTGGATCGTCTCTGTCTCTACCCTAATGCTAGGCTTCCTAACAGGTTCAAGATGCCTGATTTGGTTAAGTTCGACGGGAGTGGGGATCATGCTGCCATGAAGCTGCTAGGAGTCAAAAGTGAGGCTATGTCTCAGCTGTTCCCTCAGACTCTCTCTGGGCCCGCCTTTCATTAGTTTCTGTCACTCGACAACTCCAAGAGAAGGACTTGGGAAGACATTGGGGCTATGTTTATTTCGCAGTACAACTACAATTTCCAGCTCAAGATGACTACTCAGGAGCTGGAATCCACCAAAAATGGAGGCTAAGGAATCCTTCACAGATTTTGTTACAAGGTGGAAAGCTAAAGCCGCTCTAATGACTGAGCGCCCGAGCGAGAGAGATCAGCTTCACATCATCTCCCGTAATCTCCAGCCTGACTACGCCAAGTACCTGGTGACTGTTCAAGCGTCTGCCAATTTTGAGACCTTCTTCGAATCTGGCCTAACCATCAAAGATGCACTGCAAAGTGGGATTTTATGAAAAGGGGAGTCTTCCAATCCTTCGAAATCGAAACCTCGGGCTTACTTTGGAATACCAATGCGCTCTTTGGGGGTAATAACTACGCCAATACAGCATCAACTGGTGCCAATGCCTCCTCTTCCAATACTGTTAACCACATTGCAGATGTCAACCAGGTGCAAACACCACAGAACAACTAGCCTCGCATTCAACCCTGCAGCTTCTCCACTTTTGAGGCACCACTGTCCTCTATCATGGAAAAGTTGATCAAATTCGGACACCTCAAACCCCTCAATCCAACTCCATTATCCAAAAATCCGCCAGCCAATTTCAAACCTAACCTCTACTATGCTTACCACCAGGGGCTGGCCATCTCATTGACTCTTGTTATCGCCTCTGTCATGTGATTCAAGACCTCATTGACGAGGGCACGCTTGAAGCTCCCCCTCTACCACCTCAAAAGCCCAATATCATCTCCAACTCGCCTAACCACGAAGCTATCCCGCATATCAGCCAGATATCCTTTAGCTCCACTCATATCAACCCAAACTCCACTATATTTAACCCCACTAACCATATAATCCCAGTTGACCAACCCAAGCCGGTTGTATCCCTCCCTCTTGAACTCGAGACTGAGCTCATGTACATTTGTTTGGATGGATAGACATCCTATCCCAATGCAACCCAGAGCGTCTGCAGAGGGGTTTAACTACATTCAATGCCGTCATCGGTGATCTGCACCATGACTTTATTCCCTCTGTGCAACTCAACTCTACCTCTACTATTCGTAACCCATACTTCAATGTAACTGACCCTAACCCTTCTTCAAGTCTTTTAAGCCAGTTTAGATTTGCTATGCCTACTTTGCCCACGCCCGAGGTTGACATGCAAGCTGTAGGTTGGGCAATAGTTGACAATGAGGACTATGCCACTCCCATAATCAATGAGTGGTTTGAACTCGAGCTAGATGGGTTTCCACAGGACCCAGAGTATGTCCCATTTGATCATGCCTGGAATGAGGAATGGTTGGCCGAGTATCATCAGGCGATGCTTGATCCTTTGGATGGCATCTCCTTGTACATGCTTTTTCTACAGCCCAAGCCTATAGTCCCCGAAGAGAAGTACTATTGGGACCCCGAGCCGGCTTGGCAAGTTACAACGGATTTGAATCCTGATCTCCTCTAAGGCTATTATATGTAGGATAACCTAGCACATTACACTGAGGAAGACCTTGTTCAAGAGGACCACCGTGTTTTGGGGGATTACATCTCCACCTTTAACTCAATTGTCAACTCGGTGTCTGATTCCGAGTATGACCCTAGTTCCTACATTACCGATGGAGGACTCCCACGTCCCGATGTTCCTTACCCTGGGGATGGGAACTGCAGCATCATAGTTACAAATCTGGTTCAGCCTACTAACTTTTGGGGAGTCGACAAGATAGTTGATGTTATGGTTGGGGCAGAAGTTTGGGCCGTTAATCGTTCTCTGTTGGACAACGGACTCTGGGATGTTCCTGTTGTTGCGAATCTGGGCCTAGTTGCAGAAGAAGTCGTGGTCAAGGATCTTAGCTTTTGGGACTCACTGCTGATGCAAGATTTGGCCAATGATTTGGGCTTGGATGGGGAAGTGCCTATAACAGCTCCGGTCAGTGATAAAGGGAAGCGCAAACTGGGGCAGGTTCCTACCGATCTCTGGGATGTGAACGAAGACCCTCAAGTGGTCCCTGTCTCGAGGAATGTTCATAACTTTACGAGGAGTGGTCGCATTTTTCAGCCTGCTAATCTGGAAGCCTGAAGCTCATCCAACCCTTCTAACCAAAGGAACGAACCTTTTGCAAGGAATGCACCACTTAAGGCATCAACTGGCTTTCTGGATGCAGATCTGATTCAGAAATAACTTGAGCAGATTCCCACTCCTATTTCGATCTGGGGTCTGATATGCTCCTCTCGTGAGCATCGTCAGAAGCTTTGCCATACACTTTCTCGCCTGGAAGTGCTTGTTGATGTCACTCCCGAGGCCATGATCTCCTTTATCTTACCTCCTACTTCAAATCACACCGTTGTCTACACTGACAAAGGCTTGCTAGTCGAGGGGTTTGATCATAACTGCCCCCTGCACATCACTATCAAGTGCCGAGGACTCTGGGTTCCGACCGTTCTCATTGATAACGGCTCAGCGATCAACGTTTGCCCTCTTAGAGTAGCTTATCGCTTGGGACTTATGAAGAAGGATCTTGTGCTTTCTAACTTGGCCGTCAAGGCGTACGATAGCACTCGTCGTGTTGTCGAGGGGACTTTACTTCTCAAACTCGATGATAAGGGTTTCGAGATGGATGTTGAGTTTCATGTTGTCGACATTCCCGCAACATTCAACCCACTTTTGGGTAGGCCTTGGCTCCATAGATCAAACATCATGGTGGTGCCTTCTACCCTTCACCAGAAAATCATGCTGGGACTTCCTTCCGGTATGCTTACTATCTGCGGGAACTCCGGCATTCATCCACACAAAGAGGATGGCTCTCCCATTTTAGAGATCAACCACAGTGAAGAAGACGTCGATTTTGGAGAATTCTCTTTCGACACATCTGGCTCAGTACTTGCCATCAACGTGGACGACGACTTCATTATAAGCTCTGCTGCTTTGGATAGAATGAGGAGGATGTCGTACATGTCCGGTTTGGGACTAGGAATCAACCAGCAAAGGATCCCTGAGTTCCCTCTCTTTTCTTCCAGCGAGGGCCGCTTTGGTTTGGGTTATGTCACTCCTGCCAAAGATGCCAAAAAGGGGAAAGGTACGGGAAAACCTTGAACCCTTTATGGTGATCTAGATAGCTACTTAGTGCGCGAAGGGGGAAATGTTGCTTACATAGGACAGGTCAAACCTTTTGTGGATCCAGAAACTGGGGAGTTACTACCTAGTTTTGAGGTTTTCGCTGATGACTCTTGGTCAGACAGTGATGAAGAGCCAGCAAAGGTAGAATTCAAGAGGAAGCTTAGCCAGACTAAGGTAAAGACTGACTGGCTGGGATCATTTGATCAGGGGAGTTAGGAGTTGCGGTTCCAAGAATTCTCCCAAGTGGATTTTGTCGAAGAAGCTGAAGAGGCCAAAGTGTTCATGCTCAGGCCTGACGCCCTTAAGGATCATACCTCTCTTATCGTGGAAGCCAAGGGTAGTCTTAAAAATTGCACGCGCTTAACTTGCATTGATGACACATCTGAGTCTGAGTCTGACATAGAGTCTGTTTAGTCGTCTTTGTCTAAGTCTAGCTCTGAGTCGGAGTTTGTGCCTCTTGGCCCTCCACGTCATAGCTTTTACTTCGAGTTTGATTCTGCTGTACTTGGCAACCCTGAAGGGTTTTGTGAAATGAAAGAATCTACTTCTGACTATTTTGATGACTTATATATAAACTGTGTCGACCCCGATGATGAAGGGATAGATTTTGATGGGGATATTCCCAAGGAAATCCGTGCCCTCATCGAGAGGGAAAAAGAAAGGCATGCTCAGCCATTAAAAGAAAAAGTAATTTCTATAAACTTGAAAGATGAGGGCGATCCCCGAATGGTTCAAGTGGGCTCCACATTATCCCTAGAGGAGCATTGTGGTTTCAAAGAGCTGCTCATGGAATTCAGTGATATCTTTGCATGGTTTCATCAGGTCATGCCCGGTATTGACCCTGAGATAGTGGAGCATCGAATTCCCTTACTGCCAGATGCCAAACTTGTGAAACAGAAGTTGGATGAGGCTAGATTGGGTGCAAAAGATCTAGGACGAGGTCACCAAGCAGATTGACGCTGGTTTTCTCATGGTTTCTCAATATCCCACTTGGGTGGCCAACGTCATACCTGTTCCTAAAAAGACTAGACAAATTCGAGTGTGTGTCGATTTCAAGGACTTGAACAGAGCAAGCCCCAAAGATAATTTTCACTTGCCTCACATTGATGTGCTTGTGGATAATACGGCGGGACATGGTATGCTCTCATTCATGGATGGATTCTCGGGTTACAATCAGATTCTTATGGCATCAGAGGACTGTGAGAAGACAACCTTCATCACTGAGTGGGGGACTTACTGTTATTTGGTCATGCTGTTTGGATTGAAAAACGTCGGTCCTATCTATTAGCGGGTTGCCACGACCATCTTGCACGACATGATCCACAAAGAAGTCAAGATCTACGTGGATGACATGATTGCCAAGTCAAAAACTCAAGAAGGCCATATTTTTGTCCTTAGGAAGTTCTTTGAGTAACTTTGTAAGTATTGGATGCACCTCAATCCACAGAAAGGCACATTTGGAGTCACGGAGGGCAAGATGCTTGGTTTCATGATCACCTTTAGAGGGATAGAGGTCGACCTATCAAAGATCAAGGCACTTCTTGAGATGAAGCCACTAGAGTCAGAAAGGGGAGTGTGGAGCTTTTTGGGAAAGGTGCAGTTCATCAGCAGACTCATTGCTAAGTTGACTCTAACTTGCGAGCCGATGTTTCGTCTTCTCAAGAAAGACGTCCCATTCACATGGACAAATAAGTGTCAGGTTGTTTCCTTTCCATTCAGAAGTACTTGCAGAACCCACCGATTTTGATGCCGCTTGTGCCAGGGAAGCCTTTGATTCTCTATTTATCTGTAACCCCATCATCCATGGGATGTTTGCTAGCTCAGGAAGGGGACAAAGGAGTGGAGAAAGCCATCTATTACCTGAGCAAGAAAATGGTTGGATGTGAAGAGCGTTACACCCCTTTGGAAAAGACGTGTTGGGCTCTCATATGGGCCTCCAAAAAGCTAAGGCACTACATGTTGGCTTACCCTGTAAAGCTGACTTCTCGAATGGATCCTCTCAAGTATCTATTTGAGAAGCCTCACTCACGGGTAAGCTAGCACGCTAGTTGCTTTTGCTGGCGGAGTTCAATCTTGAGTACGTCATAAGGAAATCAGTCAAAGGGCCTGCTATTGCAGAGTTTTTGGCCGATCATCCTGTTGATGGACCAGAGGACGCTGACGTTATGTTTTTAGATGAAGAGATTCTGACGGTGGTTGAAGATGTATGGACTCTCTACTTTGATGGGGCAGCCAACCAAAAAGGATTTGGGATTGGGGTGCTGTTGATTACACCTGATGGCTCTCATATTTCGCTTACGTTCAAACTCAATTTCGATGTCACAAACAACCAAGCTGAGTATGAGACATGCATCGTTGGCATTGAAGCTGCTCTTACACTTGGCGTTGAAAAGCTCGAGGTCATCGGAGATTCCAATCTTGTAGTCTTTTAAGCCAACGGAGACTGGAAAGTCCATGAAGAGAAGCTGAAGCCTTATCATCAGAACTAGGAAGAATTGATTCCTCATTTCAACAAAGTGACCTTCACTCATATCCCTCGATTGAAGAACCAGTTTGCCGATGCTTTGGCGACCTCGCCTCCATGGTCAAACTTTCGCTAGGTGTCAAGCTTTGCCCTATCCTGATTGAACAGAGGGACATTCCCGCTTATCAGTATGTCAACGCCATCGATGACGTTGATGATGGCCTGCCCTGGTATCATGACATATGAAACTTTGTCGAGAGTGGGATGTATCCGGCTGAGGCCTTTAAGAAGGATCAAACTGCATTGCGAAGATTGGCTGCCCAGTATATCATTTGCGGAGGAAAGCTGCAGAGGAGGTCTCATTGTGGAATGCATAAGCTATGTGTCAACGGCGTTGAGGCGACGAAGATAATGGAGGAGATTCATGAAGGAGTCTGCGGTCCTCACATGAGCGGTGTCATGCTCGCTAGGAAAGATCCTACGGCAGTGTTACTACTTGTCTACTATGGAGTCACAGTGTGTGGATTATGTGCAGCGCTGTCACAAGTGCCAAATCCATGCCAATCTTATGCATACCCCTTCGTCAAACTTGTTCGGCATGACTTCGCCTTGGCCTTTCTCTGTGTAGGGCATCGATGTTATCGTCATGATCAGACTGTCTGCTTCAAATGGTCACAAGTTTATTTTAGTGGTGATAGATTATTTCACCAAGTGGGCGAAAGCTGAATCTTACAAAACCCTGACCGTGGTTCAAGTCGCTCATTTTATCAGAAAGAACATTATCTATCGATACGGTGTCCACAAGCATTTGTGTCAGATAATGAGACTCGTTTCAAAGGCAGGGTTTTGGAACTCTTCAAAGAATTCAAGATTCAGATCCATCATTTGATAGTCATCTATCGTCCACAAACAAATGGAGCCGTCAAAGTAGCAAACAAGAACGTTGAGATAATCATCAAGAAGTCTGTTGAATCCACCAAGGACTGGCACGAGCAACTACCTTTAGCGCTTTGGGTGTATTGAACATCAATTCGAACATCAACAGGGGCAACTCCCTTCTCCTTAGCTTATGGGATGGAAGCGGTACTCCCCATCAAGCTCGAGGTACCGTCATTAAAGGTCATGGCAGAATGCTGACTCACGAAATCCGAGTGGCTCAGTGGGAGATTCGTTAAACTCATGCTCTTTAATGAGAGGAGGCTCTGTGCCTTGTATCACGTTCAGGTGTATCAACGAAGGATCCCCCGTGCATTCAACAAGAAAGTAAAGTCAAGGGACTTATTTGAAGGGGATATGGTTACGAAGGAAATTCGGGCACCTGTGTTCGATCCTCGTGTCAAATTCTGACCGAACCATTCCGGGCCTTACATTAGCAAGACTATCCTGTCTGGGGGGAGCGGCTCAACTCATAGACCTCGACGGCAATGAATTCGCCACCATAGTCAACCTGGATCAACTCAAACGTTACTATCCCTGAGAGAAGCTCGTTGGGCCAAAAACCACAAGGTTGGATAGTTCCAAGCAAAAATTTGAGCAAGCTTGCTAGACCGAAAACCTAAGGAGGAGATCTAGGCAAAAATAAATAGGCAATAATCAAAAGCTCGCTAGCCCGAAAACCTGAAAGGGCGGTACTGGGCAAAATTTAGAGCACAAAAGGAGAGGTAAAATACTCGAGTGAACCTTTGCCTGAACTATGTGCGATCTGATTCTTTGAAAAGGGATACGTAGGCAATCTCCCCATGAGATTCGGTCACAATCAATCAACTTGATTCAGGGTTTGCTGTTTTGGGGTGTATCTCGGCATTCGAAGCGATATGGTGTTCAACGTTTGAAACAAAAGGGAGAAACCCTTCAACTTTCAATTTTATTTCAAAACTACTACTTCTATTACATAGCTAAGCAAAGTCTTAAAACAGTTAAGCATTAAAACATAATAAAATGCTAGAGGCCCCACTGGGCTCACAGTTTATTCTAAGTCAACGGAGTCTGTCAGGAGTCAGTCAATGTTTTGCCTTCTTGCAACTTGTTTCGGCTCCGAAGTGGCTCAAGGACTGAGCGGGTGTGCCAGGATTTGTCGCGTCCAACGTAAAGGACTGAGTGCCCCTTTTCTGACTTCGAATCTGTGAGGGCGATAGTGCTGCAACCTAAGGGCTGGATTGCAGTGAAGGTCCGTGGTTTTGCCTCTACGAGTGAGGACTTAATAATTTCCTAACCGTGTAGGAAAAGAAGTAACAACGTAAGAATAACTTTATTATATTGTAATAATAAAGTTGGGGATACAAGAGAGATAGGAATAACTTTGTTATGTCGTAATAACAAAATTGGGGTACAAGAAAGATAGAAATGAGGGAGAAATAAGATAATTGCTTTGCTAGGAAGGCTTTGGTTTTAAGCGTTGAGCTTGATTGGTGTGGGAACCCTTTTTTCTTCTTGACTTCTAGTATTTATAGGCAAGGTGGTCCACGGTTTTTCTGCATGCAAAAGCCTTGTTGTCCTCCTCTTATGGCGCCATGTGTCTCTTGTAACTTCCACTTCATGGGATAATGGGTAGTTATTGGAAGTTATAAAAGATCATGGGCAAATATTGCACTGGTCTAGATCTGAGCCAAATTTCCCGCCTTTGCCATGAGCTGCATGTGTCCCGAGTTGGCTCCAGATGTTGCCAAGTGTCCGCAATAACTACCCATTAACATATTTAGTGGGATCATGGGTAGTTATTGGAGGTAAATAACAATTACCCATGTATTTACTCTTGGTCATGGGAAGTTACTGGAACTAATGAGGTATTCCATTTCCTATTTCCATGGGCGGTTGACAAGTAATGGGCCACCTCATTCCCTTCTTTCTTGGGCATAAGAGAATTAATAGCCATTTGACTAAATCAAATGGCCAACAAATATATAAACTTCATGGGCCCACTTCCTATTTGCATGAGTATTATTCGGAACATCCCAGATAAACACTTCCAACAATGGGCTTTATATTTCACTTAGCCAATTAAGCTTTAAATACTCGTAGCCCGTGATCGGATCAAGTTAAAATTAATCGGGCCCAATTAATTTTGCCTTGGCCCGTTAATTTTAATCCAATGCATTTCTATTTTTTAGCCCAATCTAATTGAAAGATAAGTAAATGGCCTTCCAACGCTTGCCCAGGACTGGGTGCCAAAAACGGGTGTAAACAATGCCCCCCCCCCCCTTGATCTTGTTCAAGATCTAGGCTTGTAAATTAGGACAGAGTACAGTTTTTGGCAAAACCAAACGAGTCCTTATCACCGGGTTTGAAAAAATATAAAGATCATTAGGCCTGACTTAGCCTAAAAATCCTTTTGAACGTTCAAATTTCAAAAAGATGGTTAGGCTTTAACTAAGCCTAACAACTTTTCAAATCTCAAAATGCATCTCCTAATTAGATTTTGGCTCTCCCATGTTTTGAATTGAAACAAATCTCAACAGTTTCCAAGATGAAAAACCCCCACCGAAGAGTCCTATCAGCAGCAGTAATTATCACCTCCTTAGGCCTAGGGGACACGTGTCAACACCCCAGGCCTTGCATTGGCTTGCATGTAGTCTTTTCAGCCATTAGGATTTCTTTGGGTCAATCAAGAGTCCAACTCTTGTGTTAATTCTTCAGTTTCGATCAAGGAGAGAGAGAAACAACGGCGCCTCTTGAATCTTGTACGTCCCTCATAAAAACCCCATTCTTGAACTTCCACACTCTCTCTACCACCTCTCTGTTTCTTCCTTTATTGCACGAAGTAAACCCAGAAAAACCCTAACTCACTATCGTACCCGTTTGATCCTCTGGTCTGCCACAAGGATGGCTACCCATAAAGCCAATGCTCCTCCCCCAAACCCTAATAGCCGTGCAGTATAGATTCGAAAGATTCTGGTTGAGGAGAAAATAGCAATTACCAGCGACATCTTGGTAGTGGCCAACGCTGACCGGGTCGGGCTTGGCCCTGCCTTCCAATTGGGGTTTCCACCTCAACTCGCCCCCATGTATCCATTGGCAGAAGAAGTCCTTCCCTTCGAATCTCCAAGCCTCGACTGGAGTCACTTCACTACAGACATACCAAACTGACTTTGGCACAGACCTGACGCCAGATACGTTGAATGGCTCGATCGAGTAATGGAAGCCAAAGGAGATTTATGGAAGCAGATCGGCATCCGGGATGCTATTCAACTCAGCAGATCCTTGATCGATATGGATAAGCATCTTTTCCTTGCCGCTTCTCAATTCTGGTCTGTCACCACGAATTCATTCCATTTCAAGGTAGGCCTCATGGGTCCCACTCTCCAAGATCTTGCCTTTTTGACGGGCCTTCGTCCCCATGGGTTAGAGGCCAATTATTTTCTGTCACAAAAAACTCCCTATTTTGAATACAAAGAGCCTCTGTCTTTCAATCCTTTCATAAACCATTATGCCAAAAAGGTCCTATAGAGGAGGATGAGCACGTGGCCTTCCTCCTATATTGGTTGAACAAATTCATTTTCTGCGTCTCTGCGAATAGGGTTACCAAGGATTTTATCGACTTGGCTTGTGCCCTAGCTTCTGGACAGAAGCTGGCACTAGGCCCCCTGGTCTTGGCTCACCTTTACCGAGGTATGAAAGAGTTGGTAAACAACAAGTTTATATTTGCCCCCGGTCCACTGTGGATCATTACTCTATGGTTGTGGTCCTACTTCCCCAAATTTGCCCCACCCATGAATAAAAATTTAGAACACACCTGTTATGGTCTTCATTATGTTGGCACTCGTGGTCCAAGATATGCATTCAGGACCTACTTTAAGTTCTTCTATCATGAACTTGTTAGTATGGGCAAGAACTGGATGCCATTTGCTAGAGATACAGTACCTTGGTGGTTGAAGCGTGGGGCATCAGATCCGGGTGATGATTTTGATGACCACTTTGCAATATGGACAAGTTTCTTGATTTCTAGTGACCTCATGTATGGCATGGTTTTTAGTCCCACAAACTACAAGTGTGGCGTTGAATATTACAACGCGGCTCAATTTGCCAGGCAGTTTGGCCTAAGCCAGCTTACACTTCTGCCCACATACCAGTCCTTAAACGAGGAGGACTTCGTTGATCGACCAGTGATTCAACCAAGGGAACTAGAAAAAGTGAGGAACACCCTACTAGAGCTCAGAAAGAACCTTAACTTTCACTCCTACATTGAGCGTACTGATAAGGGCGCCAAGTTTGACAGCTAGTGGGGAGGCTATACAAGAATGCATTTCTTCAATCCATACCTGGAGGTCCTGACCATGCTTCTGTCCAGTCCTGCTGGAGCGCCCAAACCTGGCATTCACATGCCTTTACAACAGATCAGTCCCTCACCAACCTTGAGTACAAAAAGAAAAGGTGACCCAAAGGCTCTTTATTACTTTATCATCCTTTTGAAACTCTAAAGCTTGGACTAAAAGTCCCTCACCAACCTTGAGTACAAAAAGAAAAGGTGACCCGAAGGCTCTTTATTACTTTATCATCCTTTTGAAACTCTAAAGCTTGGACTAAAATCTTCTCTGTAATGGCAGGTTTGGAAGATGTGCCCAAAGATGATCCTGCAGTCCCCTCGGCTCTTCAAAGATCAAAGAGGTTGAAGTCAACTGCCAAAAGGCAATGGCCCAACGTATAAACTCTTTAGCCATTCGCTTAATCCTTCAGAATAAGACAATAAAGCTTTCATTCCTCTTTCAGGCGTCAGAGACAGTGGTTGCCGGAAGAACTAGGAGCAGTGCCAAGACCAGTTCTCCTGAAACTGATCCCTCGGAGAAAGTCTACACTTTTCTCATCTCTATTCCTCGTGCTTTATTTGAATGCTCCATTAACTCCATTTCTTCCAGGCCACCTCCAAGATCAAAGAAGGACGAGCTGAGTCTGCTCCCACCAAAAAGAAAAGACTGAGAAAGAAAACTTCTGCCCAAGTCGACTCTGAAAACACTGTGTCTACTACGGAACATAACCCTATCGTAAGGATGTATTGTGACAGGACTTTTCAAGCATTTATGGCTCCCAATTATCATCAACTTCCCCTTGTTTTCAATCCTCAGGAGCTTGACGACTACTTTGAAGAGGAGGCAGAAGCAGCAAATGAAGAACTAAACGTGCCTGAACAGGAACCCGAACATGAAGCTTCCTTGAGGACTCCAGAGAAACCTAGGTCTCCAATTATTCAGTCCACACCGCCAACCGATCCTATCGTCGAGCCTGAGTCTGTCAATGTGCAGGAAGAGGAGGAAGACAAGGACCTGGATTCTTTGTTTAAATCTGCTCAGGACTTGTTAAAGGCAGCCACATCCAGTACTTCAGGTAGTGGTCTCGGCTCAACTTCTCAGTCTGAGTTTACTCTAGAAGAAGTTAACGAGGCCAAAACAGCCCTCAGGATGGCCCTCCTACAAAGCTTTAAGGCAGGCGTGCATCCCACCAAAGCCTCAAACATCAAGAAAGCCATGGACGTGCTTGTGAAGGCAAAGGCCTTGGAAATAGAGGAGACCTCCCTCCAGTATTTTCAAAAGGAATTTCCCAACATGATGAAGTCTCATGACTCTTCTACCCATGAGCTCAACAAGATAAATGTTAAGCTGGCCGAATTAGACGTAGTTGACATGGAACTGACCACGTTTAGTACTGAATAGAACCAGCTGAAAGAAGACGTCAAGGCCAATGAGGCTAACATCACTGCAACTTCCAATGAAATCCAAGACCTCAAGACTAAACTGGTAGAAGCTGAAGGTCGACTGGACGGACTTCAGATGGAATCCAAGAAGCTGGCCAAGTATCATGATGAGCTGAAGGCTGGATCAAAAAGTCAGAAGATGAAATTGAATCTCCTGGTCGAAGAAGTTCCAAGTCTCCGTGGGCAGCGGGAGACACTTGAAGTCCAGCTTGCTAGCTTCGACACCTCCTGGGAGAAGCTCAAGAACAACCTTGAAGGCCTCCTGTAGGTCTTGTTCTCGAAAACTTACTCCTTTTGATTTGGGCCTGTAATAACTTTAAATTTGTCCCTTTTGTGCCTGGCCTGGAACTGTCCTTTAATTGGCCGAAGGCATAGGTTTAGTTTGATGATATGTGGCCTGAACTTGAGGCCTTTATGAATTCTGCATGACAGGTACTATGGCCTCTGTTTGGGCCTTGTTGGCAGATCTTTCTATGGCTTATTAAAAATATTTTCCCCAAAATCTTTCATTTCCCACATAGTAGGATAATGATGCTTTAGGTACTTTCCATTTGTTAAATGCTTAAACAAACCACCATTTAAGCCCATAAGAAGATAGACGTTACCTCTAAGGACTTGAGCAATCTGATAAGGTCCTTCCCAGGTCGGGGACCACTTGCCATATCTTGAATTCTTTTCCCCTAAAGGAAATACAGCCTTCCAAACTAAGTCACCTTCAGAAAAGCTCTTCTTTCTCACACGCTTGTCATAAGATCTAGCAACTCTTCTTTTCTGAACCAACATGTGGTCAAGGGCTGCGAGCCTAACTTCATCTAAGTCTTCAAGTTCTACCAACATAGCCTGAGTATAATCTGCAGGAGTGAGGCCATGTTGATATGCTATCCTTGCTGATTTCACTGCCACTTCCATTGGTAGGACTGGATCATGTCCATATACCAACATATAAGGGGTAATATTGGTAGCTTCCTTCTTTGAAGTACTGTAGGCCCATAAGGCCTTAAAGAGTAACTCGTGCCAAGCCCTTGGATTGTTTTCCACCATTTTCTCTATAATATTAATCAAAGTCCTATTGGTGGATTCGGCCTGGCCATTCCCTTGTGCATAATAAGGAGTAGAGTTGGACATAATGATGTTTTGCTGGGCAGCAAAATTGACCACTTGTTCTCCCATGAATATTGTACCCCTATCTGCAACTAAGTGTTGAGGCAGCCCAAACCTATGAATGATTCTTTCCTTAATCACCTTGATTACTTCTTGTTGATCCACGGACTTTAATGGGACCACTTCTGCCCATTTAGTAAAATAGTCTGTGGCTACCAAGATGTAAGTATGATTTCCAGAAGAGGGCGTATAAATTTTTCCAATTAGATCAAGGGCCCAGCCTCTAAATGGCGAAGGTTTGACCACAGCATGATAATCAGCCGCAGGAACACGCTAAATTGGGCCATGGGCTTGGCAAGATTGACATCCTTTAGAAAAATGAATGCAATCCTCTAAAATGGTTGGCCAATAGTATCCATACCTTCTGATTAGCCATCTCATCTTTATCTCTGATTGATGGGCTCCACAGACTCCTTCATGGACCTCACTCATAACCCTCATGGCCTCAGGGTGCCCTAAACACCTTAAAAGTAAGTCGTCCTCAAAGCTTTTCTTGTATAATTCATCACCCACGAGGACATAGCTCATAGCCCTTCTCCTTACCTTCATAGAGGCTCTATGATGGGGCCTCTTGAGGAAAGAAATAATAGGTGTATGCCAATCGTTCTCGAGCTCATCATCTGACTCTTCTCCTGTGAAATCAGAAGTAAAGACTTCCAGTCCTAGACCTCTTCTCCTTACAGAAGGTAACAATCTCTTTTGGACCGTGATAATCTTGTGAATAATTTTTGGAGCTAACTTCAGGCCTGAGCCAAGCTGTTGGCTTCAGTGTTCATACTCCTTGAGACGTGTTTGACCGTGACATTATCAAAATCTTGAATTAATTGCATGGCTACCATATAATAA
Source organism: Rhododendron vialii (assembly GCF_030253575.1). Taxonomy (NCBI): domain Eukaryota; kingdom Viridiplantae; phylum Streptophyta; class Magnoliopsida; order Ericales; family Ericaceae; genus Rhododendron; species Rhododendron vialii. The sequence continues at coordinate 14,522,126 of NC_080566.1, read as the reverse complement.
GGGGCTAAGTCCTCACTATAGCATTTGAATGTCCCTGCCAAGTGACTGATAACAAGGTTTGAATCCCCAATAACTTGCACTTCTCTGGCCTTTAGATCCCTAAGAATTTCAAGGTCTATGACAACCGCTTCATATTCAGCTTGATTGTTTGTACATGAGAAATCAAATTGAAAAGACAATTCAATCCTCAAGCCTTGGGGAGAGATGATAATTACTCCACAGCCTGAGACCTCCTGAGTCCGTGATCCATCAAAAAGCAGCGTCCAAGGAGTGAGTGATATTTCAAGAGCGTTCAGTCCTTGTTCAGGTTCATCATCGATATCCATGCATGGATGATCAGCGAGAAAATCTGCTAAGGCTTGGCCCTTCACGGCTTTTTGAGGGATATATTGAAAACTAAATTCCATTAGAGCTAAAGACCACTTGCCAATTCAGACCCTCATAATTGGCCGAGAAAATAAGTATTTGACTAGGTCTATTTTACTCATAACGTAAACCAAAACAGGGAGCATATAGTGCCTCAACTTTATTGCTTAAAAGTACAAGGCAAGACAGATCTTTTCAATAGGAGTGTATCTCCTTTCACAAGGAGTCAACAACCCACTTAAATAATAAACCGCCTGTTCCTTTCCTTGAGTGTTGTCTTGAGCTAAAAGGCCTCCAATAGAGCCTTCAGCTGTTGAGATGTAGAGTTTCAACGGCTTGTTTTTTATGGGAGGCATAAGGACTGGAGCCGTTGCTAAGTAGCTTTTGATCTCATCAAAGGCCTTCTGATGGCTTGCCTCCCAAACAAAAGTGTCATGGCCCTTCAGCTTCAAGAGTTGAGAAAAGACCTGGACCCTTCCTGCTAGGTTTGAGATAAACCTTCTCAAGAAGTTGAAAGAACCCAAGAGCTTCTGCAACTCCTTCTTGGTGGTAGGAGGCTTTGCTTCCATGATTGCTTTGGCCTTATTTTTGCCAACCTCAATCCCTCTGTTGTGGACTAAAAATCCAATGAACTTACCTGCAGAGACTCCAAAGGCACACTTTAAGGGGTTTACTTTTAGATCAAACTGTTGCATCCTCAAAAATGACCTCTTTAAGTGTTCCAAATGTTCATTATTAGACTGAGACTTGACCACGATATCATCGATGTAGATCTCCATAAAACGACCAATGAAATCATGAAATATGGCATTCATTGCTCGTTGAAACGAAGCACCTGCATTTTTCAGGCCGAATGGCATCACGACCCACTCAAAGGTCCCTAGGGCTCCAAGACACCTAAAAGCAGTCTTAGTCGTATCGGCCACGTCGATGAAGATCTGATTATAGCCAGAATGTCCATCCATAAAGGACAAAACCTTGTGACCAGAAGCTCCGTCCACCAACTGATCTACAACTGGCATTGGATATTCGTCCTTTGGGGATATGCCAAATTCAAGTTTCTGAAGTCTACACATACTCTGACCTTGCCGTTCTTCTTAAGGACTGACACAATATTAGAGAGCCAAGTAACATACCTGGCTGTGCATATGAACCCAGCGTTGAAGAGTCGTTCGACCTCATGTTTGACCTGCAAATAGACTTCATTGGACATCCTCCTTCGTGGTTGCTTGAAAGGTCTGAATTCTGGTTGAATAGGCAGCTTGTGCTCCACCAGGTCTCTTGACAGACCTGGAAGTTCCTCGTAAGTCCAGGCGAAACAGGACTTGAATTCTTTTAAGAGCTGAATAAACTTTTCCTTGACATCTTCTGGGAGAAGTTTGCTAATATATACAGGCTTGGGATTCTCTGAATCTCCCAAGTTAACTTCTTCCAAAGGATCTTGCACGTCAGCTTTTAGATCATCCAACCTGACTGGGGCTGCTTCAAGGTCTTCCAGTCTAATTTCATCCAGATCTTCAACCAGGTTTTCATCCTCATTGATTACTTCGGCCGCACAAGCCGAATGATCTTCCTCTGATTCTTGAACACCCATCAGCCTCCTTTCAAGCAAGTAAGCTTCAAACTTTGACAGTGTGGCGTGAAGGGCCACACTCTTTTCTTCTTCTGAAGGGTTTACTGACATTGAGAAGGGCGTTTGAATGAAGTTGTAATCGGCCTACCTATCTCCGTGATCATTGGACCGATTAACTCTTGAAAAAGTGCCTTTACTTCTCCTGCTGACTTGTTGCCGTGTATAGGAGCAATCTTGTGGCGGCCATACTTGTCAAGGCCTACCACTTTCATTGGACCCACCCCTTCATCGTATAAATGGGCCTCAGCATGATTCGTAGAGGCCTGGAAAGGTCCGCGGTCAGCCCATATCACCTCCACATCGTCTTGATTCCAGAAAATAAGGCATTAATAAAGGGTTGAGGGAACTGCCAAGCAAGAGTGAATCCAATCTCTCCCCAACAGAACATTGAAAGAAGAGTGTGAATTAACAACAAAGAAAGGTGTTGTTAAGGTCTTGGACCCTACTGTTAGGTTCATAATCAGAATACCTTGAAAAACTGTCTCCTTCCCAATGAAATCAGTCAAGGTTGAAGTGCAGGAGACTAGGTCTAGATCAGTCTTCCCAAGTTTCTGCATCATAACCTAGGAATGAGATTGGCTGCTGACCCATTGTCCATAAGAAGACGATTGACCGGCATTCCATCAAGACAACCCGTGATGTACAAGGGCTTAATGTGTTTGTTCATCTTGAGATTTGGCCTTTCAAAGATCACGCTAGCTGCTCGATCCTCAGTTTTTCCTTCGGTCTCGTCCTTCAACACAATCACCGAAGGCCCGTTCAGTCCTACAGAGAAGGACTCATTCAAAATTTCAGCTGTCTGCCCCTTCTCTACAACATCTCCCTCCATGGCTGTTGGAGTGTTGTCTTTGGCTTCCAAATTTGCTGGTAAGATCACAACCATGTTGCATTGCATATTAGCCCTGTCCGGGTCTGAACTCCTTGGCCTGTGGATTCAGATGTGACTTGCCCCCTGAGTCTGGCATTCTAGATTCAAGGGCTGTCTTCTGGAGCAAAGTGACTTGCCTTTGTGTTGCATTGCATATTAGCCCTGTCCGGGTTTGAACTCCTTGGCCTGTGGATTCAGATGTGACTTGCCCCCTGAGTCTGGCATTCTAGATTCAAGGGCTGTCTTCTGGAGCAAAGTGACTTGCCTTTGTGGAGACTGAATCCTAGCCTCCTTAAGAGTTCTTTCCAAGAGAGGTTGTTTCTTGGATACAGTTGCTTGCTTTGGAGGTGGTTTGGTAACAGCCTCCTTATACGTCTTCTAGAACAGGATTTGCTTCTGAGGTAAAGTCCTTAGAAGAGGCTCAACGATAGCCTCTTCCATAGTCCTTTCCAAAGGCTTGTATACTCTTTTAGACTTAGGTTTTTTGACCATAGGCTCTTCCACTGGGATCTCCATCTTCGTCTTCCCCTTGGGATCATCCTCAATCATTGGGTCGTCCAATAGATCTGCCTCTTCCTCAGACCTTCTTGCTGCTTGCCTGAACCGTTGGCGGCGCCTCTTCTGAGATCTGGACAAAGGTGGAGGTTCAGAAGGAAACTTGGGATGTTCAATCTTGTGCCACTCATCTGGAGGAGTAACCGGAGGTCTTACAGCCCTTGGCTTGTCCTTGGAAGGAGCAGATATCCTTAAGTTTTCCAGATCATCTTCAATTTCAACCAATCCTGGCTGAATTTGATTGAACACAGATTCACGTACAACCTTCCTTCCCTTAGACCTGTGTGACTCCTCAGGCCTTGGTTTAGTCCTTCCCACGATAATGCTCTTCAGGGCTAGTTTGCTAGGCCTGGCATGATGACCGCACTCTGTGCATATCATGGAACAAGTTGGCCTTTTTGGTTTTTTCACCCCTGTAGGTCTGGACCACCATGAATTCTGCTTTTCAAACCTCATGACCCGTTTAGTCCTGAAATCCCTCTCGTCATAATAAGGATCCCAGTACCTGCCCGGGTTGGACTTGTAAGCTGCTCTGGAAGGTGCTTCCAAACTTATCTTCTGCCTGGGAACAGTCCTAAGCACTCCTCTCATGTCTACAGAGACCATATTTGTACTCAGCCTTGAGGGAAAAAGGTTGCCGTCGACCCCCATGAGCTTCTTGTCCTTTTCAGGAAACTTGAACTCCCCCCGTTCAATTTTGTCCTGGATATCATTTCTAAATACTATGCAGTTATTAGTTGTATGACTCCAAGAGTTGTGGTACTTACAATACTCTTTGCCCTTCAGTTCTTCCAGAGTTGGAATCTTATGGCCAAAGAGCAGTTTGAGCAGCTTGTCGGCTAGGAGTTGATCGAAAATAGCTTCAGCCCTTCCAACGTCAAAAGTATTGGCCCTGGTTGGCCTATTGAAAGTGTTTTGGACTAGCTGTTTTGTGGGCTCCATCTTGACAAAGGCCTTGCAAATGTATGGCTTTTTATTGATGATTTCAGCCACTGCCACGTCTGGGTCTGCCTCTGCTTCCACTGCAGCAACCTCGTAATTATGGTCACGATAATACGTTCCCTTAGATGCTGTCTTCCTATCCTGCTCCTCTGCCAAGAACTTTTCATAATGAGAAGCCTTAGAGGATAATTCAAACAACTTTTCATAATGAGAAGCCTTAGAGGATAATTCAAACAAGTCTCTGAATTCTGTCCCATAGAACTTCTTCTTCATTTCAAAGCCCAGGCCGTTTAATGCTATACGCATGTATTCGGCCTCTAGAAGGACTATCTTGCACTTGAATTGAGCAGTCTTGAAATGTAAGAAGAAGGACTCCACGGATTCTAGATGGGTTCAACGATAGCATGACAGGTCTGCCAGCTTCACTTCTGGTTCTACCCTATAGAACTGCTGTTGGAGCATCTCCTCCAACTGTGCCTCGGTCTGCACGGAGTTAGACGGCAAGTTGATGTACCAAGTGAAGGCTGTCCCTGTAAAAGAATTGGGAAAGAGCCTCAACTTTAGAGCATCAATGGTTCCATCCTCTCCGCATTGAACTTGAAACCTAACAATGTGCTCCATTGTTGATTGCGCGCTTTCAACATTAAAGGTCTGGAATTCTGGAACCCTATAGCCCTTTGGGAAAGGTGTATTGTCCACCTCCTCGGTATGAGGCTTCCTATACATTGACCTCCCCAAACGTCTGAAACCTGGCCCTAACTGCTCCTGGAGCAAGTTTAGGACTTAATCCCTTCCCATAGCTAGGTCTAGCACAGGAGGCAGCTGCGGGTGTGCCTCTTGTGCTTGTTGGTTCTGGGCTGGACTTGCCCCCCGAGTATCAGAGCTTTGAGGAGTATGAGTAGCTCATTTGTCCTTTCCGGAGCCCTGGCCTCCCTGCAAAGGCCTTTTGTCCCTCTTGTAAGGTTTGTTCAGATCTTCAACCAAAACAAACCTTTGATCGTTATTTACTGGAGGCGACTGGGCTCCTCCAATTATGACTCCCTTCTCCTTTTGCCCCCCGAGTGTAGGGCTGCTAGATGAGGTAGCATGATAGAATGTTTGAGGAGGGGGAGGTACCCCCAATAAGCCAGTTTAGTCTTGACCGTTGCCACAAACACCAAACTGTGGAAAGCCCTGCTGCTGAGAAGCGAACGGTAAGCGTAGCAACCATTTTATTGATTGCTATGGTCAGAGGTTCCAAGGACTTAGAGAACGATTGTGAAATTGAGTGTGTCACGTTGCGGGAGATCTCACGTCCTGCCAAAAACATATAATTTTTAACGCTGTCGGTAGCGTCGCTAAGATCTTGAGCGCTGATCTCAGGACCAGCTTCCTCGAGTAATGGCACGTCGACTGCCACTCCCTCAGGACTCTGTGGTGGATCCAGAATGGGTGGATCTGATTGTTGCTGTTGTTGCTTCCTTGCCATAATAAATCCCATAGACGATTAGGGTCCCACTGGGCGTGCCAAAAGCTGTTTCGGCTCCGAAGTGGCTCAAGGACTGAGTGGGCGTGCCAGGACTTGTCGCGTCCAACGTAAAGGACTGAGTGCCCTTTTTCTAACTTCGACTCTATGAGGGCGATAGTGCTGCAACCTAAGGGCTGGATTGCAGTGAAGGTCCGTGGTTTTGCCTCTACGAGCGAGGACTTAATAATTTCCTAACCGTGTAGGAAAAGAAGTAACAACGTAAGAATAACTTTATTATGTCGTAATAATAAAGTTGGGGATACAAGAGAGATAGGAATAACTTTGTAATGTCGTTATAACAAAATTGGGGTACAAGAGAGATAGAAATGAGCGAGAAATGAGATAATTGCTTCGCTAGGAAGGCTTTGGTTTTAAGCGTTGAGCTTGATTGGTGTGGGAACCCTTTTTTCTTCTTGACTTCTAGTATTTATAGGCAAGGTGGTCCATGGTTTTTCTGCATGCAAAAGCCTTGTTGTCCTCCTCTTATGGCACCATGTGTCTCTTGTAACTTACACTTCATGGGATAATGGGTAGTTATTGGAAGTTATAAAAGATCATGGGCAAATATTGCACTGGTCCAGATCTGAGCCAAATTTCCCGCCTTTGCCATGAGCTGCATGTGTCCCGAGTTGGCTCCAAATGTTGCCAAGTGTCCGCAATAACTACCCATTAACATATTTAGTGGGATCATGGGTAGTTATTGGAGGTAAATAACAATTACCCATGTGTTTACTCTTGGTCATGTGAAGTTACTGGAACTAATGGGGTATTCCACTTCCTATTTCCATGGGCAGTTGACAAGTAATGGGTCACCTCATTCCCTTCTTTCATGGGCATAAGAGAATTAATAGCCATTTGACTAAATCAAATGGCCAACAAATATATAAACTTCATGGGCCCACTTCCTATTTGCATGAGTATTATTTGGAACATCCCAGATAAACACTTCCAACAATGGGCTTTATATTTCACTAAGCCAATTAAGCTTTAAATACTCGTAGCCCATGATCGGAACAAGTTAAAATTAATCGGGCCCAATTAATTTTGCCTTGGCTCGTTAATTTTAATCCAATGCATCTCTATTTTTTAGCCCAATCTAATTGAAAGATAATTAAATGGTCTTCCAATACTTGCCCAAGACTGGGTGCCAAAAACGGGTGTAAACACAACTTCTCTTTGCAGCCATATTTTGTAACAACGTTGGAGCTCCATGCTGAACTCTGGATCTGCTCCCCCAAGCTGCCTTAGACCCCAGTTATGTTCATATCCGAGGAGGTTTTGGGCGTTGAATGCGGGAATGTGGAAAGTTTCGACCCCGGCTTTGTGCAGCCCTTGACTTATGCCTAGCTGGCGAAAGATACGCCCTAGAATATAGAACATGAAATCGATTAGCCCAGCGATCACCATTCTCTCGAAGCCTGCAGAGTTGGTAGCCATGTCTAGAAGGTTCAGCCATTCGTGCCTCCAAATGATCTCGTTTGGCGACATCTCATTCATGAATGTATACCATTCATTCATTGGCATCTCCGGATATATCATTCCCCGTTGGTGGATTCGGCCTGGCAGCATGTTCCAGTTTTGCTCCGGAGCTGCAAGCAGTCCAAGTTTGTCTGATAGCCATAACTACATGAGCGAAAAGACAAGTAAGGAGCCATATAAAACTTGAGTGAAAAAACAAGTGAGAAACTCTGATATAGCCTTAGCCGAGTGTTGAGGTAAAAAGAGAATGTATGAAAGCCAAAAAAAGGTGAGTTGAGTGAGGGTTTACCTGAAGCAGAAGAGGGCTACCGCTGACCGTGTTGGTTTGGTCGGTGTAAACCAAGTCCAAACCCATAAGCGTTTCTACAAGAACCATCGGCACCACATTCCTTCGAGTTCCCATTTGAGCGGTAATGCTCACCAGCAAGGGGCTAACTCGTCCATCTCGGGACACCAGCAAATAGGCGGCCAGCACTCAGATTTCCAGGGCGAACCGACGTCGGGCTTGCACGACAGTATCCTCTGTGTCACCTTCTGGGCCGTACCATTCCACCAGTCGCATGATATTGAGCTGGCCACCACTTAGCAAACTCTCTGCTGCCCCCCGGGAAATGTTGAGGAAAGACTTCAGCAGCTTGGACATGCATTGTCGATACGACGGCACGATGAACACGCTAGAAGCAAAACCCTGGAGGTACGCTTGAAATTCCTCCACCGTTGGACATAACTCACTATCTTCAAATCTGAACACGTGGACATCGGGATCCCAGAATCGCAAGACTGCTCTCAAGATTTCGGGGCGAAGCCTCATGTTTCAAAGGAAACGAAAAGCGGTTAGGCTATGGTACCGAAAAGATAACTAGTCTCCTGCAACGAATGCCGTTAGCCATGGACCGATCAAGGTTGGTAGATTATTCGCCATTTTGATGTTGAGAAGGCTTTGGTTTTTGAAAGTGTAGTGTGGTTTGCAGTGAACCATACCCTTTTATAGCCAAAAGACATGAAAATATCAATTCAAGGTAAAATATCAAAGCAAAGGTGGCACACTCCCTTCAATACAAGGGTACACCTATGGTCTGTCCAGAAAGTTGTGCAGGACGACTAAGGGTGATGACAAGGCCTTTGGCCCTTCAATTTCAAGTCTAGTCAAAAGTGACAACTGCAGCAGGACTACATCTATGGGAGTTGATACAGGATCCATGAGCGCATATTATGTTACACGCGCATTGGTTTGTAAACCACGCGTGCTGATTCGATTTATTCCAGCAGCAAAACAGCCTACTGTCTTTGTGCATTGATTTTTCACTCTCAATCTTGGTCCTAGTTTTGGATTTTTGACACTTCCAGCAGTTCATTACAGGTATATATGATTGTGTCGAAGCGTCGGTTCTATAGTTTTGTGTTTAATGAAGGTTTTTGACCCTTGGGAAGGAATATCAAGCTACAATCTGGACTTCGTTGTATCGGAATTGATTTTGCGGGCTTTTGTCAGGATCGTTCGTGCTATACGGATTGTTCTTTTACTGGACAAGCCAGGCTTAAGGGCCATACAGCGATTTAAAGCAAACATCAAAAAGCAAGCGAAAATGCTTGAGAAGCCCAATGGCCCTCAGCTTATTCTAAATACAACGAGATCCTTGAGAGTTCAATAGTAGCCCCTTAATCTTGCTTTGACTTCTCTGTAAAGCCATTTTACGTAGCGCTCTTCAGCCACGTCGTGAAATTTGGAAGGGGCCCCTCAAGTACTCGATCACTCTAGCTGCACCGGTAGTCGTGTAACGTTTGAACATCGAAGTTGAAAAGTTGGAAGTTTTCAATCCCAGCTCGATGCTGACCCTGGCTCATGCCAAGTTGACAGAGTATACGGTCCGGGACATAGAAAGTAAAGCTCGCTAGGTCAACGATTACCATTCTTTCAAAACCAGCGGAATTAACCGCCATGTCAGGCAAATCCAACCGAGGGCACCTCCAGATGACGTCTTTGGACTGCATGTTGTATAGGAAGGCGAACCACTCCTCTATTTCCATTTCTGGAAACAACATTGATCTTTCGAACATGAGCCTCGAAAAAGTGCTTCCAACTCGCTTGTGGAGTTTCGAGCAAGCCAACCTTGTCCGAAAGCCAAATCTACACGAGTGAAAAGACAAGTTAGAAGCCCGATAAAGCCTGAGCGAAAAGACAAGTAATGATCTAGAGAGAGCCTTGCCCGAGAGTTGAGATAAAATGAGAAAGTGCGATAAATAGAAAAAGGTGAGTTGAGTGAGAACCATACCTGGAGTAGGAGCGGGTTACCGCTGAACGCATTCATTTGGCCCATTCGGAACAAATCCAAGCCCATTATGGTTTCTACAAGGACTATGGGGATTATGTTTTTTCAAGCCCCCATTTGGGAAGCAATGCTCCCCACGCTAAGGCTGACCTTTCTGTCAGCAGGAACTAGCATAAGCAGCCAGTGTGCAAATTGCAAGCGCAAACCGTCGGTGAGCCTGCTCGACATAATTTTCCAAGACCTCGTCCAAGTCGTACAACTCGATGAGTTGTGCAACGTCAAGTTCACCGTCATGAACTATAGTTTCTGTCAGCTCTCCGAAAATGTTAAGGGTCATTCGTAAGAGATGATTCATATTCTCTTGAAGTGGGGGGACAACAAGTACATAAGAGTTGGCAAAACCATTGAGATACATTTGAAATTCCTTGACCATTGGGCACAACTCGTCGTTATCAAATCAAAAGACATGCATGACCGGATCCCAGTATGAAAGAGCAGCCCTGAGAAGTTCAGGACGTGGCCTCACATGTCGAAGATCTTGGATGGAGGCCAGGCCTCGTGATCGAAAACTTGCCCAATCGATGGTTTTGAACCTCGCTAACCAAGGTTTGAGCAAGGCTGGCAAAGGGATTTCCATTTTTGAATAATAAGAGAAATTTGTGTTTAGGAGGAGTGGCGTGATCTCAATATTGCTACCTTCCTCCTTTTATAGACAAGTTTTCAAAAATATCGGCCTCGATTCGCGTGCCAAGGGATAAGCTCAATGCATAGGTGTCCTACCACCTTGCATACAAGGACACTCCTCCCTACTGATCAAAACTCTCTGCAAGCCGTCTGGAAGAATGAGAAGGCTTATTAACTCTCAAAAGGAAGGTCTGGTCAAATAAAGGCACCTGAGCAGGGTCTGACCCGCGCGCGCTGATCTCAAATACTCGCGCACATCTACAATGCACCAGATGACAGTTTCAGCAACCTACTACCCCCGACATGTCGTTTTCGATTCCAAGGGTCCTTTTACACCTTTGATGATTCAGACAAGTCATTGTGGGTATTTGTGATTGTGTGTCCAAGCATCAGATCCAAAATAACATGCTCAACGAGGATTTTGGACCTCCGACGGCCCGTTTCAAGTTCAAAACGAGGTTTCGGAGACTCAAAATCCGTTTTAGAGGATTTTGCCAAGTTCTGCTATATTGTACGCGTCATATGGACCTAATGTGAGTGTGCGGGGGTGTTGGTTTGAGTCCGGGACATATTCAAGTCGTCTTTTGCGTCTTATGTCCATTTTTGCGACATTTTTAGCATTTTCGGTCTTTTCCTTATATCAGGATACTTTTCTCAGTTTTGTCAATTCGTATAGGTCATTACGCACCTATTTGACCTGGCGGAAGGGTCAATTTCACCTTTAATGGTATGTTTTGAGTTTTGGCCTATTAATGCCCAAAATTTCATTACTTTCTACGTATCCAAGGGTTTGTGTCGTATCCGAGGACTCGTTTTCCATTCTTTTTCGAGCTAGTCATTTCTGTACATATGTGTGTGTTTGTATGTCAACTCAGTATACGTTGTCAATGCAAGTATGGCATTAGCGGTTGGTTTATACTTTCTTTTATCAATTTTCCTATGAGAGAATTAATAAACTAGAAAATGCAACTTTTATAACTACTACTCTATATCCCTATCTGCAACTGTGGAATATCAAGTCAAAAGGGGCACTTCGGCCAATCAAAACAACATGTCTGCTCGAGCACATCTGCCCACAAGTCAAAAGGGGCATGCAGGCCCAATACTACTCATGCTACCAACGTCAACTAGGGCACGTCGGCCTGCTCAAAAGCTATCTACATGGACATGCAGGCCCAAAAGCAAAAAGAAATGCAATAAAGTAAATGAGGCTCAATGTTAGCCCTCACTCAAACCACTCGGTGTCGTCATTGTCATCCTCGTCGTCATCTTCTTCCTCTCTTGGATCTCTCTTGTATCCAGGATCGTCGGCGGAGTCATCAGAGCTGCTGCTGGTGGACGAGTGCTCCTCGCCCTCCTCTCCTTCCTCTTCTCTTCTTCTTCCTCTTCCTCTTCCTTAAGGCCTCAGGCACTATCTGCTTCCTCTTCTTGTGAACCGACTCCACCTTGGACGGTCTCTGGCGCTTTCTCATTTGATACCTTTCTTCCGTGCGTGCCTTCATGCATGCCAAACCCTCTTGGGCCTTCCGAAAGTCTGCCGTTATTGGCTGCCTCCCACTCATTTGTCTCTGTGTAGTGGCCGGAGCACTAGTAGCTTCAGGCACCGTTTCATCTTCAAAGGGGGCCGCACACTCTTTCTCCTAGGAGCCGCTCTGCCTTGTGCCTGCATTGTCAATTCATTTAAGCATTAGTATACATTATGCATATAGAATATTTCAATGTTGAAAGCAGGTACAATTTATCAGCTATCAATTCAAGGGCTATCAAAGCATATATGTATTAGAAGTAGGTGCATATTACAAGTATCGAAAGCAGAAATGAATGGTTTTCTGGAATTTATACCTGAGACCTCTGCACAACTGGTGGCTGAACCGAGGGTGGAATTGGAGCTTTATCCAAGTTTATTGAAAGGCATGAATTGAAGCTAAGTCTTACTGGAATTGTTATAGGTGCAGGCTCCGCCCTAACAAGTGTAAAGTGGACCTCTTCTTCCTCACCCTAAGCATCAATCACCGCCAGCTTCCAAGACAGCTTAGGTGGACCTCTCACCACTGGACCACCGAGTCCCTATCTGACACGAGTCTCGACTCCCCTTTGCCTCTCAGTGGCTACTCTCCTCTACTCTGTGGCTCCTCGAGCCTTACTCATAACATCTCTGTAAGCCTGAACTCCAGCGGCCCCGTCATGTATTCTCTCTGGTAAGTGGCATAGTCCCACTCGGGTCACAAGAAGCACGTCAAGTCAGATGTTGGTCTCATAAACTCCTTCAGCTCAGCCCGCATGCACTCGCCTGTGTGGGAAGCACAGGGTGGAAGTGGCCCTGAAACTTGGAACTCAAATAGGCCAAGTGACTGTCGTGTCACTCGGTTGCCTAAGTACCATTGCCAACCAAAAGCCGACTCCAACAGCACCCTGCTCGGCGTGACAGCCTTGCTCTTCGCCAAGTACTTCGACTCTGGCTCTATTTCGCTCCAAGGATTCCACGTGACCTACAATCAAGACAAGCAATAGTGCAAATATTGATCTGCGACAACATTAAAGTATTTAAGGATACATGACTACTCGTGGGGTTTTATGTTACACCTGTGAGGCTCGAAGCTCGTCCAAGTATATCCGGAATCCATTGAGATCCCCTCTCCCTTTCTTCTCTCCCATATTGTCCTTGCTCCAAACATGCGCACGGGGAAGAATTCTCAAGTCTGGACACCTGGTCTATAGGCTGCACATGTTCAGGACTTTGTAGGCCCAAAGCTGCACAATTTTCAAACATTCAAGGCATCAGTCATAGTTTATATGGTTATACAACCAAGCAGGCTATGCAATTGAAAGGGTACACATATGTATTGAATTTGAATTTTTTTAGTTTGAAATCATACCTCCCGTATTCTCCAGTACCCAGCTGCTGCTTGTTCAATCCTCGACGTGTCTCCCATAAAGGTGTAGACTGTGCCAAGCGCTGCTCCACCCCAGTCAAAGCGCGAAGCTCTCCTCAGGTCCTTCAGCCTCGGCAAGTATGACAAGTGCACCCTACTGCACCTACTCAAGTATAGGGAAGCACCGAATAGGTACAACAAGTATGCCCTTGCCATCTGCTCCACCTCCTGCTCAGTAGACGGATCCTTCTTTAAGTATTCCTTGAATTGCTCATACTTGATCATCTCCTCATCAAGGTTTGGCACCTCACCTAGAAATCATTCCAAGGCCACCTTGTCTTTATGTATGCCCATATCAAACGGGATAGGCTCTCCTCCAACTCTCAGCCTAGTGATCGCCGCAAAGTCTGTAGGCGTCACCGTCATCTCTCCCGGCGGCAAATGGAAGGTGTTGATAGTATCCCTCCACCTCTCTGCAAGAGCAACAAGGACGGCATGGTCATTCTTGACTGGTGTCAAGATCTGTACGAACTGGCCGAAGCCCGCCTCATTTACCAACTGCCTCACTCTCTCCGACAACCCCTCGTACAGTGCAAGGGAATCACTCGTGCCTTCGTGGCCATGAATGTCCCGCTGTTTCCCCTTTTTCTGCTTCAAGAACAAAGACAGACAATAGAGGAATATTTCAGCATACAGGAATTCATTTTCAAGTTCTAGGTAATCAATTCTAACAAAGATGATTGGTTCAAGTTATGCATGCATGCGATAAGTTTCAGAAACTATCGTAGCCTATTCAATTCTACTTAAGTACATGAAAGAAGAGCAAGTTTCGAATATTACCTCAGTCCATGTTCTCGAAATGTGTGCAGCGGGATCTCTCAGAACGAGCTCGGCCTCATAGTGTCATGCCCTCATTTTCAAACATAATATATAAATCATTTCAATTAAGGATCCTTGCATAAACTAGATATTACCCAAAAAGTATTTCCCACTTGCTTAATTACAACAAAGTCCTCAAGTTTTACGTAACTACAACTTTGGCACCACGGCCTAAATTAACTTCGAAACAAAAACAATCGAGCTATTGAATTACAGACAGTTTAGTCAAAAGAAATCAAAAGAAATTAGTTACAGAGCCATCTTTAACAAAAGGGAATCAATAACAGAGCCATCTTTAACAAAAGGGAATCAATAACAAGATGATTTAGTATCTAATCATAGTTAGCTTCCAAAAATGCCTTCGCGTCTCGACACACAAGCATGCAAGCTAGAAACCGGCATTTGAACTTGAAAAGAAGGATTTTGTTGAGCTGCACTAGCCCAGTAGGAAATTCTCTACAAAATCTATATGTAGTGAGATGACGAGCATGAACAAAGTGAATCAAGCTAAACAGTAAGTTCAGACAACACATATCGAAACCATTCACTAGCATTGGACACTCATTCACACATATACGTAGATACTCTTCTTCCACCATATTTCCACCCCTTGCGTTACATAAACTCCACCCCTTGCAATATTGCATTTCCACCCCTTGTGTCACAAATACTCCACCCCTTGCGATATTATATTTCCACCCTTGCGTCATAAATACTCCACCCCTTGCGATACGACAAACTCCACATTCCACTTCCTAATTACAACCACATTACTGTCACTATCACATACCGACATCACATACTCATTCCACACATACCAACATCATCAAACAGGTCACAATTAACTCATGAACTACAAGCACCAAGACATATGTTCATCAATCATAAGAATATGAAATCCATAAACCCTCAACTACTCCACTCACACCATAGATAGCATTCAAACACAAATATCACATGAAGTCACCACAATACATGTAGAGGATGAGAGAAAACCCTACCAAAGTGGGTTTTGAGCAAAACCCTAGGTCTACCAAGAGCTATTTGCTTGAATCTTTAAAAAATGAGCTCCACCCAACCTTAGATTCAAGATCTAGAGAGGATATCACGCAAAAACATGATAAACAAACAAAGATCAACAAGTGATTGAGAGGAGAGAGAGAAAAACGTGGGTGAGAGCCCAAAGATGAGAGCAAGAACACAAAACTTACCTCTTGTTCTCCAAATGCAAGATTCAAGTGATTTTGAGGTTGGAAATCCTTGGATCTTAAAGATTTAAGGTTGAAATCAAGAGTTTTGGGTGAGATTGGAGTTGGGTAGGTGAGAGGGGGTGTTTCTAGGGTTATCTCGCGGGTTTGGGTGTGAGAAATGACAAAATGGGGTATTTATAGGCGTCCAAAAAGCGTGTTGAAAATTGCAGAAAAACACAGCTTGTACCGGTACTGGGCGATTCCCAGTACCAGTTCATGTCACCCCAAAAATGCCCAAAACACAACTTCTGGACATCATGTACCGGTACTGGGCAAAAGGCAGTACCGGTTCAAGCAGGGCAGAAAATGAAATTTTCCGACGGACACCGAATCAAACCCCACTTGCTACTAACACTTCCAAACAATATTACAACATAAAAACTCAAATTTTACTATATTTCGAGTGTTCGATACACAATAATAAACATATATCCGTACCCCCACAAACAAATGCACAACTTTATTAATAAGACGATTCCTTTGCGTATTTAAACGATTTTTGAAATTGTAATAATTTACGGATCTTTACACATAGTCTGACTGCCATGGCTTGTAAGCTTTCAACTTGAATAGTACGAACAAGAAAGGTGTAGGTGGCACATACGCCGTCGCTGAAAATGGTGCACACGTTGTGGCCTTCACCATTGACATTGCCAACCGTATAGGTAGCTCTGCCTCAACCTGAGCCCTCTCAGTGGCCTCCATCTCTCTCAAGGTCTCCTCTTCGTCTACCCTGGCCCTTTCGGCCTCATCTCTCAACCACTCTTCCTCTTGGGCCAATGCAATGGCCCTCTCTTTCTCTTCCCGAGTAGTCAAGACCGCGGCAACCACAGCCGAATTATGCCGGAGCAAACGATCAAGTACGGACTCGTCCACAAACTCCGCAAAATCATTCCGAGAAATGGGTCTGTGCCCCGAAGACCCCACTGCCGGTTGGAACTCGACTTGCTCTATCGGAATCTCTGTGGTCTCTTCCATCTCAACCACAACATCTTTGCCCTTAGCCGAATCTCTCGTAGGAGACCCGGTGCTCGGCCCGGCACCACTGCCACCATCTCCACTGCCTCCGGTGCCACCAAAATTCCTACCACTAGTTACAGTACCTTCTACGGCCATGCTTGGGTCCAATGGTTGAACAATGAACTCTTCTACCTCCGAAGTCACCAGCGTGCGTGGTTCCTCCGCAGGTGCACACCAATCTGGGTCGTCTTCAACCTCTGGGTTCCCAATCTTCAGCACTATTGCCGCCGCCTATCGCCTTTGCACTTGCGTCCGTGGCCATCCCCACTGCCTGTTGCTCCTCTATTTCAACCTCCATGGGTGCCCCTTCGTCTCTCGGATGATCCACCACTACTGTCACCACCATAATCTGCCATGGCTATATTTGGTTTGTATGGGTTCATGTTTTCAGAAGGAATTCGAAGAGAAGAAGTGTAATGGAAGGGAGAGCAGTGGGAGAGAGGTTTTCAAATTTTGAAAACCGCTTGAAACAAACTAATCTCCTCCTTCCCGTCTAAGAAAAGGGAAGAAAACAGTTGTGGGCCGGACTAGGGCCTGATCTGCAATCAAGCTCTAGTGAAAGACCCGCGCGCGCTGTTCCCATATACGAGCGCGCGTACTCTTTTGGGCCTCAGGCCCAGTTCGTCTTTTGGCCGAGCCAAATCAATTTTATTCCTTTGGAGCAGTCCCATTGATTCTTATTTGATGGTATTTTGATGATTTTGGGTCGTTCTAAGTTGACAAACTCAATCCGAGGCCCTAGTATCCCCAACAGTGGTCCATCTGTGCTCACTTTAATTCTGGTGGGATTCCGATTTCAATCAACGATTACAATCAACGACGATCTATCCGTCCAATTTCAATCAACGATGATCTATCCATCCGATTTCAATCAACGATTACAATCAATGATGTTTCCAATTGAAGACAGCCAGTCCTGTCCAATTTTTGAACAACACGATTATTTTGTATAATGATCCACTTGTTCTTTGTCAACGGCATGATCATTCTAGAAACTGATCCACCTGTCCAATTCAATCAAGCAGCGATGATCTATTCATCCAATCCTTGTCAATGACGATCTATCCGTCCATTTCAATCAATGACGGTCCACCCGTTCAAAGTCTTTTATTCCCCAGGAGAGTTTCGCCTCAGCATTCAATGTTGATCCACTCTTCCAGGATTATCCTCTTCCCCAACATAGTTCACACTCTTTTCCAATGATCTCCAGATGGTCCGCCCATCTTTGATCCCTCGGTGCACGGTATTTTTATATACATGTATGCATTTTCTATTTAATTTCTCTTGGACAGACTTGATGGGTGTCTAGAAATCTTTGACATTACCCGTACCAGTTCAATGGTGCTTCACGTGTCATCAAAGAGGGACTACTGTAGACACCCCAATCTGGGTCTCCCAATTGATTTTACTTCGTTTTTCGATTTTCTTGTTTCCCCGATGATGAATTGGATCAAGAATAGTTTTGAGTATGAAAAGGATTTGGACTTCGAGTGTTTGGAGCCCCTTTCGAACTTTAAAATCCTGAACCTTAAACCCTTGCCAAAGGTTTTATCTGCGTGTGTCGATCTAGAACCTGCGCACGCCAGTCAATTTGACAGGTGTTGGTCAAAGGTCAAACTTTGACTATTGACCAACATGTTGGTTGGATGGATCCGCATGCAGGGCTCTGAGACATGCGCGCGCCGGTCAACACCTGTCCCTTTCACCTTTTTGCCAGCCAAATTTTGTGATCATCAGGGGTCTATTACCCGTAGTACCTTTGATTTCATCACCTGAATAGTATTCCAGCAGGTTTTGGGGAGCCTCCCAACTCAATTTCTCCCATCACCTTTTGAGGAGGCTTAACCACCAAGCAACCACAACCAGCCTTGTTGGCTAGTTGTATCTCCACCATTTCTGTAACGCCCCGAATTCTGGGTACGTTAATGAGGCATTTATTACATAATAAAGAGAGTCTGGCTCATTATTACATTATAAATACATCATAAGTAAAGGGTACATTTATTCAACAAGGAAGGAAACTAGGGTTCCTAATACTACTCTGCTTGCTCTTCCATCCTAGCAAGCTCCTCTGCTCCAAAAGCTTCCACGGTGAACTGTTCGTCTTGAACATCTACAAGGTCTGACACATTATACCAGCATCGCCACCGATATAATATGTCAAGGTCACCAAAGGTAACACCATGAGCTACAAAAGCTCAGCAGAACAAACCCATACCCGCTAACCCATAACTTACAAACAACAGGTCATACAATCATCGATTTCCACATGATACATGTATACACAGCTAATAATGACACATCCATATTCGTTAATCAACTATCGTTGGTGTCCAAGATTTTTTGAGTTTCTCCTACGCGACTCATCGTAGACCGTGTCAACATTTTCACATACCAATCCATCTTTCAAAATCATTTGTTTATCACACCCAACCTCGGTTCCGCCGCGCTGGGTTCTCGAGTATCCTCACAATGGTTCCGCCGCGCCGGGTTCCCATTGGCACACAATTGCATTGGCTCCATACCGCGGATAACCAAGCCACACACCCAACCTCGGTTCCCCCGCGCCGGGTTCCCGAGTATCCTCACAATGGTTCCGCCACGCCAGGTTCCCATTGGCACACAATTGCATTGGCTCCGTACCGCGGATAACGAAGCCATACCTCACCATGGTTCCGCTGCTCCGGGTTCCCATGGGAACGCACACACCCTCACAATGGTTCCGCTATTCCGGATCCCCATTGGAACACACACACGCCTCACACAATGGGCAAGTCCGGCCACATTGCGGATTCCAAAACATTTCACCCTTTTCAAATACGCCTTTTCATTAACCACACCCTAGGTGTCATGTTTCTACTTTCTCGGTTCTCGTGTCTTGTTACATGCATAGACTCCGCGGTAGAACAAAAGTAAGCATGAAACATTCTAACAAGATCATCCAACTCAATACCACTTATAGCATAACGCCACATGTACGGACACCCTTGGAGTGAAATCACTTATGCTTACGAAAAGCACAACACCACATGTACGGACGCCCTTGGAGTGAAATCACTTATGCTGTATCACACCACAAGTAATACAAGCAACTCATATATGCATACTCATAACCATCTTAAATATCAAAAATACAAATAATTCGAGATAAGTAAGTAAGGATGCACTACATATAATTAGGAGTAGTAGATAGGGAGAATCTACCGTTCTTCTTGGCGGTAGTGACGACTACGAAAGGCAAGTCGGCTATCGGACGGAGTAACCTCCTACGGAATGCTCCCGGTAGCTTCGAAAGAGAAGGGTCTCTCTCGAAACCTAATCTTGACTAAACTACTTAAGCTTTTTGGATTGGAGGGTGGTCGGGTGGCGGTTTAGTGGCGGCTTTGGATGAGTTTCTTGAAGAACACAAGAAAAACTCAAGAACAAAAGAAGAACTAACAAGAACAAGAAAGAACACAAACTTTTCTAGAGAGAGAAGTTGCTAGGTGAGGGTGTGAGTTGAAATGCTTGGAATGGGGTCCTATTTATAGGAAAAACCTTGGCTCTCTCTCTTCTCTTCAAGGCACCCCCCCCCCCCCCCCCCCCTCTCTCCATAGCTCACAATTTGACACTTGTCATGTATTCATGGAAGATCAAAGCCTACCCTAGGCTTGCATGGCTAAATGGTGTACCTTGGATGGATTATGGAAGATTTGTTGGAAGGAAAGGAGACAATGGTACAAGATTTGGTCTTTAAACAATAATAAAAGTACAATGGGGAGATAGATTTAGGCTAGGAAGAATATTTACCCAAGGATTTGAAAAGATGAAGAAAGATCATGAAAGGTACAACCAATCTTCCTCTCTCTTTCCTCTTTCCTCTCTATCTCTCTCCCTCTCCCTCTCGGCTTCTCTCTCCCCTCTCTCTCTCTCTCACGGCCCCTCTCTCTCTCTCTCTCTCTCTCTCTCTCTCTCTCAAGTACTAGCATATATATATGTATATATATTACAATGTGCAAGAATACAAATAAATAATAAGTACTTTTGTACAAAAGATCAAAGTAGTCTTAAAGATCAAGATTTTCCCATTAAACTAATAAATGGGCACATGTGTACTTAAGACAATTAAATATTCAACCAAGTACAAATGTACTATGAACTCTGGGTAGTTCAACTCCCCATTAAACTAATCCAATTGGGTACAAAACCCCAATATAAAATAATAAAAGAGTACTTTAAGAATCTTTGGTCCATTAAGTCTAATAAGTACTTACTTAATAAAATAAAGGTACAACATCACATAGGCAATTAGGAAAAAGACTAGTTTAATAAACCCTAGTACTAGTTGAAAGAATAACTCTATTACCCAATGGATAATAAATCCTCTAACTTTTATTGTCCAATGGACAATAGTAACTAGGGAACTTTTATATTGAAATAACCCAAAATGTCCTTTAAAGCATGTGAACAAAAGCCCTATATTTAAATATAGGTGTGGTACCAAGTACCCCAATTAAATAAAAGGCTAGGATTCTCCCCATTAAAATAATAATAAAGTACTACTATTAAATTAATCAACAAAGTATTGGGAAATCTAGGGTTTAGATATACCCCAATATTTTAATGCATAAAAGTACATGGAAATCCAAATCTTGATTATTAAAATAAAACCTTGTACTTTGTAGGAAGATTGGAGCTATTACCCAATGGATAATAGTTTCCCTTGCGGTTAATAACCATGGACAAAAGAGTAAGGTACTTTATACATTAAAGTAATACCATGGTACTATAAGCTAGTATATATAACTATATATATATATATATATATATATATATATATATATATATATATATATAGAGGTATTTTATAATCAAACAAGTACTTTAGATAGAAAACTAGATTTACTCTATTATCCAATGGACAAAGAAATCCCAAACATCTATTGACCAATGGATGAAGGCAAATAGGTTCAAGGGGGTTCAAAAGGTTCATCTAGTAACTAGGTGAGTTGGTTGCTCGGTTCCTCCAACTAGTTGGTTAGAAACTAACTAAATTGGTCAAGTAGGGTTTCTAGTCGAGAGTTTAACCAATGACCAAAATCTAAGTACGACGAAATTTAACAAGAAATCATATAGCCACTCAAGAGAAAATAAGTAATTCAAATAAAATTCAAATATTTAATGAAATTTTTACTGACCAAAAATCAGGGTTGTTACAATTTCCACCTCATCTTTGCCTATAAATAGCCCCTTGGTCTTCCACTGTAAAGGGTTACAAAATTCTCAAAAACTCCAGGGTTACAAAATTTCAAAAGTTATCAAAGCATACAAGCCTTAGTTCTTTTCCATCCAATTTCACATTCCTCACTACTACTCAAACACCCTTTATATCCATTTTCAACCATCAAATATCAAAGTTCAATTCCATTTTCAAATCTCAAACAAAGGTATAAACAATTATTATTTTCCTTTTTTTGATTCCTAAGGGGGGCTGGCAGAGCCAAGGCTAGTAATCAATACCAATCCTGGTCTTGGTCCTAATGCTAGCAAGGTTACAAGAACCGTGTGGCTAGCACACCTGTGTGCATGTCGTCCGTACGCAAGCACCACTCCGTGGCTGCGTGCGTAGACTTGCGTGGGGATAGGAGTGTTAGTTCTTTTATGTTTTATTGCTTATAAAATCACCGTGTTGCATGTTAAAACTAATTTATTGTCTTACATGTTAAAATTGCTAGTCTTTGCTTAGAATGCTTGTTTGCTACTTTGGGATACCCCTGGGTGGCTTCTGAACATGTCTTAGAGCCCAGACATGCAGCACCAATTACTAGAAGTCCAGTTAGAACAGGCGCGTGCCTGTCTTGGATCTGCGCGCGCAGGTTTAATTTGACTTCCAGTGAGTGGCTTTGCATAGGTAACTTGGCCTTTGGCCTCGATTTTAATTCCCCGCATTGTTTATGGGTTGTATTTCAATTATATTCATTCTATTTGTAATTTTATGGTTCCTCTAAACATAAAAACTGCTTGGTTTGGTTCTAGGTGGGCATTGGTCTTTCTAGAGTCCAGAAAGGGATAGTTAAAATCAAAACAGTTTTAAAAAGACAACACACGCGCACTTGTTTGAGTATGGCGCGCGCAGATCTGCTTGCATGCAAGTCTATTCCTGTCTCGCCAACTTTCAAATAGTGTACTGTTTTGACTTTTGGGCAATACTTGGGTTTTATCCCATGTATTATTTGTTAAATTAACCATTCATGCTATGTTATCCAATGTTGTAAAAGTCGCTAGGTGCTAGTGGGGCGGTTGGCCACCTTTGAGCAATTAATCGGATTAATCGGCAATTAATCGGATTAATCGGTGCATATTAATTAGTAAGCGGTGATTAATCGTTAGTCGGACCTAATCGGATAGGCTCCGCCAACGTTTAAACGGTGATTAATCACCAATTAATTCCTTGTTTTAGAACATTGATGCTATCACATCCTGCAAAGTGTTACAATTTTAATCACCATTTTAACTGTTCCTCGCCCTAACTGGCTAAAATGTTAATTGAAAAAGAAGAATCTCGAAACTTTTCATAAAATGCCTAAGTAGAGACCGATCTCCGGATTGGGTGAAAGAGGTGCCTTAAAACCCTTCTCCTCTTGTAACCTGGCTC
This sequence comes from Rhododendron vialii, assembly GCF_030253575.1. Taxonomy (NCBI): domain Eukaryota; kingdom Viridiplantae; phylum Streptophyta; class Magnoliopsida; order Ericales; family Ericaceae; genus Rhododendron; species Rhododendron vialii. The sequence goes on along the minus strand of NC_080566.1, from coordinate 14,499,166 downwards.
CCGAATCCAGATATGGTTTTGACGGATTGTTGCTTTCACTTTTTCAAATCGAATAGCGTATAAAGTGTTTCAAATTCGGTTCCTTGGGTGTTTGATCTTCAAACCCAAGTGACAACTCTGAATTGAGCGCTCGACCCGCTAGCGCTACCTTGATCTGGGCCGTGCTTTAGAAAACGGATTTTCTAAGGACATGTTGCCCACAGTATGCCCCTTGTTTTCTTGCATTCCATGTGTTTTTTTGGGTACTAAAATCCTTCTTTATCCAAAAAAGTAAAATCTTCTAAATAGTGCTTATCAAATGATCATCTACATTGGTTAGAGCGCCCGTGTGCTGCCCGAATGCATTTTCAAATTGGAGCTAATGAAGCTCGAAGTGCTGATGGCTTTCCGGTTGTATCTACCAAAACTGTCTAGATATTAGAGCATCCACAGTGGACTACTCAAAATTGTATAATCAAAAGTTGCCAAAACACCTTTTGATTATCCATTTAAGGGGTTGCTAAGGTTAGCAATGTAGATGTCCACGGTGGCATTATCAACGTTGAATAATCAAAACTTGCCACATCACCTTTTTCAACCTGTAAAAATCTAAAATTGTCTCCATATAAAACAATTTTTTAAAATAATTTTCAAACTAATAAAAACAGGTTATTAGAAATTGAAAATAATTTTTTGGAAACTTTGATTTTGAAAAAACACTTTTCCGAAAAGTTTAAAAAAATAGCTTTTGAAAAAAAGACATTTTTTTTTAAATAATAGTTTTTGAAAAGAAAAAAAAGACAGTTTTGAAAAAAAAAGTTTAACTGTTTTTGCAAAAAAAAAAAAAAAAACTTTTAAAAATATTTTTCGTAGAAACATTGTTGAGAGAGAGGGAGAGAAAAGGTTTTGGTTATTGGCAAAAGGTTGCTAATTTTGTTTATCCAATGGCCAAAATTTGATGAGTTAGTAAGAATTGTTAAGTTTGGTTATGCCACTGTGAGCACTTTTTTGAGGTAACATTGCTAACTTTAACAATCGATGGTTTTGGTTATTCTACTGCTTCTAGTGGCCATTCAATCACCAAATTATCTTTACAATGTCATTTCTAGAACTCTAGCTATTGCATCAACCATATTCTTCCTTCATATCCCTCTCTCTCTCAAAATTTGTACATTAAGGGTTGAATTATTTCGGTTAATTCTTCGCTAGCTAATGAACTTTCTAGTCATATCCAATGCCATAAAAAAGGTAAAAGCTTTTTTGTGGCCTAAAAGCAAAGCCTTTAATTGAGTAATTGGGAGTTTTGGGGCACTACCCTAAAAAAAAATGAGCTTAGAAAAGTGGGTTCTTCTCATCCATCATTTTTATCCTACTATTTCCTGCTATATCCACATTAATGGTGCTCCATCAACAATATATTCCTACCCGATAGGGGTTTGAGACAAGGTGACCTGGTTTTCCCATATGTATTCGTCGTCTTTTTAGAGACAATCCTCATCATCATGTGCCAGCTGTTACTTTCCAAGTCTAAAGTATTGTGTGCAATAAGTGTGAAGTGAAATAAAGATAAAGTAAAGTGGCAAGAATAATTGTTGCTTTACTTTCAATCATTTCTTTTCTGTTGGGAGCAATAAAGTTATTTGTCCGTTGTAATAATGTAATAATACATGTGAGGAACTTTCCCAAGGGAATCCATGTGAATATTGTTATTTTGTTCACAAATATTTATTTATCTCAAGAATTATCGGTACACATAAACATAAAACCACAACAAGTAGATACAAGAGAATATGCAAGTAGTGAAAGTAAGAAAGATTTTGCCTATGAGAATGAGAGTCGTCTAGTCACTGTCTTAAGGCTAATATTTCTCCCCTTGTGAAGGTTCCACCGGAGTGTACTAGCCTCAAGATTAAACCCAAGAGCTCATAAGCATTCCTCATCAGATGTTCACAACCACCGAGAGGTTTGAACGAGTTACGAACCGAGTTGCCCAACTCTATAGAAAATAGTATAAGAATATTCTAAAACTCTTTTTCATTATTTATGTGTACTCTCCAAACCCATATATATAGAGGTTATTGGATTTAAATCTCATTTATTGACGTGTGTGTGTATAATGATAGGAATAAATATCACTTTTATATTTTGTAACTGACAACATTTATGCACTAATATTGTAACAGAAAAGTAATGATAGGTAATAAGTATTCTAATTTATTTTTATTAAAATCTTTCACTGTTCCAACAATCCCCCGCTTTTAATAAAAATAAATAACATATGTTTTTTTTCCCTTTAAAATGCGATATATTTAGTATACGCAATGTATAAGAAAATTTGGGCAACTATATATTGTGCAATAGGTGTAGGTGTCTTCCGGACTTGAACCTCACTTAGTGTTAATAGTTTATCCCTGAAGGATCATAGTGAACTATGTCTTGAACCAAATCCTTTGAGTCAGAGTTCAACATATCACAAGCACAATACCGGTATTGGACTTCAGTTCGCAGGTTAATGCTATTAATGGCCATGCACTGAATCTTGATTCTCATGAGGGTTACTAGAGGTCAGCCCAAACCTCATAGCCATGGCCTCACGACGATCCCCACTTAGGTGAATCCTCCGAGGGTACAGTGATGGAATGTACCTTGCGAGAGATCCTCACCTCTGATTCATTAAGGGTTAAAACCCACCCTTAACATGTCACTTCTTCAGCACCGTGCCTTAGGAATGAGCAGGAGAACAACTCTATATGGTGTCTCCTAATATTTTTAGTGCTGAAATCAAGTCACGCAGTGTGGATTGTTTTTAGCCATTGAATCTCCTTCATGGAATCTCCAGTCACAAAGATTGCATGGGTTACCTCCCAAGGTGACTTCCTATAGGCTTTGCTCATTCCCCTCGACAAAATTCAGACAAAATCCTACTCTCTAGCCCCAATAATTATAATATGGACCTAGCGTCAACGCTAGTCTGAGGCATGCGCAAAGCGTTTTATATATTGAATCAAACCCTTTGACTGCTCTGCAACCCATCAGCTGCTTGTGAAATTGACACAAAAATTCTCTTGCACAACATTAGTATAATCCTCTTGTGAAATATAAATCTGCCAATAGAATTTCATGTATGCACATATCTTCCAGCGAAGAAAATAACCCCCACATTTCTATCCTTTCTCAAATGAGCGTAAACAAGAATATCCTAAATTACCTTGGTACGACAGATCTGTACCTCATGATCGTAAAATATTTCTTAAATAAGCACAATAAATTAGAGGTTTAAATCACTATGCCAAATAACATTATAACATGTTGTTCACAGGGTACTAGAACCATAAATTAAATAATGTAGGATCAATTAACCAATGCAAACAAAATGGTCATGCCAAAAATTACTTTCTCATTATTATAATATTGAGTTCAATTGCAACAGTACCTCACCAAGGCAATATATAACTCTTACTCAAGAATCTGTCTTGACAAAATGTGGCAGTTAAACCTTCTTAAAAAAGGTTTTCATACAATACACTATCTCACTATATGCATGCAACCACACATTAAATATCATAGTGAAAGAAAATTAATTAACCAACTACAGTAAGTTATAAGATAATGAACTCATAAGCCAAATGCTAGAAATATTGGCCATGAAATTCATGTCACAAACAGCTCAAATATTGGTCAATGCAATTAAAGAGATTATTAAGCTAGCTGAGAGTTGAAGGATTAAGTAAAACAGGGTAACCGAAACAAACTAAATGGATTTGACTATTATTTGACACATAGTCGAATATCACTTTCTTTTTATGTAACAGAAATTAAGAATCATTCCAATTATTTTGTTATTATCATTATTGATTTTTGGAGTCATAAATCATTTTATTAGTGACATATTGTTCTTATGACAACTAGCGAGACCTATTGATAGGCTTCTCTTGGTAACAAATTGCAGTCGTCTCTACCTAACCAAATTGGAACATTTTTTACACCATAGGAACAATAGCTTTGGTCAAACATTTCAAAAACTAATGACATAAATGAGATAATTAGGAACTAAATAATATAAAACTTATCTAATTTTTAATGAGCCAAACAGCTCATAACATTATTTCAAAAAGGTCGGTTATGGAATCAAAGATTAACTTTTTCAGGTGTGTTTTTTTTTTTTTTTTAATTTGGAGGTTATACAATCTTTTTGTAATCAATTCTCTATTCAATCATTTTCTTAATTGAAAATAAAATAAATAAATAAAAGGTTTTAAGACTTAGTAAATCCACACGATAAGTTTTGAAACTTAACAAAACTATAGAATTTCAACATTCTCCCACAAGTTTCAAAACTTCAATCAACCAATGAGACATATAGTAAATGCAATAGAAAGTAAACTTCCTCATCACAGAATCATATGCTCGCCAAGTAACATAAGCAATCATTACCATGTGTTAAAATCTCATTACTGTAATGACCTTAATTTTTTTTTTTTATAATAAAATTTTAAGTTTAATAAAATTTCTTTTACTCGATTGTACTTTTATTTTTCTATTATTATTATTATTATTTTGTGTATCGATTTTATTAAATAAATCTTAATTTCGTAAAATTAGATTTTTCGGGTCTTAATAAATTTACGTACGCATATACGGAGAGAGAGAGAGAGAGCCGAATGGGATTCTATCCCAAAGAACCAAATCATACCTACACTACCTCATCCTATTTATAGCTACCTTAATTAGGGGGGGAATTGTCGAGAGGAGAGAAGGACAGGAGTTTGCATTGCTCTACACTCAACCTCATCACAAGCACCCTATATTATCTCTTACACCACCTCATGGAGAGCAATGATGACCTAGGGATAAAGAGAGAGAGTTTTCGGCAGAGAGAGAGAAAGAGGTGCAAGAAGAGGGGAGGAGGGATTTTATCTCTTGCATGTCTTACCACATTTATATTGATCTGACCAGTGACATATACCCATATATAAGAGAAAGAGAGAGAGAAGGGAACAAACACTTACACTACTCATCATTCCTCTCAATCCTACAATATAGCCTATGAGTGTGTAACTTACAGATGACAAGACGAGAGAGAGAGAGAGAGAGAGAGAGAGAGAGAGAGAGAGAGAGAGAGAGAGAGAGAGAGAGAGAGAGAGAGAGTTTATAGCCGAGAAGGGAGAGGCTGGAAATCTGTCCAGAACACCCATCATCTATGTTAGGAATGCCTTGTATTCTTTAGTCCCACATTGGTTAATTATCTTGTTCCCGTTTTTGTAGCCTATTATAAATAGGGCTTTTGGGGGACTTCTAGGAATTATCTTTTGGGCTTTCATATTGTGGCCTTTCTAGAGTTACGGATTATAGCCGGCTCTTTGTATCTCTTTTTCACGTTGGTTAGTGAATCCTCTCTCTCCTCGCCCGTGGACGTACCCATCTTGGGGAACCACGTACATCTTGTGTCTTTGTGATTTCTTGTTTAGTTTTCAATTTCTCGTTCTTAGCTTGCATTCATAGCGTTCGTTACAACAAACTGGTATCAAAGCCTTAGGTTGCAAAAACTAGGGTTTCGTTTCCGATTGTGGTTATGGCGGCTAAATTTGAGATTGCAAAGTTTGATGGGCAGAGCAGCAGTTTCAGTCTTTGGAGAGTAAAGATGAAGGCTCTGCTAACCCAACAAGGATTGCACAAGGTTTTGTTAGGCAAGACTAGTTCTGGAATCAAAGAGGAAGATTGGGATGATAAGGATGCCAAAGCTCTGAGTTCTATTCAGTTGAGTCTGGCAGATGACGTTCTTTGCGAGGTGGAAGAAGAAACTTCAGCAGCAGGAATTTGGCTGAAGTTGGAAGGCATATATATGACGAAGTCGCTCACCAACAGGTTATATCTCAAACAACGTCTTTATACGTTTCGTATGCGAGAAGGTATACCTGTTAAAGATCATTTAGACGAGTTCAACCGTATTATTATGGATCTGAAAAATATTGATAGTAAAATTGAGGATGAGGACCAAGCCCTAATTTTGCTATGTTCTTTACCACTTTCGTATGAGCACTTTGTTACAACCCTATTGTATGGCAAAGACACGATATCCATGGAGGATGTTAAGGCCAGCCTATATTCGAAAGAATTGAGGAAAAAAGTGTCAGGTGAGGGTGATGCACATGCGGAGGGTTTGTTTGTTAGGGGAAGAACAACAGAAAGGGTGGAGTCGAGTAATAGGGGAAGATCCAGATCATCAGGTAAGAAGAAGGGAAAGTGCAATTATTGCAAGAAACCCGGGCACTGGAAAAGTGACTGTTTAAAACTCAAGGAGAAGGAAAAAGAAGACCAGAAAGGGGGTAAAGTAATTGCTGGAATTGCTGAAAGTTCAGATGAGTCAGATAATGTGTTATCAGTTACAGAGGGCGATTCTCGCTCTAATACCGAGTGGGTTCTAGATTCTGGATGTTCATACCATATGTGTCCGCATAGAGAGTGGTTTTCTACTTATGAGGCGGTCAATGGTGGTACAGTTTTGATGGGCAACAACATGGCCTGTAAGACTGTTGGTTCAGGAACGATTCAGCTTAGGATGCATGATGGTATTGTTAGGACTTTATCTGAGGTTCGACATGTTCCGGATTTGAAGAAAAATCTTATATCCCTGGGTGCTCTTGATTCTCATGGTTGCAAATTCCTCGGTGAAGGTGGAGTTTTGAAAGTCTCAAGGGGTGCATTAGTACTGATGAAGGGTCAAAAGCGTGGTAACCTTTATACACTCCAGGGCAGTACAGTTTTAGGTGCTGCAGCAACGGTTGCTTCATCCAAGGTTTCAGATTCAGACTTGACTCGTTTGTGGCATATGCGCCTTGGGCATATGAGCGAGAAGGGGATGACAGTTTTGAGCAAACAGGGTTTGCTATGTGGCCAGAAAATTGAGAAGCTGGATTTCTGTGAGCATTGTGTTTACGGCAAGCAGTGCAGGGTAAAATTCAGTACAGCTGTTCATCGCACCAAAGGCACGGTGGATTATTTTCACTCGGATCTTTGGGGTCCCGCAGAGGTAACTTCTAAAGGTGGTTTTCGATATTTTATGAGTATTATAGATGATTTCTCTCGTAAGGTTTGGGTGTATATGTTGAAACATAAGAGTGACGCTTTTAATACATTCAAACAGTTTAAAACTTTGATTGAGAATCAGACTGGTAAGAAAATAAAACGTTTGAGAACTGATAATGGTATGGAGTTTTGTCTTGGCGAGTTTGATAGATTTTGCAGTGATGGGGGCATTGTGAGGCATCACATAGTGAGAAAAACCCCTCAGCAAAATGGTGTGGCTGAACGAATGAACAGGACTCTTTTGGAGAAGGCACGTTGTATGTTGTCCAATTCCGGATTGGGCAAAGAATTTTGGGCTGAAGCCGTTTCCACAACATGCTATTTGGTGAACAGGTCTCCGTCGACTGCTATTGAGTGTAAGACTCCGTTTGAGGTATGGTCAGGTCATCCAGCTGATTATTCTGTATTGCGTGTTTTTGGGTGTCCAGCTTACGCTCATGTGAATGAGGGTAAATTGGAGCCACGAGCCAAGAAGTGTATTTTCTTGGGTTATGCAGCAGGTGTCAAAGGGTACAGGTTATGGTGCTCTGATGATTTGAAGTTTTTGATCAGTAGGGATGTGACTTTTGATGAAAATTATCTGATTAAGGAGTCTAAGCAGGTTGATGATACAGTTCAGGAACATAGTGTTCCAAAGCAGGTGGAGTTTTTGGGTGAAGCTTCCGACTCAGGGAAGAAGCACATTGAGAAGCCAATTGAAGAGGAGTTCAAGAGTTCAGACACAGAGGTTGATGCATTAGTTGAGCAACCACGCACTATTGCTAAAGATAGGCCAAGGAGGGAGATTCGGCCTCCTGAAAGGTATTCGGCTTATTCTGAGATGGTGGCCTATGCTTTATCAGTTGCTGAGACAGTTGAGTATGAAGAGCCTTCCAGCTATACGGAAGCTATTTCGAGCACTGAGTCTGCACAGTGGTTTGTTGATATGAATGAGGAGATTGAGTCTCTTCAGAAGAATCAGACATGGGAGTTAGTAGAACCGCTGAAAGGGAAGAGGATTGTTGGATGCAAGTGGATCTTCAAGCGCAAACCAGGTATTCCAGGGGTAGAAGACGCTCGGTTTAAAGCTCGGCTAGTGGCGAAAGGATACAGCCAGAAGGAGGGTGTTGACTACAATGAGGTATTTTCACCAGTTGTAAAACATAGTTCCATTCGCACTTTACTTGCTATTGTTGCATGTTATGATCTTGAGTTAGAGCAACTTGATGTCAAAACTGCGTTTTTGCATGGTGAGCTTGAGGAACAGATTTATATGCGTCAGCCTGAGGGATTTGTTGTTTCTGGTAAGGAGGATCACGTTTGTTTACTTCGTAAGTCTTTGTATGGCCTCAAACAATCTCCTAGGCAGTGGTATAAGCGGTTTGATACTTTTATGATAAGCCATTCATATTCTAGGAGTGAGTATGACAGTTGTGTATATTTTCGAAAACTTCCAGATGGTTCATTTGTTTATCTACTGTTGTATGTTGATGATATGCTTATTGCTGCCAAGAGTGTGTCAGAAATCAACAGGTTGAAACAACAGTTAGGTGGTGAATTTGAGATGAAAGATTTGGGTGCGGCAAAACGTATTTTGGGTATGGAGATTTGCAGAGATCGAGTAGCTGGCAAATTATTTTTGAATCAGAAGTCTTATGTTCTTAAAGTACTTGAGCGCTTTGCCATGCAGAACTCGAAGCCAGTCAGTACCCCTTTGGCAGCACACTTTCGACTTTCAGCTGAGTTGTCACCACAGTCGGAGGATGAGGAGAAGTATATGTCTCAGGTTCCATATTCGTGCGCAGTTGGGAGCCTTATGTACGCCATGGTATGTACTCGTCCTGATATTTCACATGCAGTTAGTGTCGTTAGTCGTTATATGGGGCGTCCAGGAAAGGCACATTGGGAGGCTGTGAAATGGATACTACGGTATTTGTGCGGAACTGCAGGTGTTGGTCTATTGTTTGGGATTGTCAATTCTGGTGATCATGCTGTTGGTTATGTTGATTCGGATTTTGCCGGTGACCACGATAAGAGGAGGTCTCTGACAGGTTATGTCTTTACTCTGTCCGGAAGTGCCATTAGTTGGAAAGCTACTTTACAGGCTACAGTTGCGCTGTCTACAACAGAAGCGGAGTATATGGCCATTGCTGAAGCTGTGAAGGAGGCATTGTGGATGAGAGGTTTGCTTTGCGAGCTTGGTCTTGCACAGGGTGTGAGTTCAGTATTTTGTGATTCGCAGAGTGCTATACATTTGACTAAAAATCTGATGTATCATGAGAGGACTAAGCATATCGATGTCAGGTATCACTTCGTTCGGGATATCATCTCACAGAAGCAAGTTGAGGTGAAGAAAGTGGGTACGGCAGATAACCCAGCAGATATGTTGACTAAACCGGTTCCGGTTGCCAAGTTCAAGCATTGCTTGGGCTTGCTTGGTATTTGCAGTTGATCGCCCCTCGGGGGCATTTGGCGAGTGAGAGGTTAGAAGGGGATAGCTATATTTGGTGATTTGGTTCAGTGGAATTCAAGTCAAGGTGGAGAATTGTTAGGAATGCCTTGTATTCTTTAGTCCCACATTGGTTAATTATCTTGTTCCCGTTTTTGTAGCCTATTATAAATAGGGCTTTTGGGGGACTTCTAGGAATTATCTTTTGGGCTTTCATATTGTGGCCTTTCTAGAGTTACGGATTATAGCCGGCTCTTTGTATCTCTTTTTCACGTTGGTTAGTGAATCCTCTCTCTCCTCGCCCGTGGACGTACCCATCTTGGGGAACCACGTACATCTTGTGTCTTTGTGATTTCTTGTTTAGTTTTCAATTTCTCATTCTTAGCTTGCATTCATAGCGTTCGTTACAACAATCTACCTATGTCATCCTATTATAGCTTATAAGAGAGAGAGAAAGAGAGAGGATATGGCCGAGAGAGAGGGAAAGTGAGATAAGATCCCACCAGATTTTCCACCACATGCACAAACTTACCACCCTATTTAATAAATATAGAATAGCTTTGTCAGGCTCATCCACCATCATGCACCCTATTTTAGCTTTGCCCAGGCTAGGAATTTAAGGCTGAGAAGGAGGATGTGTGCCGTGGAGAGGGATGAGAGAGAGAAAAGTCTGCCTATATATACTTCCAAATTCCAACCCACCAAACCCACCTACTTCCTTTCCTCTTTTGGAAAAAAATCTGAGAAGAATAGAAATAGAGAGAGAGACCGAAATAGTGGGGCGGAGAGAGGGAGTAAAAGCTGGTCAAATATTCAAGCCACTTTCCAGTTTAGTCTACCCCAATTTTTTTTATACTTTTCATTTTTCCTAAAGACTGAGGAGTTAAGTGTTGAGTCAAACCAAGGCCTAAAAGGAGACGTACCGATTATAACCCGACCCGACGCTAACGTAGTCAACCCGCTACCGCCAAGAAGCAAGGTAGAAACCTCATACCTGCTCACCTAAATATAGTGGTGTTTCGTGTTCGTTGATTTTCCTTTAAAAGTATTGATCCAGAGAATTTTCTAATTTCCTTGTATTAAATTTAGATTATTAACGTTACTGACGTTAAAATTTTCGTTGAAATCCGTGAAATGGGAACTGGAGAAAATGCTCGTAATGTTTGCATAAAGGAAAAGTGGAATAACCCCTGGAAACTAAAAAAAAAAAGTATTTTGTTTGCATGAAAGAAAAGCCCTCATTTTGCCAAGTGTACTAACTTTTATGAAAGAAAAGTCTTCATTGTACCAAGTCTACTGACCTTTGCCTTGACTTGGGATTCTTGACCGAAAGAAATTAGATTTAGCTGTTAGAGCATCACTTAGAACATCACTACTGGAATTAATTACAATTAACTTCGCATGATTATCAGTGAAGTGTTAATAATATTATTTCCTGATCAGGTATGGTCATAACGTTTGATCGACGAATTTGAAAAGCATGAAAGTAGAATTTATTTATTTCTACATGATTGTAGCAAGCCTTGAAAGAATAATGTGTTCGCAAGAAAATGATGCATGTATACGAAACACGAGAAACGAGAAAATGATATTCGAAAACGAAAAAGAGTAAAAAGAGAAATTTTGACATGTGTAAACCTGGGAGACCAGAACGGCGGAACCAGAGTTTGGGTGTGCGTGTGTAAACCTGGGAGACCGGAACGGCGGAACCAGTGTTTGAGAATGTGTGAGTAAACCTGGGAGACCGGAACGGCGGAACCAGAGTTTGTAAATGCATGGTCGACCGTCATTCTGAAAGAGGGAGTAAACGGAACCAGTGCGAAAGGAAAATAATTGATGATAAATGAAATTGGCATTTGGACACAGAGTACGATACACTATTCTGAACTCGACACTCGACACTTTTATGATATCTCTAATTGTTGATTTGAATGTTATGTTTGATGTCTTGTATAGTAGATATTTTTTTTTTAGTGTATGGGACATAGGGGTAGGAGTTAGCTACTGAGCTTAATAGCTCACGGTGTTACTTTTGTGGCCCTAGCATTTTATGCCAGACTTAGAAGGCGAACAGGAGGCGTACTATAATTTGGAGCGATATGGAGCCGAGCAGAATACCGCTGAAGAAGAAAATCACCATGAGGAGTAGAAATTTCTTGTAGCACCCCTCCCTATCCTTAAATAAGTGAAATCTTGATTTGAGAATAATTTGGGATGTAATGACTTATTATTCCACTTTTATTTATTAAATGTTTATGTTTGAATAAAATAGTTTTAATCTATGTTCCAAAAAATTGGGGCGTTACAATTACTATATGTGGGGTTCTAATACCAAGAGGTTGCAATAAAAACGTAATCATTGAAACAGCTACCAACAAAACTTAATTCTCATAGCAGTGTTTGCACTAATCACACATATTATAAACTACTACTATATAACAAGAGCCTTTTGGAAAACAAGTATAATATGAGTAATAAGAGTATCATTCATGTGAATACACCAACATTGTTGTATATAAATAAAACTTCAAGAGTACTATGTCAATTAATTAAGCTCACACAAAGAGTTTAATTTGTGGGCGTTGTGCAGACATCATGATCGCAATTCACTACATAGGTACTGATAGAGTTCAAGTGAGCATAACTATATGAAATGCAATTTGGTATTCATTTGAAGACACATTCATAACACATCATCAACTTAACATATACTGTATCTCTCTCTTTTTATTTTAACCATCAGCTACAAAATTTAACTTGCTAGAACATTTTCAATTCATATAGTAATGAAGAATAACTGACAAGGAATAAAGGCACATCAATTTCCACACGATATATCGAATAGATCCCATGTAACGGTGGTAACAATAATGCACGTATTAATTGAATTTTCCGTTAGCCATGAAAATCTAGTACGGCAATTAATACTACAAGTTAATACAAAAATGAACGGAAAAACCACAATTAATGAATTCTCACTGAAATTCTTGGTTCTAGTCATGCAAAGAGTCTTAATTATCCACGTGTCCAATGCCTACCAATCTGACTGCAAAACCAAATGTCAGACATAGATATAATCGGATGCATTTCTCTCTTTCTCTTTTTTTTTCCCCTTTTTTATTTATTTACCAAGAAGATACTATTATAATACTACCCCACTAACTTGAAACTGCCCAAATAATTCACAACCAAACGTGAGAGCAAAAGTGGGTATTTGAATCAATACAGTAAATGACACAAATAACCAACAGATATGCCCCTTTCTTTTCCCTTTCGACAATTATGATTTTATATCTCCATTGAAACAAAACTCTTCCAAATAAATTTAAAGTTATTTCTCTTATAACATTTTGGTATGATGCAATTCTCAGAAGTATGTTTACTAAAATAACGAGCAACGATCAATATCCATGAGTAACTGGAAAATAAAGTTGTAACTCCATACATCAAAATATAATACGGATTCATAACCGCTAGGTCATCAGCAAAGGCAATATTCATAACAAAGAGCTAGCCAATTAATACATAGAGCCAAGGGAAAATGCTCTACTCAAATTCTGAAATAAGTAATTAAGAATGAACAACGTAATGAATAGTGGCATTTAAGCAGGCAAAAGCTTATAGCGCAATTCATACGAACCATATTGGTTTTCCCTTCCAGGTTTTGAATAGAATCAAGGCAGTCATCTACTCTACAATATGACATATTAGCCAGGTGTACCTGTGACACATCAATAAGGAATATGCTCAAAGTGAAACAATGTTGTTTCTCTCTTTTATAACCAAAACAGCTTTGAAAACAGAAGAGAAATAACTCAAAGACAAAACCAATTCAAGTTTTAATGCATCATACAATTTTCTATGCAGCTTAAAATTCTAAAAAGGGTTGTACAAAATTAGTACCCTATTTGGTTGGCTTCTTGGTGTTGGGATTCCACCCAAGTGGGGTGGTGTGCGCGAAGCATAGGATCACTTCCTACCTTATTTCCTTACGAGCATTAGGGTTTTCATTTTGCCTATATATTGATGTATATGAGAGCAGAGAGGTGTGTGACTCAAACAATGTGAAGGAGAGGGTGAGGTCGAGTGGGTGAGCCAGTGTGGCTCACCGGAGCGGTGGAGAGCCGGTTTTGGCTCTCCCGGAGAGATTTTTTCATCTTTTATTATTGTGTAAATAATATTAAGGGAGTTTTTCCTTATATTGTTGTGTTGTTAATTGACCCTGAATCCTAACAACTGGTATCAGAGCATAGGAGAGCAAAGAGGGGTCACCGAAAAAATATACGACCTCCATTGACGCACGGTTTGTGTGCCTCACAGAGACGATCGCCATGATGTGTGGGCGGTCGAGTTTCATCACTGGAAGAAGTCTCATGGGTGTTTTGAAAGGAGGCATGTGACGGCGAGAAGGCTGTTCGTGTTAGGGCTCGGATCAGGAGTGCTCTTATAGAGATTTTGAGCATAGGGTTGTATTCGTCTCGTGGAGACGATCACGGATCTGGGTAGCTCGTTGTCGGAAGATGCCAGAGTAAGCTACACACTCTGGTCAAAGGTGGCACACAGAGATCGAGAGCTGGTTTTGAAAAGTCCAGTTTCGAGGTTGCTCGGATTCAAGATTTGAGCAAAGGGTGAAGAGCGTCTTGTTGAGACGATTCCAACGGTACCAAGAACGTCACAGGAAGATGCCCGAGGAGCCCGCACGTGCCGGGCAAATGGTGCGCGTGCATGCACACCAGATCTCGAAATTGGAGGTACTTTCATGAAAGTCTGTTCACGGATGTGCGGAAGAATCGAGAATGATGCTGAGTCAGCAGTGAATTAGTGCCATGTCATCAAAGAGACCCAGTTTGTGTGCCATGTCAGCAGGTCAACGATGACGTGGCTGGTCAACGGTCAACAGGAATATTTCGAAAATATTTCAGATTGGTTTTTTTGCGCTTTTTGAAGTCGTTCAGACTCCGTTTTTCGCATGTAAGTAGTCGATTTTGACTATCTTGACGTTTTGGATCCAACTATGCACTCAGTTTTTTTGATTGGAGGCTCCTAGGCTGGTGCTATTGCTTAGTGGAGTAGGAATCGAATGTTTGGAGGTTGTTCGGATGCTTTTTCCTAGTAAGGCGATCAGTTGCAGGAGACCTAGCAAGCAGGGAGACACTTGGTCGGGTCAGAGGACACTAACTTGGAAGTTATAACAGGCTCTTGTTTAGGGCAACAGTTCGCGATGATCTTGAGAAGGTCAGGGGACGCTGGAAAAAGTTAGGAATGGAACGAGGATGGACAAGTGGCAGGAGAAGACCCAGGATGAGATGACAGAGAATGGCAGGAGGCTCGGAAAAGTGGCAGACGATTGACAGACCAGACTTGCAGAGATGAGAGGTTGATCAAGTCATTCAATCGCAGATGAGCTAGTTGAGCAAGGAGACACTCGATCAGTTGGTATAAACACTTCCGGTGTGGGGGTTGTGAGACTTCTGATGGTTTGCAGAGATGATTAACAGTGATCGCGGGCAGTCTGGTTCAATTGGGTTTTGTGTCCAGTGACTGAGCACGGGCGTTCTGGATTGTTGGACGCGAATTACGGCATCCCAGGGTGTGATGCGAGCGGTCAAGCAGCGGAGGATCGCAGATAGAAATGGGTTTGATGTGGACATCTCAGGTTTGAGATGAGGAGCATCCAGGTTTGGATGCGGGCACTTCGAACGGGGTGCGAGCACTCTGTTTAGGGGGTGCTAACTATCGACGAGATGTAGATATTGCAGCCGAACAGTGCTGCGGGTTCAGCTACGGAAGATCTAGTCTTGCAGGGAGACACTCGGTCAGGCATGTACTTTGTGAGGGGGTACTGAGACGTTGACTTAGGTAGTGATAACAGGTGCTTGCTAGAGTAGCTGAACGGTTTGAGGACTGCCCCACTTGGTTGGAAGGGGGTGATTGTTGGGATTCCACCCAAGTAGGGTAGTGTGCGCGAAGCACAGGATCACTCCCTACCTTATTTCCTTACGAGTATTAGGGATTTCTTTTTGCCTATATATTGATGTATATGAGAGCAGAGTGGTGTGTGACTCAAACAATGTGAAGGAGAGGGTGAGGTCTAGTGGATTAGCATCCATTCCCATAGCTTTCACTGGTAATTTGATCCTTCCCTTCTTAATCTGTTCCTGTATCCTGTCACGGAAAACATTATAATTCTTAGTAGAATGACTCCAAGAATCATGCCATTTACAATATGTTTTCCCTTTCTTCTCTTCCATAGATGGAAACCTTTTCTTTAATAGTTAATCAAAGATTTTATCAGCTTTAGATATATCAAAAGAATAAGCCTTATTGATCTCTTTTCTGTTAAACTTCTATGCTCTAGTAGTTTCCTTTCGAATTAAACTATCACAAACACAAGGTTCATGTTCAACAATTTCTGCAGCATCAATCTCAAAAGTAGGATCTTTATAATAGGTTGAATAGGAAGAATTATTCCTATCTATATCCTCTTCTAACAAAGATTCATACCTTGATACTTTGTAAATTAAATCAACTAGGTCTCTAAACTCCATAGAATCAAATTTCCTTCGAAGTTCTTTATTCAAACCATCCTGGGCTAATCTAACAAACTCAGCTTCAGGAAGATGAAGCTTGCATTTGGTTTTGGCGTTTTTAAACCTAGCAATATATTGTGCAGCTTTTTCATTAGGCCTCTGCCATAACCTAGCCAAATCTGCCATGGTAACCTCTGGTTTAGTCTGATAAAATTGGGCATGGAAAATTTCTTCTATTTTTTGCCAACTTTGAACTGATCCAGAAGACAAATTTGTATACCACTCAAAAGCTACTCCTGTCAATGAATTAGGAAATAACTTTAACTTTTGGAAATCATTATTTGCTAATTCCTTGCATTGAGTAGTGAACCTAATAATATGTTCCAGTGTGGATTGTCTCTCATCTCCATAAAACAAAGTAAAATCTAGGATCTTAAACCCCCTTGGGACTTCAAATTGCCTATCTATCCATTCTGGATAAGGCTTTTTGTATACTGGAGTTTGTACCCCCGAGTTAAAGGTTGTAAACAACCCAATCTGGGCTTCCAAATTAGTTTACTTTTGGTTTTTGATTCCCCGATGATGAAACGAATCAAGAACACCCCGGGAATGATAAATGTTTGAGCTTTGAGTGTTTGACACCCTTTTGAACCTAACCAAATCAGAGCCACTTCAAAAGCCAAAAACCCTACTGGCACGCGTTGGTTGAGAGCCCGTGCGCGCAGATCAACTTGATAGGTGTTGGTCAATGGTCAAAGCTTGACCGTTGACCAACAAGTGAGTAGGTGGTACACGCGCGCGACAGAATGACACCAGTGCGCGCTGGTCAAACTACCAGGTGGTGGTCAACAGTCAAAGTTTGAACGTTGACCCTCGCGCCAGGACACAACCCTCGCGCACCGGACTGACTCCATCGCGCGCTGGAGCGTAATGCTTGTTCCCACCAACTTTTCTTGAGGTGGAAACTTGGCCACCAATGCAACCTCAGCCAGCCTCGTGGACTGGCTGAACTCCCCTCTTTGCAGCCCATATCTACCATCCTTTCTCCCTATAAATACCCCCTTTCTTCTTCCATTAAAAGGGTTCAAAAAAATTGAAGGGTTCGAATACCCATACACCTTGGGTTACAAAATTCCAAGCTTCCAAAGGGGTACAAAAATTCAAAAAAGAGTAAGCACATAAGCTCTTGTGTTTTTCATCCAAATTCACATTCCTCAAAATACTCAACACAAACACCCCAATCAACTTCAAACCTCAAAGCTCAACCTCTTTCAAACTCAATCTAGGTATAGCATACCTACTATTTTCTGTTCTGATCCCTGAGGGGGGCTGGCAAGCCCAAGGCTGGTAATCAATACCAGCCCTGGTTCTAAAGCTGGCAAGGTTTCAAAAACCGTTGTGGTAGGAACCAGTGCGCGATGGACCCATATATGCGCACGACACTCTGTGGCTCCGCTCGATGGTCCACATGGGAATTGGTTTCCTACTGTTTTATGTATTTACTTACATATAGATCACTTTAAGCATGATAATAACTAGTTTACTGCTTTCCTTAGTATAAATTGTTAGTCTTAGTTCAATATGCATATCTGCTGTTATGGAGTACCCCTGGGATCATTCTGGACCTGTCCCAGAACCCAGAAATATGCAAACCAAGCACTGGTCTAGTTGCGCTAGGGCGTGACAATCGCACGCCAGAGAGCCACCATCGCGCGCCAGAGCACCTCTGACCAGTGAGTGGCCTTGCATGGGTAACTTGGCCTTTAGCCATTATTTTGTCTCCACACTGTTTATAGGGTGTTTGTTAGTTTTTAGGGCCTTTTAGCCTTTAAACTGCTTAGAATTGTGTATATTAACTGCCTATAAACTGCTTGGTTTGTCTTGGATGCGCACCGGTCCTTCCAGAGCCCAGAAGGGGATAAAATACAACCTGTTGGAAGGATATCAACCCGCGCGCGATTGTATGAGTTTGTCGCGCGATAGTGGGCTTGCATGCACGTAGATACATGCATGCAAGTTGGCCGCTGTGCATGTCAAATCCATTTAGTGCACTGTTTTGATGTTCTTTCACAGTGTTGGATTTTATCTCATTTATTTTTCAATATTTCATCCATGCATGCTATCTATCACATCCTGCAAACATGTTACAGCTTTAATCTCCATTAAACTGTTTCTTGCCCTAATTGGCTAAAGAATTGACTAATCAAACAGAATCGCAAATGCCTAAGTAGAGACCGATCTCCGGATTGGGCGAGAGGGGTGCCTTAAAACCCTTCCCCTCTCGTAACCTGGCTCCCGAACCCAGATATGGTTATGACGGAGTGGTGCCTTCAACTTTTTCAAATCAAATAGCGCAGCGAGCGTTTCAAGTTTGGTTCCTTGGGTGTTGGACCTTCAAACCCAAGTGGCGACTCTGAATTGAGCGCTCGTTTGCCAAAAAAAATGCGCTCATCGATCTGCTCTTTTTCCGGGCACGCTGCCCACAAAGGTCCGCAAACTTCTTGTATAAGTCCAATGACTTGTTCCCTTAACAATGGTTCTCTTCCCGGAGGTCGTCCTTGATTGTAAAGATGACCCCAATAGGGTTCTCTCTGTTCCTTATGATAACCAGTGTAAGGGCCATCACCTAGCCCACTTTGTGGTTGGAAATACCTTTCTGAATTCTGAGGGGGAAAACATATTTCCTCATTCCTATACTGTGTTCTTCTAGGCTCTTCTTCCCACTCCTTATACGAAGGTTCAAAGAGCAAGTTAGTAGAAGACCTTTTTGTTCTAGGTATATTGGTCTGTCTAGGAATTTCAGGAACTTGATTAAAGCTTTTCATGCATATTCCTTCCTCAGAATACCCTTAATTATGAGCATAACCATGCTCATCATGCATAAAATAACCATTCTTTGACTTTAATTCTCTTTCTTGTCCTTCGAATATAGGTTCGAATAGAGAGTCATTAGGTGGTTCATTCCTAAATGTCCCTTGTGTTTTGGGGACATTATCTTGTCTCACAAAAGGAACTTCTTCTTTGAAATTAGGTCTTTTAAAAGGCTCATACCAAGATTTGGGTGCTTCTTCAGCACCCATTGCTTCTTTCCCAGGTCTAGACCTATTTTTATTGGTGCTAGTTCTTTCTCGTTCCTCTCCTTTGTTGGAAGGTGTTTGAGAATTACTTTGAACTGGTGACCAATTTTCCATATGTCTTAACATGGCTTTCTGTGTTATAGCCAATTCTTTAAATGCATCTAATATTTCAGAAAATTGATTCGAGGGAACCTCTTTTCCTCGGTTGGGAACACTAGTTTCTTCTACATGAACTACTCTAGCACTCTTGTAGTGCACGTGTGGGGTTCGTCCCAAATCCAATATTGGTCTTGGACTTTGGACACCCTGACCTATGGGAAGGTTTTCTTGTCCAATTATCCCTTTTTCAAGTTCTACTTGAATATTTCCCTCAGGTTCTAGATCAATTTGGGAATCATCCGCATGTGTTTCTCAATTTTGGAGCCATATCTAACACCTTAGTGGGTCCCACCGGGCGTGCCAAAAAATTGTTTGGCTAACTTCTGAAATATGATTGTGTGCGAGCGTGCCAGAAAAGGCTTGTAATTATCCTTTTCAGATTTCAACTTATCAAAAGCCAAACATAATCAGGCAATTGTACTGTCAGTTCAGTTACCTCAATGAAAAGGATTTCTCTAGCTAGAAGTATTAGAACGGCACAACGATTCACTGGAAACTTGATAAATCAAAGAATAAGCAAGATACCTTGATCAATTCAAAACAAACTTGCTTTCCAACTGATTCTCCAAACTTCCACTAATGAACAGAATGAGTTACAAAGTGATTACTACTATAAACTACTCCTAACTACTTCAAACTTAATTCTAAGTTCTTCTAACTGCCGCCTAATGGACAAACCAAGCATAGCATAACTGTTTGTTTGATGATTTGTCTGGGGTTTTTCTTCCTTCATTTCTTCTATTTATAGGCAAACTCTTGTGTCTTCTCCACGTTTTCTGTTTCCTGCCTGGCTGTCTTCGAAGTCATCTTGGTTTTGAATTCAAACTTTCCCTCCATGATCTTTAACTGTGGTGATTCAATTTAATCCATCATCCCACTTACTTATTGACAGCATCGTGTTGAAATTGGGCAGTTATATGCTCAAGTCTCAATTCCTTTGACTGTGTCAATCGTAACTGCCTCTTGTTTGAATTAAACTATTCGCACCTCTGAGCTTCAAACTGCTTATCTTCTAAGCTATCATTTGAATGACACCTGGCAATAATTGTCATCTCCTATAAAACGACTTTATTTTGATCAGAACGTCATCATTCTTTTAATTTGTGATTCCATGTATTTCAAACTATGCGTGCTCCATTTTGTCTAAAATGATTGGCCACTTGTCACTAGTTGATTGAGCCAATAAATTCTCATGCAAACACATATACCATTCGGTATGAAAGCCTTGTATGGAAGGCTTGAAGAGTATGTTTGTTCGACATATGCCATTCGGTGAAAGATTTGACTGTAAATTTGATGAATGGATTATAGATGGCCAATGGCCATCAGTCAATCGAATGAAGAGGCTGTTGTTCAAGGTTGCCAATGCTGACAATGATGCCCATTATGCTTAGTAAAAGAAAATTATGCCTTTCCGTAATAAGAATCACATGGGGGGCACATTTGGCCTTTGGTTTGTTAAGTGGGCACACTAATGAAGGACAAATGGCAGCCTATGACAAAGCATGAGTCCATGATCTTGAAGAAACTACTACAAATTGCCTTGCATGGGCAACGTGGGATACTTGGCCCATCTCAGAATTGGCAGTTGATTTCCTTGGTTCGGCTGGTGTGCAACCTCGTTAATTGCCCGATATTATTTGGTTTTAACATTTACTCTAAATTTAAATTATACTTCCAACTTTTTAAAAAAATCAATTTTACTCTCAACGTTATTCTCCGTTAATCAAAACGCCCCCTTCCGTCCGAATGACTAACAAATTTTGGTTAAAGGCTCTGTTAAATAGCGTCCCAATCGAATTTCGATGATCCGAGCCGCTCAATGTGTTCATAATGTGATTTTAAGTGTACTTACGAAAAATCAGCAAAAAAACTGACCGGAAAGAGTTTCATCCGAGCAATTTTTTGAATAGTTCAATAAAAAACTGCTCACATCAAGCCCTTCGCGGTCATTTTTTTTTTGCTGATTTCTCGCGGGTACGCTTGAAATCACATTGAGTAACTCAGATCATCGAAGTTAGATTGGGAAAGGGGAGGTGCGGACCGATCCGGATTTTATTCAAGCTAGGACATCTGAATTTTGCTTCGGTCCGCACCTCCCCTTTTTTAATCAAATTTTGATGATTCGAGCCGCTCAATGTGTTCAGAATGTGATTTTAAAGATACCCGCGAGAAATCAGCAAAAAAATGACTAGCAAGGGCTTCGTCTGAACAATTTTTTATTGAATAGTTCAATAAAAAACTGCTCAAATCAAGCCTTTTTCGATCATTTTTTTTACTGATTTCTCACGAAGATCCTTAAAATCATGTTCTAATCACATTTAGCAACTCGGATCATCGAAGTTAGATTGGGAAAGGGATGGTGCGGACTGATCCAAATTTTGTTCAAGTCAGGACATCTGGATTTTGCTTCGGTCCGCACCTCCCCTTTTCTGATCAAATTTCTATGATCCGAGCCGCTCAATGTGTTCAGAACGTAATTTTAAGGGTACCCGCGAGAAATCAACAAAAAAAATGACTGGGAAGGGCTTCGTCTGAACAATTTTTTTATTGAATAGCTCAATAAAAAATTGCTCAAATCAATCCCTTCCCGATCATTTTTTTTTTGCTGATTTCTTGCAAGTACTCTTAAAATCACTTTCTAATCACATTGAGTGGCTCGGATCATCAAAGTTAGATTGGGAAAGGGGAGTGCGGACCGATCCAAATTTTTTTCAAGTCAAGACGTTCAAATTTTGCTTCGGTCCGCACCTCCCTATTTCCGATCGAATTTTGATGATCCGAGCCGCTCAATGTGATTAGAACGTGATTTTAAGAGAATCCGCTACAAATCAGCAAAAAAAATGACTGGAAGGGGCCTTATTTGAGCAGTTTTTCATTGAACTATTTAATAAAAAAACTATTCAGATGAAACCCTTTCTGGTCATTTTTTTTTACTGATTTCTTGCGGGTATCCTTAAAATCACATTCTGATCATATTAAGCGGCTCGGATCATCAAAATTCGACCGGGATGCTATTTAACGGAGCCTTTAATGAAATCTGTTTGTCTTTCGGACGGAATGGGGCGTTTTGATTAATGGAGGATAACGTTGGGAGTAAAATTGATTTTTTTAAAAAGGTTGAGAGTCTAATTGAAATTTAGAGTAAAGGTTGGGGGGTATTTTGAAATTTTTCCAAACTTGACTAGCTCGGAAGTTTGAAACTCAAAATGAGTCAAATCATGAAAATAGTCATTCAATTAGAGCTTTTCAATTTAGATCATGAATGGTCGAAGTTGATAATGATCCCTCTCCTCCATCTATACGGGTTAAGAATAGTGAAAACTTGCCCATGGAGTATAAGTTCAAGCCAATTGTGGCTGTGAATTGTTGATGAAATTATGCGGAAGCATTCAATCTACTCCTAGATTCGGGG
The DNA here is from genome assembly GCF_030253575.1 of Rhododendron vialii. NCBI lineage: Eukaryota > Viridiplantae > Streptophyta > Magnoliopsida > Ericales > Ericaceae > Rhododendron > Rhododendron vialii. The sequence continues at coordinate 14,476,492 of NC_080566.1, read as the reverse complement.
GGGGGTGGGGGAGAATAGGAGTTTTGATGAAAAATACCAATTTTCTGATTTAAAAAATTAATATAGATAAACGGGTTGATTATATCGATTAATCCAAACAAAAATCAAGTACTGCAGTAGAATAACAAGAGAGCATGATTTACGTAGAAAAACTTAGGGTCCTAAATAACCCTAAGCCAAAACCATGGCCTAACACTACTGCTTTATTCTATTAATTGAAAAGAAATACAGATTGCAAAATAGCAAAAACCTTACCCAAGCCTTTACCTATTCTCGCCAATCTCCGATGCTCCCAGAGCTTTTTCAAGATCCAATAGATGCACCAGGGACTTCACGCCCGATCTCCAGATTCAACTTGCTCCAAATCAATCTCCCAAAGATTCAACCACAGCAGCAAACAACAACAAAAACCACAAACAGTGAATGGATGAATAGTATGATGAGAAGCGTGATCAAAACAACCCAAAAGGCGTTTGAAGATGCAAGAGGCAGGAACAAAACTCTCGCCTCTGCCGAAAACCAAAACCCGTGCAACCCTTTCTTTCTTTTATGAAAGCAAACTTTTTTCCCTTAGAAAACAAAACACGGGTTGCTGCACAACAAAAAATCTTCTTGGGAGTGTTGTCTCCTAAAGGATCAAACCCTTTTTTGGGGAGCTAGGTACAAAGAAAATGTACCCGAAAATTATTCTGAAAAGGCAAATCAACGGTACAGAAGCACTTCAAAATGAATCTGTACCATTAATTTGCCCTTTCGGCGTAATTTTCGGGTACGTTTTCTTTGCACTTAGAATTTCCCCACTTTATATATGCATATTTGCGGTCAAATGAAAATCTTTTAATGATGCTAATTAATATGGAAAGCAAATTCTCACAGAATTTTCGGAAAGGCAAACGTGAAATCTTTGTTTTCTAATTCTCTAGAAAGAAACCTCTTGTAATGGTAATGATAATGATATATATATATATATGTATGTATGTATATGAAAAATAAAATTTTGGAGAGTTTTATGGAGAGGCAAACGTGCAGAAATAAAATTTCGAATCTCGGAAATAATATGCATGATGTGCTAATACTATTACCTCTCACGCAATTTGATCGATTTCATAGCGGTCAACTTGGCGCAGATAATGGGAGGAACATCAAGCGAGATACTACCCCTAATTAACCTACCCATTACAATCAAATGTAGTCAATATAACAAACACACCAAAGGAGGTTTTGAACACACCCGGAAAGTGCCAAAATATCTAACAATCTCGCCATTTGGTATTTCCGGGACAAAACCAACTGCACTAACCATTACGGAAAAATACAAATGAAAGAAATAAACACTAGCGTAAACTAGGTCTATCCAATGAAGCTTGAGCTGCACTTCCAATACCTGCAAAGATAGCTCAACAAAAACTATGCGACAAGAAATATGTAACGAAACATAGAATGGGTTAGCAAAATTTGATAATAAACGACAAAGCAGCGTTATATCCAACTACAGAAAAATAGACTAGCAATTTATCAATGCAATAAATTCTCCCCTTATAAGAATATCTCCAAATGAACAAAAGCACTCAAAAAAATTCTCCATCTTTTATTTAAGACTCAACAACACATATCAACTCCCAAACCCATGACCATACCAAAACCATAAAAATTAACCACACAAATTCTCTCCCTTTTTGTCACGAAAAAAACAAAGGAAAGGAGCATACCGACCAAATTCGAACAAAGAGTTTCGATGGAAACTTGATTGATGGCATCAGTGGACCAAATTCTAGATAGTGAGTTTTGATGGACACTCGATGGATAGTTTAGTTGATTGACTTTACTCCTAAAAAAAACATTTCAAATAGTCTAGCCGCCTCGTCCCAAAACGCTATACTATTAATGACAAATATGACTCGATTTTAAAAAAAATGGAGTTTGATGTCGCACACAATGAATTCATATGGATGCATCGAGCACATAATCCACACACTTTTTGTGAACAAAAGCAATGTTCGTCATAATCAAACACCTTATAAGCAGAACAAAAGAATTTGCAATGCAGTCGTTCAGCAAAGAGATTGTTAGAAGAAGAATGAAGCATAAAATAAGGCCATATGACAAAGTATGTGTGTGCATCACGTAAACAATGTCAAGCTCAACTCAGTCCGGGAGGAATATTCTCATGTACACAAGATTTTCAGGATAACTCCCCCTAAAAAGGTCAAACCAAGCTAGGTCCTCAAAGTGAAATAGAGAAAAACAACTCCCCCTCACTATTACTACCACATACACACACACACAACCGCCCCCGCCCCCCCCCCCCCCCCCCCCCCCCCCCCCCCCCCGCTTTTGTTTTTTTTTTTGCAAGGATAAGAAATCCACTATTACTCCATCACTGTTTGACGCGAACCCCCCTTCCCTCTTTTTTTTTTTTTGCAAGGATAAGAAATCCACTATTACTCCATCATTGTTTGACGCGAACGCTCACTACTTACTGAGGCAAGAGGTCCAGCCCAATTACTAGGCAAGTGGCCCAGGAGTCATACGTACCATCACAAGGTCTATCCACCTTTTGACGCGAACACTTAGAGGGAGAATACCTCACCCCAATGAATGCCCAGGTAAAAAAATATAAAAGTACCTAGGTTCTTGCAAGAGATAATGGTACAGGGTAATAAGAATCACTAGGGAATAGTAGCCAAAGGTCAATCTCAAGTGGGACAAACACATGAACATGTCCAAGTACATGAGAATAACCAAAAGGAGTTGAGGGAGCAATAAATCACGTACGTGAATACGTGAGATAATGGAAATCATAAAGCCAGGAAATATGATACATCCAAAATCTAAAGATTCTCAAGGATGAAAAAGCACATTGGATACAAATATTCTAACTACAAGGGCCATGAACATGAGAAACAAAGAACATTTGTTCACAAAAATTGTTTTTGTTTTTTTTTTAAATCCAAAAAAATAAAAGAAAAAGTTTTACATGTCTACTCTAAATTGATAGCACACAAAGCAGGCAAATGAGAGACATGCAAACCCACTGAATCTAATCCATAGAAACAAGACCAATAGACTTCCTAGGGTACTCAAACCTAAGGGAATCTAACGATTTTGTGAAAATATCAGCTTTTGTTCATGTGTCGGTATAAACTCAAGTGTCACGACACCATCTTCAACCAAATCACAAATAAAATTAATGATGACGGATGTCATGTTTAGTCCTAGAATGTTGGACTAGATGACACACATTAGAACCAGTAATTTCAACACAATAGCAATTATCCGAGGAACAAACACCTTTAACTACACACACACCCTAAAAGCATCAACAATAGAGCAATTATTTTTAGAAAAATTGACTTCATGCATATTATCACAAAATTGCCATATGCTTAACAGGTTAGCTTTCAAACCCTCAACATATAATACATTATCTAACGGAGGGATCCCAGGTGCGCTTATGGTGCACTGTCCTACGATTTTACCTATTTTACCATAGCCAAATGTGACAAAACCACCATTATACTTCTTTAGCTTAGCAAAGAAAGACTTATTTCCAGTCATGTGCCTTGAACATCCACTATCTAAGTACCAGACGCAGGCATCCTATCCTCTATATGCAGTGTGTGCAACATGACAAGTGACATTCACTCTCTTCCATGTTTGTTTTGGTTTGGTGTTCACATACGAGGTGTGACCATGTGTGGTATGTCTTTCAACAATCCTATCAGTCTCTTTATTATTTTTAGCCAAATTTGACAACTTTTTGATCTCCTAGACGAGGTGAGAAGTTTAATTTGTCAAGTGACTCAATTTATTTTGAAAATTCTCAGTCTTAATGTTTGGGGATTGACGCACAACTTGAGGTCTTCTCACATTGGGTTGACCATATTGAACACTTTTATTAGCTGGGGCTATGAACAATTTCCCATTTGTTCTCTGATTGTCCCTTCTAAGTATATAACAAAAAGGTCAAATGTGACCTTGACCACCACAGTAGTGACAAATAAAAGGATTGTTCTTCTCAGGAGCATGATTACTGTTGTATGCATTTTTAATGATGGTGGGAGATTTAATAGAAGATTCGGGTTTATCATTCACTACCTCATTCTTTGTAATTTCAGTTTTCACAAACTTGATTTCCTTTTTTGTGAACTCGTTAGACTTAGGTGTGAGTGAAGGTGGATCAACAAACCCTAAGCCGCTTATATTTTTAAACGTATGTGTCATCTCAGCAATACTAGTTGCACCACACTCATTATGCTTTATGGCCTCAATGGCCTCCCTGAGGTCACGCTCCAATTCAAAAATCATATCCTTCGACCCTTCAACGCATCCACACACTCTCTCTCAATTTTGGCGAACTTGTCTTTCAAATTAGTGTTATAGGTTTTTAATACTTCAAGCTCGATGTTTTTAGATTCAATGTCATCACTAAGTTTATTCCTCTCACTACTAATTCTCTCAATGACAATCATGAGTTTTTTTTTTTTTTTTTCAGTTTGACACCCTCTTTAAACAATTGATTATAGGCCTCATGAATAGAATCTATATCATCATCACTCTTCTCACAGTCTTCGTCAGTGGAGACATACTTACTATCATCGCTAAGAGTTGTAGAAAGTTCAATCGATTTAAGGGATGTGGGGGACTAAATATTGGCAACAATGCCCGAAACCGTGTGTAAGGACCCGTAATTTCATAAATTATTAAAAGGTTTATTCGATATTATAAATGAGAAAAATATGGAATTTATTGAATTTATTTGATTTGGGGTTAATGTATTAGGGTTGCTATTTGAGGGAGTGCAAGTGTGATTTGTGTGGGTGCTAGTATATAAGTGTAGGTGTGTGTGTAGAGGAGTAATTTTCACCTCTCTCTCTCTCTCTCTCTCTCTCTCTCTCTCGGCTCCTCTCTCTCCCCCTGTCCCTTTTGCTCCCAACCGAAACCCACACAAACCCGCCTCCATTTTACCTTCTCTACACGTTATTGAGCTTCAATCTCTTGCGTTTTGCTTGGAAGAGGAATATTTCGGTTGATTTCAAGATTTCGGAGCCTAGGGCTTGCGTGGGTTCGATCTCTCTTTGGGTTTGCTCTCCAACTTTGAGGTAGGGATTTCTTGCTCTTTCTATATGCTTATAAGTTGAATTTGTGCTTTGATTATGCTTGAAATTGTTTGTTTGATTGTTGGGAATAGTTTCAAAAATCTGTAGAAAATCTGCTCGAATTGAGCTAGTATCGATACCATTTAGCATTGGTATCGATACCTTTGTGTTACAAACCCAGAAAATCATCAAGTATCGATACCATTAGTCCTAGGTATCGATACCCTTGGGTCTGGAAAGCTTCTTGGTTAAATGGTATTGATACCATTTTGCTAGGTATCGATACCTTTGGCTTAGGGACAGTTTTTTAACTTTGTTCTAAATTTTATCTTTTTGACCCCCGATCACTTCTAACACCTCTAAAACACCTTTAAACCATCTCTAAGCTTGGTTACTCGTCCTTTCATGATTCGTTGATCGTTTTCACTCTTTAAACAATCGTTAAATGTCATCTTAGTTTCGTTGTAAATGAAAAATGTACCGTAAAGCTGGTTAGGAGTACCGTAGGCTATATGGTGTGCCATAGTGAGTATTATGAGTAGACGTGAGCATGTCTAGTAGGATCTCTTGTCCTCTTGATTCGTTGAACTCTTAGTTCCCAATGGCGCTCGTTATCTAAGATTTAAGTATCGATACAGGCGGGTCATACGTCATATAGTTACGATGGGTTGGTAGGTTACTTAGAGTATGGTGACATACATGCGGAATGGTATGTATTTATTCATTAGCCGATGTTATGATATAGTTGATTGTTTAGAATGCTTGAAGTGAAATCGACGTTGTGAAAGAACTGTTTGGGATGATTAAATTGTGATTATTTGATTGACACGTACGGATATAACGATATTTGACACTACGGGTATCACCATTTGGTAGAAAGGCCGAATGGAAAGATGATCGGACTGAAAACGAATGGACGGTTAAGCGATGTGCGTTTCCGCTAACCATCGAATTACAATATGACGAATGGACGGTTATGCGATGTGCGTTTCCGCTAACCAGCAATTTGTGATGCATGGATTGACATTTGCTTATCGATGAAGGGATAAATGGTTAATTTTATCAAAATTTTATTTTAAGGATGGATTTTAGTTTTGGAAAGAGGATTTTTATTAAAAATCCTCCGGTATTCTTGAGCGAATCAATGGTTTACGGTATTCGTGAACAGAATCAATGGACTCCGGCTATTCAAGCTCGAATCAACGGAGTGTGACTGTATTGGTCTTGTTTTCACAAATCATTTTGCAATTTAAAGGAAAGTTTTCTATGGAAAAGAGATTTAGAATGTGAAATCGAGATTGGTTGTCGAGTCCATACATGAAGTAAATGAGGTGGTTGAGAATCCGTTGTTGGTTTGTTCAATTTAAGGTGAGTTTAGTACAGCTTCTAGTTTGAATTGTGCATCGATAGGAATCCCGATAAGACGCTATAAGCTTTAAGGTCGGTGCCCACTTTGATGAGCACCCAATATTGTAGATATCTGGTGCGACTAGTCCCGTTTTATGTGGTTTTAACTTGCGTTACTTAGCTTTTATAGCGATATTGCACGTAAGGTAAGTTTTTGTATGTTTCAGGTAATTCGTATAAATAAGGCGTTTTTGAATGCCAAGGAATGCTCTGGGTGCAACCAAGTACTCAAGGCCACGTGCCACCACGTTGTGGTGCCCGAAGAGTCATGAAGAGATAGTTTGGAGGTTGCTCGGGTCGCCCAAGGGTCAAGGGAATTGAAGGAGAAGTGAGGATTTTACCAAAGCTACTCATCTTCCGACCAGCTGAGGGTAGAATTGTCATAACTTTTTATGTATAAATTACTTTTGAAGCAAACCACTTGGGTTAGAAAGTAGACTCGACAAGCTTTCTAACGGTCCAAAGAACACCTAAATCCGAGTTCGGGAGTGTCCGGAGCGTGCCATGGGCCGTCGGGTGTCAAATCGGAGCACAAGGGACTTGATCTGCCAGGAAGCAGAACCGTATCGATACGGATTTTGGAGTATCAATACGGTTTCAAAACAGAAGGAAGTCATAAGTTGTAACGCCCCGAATTTTGGGTACGTTAAAAAGACAATTTCATTGATAAAACCAAATGGAGTATGGCTCGTTATTACAACAAAACTCCCACAATAGTTCAATATTTACACAAATGAAGGGGGTTTTAGGGTTCCTAACTACTGCTCCACCTGCTCCTCCATCCTAGCCAGCTCCTCAGCTCTAAAAGCCTCCAAGGTGAACTGTTCATCTTGATCATCTACAAGGTCTGACACATTATACCAGCGTCGCCACCGATATAATATGTCAGGGTCTCCAAAAAGGCAACACCGTGAGCTACAAAAGCTCAGCAGAACAATCCCATACCCACTAACCCATAACTTACAAACAACAGGTTATAATAAAACATCGATTTCCACATGATATGTGTATGCAGCTAACAATGACACATCCACATTCGTTAATCAACTATCGTTGGTGTCCAAGATTTCAGTGTTTCTTATACGCGACTCATCGTAGACCGTGTCAACATTTTCACATACCAATCCATCTTTCAAAATCATTTGTTTAACACACCTAACCTCGGTTCCGCCGTTCCGGGTTCCCGAGTATCCTCACAATGGTTCCGCCATCCCGGGTTCCCATTGGCACACAAAACTTGCATTGGCTCCTCTCCGCAGATAACCAAGCCACATTACCAATGAGGCTACCACATCCGGCCGCATTGGCAATCTTCACAATGGGCTACCAAGTCCGGCCACATTGTGGTTTTCACAATCCACGCAATGGGCTACCAAGTCCGGCCACATTACGAGTTTTCATACACACAACGGGCTACCAAGTCCGGCCACGTTGCGGTTTTCACAATCCACACGATGGGCTACCACGTCCGGCCACATCGCGGGTTTCCATACACACAATGGGCTACCAAGTCCGGCCACATTGCGGTTTCAAAACACATCTCATCATTATCCACAACCTAGGTGTTATGTTTCTACTTTCTCGATTCTCGTGTCTCGTTTACATGCAAAGACTCCGCGGTAGGACAAAAGTAAGCATGAAACATTCTAACAAGATCATCCAATTCTATATTACTTATCACGCTTAATCACCACTTATAGCATAACGCCACATGTACGGACGCCCTTGGAATGTATCACTTATGCTTATTCAAAGCACAACGCCACATGTACGGACGCCCTTGGAGTGAAATCATTTATGCTTTATCACACCACAAGTAATACAAGCAATTCATATATGCATGCTCATAATCATCTTAAAGATCAAAATACAAATACTTCTAAACAAACGATAAGTTCTATCTTTCGAAATCCGTTAAGGATAATCTACTTATACTTAGGATAAGTGAGTATAGGTATTCTACTTATACGTTGAGTAAGTGGACAAGGGATTCTACTTATACGGTGAGTTAGAGGACAAGGGACTCTACCTTACTTCTTGGCGGTAGTGACGACTACGAAAGGCAAGTCGGCTATCGGACGGAGTAACTTCCTACGGTATGCCTTCGGGAGCTTCGAAAGAGAAGGTTTCTCTCTAAACTTCTTCTTGACTAACACAACTCTACTTTATGGATCGTAGGGTGGTCGGGTGGCGGTTTAGTGGCGGCTTTGGATAAGTTTCTTGAAGAACTCAAGAACAACTCAAGAACATGAAGAACAAAGAAAGAACAAAGGAATTCTAGAGAGAGAAGTTGAAGATTGGAAAGGTGTGAGTTAAATGGCATGGGAATTGCTCTATTTATAGCCAAAACCTTGGCTATTACCCAATGGGTAAAATTTTCCCTAACAATTATTGTCCAATGGGTAAAAGATTTTTCTAGAAAAATAATAGGCTAAAAGGTACAAGGTACTAGATTTCCAAATCAAATATCCCATTAAAGAATTCTAATTAGGCACATGTTTTGATTAAACTAATAGATATTGTACTCTAGGAAGATCAACTCCCCAATAAATTAATCCAATTGGGTACAAAACCCCAATATTAAATAATATTACGGTACCTAGGAAATCTTAGGTCTTTATAACCAAGGTACTTTATACAAATATAATATTGGTACATCATCCCAAAAAAAAGACTAATTTAATAAACCCATGGACTTGGTTGAAAGATTGGCCTATTACCCAATGGATAACAAATTCCCTAACGGTTAATAACCAAGGGATAATAAAGGACGAGTACTTTAAATAATAAAATATATGTACTTTATCACATGGGGTTTAAGAAAATACTAGTTTATTTAATCCTTTGTACTAGGTGAAAGACTAACCCTTTTACCCATTGGGTAATAAATCCCCTAACTTTTATTGTTCAATGGACAATAGTTACTAGGGAACTTTTATAATAAAATAATAAAAAAGTACTTTAAAGTAATTATAAAAATCTATAAATCGTACTTTGTTTAAATCTTTCGTTGAATCCTTTTTAATATAAAGAATTGAATTTCTATTATCCAATGGATAATAGTTCCCCTAACTTTTATTGTCCAATGGACAAAAGTTAAAAGGAAACTTTTATATTAAAATAATCAAAGTTGTCTTTTAAAGCATGTGACAAAAGCCCTATATTTAAATATAGGTGTGGTACCAAGTACCCAAAATAAAAAGGCTAGAATTCTCCCCATTAGATTATAATAGAGTACAAGTACCAGTTTAATCAATAAAGTACTTTAGAAATCTAGGGTTTAGATATACCCCAATATTTTAATGCATAAAATCACATGGGAAATCCATACTTGATTATTTAAATAAAACTTTGTACCTTGTTGGAAGATTTGAGCTATTACCCAATGGGTAAATAATTCCCTAGCGGTTAATGACCAATGGGTAAAAGAAGTACAAGTACTTTTATACTTAAAATAAGATTTTGAAAAGACTACATGTAATTTTAGTCAAATATTATAATTAAAAGCTTATTGTCCAATGGACAAAAATTACCCTAACCATTATGGACCAATGGATAAAGGCAAAAGGTTCAAAAGGTTCATCTAGTAACTAGGTAAGTTGGTTGCTCGGTTCCTCCAACTAGTCGGTTAGAAACTAACTAAATTGGTCAAGTAGGGTTTCTAGTCAAGACCAAAATCTAACTACGACGAAAATTAACAAGAAATCATATAACCACTCAAGAGAAAATAAGTAATTCAAATAAAATTTAAATATTTAACGAAATTTTTATAGACCAAAATTCAGGGCTGTTACATAAATCCAGCCTTCAGCGTATCGATACGGATTCGGGAGTATCGATACTTCATTGAAACAGAGAGTTTTGAAGGCTTCAGCGTATCGATACGGTTCCTCTACGGGGAATTTTGGAATTCAAGCAACAGCTCAGTATCGATACGGTTCTGGAGTATCGATACAGGAGGCTTACCGACTTACTTTTTGACAGCTTTTAACTTTCCATAAATGGCAACTTTCTACTTTTGGTGTGTTTCTGGATATTTTGGAGGAGAGAGAGAGTCTTTTTGTATAAATACTCCTCTCTCTCTCACTTGTAAAAAAAGAAGTAGTTAGTTTAGGTTAGTCTTTCTCCATTAATGTCTTCCAAGCTTTCTTAGTTAAATCTTTCAAGAACACTTGTAAGTCTTTCTCGTTTGTTAATTTCCCGTTTATTAAAGTTGTTTGTACGGATTAGATTCTTACTAATATCAAGTTTATTTTCGTTTTTATCAGTAATCATGTTTTCATTTCCTAGTGTAATTTCTAGCCTTTTCAATATGTGTGAGTAGTTTCTTGGCTAAGTCTTGGGCTACTCTTTCCTAAAGGCTTAGGGTGTTATTTGGTTCTCGAACCCTCGGGCATAAAATCATGGTTTTCGGAATTTCATTAACCTAGCCATTTTGGTCTAAGTGAGGGGTGTTAACTCCTTGATATGAAGTTTAGTCAAGCGGTCTTGGCAAGCAGCATACCGAGGGCTCGTGGCCTCCTACGTGTTAGATACATTAGCAAAAATAGGTTGGTTTAGTTCTGTTTAATCACATCTTTTGATAAACGTAATCGTTAAAGCTAAATCTTCCGGGCGTGAGCACGCGGTCGTGACTCTTGCTTGAGTTATATTGAAAACCGGTAACGACCTTTGTCGAGGGATAGACGATCCCTAGACTTGCCTTGTTAAGTTTATAAATCTCTTTTGTAGTCTTTTTATTTGGCATTTCCACTTTCAAAGCAAAACCGAAAGTTGGCCGTCTTAAACGCCGAAATCCTTACAAACTACAATCCGTTTAAGCTATATTCGATTCTCTGTGGGTACGATCCCGGACTTTCCGGTTATTATGCTATCGACGACCTAGCCCTGCGCTTGGGGAGTTTCAACCTTATTGGAAGGCGAGGTTCGGAGGCTAAGCATTTTTGGCGCTGTTGCCGGGGAATTCTTATTATAGCTTATATTGGAGGTTCGACAAACCACTGTAAGTACTCCGTTTATTTTTCTTTGTGTAATTTGAACTCAACTTAGCGGATACCTCTAACTGAGTCACCAATTCGACTTGAGGTGTAACGCAGCTAGATTGAGTATCAATTGCCTTTTATTGTCCATATAATGTGGAGGTGGCTTAACCCCATGGAATTGTTTTGAAAGAGGTGGCGGCATAGCCCCTCTAGCCTGTTTACTTTATGTCTTATTTATCTAATAGAATGGCGGCAACAAATTGGGAAGTACCCCACAAGACTTTGCGGGATTACCTTTGTCCAAATCAAATTTTCACACCCCCTTGCATAGCCACTCATGACACCAATGTTTTTATAAGTTGTATGACCATTACCAATTGGTTTGCTCTCAAGAAACAAATTCAAACTTTTGCTGAAAGAGAGAATGAGTCATTTTATGCATGTTGGGGAAGATACAAGGACTTGTTCATTGCGGTCCCGAATCATGGCTTTGAAAATTTTCAAATTGCTAACTATTTTTATGATGGACTTTCTCACAAGAGTCATGCTTTCATAAATGTGTTGTGCGATGGTAAATTGTTTGATAAAGAACCCGATGAAGCATTAGATTTCTTTGATCTATTGGCTCAAACTTTGCAATCTAGGGTTTTTGTTAAACATTTTCAAGATTCCAACTCAAATGCCATGGAAGAGGATATTGAGCCTCATATCTTTGTTGCAGATGTTAGCTTAGATTCTAATAACTCCTCAGAGTCTGATTGGGGTGGTGAGCCAAATGTTGAGCCTGATATCCAGTGTTCTCCCCCTATGGATCCCTTTTTGTGTGACAATCCAAAGGAGAAATTTCTCAGTTTTGAGGACACGAATGTAGAGGTAGACTTTTTGAATGCTCTGCTGAATGAGCAGGATGGGAAGAATGTGTCTAGACCTGAGAGTTTGTCTCCTTCCTTTGAGGAGATACCTTCCATAGAAATTTTGAACCATCCAACACTCTCAGGTCTAGACGATGTCACCCCTCCTATCGTGTCTCCACCAGTGCAAGAGCTTTTAAAAGTCGAATTGATTGATTTTGTTGGTGTTGATGAATTTGATTTGATTTACCATCCTTATATTGTAGATTTTGTCAACTCTTTGAAAATCAATCTATTGTGGAATGCGCACTTGGTTGAAATTAAATTTCTCAAAGGACTTCGGCACTTGCTTTACTCGAAGTATCTATTTTTATGGCATGGTCGGATTCAATTTTTGAAGCAGAATGAAGAGTGGAGTGCTATGTTCATTTTATTAGCTCTTGTTGGCATACTAAATGTTCGGAGCCCGCGTTTGGTTGAACGTACATAAACTCTTTCTTTCTCTATCTCTTTTCTTTTCCTTTTTTGATGGTCTAGTATAGCCACCCGTGTCTTCTCTCTTCGGTGAGACTCGGGAAGAAAAGTATGACTCGTGAGATTGCGTGAAAATCGGGTGGTGTTCTTTGTTGTTTTCCTTTGTTTACCTGTTTGTTGGCGCCCGGATAACACGAGCTGGGCGGTTCTAATGTCATTTGTTCCTGAGTAGGTAGTTCGAGCTTAAGTCTTTTGCAGGGTGTACATGCTACCACACCAGCCTTTGGTGGATTGGATCTAAAGTCGGGGCGAATGAGGCATTCAGGAGCCCTAAGCAAAGGTGCGGCTACGCGTCGCGGTTGTTAGTCCAATAAAGCTTTGGCCATGATTCTGTGTGACTAGCTGTGGTTCCGTTGGAAGTACCGAAGGAGTCAACCTTGAAAGCCGTTCGAATGATGAAAGGAGATAATAATGCCAAAGCCTCCAACTTGGTCGGGGTATACGGGGGTTGACATTCCCCCGGAGGTACAATCTTTTGTTCTTTCCTCTCAATATTGTTGTTCTTCATGCTATGAGGGCATAGCATCGCTTAAGTTGGGGGGAGGGATATATATGTTATATATATGTTTATGAGACTTGTCTCATTTTTCTGTTTTTGGTGAAATTTTCAAATTTTTTGTGCAATCTTCCCTTGTTAGTAGTGATTTCGCTTGTTAGATACTTTTATTATGCTCAATTATGTCTATAGCAAGAGTCGTGTATCCCCTCGAATTTGCTTATGTGTTTGAATCTATGTCACATGCATATACATGAACATTGATGAACAAGTTGAGCCTATAAGTCAAATCAAGCGTTATGCATCGCTAGAGTAGAGATTCATTTTTGAAACATCCCACGCTTTTTGTTCTCATTTCCCGCATTTGCGTAAATAATACCTTTTGTTCATGCTTGAGTAGTGTATATATCTTTCATGCATCTTATTGGAGTTGTTGGCGTACTTAGGAAATGATTCAAGGCATTTTTGTTTGATTAAACCACATAAGAGTCTCCTCGTCCTTATTTTGAACCATAGTCCGAGTCTCTTCCATTGTTCAAACCTAGGTAACCGGATGTTCGGAGGGTTGTGTGTCTATAGTTTTCAATGTTTTAAGGAGGTTTAAGGGTGGTGTGAATGTGATAGAAGTGGTTGGGATGTAAAAATGCGAAGAATTGGTATGTGATTCCCTATCTCTCCTCTCCCACTACAAAAGCTAAGGCACCAAATTTTCATCTCCTTCTCCAAAACCCTCGAAATTGGCCCCTCAATCTCTCTCACTACAATCTTACCTCAAATGTCCATATTCCTCAAAGAAAAGAAAATCAAAGAAATGCTATGAAAGAGCAAAATCATATCCGAAAGAGGGTTGAATACTATGTTGAGAGGATTGGTGTGACCTCCGGGCTAGCTTACATTCCAGATGAGGAAGAGTCCGATGAGGAGGGGATGCTCGATGCTCAATACCATGAGGAGCCGGATGAGGATGATGACTATGTGTGGTTGAGTCGGTGGTAGTAGTTTTTTGTAGGACTTATCTAGTAGTTGTTCTTTAATTCTTCTTTGTAATTTTGTTGGTTGTTTGGCCGATATGTGGCCATGCTTTGGGTAGTTTAAGGTTGATAGGTGCTGAAAAGCACCCATTTACTCCTTTTAATTTACGCATTGTTTATCCGTTTACCCTGTTACTTGATTCGTTTTAGTATTTTATGGTGTTTGCAGGCCTCAAAGATTGATGGGTGCGAAAATGTGCAAATTGGATTGAGTAATAAGAAGATTAAAAGAAGCTTGGGGTCATAGTGCAAATTGTCTAAAAGTTGCATAATTAATCTATTATTATCCAAAGTCCAAAGGAGCTTAATGTAATTTAGGACTTAAAAGTTAAAACCCTACAATATAAACTATAAAATATGATGCTACTGATCAGGCGGAAGAATTTCAGGACGACGTCAGGCGGAATTAATTCCTCGACGTAATCAAGCGTGACTTTTTGCACGGGGCTGCGGCAGTTATTGGACGTGATCTGGCTCTTGACCTGGGACGTGAGTTCGGCAGAGGACGGAACAGGAGACGATTTCACGTACGACGGATTCCATGGTAGAAGAAAAAGCTGTACACGTTCCCATGGCCAGCTAAACCTTTGTCTAGGGAGAAGATGAAACTTCGCGCCAAGTAACCTCTTTTTATGCATGGGTTTTGGTTTGTTTTTCGGATCGATTGTAAAACTCAGAATCCTTTTCGTTTCAATTGAATGAATTGATTTTAATTCGTTCTATCGATTGAGTATTTGTATTCTAGATTTCAAATACCTAGTTTTGCAATGGTTTTCATTGATTGTGGTTGGAGTTCTGAGATAGATTATGCTCGTAAGACGGATCGTGCCGTTAGGTAGCCGAACCGTGCTACTGAGAGACGGTCCGGGCTATGGGATAGTCTATGCCTTTTAATAACCCAATTATTTTCTTGACGATTATTGTTAAGATTTGCAAGTCCTAACGATAATCCCTTTTGATTTGAATAAATAAACTTAACCTATGCATATTGTTGTTACGCGGTCGGGGTGGATTCGAAACCCTAGATATTTTCCTCCATCGTTTCTAAATCTTTTAATTAAATTGTTCTTTAGTTTAATTAGCTCTTTAAAACAAATCAACCAATCAATCTTTACTTTTCCGAATTAATCTAAAAATCAATCAAATTTGTCGTAACTTAGCCATTCAGTCCCCGTTGGAACGATACTCGGTCTTAACCACTATTCTACGGAGTAGAAGTTAATTCTTGGTTTTTATAAATTTATTTTTGACACGGAACGACGCGGTCAAATTTTGGCGCCGTTGCCGGGGACAGTTTGCACGGTTGCGTTAATTTAATTAGTTTTTAGTTTAGTTCATTGTTATTTATTTTTATTTTGTTTGTTAGTTTTGGTACTTTTAGCTACAGGTTATGAGGTGGCAAAACGAGCAAAGATCACTGTGGAGAAGCGGTGCCGTGATATAAAAGCGATTTCGTTGACCCACTGTGAGTTTGTTCTTCATTTTGGCAAATTAGTGTCTGTATCTGGAGTACCCCTTTTTTACACCTGAGGGGTATTGAACTTGCATGCTTGGTCGTCGGTCTTTGGAATCCGAACTCGTACCTCTTAATTTGGATTTAGATAGGAGACGTAGGGTTAACAAAAAGACCAACTTAGTCACAATGGCAGATGATGCTGATGGAGCACTTGTGGTACCTAACCCCCTCCCTCTCAACTCACACTTCGCCCCTACGGCTTACACTACACCATCATGTGTACGATTACCCGCCATCACGGCTAATCAGTATGAGATTAAGCCCGGTACACTCCAAATGCTCCCTAAGTTTCAAGGGCAATCTCAAGAGGATCCATATCAACACATCACTGAATTTGAAGCCCTCAGTTCCACGCTTTTAATTCATAATTTTCCGATGGATGCATTAAGATTGATTTTGTTTCAATTCACTTTGATAGGGAATGCCAAACATTGGCTTAGTACTTTGCCAACTAATTCTATAACATCTTGGGCGCAAATGAGTGCGGCATTCCTTAAGAAATTCTTCCCCATAGGAAAAACACTCAGACTTCGGCAGGAGATTACCACTTTCCAACAAGTTGAGAATGAACAGTTCTATGAGGCTTGGGAGAGATATGGGGATCTCATTCGTAAGTGTACGCACCATGACATACCTAAGTGGCAATTAGTATAGAGTTTTTATTCCGGGCTGCATCCGCAGCATCGTGTGATGGTTGATGCCTCATGTGGAGGCTCTGTGATGGTTAAGAATGAAGAGGATGCCTGGCAGTTGTTTGAAACTATGAGCGAAGGGTCCTTGCAAAATGTTTCTTTTGAGAGGAGAGGTAAGTCAGTCACTACTGGCTCTGATAAGCCACGAGGTATGTATGAGATCAAACCATCTCATGACCTCAATTCCAAAGTCGAACTACTGACTGAAAAGGTTGAAAAACTTCTTTGTATGGGACCGGCCACCTCACAGCCTCCACTTTCTCAGGAGGCATGTTCTTTATGTGCTAGTCCGGCCCATTTCATCACTGACTGTCCTGCAGCCCCACAATTCCCTATTTTTGTGGAGGAGCAAGTTAATGCTGCACAAGGGTATGCTAATGCACGAGGTTTCTCCCAACCAAGTAATGATCCGTATTCTAATACTTACAACGCGGGTTGGGCCAAACATCCTAATTTCTCATGGAGATCGCAAGAGCAGGGTAGTTCCTCTGCCCAGCAGCATAGGCCTTTTAATACTCCATTTAATCCAGCTGCCTATCGCTCACAAAACCACCAAGCACCCACCCAATCCACGCGGGATCCATCCTTCGAGGACAAGGTGCTGCAAGCGCTTGACCGTTTAACTGATACCCAACAGCAAGTGCGTTCTAATACCCAGTCCATTTCGCGGCTCGAGACCCAAGTGGGTCAAATAGCCAATGCACTTAACCGTAGGGAAGAAGGTAGGTTGCCCAGTCAGCCTGTCCAACCCCCTGGAGGACAGTTTGTAGTTCATGACCCGCCTCTTGCTGATGCTAAGGTAATCATGACTTTGCGCAATAAGAGAGAAGTCGAAACCCGACCAGAGAAAGCGAAATCGAAGGAGCATTTGGCTCCCTCCGACCCCAATGACTTTGGGGAGGAGAGTTCACAAAGTAAGGAGGGAACCCCTCCAGTCACACCTGCATCGCCCACTTCTGTGTCAGCGGGCTCTAAGGTACCACCCTATGTGCCTAAAGCCCCGTTCCCATCATGTTCGAATGCACCATCTCCTTTTCCTAAGAGGGGAGCATCTATGGAGGATACCCTTGAGGTATTCAAGCAAGTGAGCTCTATTTTTCAGTCGGACGCTCCCCTTAAGATGCAAGATCCTGCTACCCCGACTATTGATATAGTCATTGGAAAATATGCCATAGAGCGAGCACTTTTAGACTTAGGGGCTAGTGTCAACTTGATTCCGTACTCGGTGTACGAACAATTGGGGCTTGGGGAGTTGAAGCCCACGTCGGTTACTTTGCAATTAGCTGATAGATCCATTAAGGTGCCACGTGGAGTAGTTGAGGACGTTCTTGTCAAGGTTAATGATTTTTATTTTCCGGCTGATTTTATAGTCCTTGACACAGAACCGGTGCAAACCCTCAAAAAGCAGACTCCGATTATTCTTGGTCGTCCTTTCTTGGCGACCGCGAATGCTAATATTCATGTGAGGAGTGGAGAGATGGAGGTGACCTTTGGGAACATGACCCTTAAGCTTAATGTTTATAAGGCCGCAAAACACCCTCCCTTAGAGGAAGACTGCTTCGCAGTCGATGTCGTGGAGGACTTGGTGGAGGAGGCATTGCCTTATGTTTTGACCGATGACCCGTTGGCCGCTTGTTTGGCACACTTTGGGTATGGGGAGTATGATATCGATCAGTCCATTGAGGAGGTGAATCTGTTACTTAATAATTCACCTCCAAAGTGGACAGCGCAGTTTGAACCTCTTCCTGCACTTTCTGATGAGACCGCCCCTCCGTCTATTGAGGCTCCACCGAAACTTGAGTTGAAGCCTCTTCCGGCTAATCTCAAGTACGTATTTCTAGGTACCAATGACACCCTTCCAGTTATTATTGCGTCTGACCTTTCTGTCACACAGGAGGGTCAACTGGTTAAGAAGCTTAAGCAGTATAAGAGTGCGATAGGGTGGTCCGTGGCGGACTTGAAGGGTATTGATCCCTCCATGTGCATGCATCGCATCAATTGCGAAGAGAATGCTAAACCATCTCGTGAGATGCAACGGAGGTTGAACCCGAATATGAAGGAGGTGGTAATGAAGGAGGTTGTGAAACTTTTGGATGCGGGTATCATATACCCCATCGCGGATAGTAAGTGGGTGAGTCCCACTCAAGTGGTGCCCAAGAAGTCGGGCATAACTGTGGTCGAGAACGAGAGAGGTGAGCTTGTCCCGACACGAGTCACCACAGGGTGGCGTGTTTGTATTGACTAACGTAAGCTCAATTCCATGACTAGGAAAGATCACTTCCCATTGCCTTTCATTGACCAAATCTTAGAGCGGTTAGCGGGCAAAAGCTATTATTGTTTTCTGGATGGCTATTCCGGATACAATCAAGTGCCCGTCGACCCTGCAGACCAAGAGAAAACTACCTTTACTTGTCCTTTTGGCACTTTCGCTTACCGGCGTATGCCATTTGGTTTGTGCAATGCACCTGCTACTTTTCAACGGTGCATGATGTCTATTTTCTCTGACATGGTGGAGGAGTTTCTCGAGGTCTTTATGGATGACTTTTCGGTCTTTGGGACCTCGTTTGATGATTGTCTCCGTAACTTGAGCAGGGTGCTTGAGCGATGCATTGAGAAAAATTTAGTGCTAAGTTGGGAGAAGAGCCATTTTATGGTTCAAGAGGGGATAGTGTTGGGACATGTGGTGTCTACGAGGGGGATTGAGGTGGATAAAGCTAAAGTTGACTTAATTTCGCGACTCCCTCCCCCATCTTCTGTTAAGCAGATTAGATCCTTTTTAGGGCATGCGGGCTTTTACCGCCACTTTATTCGTGATTTTAGCAAGATTGCTAAACCCTTGTGCGATCTCCTCGCCAAGGATGTGCCATTTGTGTTTGACGAGGCCTGCATGAAGGCCTTTGTCAAGTTGAGAGATGCCTTGTCCTCTGCACCTATTATGCAGTCACCCGATTGGAAATTACCTTTCGGAATCATGTGTGATGCGTCCGACTATGCAGTTGGCGCTGTCCTTGGCCAACGAGTTGACAAAGTTTCCCATGCGATTTACTATGCGAGTAAAACCCTCTCCGATGCTCAATTGAATTACACTACTACGGAGAAGGAGTTACTTGCTGTTGTTTTTGCATTAGACGAGTTTAGGTCGTACCTCCTCGGGTCTAAGGTTGTTGTGTATTCTGATCATGCTGCATTGAGTCACTTGCTTTCTAAGAAAGATGCGAAACCTAGGCTCATTAGATGGATTCTATTGCTACAAGAGTTTGATTTTGAAATTCGGGACAAGAAAGGTTCCGAAAATTCTGTGGCCGACCACTTGTCGAGGATCCTTGTTGACTCCTCATGTGACACCGTGCCTCTCCATGACTCATTCCCCGATGAGCAATTGTTTGAGGTGTCGCAAGTTCGGCCTCCGTGGTATGCTTTTATTGTTAATTACCTAGCCACTGGTGAGATTCCTTCGCATTGGTCCCGTCTAGATAAGGACCGATTCTTTTCTCAGGTTGGGCATTATTTGTGGGAGGATCCGATACTTTTTAAGTATTGCGCGGATCAAGTGATTCGGCGCTGTGTCCCCGAGTGTGAGTATCATAGTATTTTGACATTTTGTCATACTCTTGAATGTGGGGGACATTTTAGTGGGAAGAAAACGGCGACAAAAGTGTTGCAGAGTGGCTTCTATTGGCCAACTCTTTTTAAAGATGCCCACGAGTTTTGTAGGACGTGTCTTCGGTGCCAACGTGCCGGAAACATATCCCGCCGAGACATGATGCCATTGAACTCCATTCTAGTGGTAGAGTTATTTGATGTGTGGGGCATAGACTTCATGGGACCGTTCCCTAATTCTTTTGGGAATGAGTATATTCTTGTGGCGGTAGATTATGTGTCTAAGTGGGTGGAAGCGGTGGCTACGAAAACGAATGATCATAAAGTTGTGCTCGAATTCCTTAAGAGCAATGTTTTTAGTCGGTTTGGCTGTCCGAGAGCGATCATAAGTGATGAGGGAACCCATTTTGTTAATAAGTATTTTGCGGCTCTAGTGCGTAAGTATTCTATCACACACAAGGTGGCGACACCTTACCATCCGCAAACTAGTGGCCAAGTTGAGGTTTCAAATAGGGAGATAAAGAAAATTCTTGATAGAACGGTTAGGACTGATCGCAAAGACTGGTCAACACGACTAGACGATGCGTTGTGGGCTTACCGAACTGCATATAAAACTCCTATTGGCATGTCTCCTTACCGGTTGGTTTTTGGTAAGGCATGCCACCTACCTGTAGAGTTGGAGCATAAGGCGTTGTGGGCCATTAAAAAGTTTAATTTTGATATGATTGTTGCTGGGTCTCATCGTCGTCTCCAATTGAGTGAGCTAGAGGAATTGCGTAATGATGCTTATGAGAGTGCACGCATTTACAAGGATAGGACTAAGGCTTTTCATGATAAACATATTGTCCAAAAATCCTTTGTACCAAATCAAAAAGTGTGGCTTTTTAATTCTCGTTTGCGTCTCTTTCCGGGTAAGTTGAGATCAAGATGGGATGGGCCCTTCATAATTCAAAAAGTTTTTCCCCATGGGGCTGTTGAAATTAAAGATCCACAGGATGGTAAAGTTTCTAAGGTTAACGGTCAACGTTTAAAACCATATGTGGAAGGTATTTATAATGAGGAGGTGATTGAGGAAGTCGACTTAGTTGATCCGGTTTATCCAGATAATTGAGTTTTAAATGAAGTCTGGGAGACTTTAAATCCATAGAGGGTGAGATACCTCTAGTTTTTGCCGTGCTCGAACGGCTTCCAACGGTCTGGTATAGCCACCTTGTCAAAGCTATGTATGTAGTACTTAGGAGGTTGGGTCTGGCGGCAGGCGCGTAGTTAGCAGCGAGAAATCTGTCTGAACCATCCGACTTTAGTGTCCAGCTTGGCGGAGATTGCTTCATAAGCCGAGTGGTGGGTAAGGAATCTGGTAGCCCCAGAGGGAGTGACAGCCTATTAGATGATGGCACCACTTCTCAAGATATCGTTGAATCCTACGCATATTGCTCTTCCAACAAGTAGGGAACCACAGTCTTTGACAAGGGAGAAAAGTAGTACCCGTGATTTTCGCGTGAAGAAAGTGGTGGATTTTAATTGTTTATGTTTTTTATGCAATCTCTGGAGTTTTCTTTTCCTTTTGTTTTGTCAGTTAGTTTTGTAATTTATTTTTGTATCTTGTTTTGGTGGAGACTAACGCATTGCAGGTTGTTTCATTCAAGTTGGGGGGCCTCTCGGCCACCATATCTTTTCTGCTCTGCTTATTTCTCCACTCAAGGTGATATCCTTCCTCTTTCTTTCCATTGCCTTATTTCTTTTAGTGCCTTTGCAATCACTGAGGGCAGTGACTAGTTTAAGTTGGGGGGTGGGGCATACTTTGGATGACAAAAAAAATTGAGAAAATTGAAAATTAAAAAATGGGAGCCTTTCTGCATGAGATTGTTGTTTGTTGTGCTCGCTTGTTGATTACTTGAGTATAAGCACTCTGCTACCATTTCGATATCTCTTTGGCAGAGTAGTTTCAATTTGCTAGACTACTGGCACTTTTGTTTTAGCATTTTTGCACATTGCACGTCGGGCCTTAATTGTTTTTGAGCTGTGATTTGACTGTTCTTAAAGGCTATGATTAGTGGAGACTTATGCCCTAGTGAGCTTTCGTGCCTTAAGCTTTTTGTTGGAGTGGTGTCGAATAAACTCTTTGTTTGTCATGGAAAGAAACACATTTGTTGTCAATCTCATTATCTTTGGTCGCCAAGTGTTGGACTAGAATGCATAACAATATCTCTTGGTTTTGGTTTGTCACATGGATGTTACACCCCTGGGAGAGGATTATAGGCACTTTCTTGATATTTGGGCCAGTTCATTCCTTTGTGTTCACATTTATCCCTTGCGAGCCACATTGAGCCTTATACATTTAGCCTTTTCTTAGTTAGCTCCACTTTCCATATTGTGTTTGGAGAAAGGCAAAAATATAAAGGTATAATTTTTGGATAGATTGTGAAATTTTGTACTTGAATTGGTGGTGCCCCTAAAAAAAAGAAAAAGAAAACACAACACAAAAGAAAGAAAAGAAGAAGAAAGGGGCACCGGTATGTTTGAAAAGGAGGAATCGTGTTTTATGATTGAAAAATATTGGAAGGTTAGAAGGAGAGATAAGGTGGAGTTGAAAAGTGAAAAAATTGGGCGCACATTATTAAATTAGCCCTAAGTTGTTTGCCTATTCTCGGACACGTGATGTTTTACCGTAACCTTGAAATATTTTTCCTTACCCCACATTATAACCGAAATTAAAGTCCTGTTTGATCTTTAGGGGTGTTGGGTTGAGGTTTGATTGGTGGAGAGTTCCAATGCTTGGCATTTTGTTCATGAGATTGCGTGTCCACTATATAAAGCGTTCTTTTCGTGTCATAGTGTGCGGAGTTCTTTGCTTTCCATTAACGTATCCTCCAAATCGCACACTTGAGAGTTCATAATACAACTTGTTTCGAGTGATTTTATTTGTGAGTGCATGACACGGTGAGAATTGAAGTCGAGGCTCGGTCCAGAGAGAGTGGTTGGTTATTGTTCATATGTAATTGAGGCCCGTATTCACACACGCCAAGTTTAAGTGCCACAGTTTATTTCTTGAATTGTTAGCACTCGGAACTATGTTTGCCTTGCTATATCTTTGTGGTAGCTTTGTGTCCTCTGCTTGATATGTCGATGAGTTGCATGACAGGTTGCGATTTTTGTATTGAAAGGTTCCTTATGTTTGTGGGTGTTCACTGCTGATAACCCTCGCACTTTTACGAGACTAAACTCGTCCTACCGGAGCACCCGGGGGTTCAAATGTCCTATCTTTCATTGCTTTCATTAATTGTTTAGTTCTTTTCTTTGCTTGGGACTAGCAAAGTGTAAGTTGAGGGGTGTGATAGGTGCTGAAAAGCACCCATTTACTCCTTTTAATTTACGCATTGTTTATCCGTTTACCCTATTACTTGATTCGTTTTAGTATTTTATGGTGTTTGCAGGCCTCAAAGATTGATGGGTGCGAAAATGTGCAAATTGGATTGAGTAATAAGAAGATTAAAAGAAGCTTGGGGTCATAGTGCAAATTGTCTAAAAGTTGCATAATTAATCTATTATTATCCAAAGTCCAAAGGAGCTTAATGTAATTTAGGACTTAAAAGTTAAAACCCTACAATATAAACTATAAAATATGATGCTACTGATCAGGCGGAAGAATTTCAGAACGACGTCAGGCGGAATTAATTCCTCGACGTAATCAGGCGTGACTTTTTGCACGGGGCTGCGGCAGTTATTGGACGTGATCTGGCTCTTGACCTGGGACGTGAGTTCGGCAGAGGACGGAACAGGAGACGATTTCACGTACGACGGATTCCATGGTAGAAGAAAAAGCTGTACACGTTCCCATGGCCAGCTAAACCTTTGTCTAGGGAGAAGATGAAACTTCGCGCCAAGTAACCTCTTTTTATGCATGGGTTTTGGTTTGTTTTTCGGATCGATTGTAAAACTCAGAATCCTTTTCGTTTCAATTGAATGAATTGATTTTAATTCGTTCTATCGATTGAGTATTTGTATTCTAGATTTCAAATACCTAGTTTTGCAATGGTTTTCATTGATTGTGGTTGGAGTTCTGAGATAGATTATGCTCGTAAGACGGATCGTGTCGTTAGGTA
The DNA here is from genome assembly GCF_030253575.1 of Rhododendron vialii. Taxonomy (NCBI): domain Eukaryota; kingdom Viridiplantae; phylum Streptophyta; class Magnoliopsida; order Ericales; family Ericaceae; genus Rhododendron; species Rhododendron vialii. The sequence continues at coordinate 14,452,181 of NC_080566.1, read as the reverse complement.
GCCGAACCGTGCTACTGAGAGACGGTCCGTGCTATGGGATAGTTTATGCCTTTTAATAACCCAATTATTTTCTTGACGATTATTGTTAGGATTTGCAAGTCCTAACGATAATCCCTTTTGATTTGAATAAATAAACTTAACCTATGCATATTGTTGTTACGCGGTCGGGGTGGATTCAAAACCCTAGATATTTTCCTCCATCGTTTCTAAATCTTTTAATTAAATTGTTCTTTAGTTTAATTAGCTCTTTAAAACAAATCAACCAATCAATCTTTACTTTTCCGAATTAATCTAAAAATCAATCAAATTTGTCGTAACTTAGCCATTCAGTCCCCGTTGGAACGATACTCGGTCTTAACCACTATTCTACGGAGTAGAAGTTAATTCTTGGTTTTTATAAATTTATTTTTGACACGGAACGACGCGGTCAAAGGTCGGTAGTGGTCAAGGGTAGATGAACCATGCAAGTATATGGCCACTATATTTTTGTAGTCCCTTTCTCTTTGTATCCAAGGTCGTTATAAGCTAATAAAGTCCTCCGTTGATCTTTTGTATGCTGATTAACTCCATTTGATGCATGATTGATATTTATTACTTTTTGAGTATGATTTATCCTTTGTCATGCATACTTGTCAATAATTAGCTTTTCTTTTGTTCTAAGCGCCCTTTGGATAGCTTGCGTAGCTTTTTGTCTCTAGCTATTGCATTTACTCGCTAGCATTTGTCATGGGATGTATCTTCTATCTCACTGTGTGAAAAGTCGAATAAGAGCGTATCCTTGTGAGTTTTGGAGTCGAAACTCGTTGTGGTGCATGCATGCTTGACTACTCTAACATGGCATAGCTTAGTTAAATATGTTTTGGTTTAGTTTGTTAGGGACTAGCAAAGTTCAAGTTGGGGGGCGTGATGAGCACCCAATATTGTAGATATCTGGTGCGACTAGTCCCGTTTTATGTGGTTTTAACTTGCGTTATTTAGCTTTTATAGCGATATTGCACGTAAGGTAAGTTTTTGTATGTTTCAGGTAATTCGTATAAATAAGGTGTGTTTGAATGCCAAGGAATGCTCCGGGTGCAACCAAGTACTCAAGGCCACGTGCCACCACGTTGTGGTGCCTGAAGAGTCATGAAGAGATGGTTTGGAGGTTGCTCGGGTCGCCCAAGGGTCAAGGGAATTGAAGGAGAAGTGAGGATTTTACCAAAGCTACTTATCTTCCAACCAGCTGAGGGTAGAATTGTCATAACTTTTTATGTATAAATTACTTTTGAAGCAAACTACTTGGGTTAGAAAGTAGACTCGACAAGCTTTCTAATGGTCCAAAGAACACCTAAATCCGAGTTCGGGAGTGTCCGGAGCGTGCCATGGGCCGTCAGGTGTCAAATCGGGGCACAAGGGACTTGATCTGCCAGGAAGCAGAACCGTATCGATATGGATTTTGGAGTATCGATACAGTTTCAAAACAGAAGGAAGTCATAAATCCAGCCTTCAGCGTATCGATACGGATTCTGGAGTATCGATACTTCATTGAAACAGGGAGTTTTGAAGGCTTCAGCTTATCGATACGGTTATCTACGTATCGATACGGTTCCTCTACAGGGAATTTTGGAATTCAAGCAATAGCTCAGTATCGATACGGTTTTGGAGTATCGATACGGGAGGCTTACTGACTTACTTTTTGATAGCTTTTAACTTTCCATAAGTGGCAACTTTCTACTTTTGGTGTGTTTCTGGATATTTTGGAGGAGAGAGAGAGAGTCTTTTTGTATAAATACTCCTCTCTCTCTCTCTCACTTGTAAAAAAAGAAGTAGTTAGTTTAGGTTAGTCTTTCTCCATTAATGTCTTCCAAGCTTTCTTAGTTAAATCTTTCAAGAACACTTGTAATTCTTTCTCGTTTGTTAATTTTCCGTTTATTAAAGTTGTTTGTACGGATTAGATTCTTACTAATATCAAGTTTATTTTTGTTTTTATCGGTTAATCATGGTATAATTTCTAGCCTTTTCAATATGTGTGAGTAGTTTCTTGGCTAAGTCTTGGGCTACTCTTTCCTAAAGACTTAAGGTGTTATTTGGTTCTCGAACCCTCGAGCATAAAATCATGATTTTTGGAATTTCATTAACCTAGCCATTTTGGTCTAAGCGAGGGGTGTTAACTCCTTGATATGAAGTTTAGTCAAGCGGTCTTGGCAAGCAGCATACCGAGGGCTCGTGGCCTCCTACGTGTTAGATAAATTAGCAAAAATAGGTTGGTTTAGTTCTGTTTAATCACATCTTTTGATAAACGTAATCGTTAAAGCTAAATCTTTCGGGCGTGAGCACGCGGTCGTGACTCTTGCTTGAGTTATATTGAGAACCGGTAACGACCTTTGTCAAGGGATAGACGATCCCTAGACTTGCCTTGTTAAGTTTATAAATCTCTTTTCTAGTCTTTTTATTTAGCATTTCCATTTTCAAAGCAAAACCGAAAGTTGGCCGTCTTAAACGCCGAAATCCTTACAAACTACAATCCGTTTAAGCTATATTCGATTCTCTGTGGGTACGATCCCGGACTTTCCGGTTATTATGCTATCGACGACCTAGCCCTACGCTTGGGGTGTTTCAATCTTATTGGAAGGCGAGGTTCGGAGGCTAAGCACACTTGTTCAATTGGTAAACCTTCGTTGCCCGTGTTCGTTCGTTAAAAACTCATTCATTCCTGGTGCATAATTCATCTCATTTTCATATAGCTTGGTATAGATTTCTCTACTGGGCTAGTTTATCTCAACCTATCATTTTCAGGTACATCGTAGGGATATTGGCATGGAGTGCTTGACGTGCATCTGTCATCATCATTTTGAAAGCTATCAATGGAGGATTATTTTGATATATTGGGTAAAACCTTTTTGAGAGATGTAAAACTTTAACTTTTCAATGTAACTTCTAACAAGATCTTTTGACTATTTATGGATTGGGACCGAAATGCCAGTATTGTATTCCGTTTAAACTTAACCCTTTTCTTAAATAGATTATGGGAAAGTATTTGGGATATTGACATGTATACCCGCAATGGTTTTTCATTTGAAAATACTATTATTATTATGTTGAAAATCATGGATGTGACACTGTGGCACTCGTGATATTGTATACCTTGGGATTTTTTGGATTTATCAATAGAAGATTTCTTTTCACTATCTCCAGAGTTAAAATTCTTACCTCCATTAGTAATTAAAGAAGAAAAATTTCCAAATTCATTATTCTTACGGAATCTAACAAATTTACTAAATTTCTTAGCAAAGAAAGTAAGTTCTTCTTCATCAAGGTCATCATCACTCTCTTGTGTCACAAAGGATTCTTCTCTAGATTATTTAAAAGCAATGCTATTATTAGGCTTTAATGTAGGTTTCTTCGAAAGATGATTCAATTCAAACGTTTGAAATTTACCTACAAGTTCCTCAAAAAGAAAATCATCAACTTTATCACTTTCTTCTATCGTGACTACCTTAGCCCTAAACCTCTCAGGAAGAGACTTAAGAACTTTTCGACAAACTTTAAGATTAGGGATTGGTTCTCCTAATGCGTGGAAGGAATTAACAATGTCACTCAACTTAGTGATAAAACTATCAAACGTCACATCTTCCTGCATTCTCAAATCTTCGAAATGTGTTGTAAGCATTTAAAGTTTTGAAGTTTTAATAGTCTTGGTACCCTCATGGGTGGCTCAGGTAATATCCCAAGCCTCTTTTGTAGTAGTGCACGCGAAAATACAACTAAACTCAGTTTTACTTAATGCACCATAGATGGCTCCTAAAGCTTTAGAGTTTGCCTTAAAACTATCATTGTCAGTAGAATTCCACTCAGTGTCCTCCTTAGCTCTCATCTGTTTAGTTTAGTCTCAATGTCTTCTATTGTTGGGACCTCATAGCCGTACCTAACAGATCTCCAAACCTTAACTCTGAGAGAACTCAAATGTGTGGTCATACGGGCTTTCCAGTACAGATAACCATTACCGTCGAAAAAAGGTGGCCTCGAGTTTGAGGCTCCCTCACGTGGTGCGTTCATGTCCATTATATCCACAATGAAACTCAGGTGGTTAAACCTAAACAGAGCAACCCGCTCTGATACTAATTGAAATTATGCGGAAGCGTTCAATTTACTTCTAGAGGGGAGTGAATAGGAGTTTTGATAAATAAATAAAAAAACCAATTTTCTGATTTAAAAAATTAATATAGATGAATGGGTTGATTATCTCGATTAATCCAAACAAAAATCAATTACTGCATTAGAATAAATTTTTTGAAAAGAGACACGATTTACATGGAAAAACTTAAGGTCCTAAATAACCTTAAGCCAAAACCACGGCCTAACACTACTGCTTTATTCTATTAATCGAAAAGAAGTACAGATTGCAAAATAGCAAAAACCTTACCCTAGCCTTTACCTATTCTCGCCAATCTACGATGCTCCCAGAGCTTCTTCAAGATCCAATAGATGCACCATGGACTTCACGCCCAATCTCTGGAATCAACCAGCTCCGAATCAATCTCCCAAAGATTCGGCCACAGCAGCAAACAGCACCAAAAACCACAAACAGTGAATGGATGAATAATATGATGAGAAGCGTGATCTAAACAACCCAAACGGTGTTCAAAGATGCAAGAGGCAAGAACAAAACTCTCACCTCTGCTGAAAACCAAAACCCGTGCAACCCTTTCTTTCTTTTATGAAAGCAAACTTTTTTTCCCTTAGAAAACAAAACACGGGTTGCTGCATAACAAAAATCTTCTCGGGAGTGTTGTCTCTTAATGGATCAAACCCATTTTATATGCATATTTGCTGTCAAGTGAAAATCTTTTAATGATGCTAATTAATATGGAAAGCAAATTCTAACCGAATTTTCGGAAAGGCAAACGTGAAATCTTTGTTTTCTAATACTCTGGAAAGAAACCTCTCGTAATGGTAATGGTAATGATATATATATATATATATATATATATATATATATATATATATATATGAAAAATGAATTTTTGGAGAATTTAATGGAGAGGCAAACGTGCAGAAATAAAATTTCGAATCTCGAAAATAATATGCATGATGTGTTGTAACGCCCCTAATTTTGGGTACGTTAAATAGACAATTTTAATGGAACTTCAAAATAAAGTCTGGCCCATTATTCATCACAACCTCCATAAGAGTACTTTCATTACAAAAGGGAGGGAAACTAGGATTCCTAACTACAGCTCTGCCTGCTCCTCCATTCTAGCCAACTCTTTAGCTCCAAAAGCTTCCAAGGTGTAGAGTTCACCTTGTTCATCTATAAGGTCTGACGCATTATATCAGCGTCACCACCAATATAATATGTCAGGGTCACCAAAGGTAAACCGTGAGCTACAAAAGCTCAATAGAATAATCCATACCCACTAACCCTTAACTTACAAGTAGCAGATCATAATATTAATGATTTCCACATAGTACATGCATATCTAACAAAACAGTTCACAATGACACATCCACATTCACTATTCAAACTAACGTTGGTGTCCATGATTTTCTGAGTTTCTCCTACGCGACTCGTCGTGGACCGTGTCTCCATTTATCACTTACCAAATCAATATTTCCAAAATCGTTTTAACACACCCAACCTCGGTTCCACCATTCTGGTCTCCCGAGTATCCTTACAATGGTTCCGCCGTACCGGGTTCCTATTGGCACACAAAAACATTGAATTTAGCATTGACTCCTCTCCACGAATAACCAATCCACAATTCAAAATTCTCGGTTCCGCCTCTCCGGGTTCCCGAGTATCCCACAATGGTTCCGCCGGTCTGGGTTCTCATGTGGGTTTTCGAAAATCATTAAAACCAATTGCATTGGCTCCTCTCCGCGGATAACCAAACCACAATTCATCCCTCGGTTCCCCCGCTCTGGGTTCCCGAGTATACCACAATGGTTCTGCTGCTCCGGGTTTCCATTGGGTCTTCGAAAATAGTTTACACACGCACTCCTCACAATGGGCTACCAAGTCCGGCCACATTGCAGTTTTCAAAACATTTCTCTTTTGCAAATCACATCATTCCGTTAACCACACCCTAGGTGTCATGTTTCTACTTTCTCGATTTCTGTGTCTCGTTTTCATGCAACGACACCGTGGTAGGACTTTTCACATACGTAATTTTAAATCATTCATTGTAATCTTGAAACTAAACTAGCAAGATCATTTAACTCTATATTAATCATCATGCTCAAAGCATAACGCTACATGTACGGACGCCTTTGGAGTGAAAATCACTTATGCTTTAGCACACAATAAGAGAAGTAATTCTAACAGTTATGTATACATGCTCATAACCATCTTAAGATCAAAATACGTATACTTCCGATCAAGTTAATATTTCAAAATCCGTTCTTTCCTCCTTTGTGGGAAGTTCAAAACAACATATGTTTATTGAAGTAAAAGTCATTTGTTCAACATGTTCATGCCACCATTAGCAAAATAAATTTACTAGTTATCTTTCATGCATTTCAAACATTATAAGCAATTTAAACAAACTTTATATATACTTAGAGAGAGTAGTTAGGGATATTCTACCGTTCTTCTTGGCGGTAGAGCGGCTACGGAAAAAAAGTAAGTATGATGGACAGAGTATCTTCCGACGGTGAGCTTCTGATAGCTTTGAAAGAGAAAGGTTTCTCTCTTGACTAGCTCTTGACTACTACTAAACTTTTTGGATCGAGAGGGTGGTTTAGGATGAGTTTCTTGAAGAACTTAGGAAGAACTCAAGAACAACTCAAGAACAAGAAGAACAAAGAACAAATGCAAGGATTTTAGAGAGAGAAGTTGAATGGTTGGAAGGTGTGAGTTGAATGGTAAGTGAGGGGTGCTATTTATAGCAAAAATCTTGGTTTCCATTGGCAAGACTAACTTCTATTATCCAATAGATAAATTTTTCCCTAGCAATTATTGTCCAATGGGTAAAGGGGCAATTATGATTAGTAAGGCTTGAAAAGACTAGACATTAAGTGTAATAATTACCTCCCTAGGTCTAAAAGGTTCAGTTAGGGTTGGAAGGGTTCATAAGGCTCAATGATGGTCAAAAAGGTTCATCTAAGATTAGGAGAATGTAACTAGGTGAATTGGTAGTTAGGTTTCTTCAACTAATCAGTTGGAAGCTAATCCTACTTGCCATGTAGGATTTCTAGCCAAGAAATATAATTTTAAGATTTTATTTAACTTGCTAAGAAAATATACAAGTGCTTCTACAAGCATACTTGTCTTTAGAAAAGGACTAAATTGTCCGGGACGAAAAGATATAATTTTATGATTCTCAAATCTAATTATGACGGATTATTAGAAATAAAAACGGAATTTTAAAAGAAATCCAAGTAATTAAAATAAAATTTAAATATTTAACGAAATTTTTATGTACCGAAAATCAGGGTCGTTACATGTGTTAATACTATTACCTCTCACAAAATTTGATTGATTTCGTAGCAGTCAACTTGGCGCAGATAATGAGAGGAGCATCGAGCGAGATACTACCCCTAATTAACCTACCCATTACAATCAAATAGAGTCAATATAACAAAGACACCAAAGGAGGTTTTGAACACACTCGGAAAGTGCCAAAATATCTAACAGTATCCATGTGTTAAGAGGGATGGATTCTCCGAAGCCATTTGTATTGGCTTTAGTCGAAAAACAGCAAGTATTGGTTTATGCCACTTGTCCCACCATTGATCTTTGGCTAGCAGAGGACTTTCTATCGAGGACTAGTAGCAATGACCAATTATGGCAAATCCATATTTTGGGCGTGGCAGTGTTTACATGCATGATTGAACAGGTAGTTTTGTCATGGATAATAGATTGACCATGAATCCTTGTTTCCAGTTTTCCTTTCGTAGGACTTGTAGTTGAAGGAAACTAATTGACAGAGGCAATATTATCCGATAACTATCGACAAGCTCGACAGCGGCAAATTAAAGCCAACACATGACTTAATTTCGACGGTATTTTTGTTTAAACCTTGAAGGCTTTGATACATCAGTCGAAAAGCGAAAGGTTAGTGTAAAATTTATCTAAAACTCTTCGAGAGTTAGAGGGCAAATATTTACACTGTAAAAAGTTATCACTAGTCGATATCGACAGAGGGGTGATTTAAAACTAGTTAAATTAATCACTTGGGTTATGGGTTAGCCCTTCACCCAAATGAATAAAGGGGGCATTATTTACACCATATATTCACCGTCTGTTGATGATCGACTAAAAGGTGGCGATTATGGGAATGCAACCTGTGTTATTATTATTAAGTATTCGTATTAATATTAGGACTAGTACTAGTATTTCTTTTATTATTATTATTTGCATGTAGAACACTTGGCATGCTCCTACACCTTTGGAAGGACACTTGGCATGCTCCTACACACTTTGAAACTGAAAGGAAGTTATTTGGACACTTGGAGGCAAATTAGAAGAATGAAGAGTAGTGGGAAGTTAGGAAGTTATTTCCTACACATTTGTTGTTTCCTATAAATAGTCTTTAGACTTCATTGTAAATTCTCTCCAACAAATCAAAGTCTATCTTTATTTGTCTTAATTTTTGGCATTACTAACCCATTATTGGGTTATAATTAGGAGTAGGAGTAGAATTCATATTTTAAGCTTAACTTAGGATCTCCAATGTATCTACCATGTTGATAAATCGATCATTGAAGAGTGTCGATTTCGTTCTTGAAGATCGGAATGCTCTGCACCAACGATTTTCTTTTACGTGTCTACACGCTTCTCTCATACTACCAATTTCGCATTTGACTCGACTGCCATTTGTCTTCCGGTAAAGTCCTGAAATACGGCATGGAATTACGGATCTATCTTGTGGAGACATGGTCGCATCACCCTTTATTTTGTTGTTAACTTTGTTTTCCGAAGTCTCTGTCGAGTTTCGATTAGGGAAAAAATTGGTAAACAGGACTCCACTGATATTTGAGTATTGAACTCCCCTATTAGCAATTCAACAATGCTACACACACAATACCAAACACAACCTCTCACATACATGTGGGACCCATACATAGTAGTATGTGTGGGGCCCACATGTATGTGAAAGGTCCCAATAAGTACTTATACTTCGTAGTAGAACCAAAAAACCAAAAGTACCTTTGTATGCATTACACAAAATGTAATATATAATGATGAACTACAAATACACAAACACTAATATTCCATTAATTTTATTCACTATCATTTGTTTAAGTATTTTTATCAAGGTTATGCTTCAAAAGTGACTCATCTACATGAGATTTCTAGATCCGCCACTACTCTCAATAATCCTTCGGCCAAAATAAGTGTTTGTCGATCACACACACCAATCATCTATTGGTCATAAAAGCATGCATATGGCCATTCATCATGTGGGCCAAATATAAATTATTCTTACATCAAACTCCTCAAATATCCTTGTGACAAGCTAAATACTTTATCAGTGGCTTTTTGGTCGAAAATTAGGGATTGGAAGCTCATTCATTTGGCTATCTTCGTATAAAATTTCAAATAACAAACCTAAGGATGGTGTGATACCACACTTTCGCCTTCTTAACTAGGCTCTGCTTGCTAAACAATGCTAGAGAAGTCTTGTCGCTAACTCAAAGTGCTTCATCAAAAATATTGCTCCAAAATTGATATTGTTCACAAGAAGCCAAACATCGGTTCTTCATGGGAGTGGAAAAGTATCTTATATTCATGGGAATGGAAGGATAGATATTTGACGACTTCTCTCCCCTCTGGACAATTTTGAAAAATCGGAAAAGGTTATTTCTCAAATGAGTCCTTCAACCGTGACACCACTTGCAATAGCTAAAGCTATCTAGTCTAATAAGGCCGATCCAAATGGACCATTTGTCATAATTTTGATGCGAATGATTTAGTTGATAGTCAAGGTCTTCGTAGTAGATCGCCATCCTTCGTTCTCAAATTAACCTTATCCCCATCACTCCATTCCGCAACTCAACATGGTCATTTCAATTGTGGATGGAGCTTGGCAGAAGAATCACGTTTGGAGTGGAGTCGGGTTCACAGCTAGTCACCCTGATGGCACAGCAATTCACCAAATTGCTATAAGAGTACGTAAGAGTCTCAGCCAAGGAGAATTTCAAGCAAGTTAAATAGATCGGGGACAAATAGGAATTGCAACTCAATATAGAAACTTTTCCGATTTGATAGGTTTCAGAAAATATTTTACAGCTATGGGGATGCCCATACAATACGTCATTAATATTTTCACATAAACTATGCACTTGAACAATGAACATGAGACTTATCCAAAAAAAAAAAAAAAAACAGAACAATGAGCACGAGTGTCTCTAAAAAAGTTGGAGGTGATTATAACAGCCCACCCACACTCCGCGTACGGAACCCTACCGGTGTGGGATCTAGGCTTAGCCGGGAAAAAAAAAAAAAAAAGAATGTTACTATCGCAAGAGTAACTGCAATCATTCCCACAATGATTTACGTAAAACACTGAAATAGTATTAAAACATTGAAATAGTATTTGTTGCAGAAGACATTGAAAGATAATTTTAATATCTAGTTTACTTCGACATGTCAATTTGAACGCCTAAACTTTGTCCAAACATAAACCACAGAAAACTGTAATGGGGCAATTAGTTTTCCTGCTAAAGTCATACGTTAACATGATGCAGTGGCTTTGTAAATGGCTGCGAAACCCACCTCGGGAACGATGGAGATGTGGAGGAATGGCGAGGTAGTGGATGAGGAGGAGGTAATTGTGGAGGAATGACGATGGACTGGGGGTGCCGGGGAAGGTAGTTGTGGGAGGTCCCGGAGGGTAGGGGCCGGTTGGTTGCCTTCAAAGGCGGAGAAGAGGCAACCCAAACGGAGGAATTGAGGCGGTGGTAATGGCAAAAGTGACAGCCGCACTGGTTGGGTGGGGGAAGGGAGGGGGTGTATGGGGCATCATTTTTCCTGTTCTTCACAGTTGTGTTTCGGCAATACCTAGTGAGGAAATAGCAACTCCAACAACCAATTGTCAAAACATTCCAGCACCAATTCATCTATTCTAAACCATTACCCCAAAATATAATGTCGTTCCAGATAGTCTATTCTTGCAGCGAAGCAGCTCAAGCCCTCAAGTTGGGGCATCGCACCCAATAAGAGAAACATCTCATCCACCAGCCTTACTCTTGATCTCAAATGATGAAACAAACAGCACAGGACCGAGTCCCAATAAATAACGTCCTACTATCTCAAAGCAATCCCACTTTTACATTAGCGACGCAATTTTGCGGTTGGGACTGTATCAGAACAAAGTGACTGGGCATTTATAGAGCTTGAGGATCCGGGCCCATTTGTACAGAGACTACCCAGCACATTTATACAGAAAAAATTAAGAGAAAGAAGAACCAAAACCATTGGGGTAGGGTAATCTGTAGGCCAGTGAACACTGCAACTATTTTCAAAGTTAAATGAACTAAAATCAGGTTCAGAACCCCTAAGACAAGTCAGAATCTATGGTATTAGGAGCCACTGGAACAATCGTGCAACTTTACTTGCATGGTTGTTTGGATCCTCTGCCATTAGTGTGTGAAATGCTGACAAAACTTACATCCGCCGACTCCACAGAAAATTCCCATAAGAATGAATTAATCCCCAAGGATCAGGTCATTTCCACTCCGCAAAAGTCTGGTACAAGCCTGACTGAGCACTTGAAGCTGGATAATTTACAACTATCTCTCTGTTTCTGTACGCTAATAACCATTAAACAGATTTAGAGTGTATCTTCTAATTCATCTGGTACATGCAACTTCTCAATTGCAGCCTGCAGGTCAACATAAAACAGAAGTAGAAGAGTTTACTTCATAAGACAATTTACAGTGCAAGCTTAAAAGAGTAACCAATGACAAAAGTGAAACGGCAATGCGCCAGCAACCAATAGATTTATCCGCACAAAACAAAAGAATTATATGAAAACCCACGAACCACTATGAAAAGTGAAAAATTAAGACCCACCTCCTCTCTGCCAACTCCAAGAAAGACTGGAACCTAGGATCATATTTTCATCCAATAGGATCACAAGAGAAATTCCACTCAGATTCTGTATATTTAAGGATTTGTAGTCACTTTCAGTTTGACGGTGTGAACTGACCCCATAATCCTATAGGCCACTCCTCCCCAATAACAGAGGAGAAAGAGATGGATTTAGGCAGTTCAGTAAAATGTCATTGACTGATTTACTTATTTTCTTAAGCTTGGGTTTAGATGTAGACTTGTGAAGGATTTATCAACGATAAGGAAAATGGTAGGAAACTAGGGAAGTGAATTTAGTTTCTTTTTTTTTAATTATAACAAGTCACTATTTGGCAACTAGCTAGGGAACATAGTTGTCAAATCACAAATCAAATTGTGTTAGCCTGAATTGTGAATTGAGCCAAATTGTGAGTCGCAGGTCATAGCTGTGAAAATAGAATAGGTCACAAAGATACCACTATCCAAATAGTTATAAGAGAGATATTAAAGAACCGGAAAAAATTAGGACAAAACAAGATTAAAATTTTGTCTGTAGTGAATATAATGAAGTCTAATAGCCATTAGGGTACTAGCTGCTTCTATGGGAGAAACATGCAAGTTTGAGGCTCCAAGCCCACCGTGTCCTATGATCCTACACTATGATGCACAAACACAAACACGGGGACACGGAAATTCTAAAAAAAATGGGGACACGGACACGGCGGAAGACACACAACGTGCATATTTATTTATTTATATAAATAAATAAATAAATGAATTATAGTTTGACACCTAGAATTTTTTAAAATTTACAATTTGGCCACAATTTTTTTAAAAAAAATTACAATTTGGCCCCTGCCGTGTCCCCAGCCGTGTCCCCATAAAAAATTTAAATTAGATTATGGGACACGCCACGTGGCGTGTCCCATACGTGTCCCCGTATCCAACACTGCGATACGTCGACCTCTAGAGGTGTCGGTGCTTCATAGATCCTACATAACATACTTGATAGTTGATTATGCTTCGAGGCTATGAATCACCAACAATCCAAATAGGTCACCGTACTTGTGTCGGGACACAGGAATGGAAAACATATGACACGCCGCATGGCGTGCCCCATACATTTAATTGATTTTTTGAGGGAGGAACGCGGGGACACAGCATGGACACATGGGGAAATGTACGGGGGTAGATTTGTAATATCTTCTAATTTTTCTGGGGTAAACATGGTATTACTGCAAATGTTTGGGTTGGGTTGTAGTGCAATTAAGCCAACATAACCTATCCTAACACAGCTATGGAAGCCAAAAGAGGGGGAAAAGGCATTCATGCAAGCCTAGATTGAGAATCAGTCAATTGAAGCAGCTCTCTCTCTGAACATATACATGTGCTGGTACATATATAAGTATAGCTGTATATATAGGTATATCTTAGTATATTTACATATATAACATTGTATGTATATATATATGTGTGTGTGTGTAACAGTACACATCTTAAATTTATGACAGTATATATGTCTTACTTTCAGCAATATATGCCTACATATATGATATGAACCCGCCAACATGGAGGTTGTAGTCTTTACAGACGATGGGGATGGTAACCAACGATTACAAAGTGATGGAAGTTGGATCTAGTTGAAATTTGGAGACATACTTAGTTTATTTCTTTTGCTTATTACTATGAAACTATGGATGTTTTCTTTTCAATTGGGTTGTATTGAATCTATGGATGTTTTGTTTTATTTTGTTTCATCTTAATAGTGTTGGTACTCATCCATTATGTTATAATTATAAATACCTATGGTTAGTATTTGTGGTGAATGTTCGTAATTGTTTACATTTTGCAATTTAACCATGGAAAAGAATAAAATATATAGATATGTGTGTGTGTTTGTGTGTTGCCATGTTCCCTGGAGTGTCCGTGTCCCTATTCTTTTAGAATCCCCGTGTTCGTGTCCGAGCTACATAGCTTAGAGGTATAAGAAGGGCCAGGCTGGCACAGGCATGGGCACAACACATTTAGATTTTGTCAGATCCATCAGTTTAAGAATCACATAAATGTGAATTCAATCGTGAATCCTATAACTATTGCTGTTTCAATCCCAAAAAAAAAAAACAGATTCACCTTACAGGTTCGTACTGATTCTGAGAATTACGAACCGACACGTGAACCATATGATTTTGACAACTTTGATGGGGAATGAAAGCTAACACTGACTCAATGACCAAAGTTCCTTATGCCCATGTATGATGGAAACATATGCTCCCAACAGATGGAAAATATGTAAATATACGCAGACCTCTAAAAAAATCCAGGTCTGTTTTAAAAACTAGTACCAGTTCCCGAATCATATGATGAATAATGCATGCAAGTCACCTTGATGGTAGCAACATCTGTCGCAGGTGGTTTCAAATCCAGAGCTAATCCAAAGTGAAGCATTGCCTTGTCATACATGTTACTCCTTTTATAAATCTTACCCATCAGGGCATATACACTGCTTTCTTGAGGGGCATACTCTTTAAGCTCCTCTAGGACTTTCAAAGCTTCATCAAATTTTTCTATGCTCACAAGTATATTAGCCTTCTGATACATGGGCAGAGGATTCTTCTTATCTGCCAAAATAGCCTTCTCCATCATCTCAAAAGCTTCATCATTTTTCTGCCAGAACCAAATTCAGACAGCTGCAGGAGATAAAACTTCCTTTTTGGAACTGGAGAACCACAATCAAGTAGGAATGCACAAACCTTTAAGGCATGGAAAGCTGTTCCAAGATAAGACATTATAACGGAAGAACGAGGATTAATTTGGAAAGCCATGCGGAAGTGATGCTCCGAGAACTCAAATTTCTCTTGGCGAAGGTAGATCATTCCGAGTCCATACCAAGCATTATAATGTCTCCCATCAATTCGAAGGGCACTGTGGTAGCTCTTAATTCCATTCTCAAAATCCTCTAGCGCAACATATCTGTGAACAGAATATATCACCAATACTCAATCAGAAGGAAACTTTGAAAAAACAATACATCTTCTGTATCTTATTATCCCTTATGTCTTTTCAGAAAAAAGATGCATGTCCTACTCGTGTCCACAAAGGGTGTGCGCATAAGCAAATCTCGAATTCAGTCGCACAGCGCGTTGGAAATTTTTAAGAGCAGTTTCATGGTCTTTCTGCAAACTATAGCAATTTCCCATAGCACACCTGCAATATCAAGTCAACAGAAAGTATAAGGACGCCGAAGAAAGATAACAACCGCACACTTTCATGCTCCTCCAACAAACACATTGAAAGGTTTTCAAAGCTCTAAACCTCAAAATCTGCTCCAAACCACCTCACTATTGAAACTAAGGACAACTAGAAAGGTCGCTTAATTGCTTATGTAGCATCATGCCAATGCAAGTACAATAACTTGCGAGCCCTCCACAAATACCCTGCTAAACTAATCGCCAACTATAGAAAACAGTAACCTATAGCTAACTATAACCAAAACTTTAATGCTTCTAGAGCTCACTAATAAAAATGCTGAAGACATTATCAGCTATTTGCAGCGAGGGCATGAGGATAAGCAGCTGATAAGCGTCAAGAGCGAAGATACAACCCCACAGTATAAACTCGCGAGTCGCAAGACAAAAAGTACATACTTAATAATGCAACCAGCTTCACAGATAGAATTCTGTCTAACACTGCACTGAAGGTAAGAACAAAAAAGCAAGTGGAAAAAATTAATTGCAAGAAAACTGAAGCTGCACACCGCTTGGTATACAAAATGTTTGATTGCAGTTACCAAGATTGAGGAGCTAAGCGGTCAGTTGATATCAGCTCCTGAGCCAGGTAACTTAACTTCATATCTTCCTTCAAATGCTGCAAAAAAGATCAAAAAGAGTCTCAGAGAAAACCTATGTGGAGTAACAAGGTTCCATGGTTGCTGGGTCCAAATGAAGCATATACTGTCACATCTTCATCCTGAACCTAATGATATTTTCCACTTTGGGCTAGGCCCTCATGGCTTTAGAACGCATCAGCATCCTTACTAGTAACGGAGGTAAACTCACTTATAGTCCAAGAACTTTTCAATGTACGCAATAAAAAAATGAACCTTAAGAAACCCTAGGAATCCAGCTCTAGGGGACGAAACGCGATCCATTCCATTACTCAATAAACCTGAATTCATTCCATTCATCCTACCAAACATAATGTGAGATTTTTAAATAGACTCTTACAGATAAAGAAAGGACAAAGATAGCCTGCTAAATAACAAACAAGATAAATCCTACATAACAATTAGGATAATCATAAATAACAGTAAGTCAACTAAATAGAATCTTCCAGCCCAGCCGAGACGATGAGAGACAAGATGTTACATTCTTACCTCACAGGGCCACGTGTCCTTGTGTGGTGCACGGTGTAGCACTTCGCTATATACAGTACTTTGGCACCACTCAAGGGAATCAAGAGGTGGCTCATACAGCTGACACCACTTGTAATGTCCACGTCCCCATCCCGAAAAGTAATGATAGTCAGCTTTGTGCTAGTAAGTAGGACAAGATTTGGAAGATTTATATTCTCATTCTTATTATTCAGGAATTAGACTTTTACTAGGATTGTCTTTGTAAGCTTAGAAAAATGGTGTATACTTATTTAAGTTGATTTTGTTTTCCTAGATCCTTAGGAACTTTAGCTCCAGTGCCCGCTTGATTTGGCATGATTTATAGTGAAAGAGCTTTTCCTGCCTACACAATGTGTAATTTGTACGTAGGTAAATAACACATTAGGATTGTATAAGAGTTACTTTGACCATCCCAGCTATGCTTACAATTAAGCCTCAAGAAGAAAAACTAGGAGAGAGCCAACTTCTACACAGAATCTATATAACATAAGACTGTTTAAAAGTTTATATATCAGTTGGATTGAGTCATTGACGGTCGGTACATGCTGTACGTGTTTCATAATTTAATTGATAAGAAGGATATTATGTAATTTGGAGTTCACCATAGAGCCATGCATAAAACTATAGAGAATTTCCACGAAATGCTCTATGAAACATTGCAAACAGCCAAACACTATATTATGTTACACTGGAAAATATCACAAAGATATTCAAAATCTGATTCTTATAGCGTGTCACTGTGTCCTTGAGATAGGAATTGGATGAGTTGATGCAAAGACACATTCACACAGCAATAGTTATCTAGGCAAGAGGAAAATTGCGCCGCAAATCTCCGTATAGCTTAGCATGAGACATGGGCTTCACGTAAGTGACACATATGTTCTAGTTATTAAATAGTTCTCTTTCCGTTTATCCATGTCTTTGTTGTTCCAGAAGCTAGGACCAAACGCTCACATATATTAAGCAATTTACATATTAAAGCAGTTAAAATATTACACAAATTGAGTAATTGAATAATTAAGCAATAAGACACTTATACGAATTGAGTAAATCAAACTAGGACTGAAGAAAATTAGGTCATTAACAATAAACACTTAATCTGCAAATTATAATTTGACCTTAAATATAAAAGTTTCCATACTCCATTCGTCACCTAAGGCAGAGGCTTTCTATATTTTTGAGAGGCATTGATAGAATACATAACATGACAACGGGTATCACTAGATCACATGGTAGCTATGGCAAAATTAAGTAATTTGGCACAATTTCAAATGGTGGGTGCCTCGCACACCTTGAGCACCTCAACGCTTCATTACGGTTGCCTTGTCAGCTAAGGCAAAGGCTTTCTATTTTTTGTGAGGCATTGATAGGATACATAGCATCACAACGGGCATCACTAGATCACAAGGTAGCCATGGCAAAATTACTTAATTTGGCACAACTGAAAATGGCAGTGCCTCTCACACCTTGAGCATCTGATCAACGTTACAATTGCCTTGCAAAAGCGGTGTTGAGGGCTTGAGGCATGTTGAGTGGGTTTCACGCACATCTCTTCGCTCAAAGTACTTGAATTTCCAACAGAATGTCTTCAAATATCCAAGAACTAGCATAGAAGGTTTTGATAGTGGGTTGAATTGAGTACTAACGCAGAGTCGTTTATTGATTAACAAAGAACCGCTCTAAAGATTGCAAAAGATAATAAATACAATATCTTTAAACATACACAGTGAGGGGGGGAAATGTGGATATTTGGATAGAAAATGAACAAGTTGCATCTCAGAAGACTAGGCAGCTCGAAACCCAATCACGCAAAAGATAAGAAACTCACATATAGAACTGTAGAATGTATATCCATCCCTTCCAAACTGTAAGGAGATGCTAGACGGGCAAGACTGAAGGCACGATGAGCTTCTTGGTAATCAACCAATTCAAAATACGATTTCCCCACCTGCAGTTGCAGAAATGCTTCACGAGATGTTAAATAAAAAATAGGTAAAAGCATTAAAATCAAGAACTAAACAATCATGTTCAAAAAAACAGTCAAATCATTATCTAAAAATAAGGCACAAAGAACGTGATATATGGTTTGTTGGACCTTCAAAAACAGGCCTCATTCCTCATACAGGAGAATTTTGCAACCAAGTATAATACAGATGTAAGAAAAACCGTAATTGAGGCATTGAGACTGATATCTCCAGATCAAAAGGTAGTTGTCATTAATTTTAGCTGATAAATGGAAAGTATCAAATCCATTAAAGGAAGGGGTCAGGCACTTTTCAGAACCAACAATTTTAGCAACTTCATATGTCAATCTCATGTCATCCCTTAGTTTCCACTTTCCAGAAACAGGTATACCTTTCTGTTTTAATGTGTTCTAACCGGCAACACCTCCTAAGGTAGAATTTGTAAACCCACTAAATTACCTGGGAAAGTACCCATCCAGTATTATAATGTTTATGCGGAAGTTTCAGATATGCATCCAGCGCGTCCTGTTGCACCAAGAAAGAAGCCTTAGATGACTAAAAGCAGCAGAGTGAAACAAGACGAATAAGGACATTGTTCCTTAGACAATGGCTTTGTAGTACCTGGCACCTGTACATGCAGGATAGCCTATAGCCTTCCCCAAGAGTCCTTAAGAGATCCAATATTTCAGAAGTACCAGTTATTACTCTTGAGCTACCCATAACTAGCCCACCCATTGGCATTGCTGTTTCTTCTTGATCATGAGAACTAAGATCACCAGCAGGAGATGAACTTGAGGTGGCTGCATTGGAACGAGAATCATCACGAACCTCGTGACGTATTCCTAGAAACCATAAACATATGTTTCTAAACTTCAATTGAGCAGGTCACTGAACTTGAATTAGCAAGAACGAAATCCAACTACATTAACAGGTTCATAAATGCCCTTATACTATTTGCCTCACAGGTCAATCGTGATGTCAAGCGCAGAAGTATCATTGTTTATCGCTGAACCGAGAAAACAACGCCGACAAATATGGCTTTTCTTTGTTTGTTTGATTAAGGGGGTGGGGGTGAGGGTGGGGGTGGGGGTGGGGGTGGGGGAAGTGAATTAATGAAACCATCAGGAAATAATGAGTTGTTTCAACTCATGCCAATCAAATGAATGGATTGCATCAATACTAACTGATCTTGAAAGTTGAAACATACTTGGAGGTAGATTTGTATCGTCATATATATATATTCATATATATATATATATATCGGGGCGGTTCCGGGAACACCCAAAAAAACACCTAAAAAAACACCTCATAGTTCCCGATCAAATTTTGATGATCCGAGCCACTCAATGTGATCAGAACGTGATTTTAAGGGTACTCGTGAGAAATCAGCAAAAAAAATAACCTGGAAGGGCTTGATCCGAACAGTTTTTTATTGAACGGTTCAAATAAAAACTGCTCAAATCAAGCATTTCCCGATCATTTTTTTTGTTAATTTCTCGCGGGCACCTTTAAAATCACATTCTGCACACATTGAACGGTTCGGATCATAAAAATTTGATCGGAAACTATGAGTTTGAGATTTGGGGTGTTTTTTTAGGTGTTTTTTTGGGTGTCCCTTGAACCGTCCCGTATATATATATATATATATATATATATATATATATATATATATATATATATATATATATATATATATATATATATATATATATATCTCAAACACACAGATAGTTACACTGTAACACAGTTAAACACTATATGGCTATATATGCTATTATGCTTACTGATCCTCTCTCTATATACACTATATTTGCATGTAGTGTAAATCACTTCTATATACATACTGACGTACGTAACATATATACTACACTGTAACATACTAGCAATTCAACTATCTTTTATTTCTTTCAGCTTTATTATTATTATTATATTTTTTTGAGTACTTCGGAATGTTCTTTCAGCTTTATTTTTAAGCTTAGTATGAGATAACAAGACTAATAATTTGACAAACCAATCCCCAACATATCCTTATCCTATTTTTTTAGCTTTTGCCATATCACCGTATCCATAGTGTGTCATATCCGTATTCGTATTCGTATTCGTATCCGTGCGTCATAGACTGAATCTAGTGGGTAATAGCTCACCTAATAGTAGGCAAGCCCTCAGATAGATATACTGGTGAAGTATGAGAGGACAGGAGTCCTGATTCAGATATGAATGCAACCAATCTAAAGATAATAAACTACGAACAGTGGTTCTACTAGCGATAATGCCGCCGGGACATCTCAGAGACAGTTTGAGACTTGGAAATGTGCTTAAAATATATAGAAGGATTCTTTGGGTGATCATGGAAGAATTATTGGCAAACAAGGAGGCAGCCCCTGCAATGTGCCACAGTAGTTTAGAAAATGGACAACACCAGCTGAAGAGTAGCCAACCACATCCCAATTGGGAAGTCCAAAGCCTAATTGCTCTGCGAAAAAACTCTTTACAGAGCGCTATGGCCTACGAATTATGCTACCAAAGGCAAACTAAAGATCTATTATATGCTTTAATGGGCACTGCCAATAATAGGGAACCAGACTTAGCTGAAGAGCGTAGTAGTAAAGCAAACTCATTCTGTTCTGTTCTAGCTGTTGCATCAGCAACGACAACTGAATCAGTAAGACAATGAAAAATAAGATCAATTAATCACCTTCATCAAAACTTTCACTGGTCCACGGCTGCCCCTTGCGAACTGTCACTGACCGAAATGTCACCGAGCTCAACTTGGAACCACCAATATATTTAGAGGAGTGGCTAGTTCCATTTCCCATTACTGTAGTGGCATTTGAATTCATGCTCACTGCTGTTTCTGCAGCAAGCCGGGTGCTTCGTCGAGGTCCAGAATCAGAAAATAACCTCCCTGATATCTGAAAGAAAGCGTCTCGATGCAATAAGGAACTTCATTACCAGCTAATAAAAGGAGAATATTGGAAAAGACCACAAAAATTTTCTTTGGTAACCAAAACCAAAACTTGGCCTAGCCAAATTGTAGGATAAGCTAGCCACACAAAAAATGCAACCACGTATTACAAAAAAGCACAGGTTGAAGTTTTCTGAACAAAAATAGAAAAAGCTGGAAGATATAGAAGACAAAGTGAAAAACCTTTCTCAATTTTCCTTCATCCACAAACTTTCTTCGAGGGGCTTGAATTGTAGAGTTCACAATTGACCTTGGTGAGCCATCCATAATAACTGCATTTGGGTTAGGGCCATTAGGTTGCACATTTTTGCATAACGGGGGTGGAGCAACACCTGACAGCTGCGAGATATAAAAGAGCTTAGAGCAATTATCCATTCTCAGTCCCCCAGTAAAAAGAATAGTCATTGCTATCAAGCACACAAATGTCCAATATCTTTCTCCTAAGAAGAAGCTAAAGTTTAACAGAACCCTACATGCAAGTCCGTAAGCAAGACTGACACAACTTCCATTAGCAGAGTACAGTCCTCAGTGGAACAGAAACAAACAGCATTTTTTCCACTAAAGACACTAGTTAGACACATAGCAAAACAATGATGGAGAAAAAAGATGACAAAAATGAGAAAGAAATAAAAAATAAAAACCACAACTTGTGCCAGAGGAACAAATAATATCCACAAAACATACAAAATCAATTTACAAGACGAAGATTTCATTCCTAGTAGTTCAAACTAGGAATCAGCACGACTAGGATGGGATAAGCAAATTTACTATGAATAAGTGAACAAAACAAGTGCAATTCAATAGTTCTATCCTACGTGGTAATATACCATTGCAATCGTGTTTAATGGGGTGGTTGTAAAAAACTTATACTTTCTCAAGTGGTTCTCCAAGAGTTCTCAATTTTAAGAGTTTGCCCCAAAAGTTTCCCGTGAAGAAAAATTTAGAAGACTTTAAGAAAGTAAAACAGTATATAAGACTGTAAGAGGTAGCATTATTATGTTGGGGGACAAAAGAGAAACCAAGAAAACCATGAAGCCCATGCTAGTTCAGGTCATGTAGTAAAACAATAAATGAGGAATAATTAAAGTATTTGATCCTTAGTTGCACAAAGCGGGAGTGGGAGCTATGCTGGGGAGCGAGAGGAAAGATGAAACTAAAGTTGTGCCGTGTGTATCTATAGGAGAGTACATCACATATATGCCTACATATGTGAGTCTCTATGTGTGTGTGTGTGTGTGTGTGTGCATGTATGTATCTATTCTTAAACATATCTATCTACATGAACATAATAATCATATATGTACATGTGTGTGTAAACAAAAATATACATCCTCCAACAATAGAATCTTCATGTTAATTCTACATCTTATATAGTATTGCATGTCAACTGAAAAAAAATATTTACAAGTAGATTAAATTTGTAATTAATACTTGAGCAAAGTTGAGTTAATGAGTTCTAGTTTCTAAGTGTCATTCCAAATATTCTCTTGCTTGGTAGCTCTTCCTTAATTTCTTTTGAAAATTAAATGCTTAAGAGACTCTATTTTAGTTGGGAACGAGCTCAATCAATGAGAGTGTGATTCCTAGGAGATTCTAAATTTGGAGCACGGTAACAAGGTTTCAGGATGGATTCGTCACCCTGATAGAAGGATCCTGCAATTAAGATTTGATCCAAACAGCGGGGAATTTTCTTGTGCCTTGGTAAAAGCTTGAGCAGACAAGAACGAGAAAACGGATTACAATCTGCAAGCAACTTTGTGCCAACAATCCCAATCACCTCCCATCTTACTCCTAGTTAGTTCTAGTACACATTTATTTAGTAACGGATTTCAACTGCAAATATTTTTGCTGTAAATTTTACGTTTACACCTTATACCTGAGCAAAGTTGATTTTATGTTTCTTCTCGTATCTAACCGGTGTATCACATATTCTCTTGCTTGTAAGCTCTTCTTTTATTTCTTTTTAAGATAAGAATTCAAATGCTTAAGAGATTTTATCCAAGTTGGGAACGCGTTCGTGTCGATGAGAGTGAGATTCCCAAGAGATCCTGACTTTGGAGCTCGGGGCCAAGGTTCCGGGGTAGATTCGTCACCACAACAGGAGGATCATGCAACGAAGATTTGATCCAGAGAGGAGAGACTTTGCTTGGTGTGTCGGTAAATGCTTCAGCTGTCAACAAACGAGAAAACAGGTTTGCATGTGCAAGCAACTTTATGCAAACAATCCCAAAGCTAAGTTGTCTCCTGTCTTACTCCTAGCGACGTAATATCAATAGAGTTTTAACCACCAAAATAAGTAAGATGTAGAACCATAAAGAGATCCATATAGAAGACGATATCTCCACCACGAAAGTGGCGAATGAGTAACATACGATCATTGTCCGTGAATGGATCAACCAAAACATGCTCCTTCTAGATCAGAGAAATGGAAACCACTTCCGCCAACAAATTAAAGAAGAGAAAATTACATATGCTGTTTGTTTGTGCATGCTAATTGTCCTGGGGCATGCTACTGAATTGGCTTCTCTTTTTATTTTTTAGACATTGCAGGGGAAATAATTTGTTGGTTGTAAAACCTCTATCTATTTTTACTCATAAATTCTAACAGTACCTCTATACAAATACAAGTAAGCCAAATGCATGAATAGTGCTCTTTCCATTCCTTTTTATGCCCTCATTTCTATAAAAATAATAATAATAATAACAAATACCTGTTTTCTATCAGAATAGATAAAGAGGTAAGAAGATGAAGAGCTTATCTTAACTTACACACTTACAAGATATGCATAGTTCATTCATAGAGGAAAGAGGTGATCAGCGACATAATCTTTTTATTCAATAACTTCGTAGACAGGATGCTTGTTGCCAGTGTTACATGGACTAGGGTACACAGTTTAGTTGTGGCTGTATATCTAGCGATTGAATTCAAAAAATAGAGAATACATGGACATCGATCTAGTTATCTTTATATTATACAACTCCCCTATAGGTAGCATATAATTATCAATCCTTGAATATTATGTAATGATTAATTCAACATAGAGAAATAAATAAAAGACCATCATGAGTGTTAGGCTGTTAGAATATTCTTTTGAAATAACATAAGTTGAAAAGTTGGCTCAATATGTGTAATTCATGGACCACGTACATGGATGACAATACTTTAAAGACTTCATCAAATATACAACCCAATCAAAGCCCAATAACCTGGAACCTAAGAGGCAAGCCACGACCAGTAAACAGTTTGAAGCCCAAAAAAAAAAATGAACTGTTGCAAATTGATACATATACATTGTATGTATTCCAATAACTAATGCTGTAGACAACACAAACAGCAAACAAGAGGGATAGGGAGAGATAGAGAAACGAAGATCTAGAGTCAAAACCAGATGAAGATGAAAATCTGAGGTCGATAGAAGATGAAAACATGCAGGACTTGCATGTGATATCAGAAGCCAGACGACAAAGATCTAAACCCAATCCACCAAACAAATCTCTGATTCTCAGCCAGAAAGAAAACAGGTACTTGATAATTTTTGTGATTTGACGTTGAGGCTTAGTCAAGCAGAGGTGTGGCTTAATCTTATCCCAGCCATGTCCAATGGGAAGTAGAAGCATCCAACACACATCCATCACCCGTACTCGTACAAGTGTCATGCCATGTTGACATGGGTACTTTGCCAAATTTGGGGGATCGAGTAGCTTATCTCAATTGGGATGGAGTGCAGCACATGTACAAGCGTTGTGTCAGAGATAATTTGCAAACCAAGGATAGCTGGAAGTAAATAAAGCATGCATATCAACATGGTAACTACAAATACACAACCAGTTTTAAAAGTTTTCCCAAACTAGTGCAATTAAAAACAAAAAATTCAACGGCCATCCAGTTTTCCTTTCAAACGAAGGACAGCACAACAGGTTGAATCTTTAGTTGATGTTTCCGACCATAACAAGGGGTAAAGTTGTGACAGCTCAAAATTGGAAGTGCAAGACTTTACTAACAACCAAAGCTTGGCAGCATATATTGGGAAATGCAAGGTATTTACATAATCTTACCTGTGCAACCATTGGTGAAGGAGTACTGTAGAATGACATGTTGCCAGGACCACCATTTAGAGATTGACTGGCAACTCCTCCAGACGTAACTACTCCATGATAATTTCCTGGGATAACTCTAATGTCATTGCCACTCATATGTCTTGCTTCCCTCGGACTACTATCTTCTAAGCCAATGTTTCTACCCGAAACTAAACTATGATCATCACTGGATGGCTGCGTGTTTTGATAAGCCAATGCTTTGTTCAGCTGCTGCTTCTGAATGCAAAGAGCAGCTACTTCACCAAAAACTGTACTTGCTTCTTCGGCAGCACCTGGAACATTCAAAATAAGTGTTTTCACTAAAACACGAATGCAATGTAAGAAAATCAGTGTGTACATAAATGGATTAAGGGAAATTATATTCCACCATCAAATAGTTTTCTGAAAACAGACAAAATATAGTCAACAAACTGCAGATAAAAATATACCAAACTTGCATTGTAAAAATATGTTGTGAAAAGATAATAGCAAACAACTTAATAGCTTTGGGAAGGGAAGCAATCATGTTTTCTTAATGGCCAGAGATGAAAGAATTTTAACAGGATAATACTGGGTTGCAAGAAGTCATTATGGTACTCAAGCAATGAGCAACCGCCGAACTTGGAGTTACAAGGTAAAGCTAAATATATATATATATATATATATATATCAAGCCCTTCCCGGTCATTTTTTTTGCCAATTTCTCGCGAGTACACTTAAATCATGTTCTAAACATTTACCCAAAAAAAAAAATCATGTTCTAAACACATTGAGCGACTAAGATCATCAAAATTTGAACAGGAAAGGGGAGTCCGCATTTTAAGAGGTCCTCATTTGAAACATTCCGTATATATATATTACTAACTTTGGGAAGGGAAGCAATCATGTTTTCTTAATGGCCAGAGATGCACTGCCAGTTAGCATATTCCACATTCCATCCTGGCCTAGATGCAGGCATCCATTACATTCACTGTAAGGCTAGATTGGTAGCAGATAACCCAACTTTTGTGGATTAAATTGTTGTCCTAGTTGAACTGTCACAATATAATGGACCAGGCCTGCAATAGATTGCAAGAGGAAGTGGACATGAAATAATGTATCTCATATACAACAACAGGTAACAGATGCATATCAGAAGCCCAAAAGTATCAATCGTGTGCACCACATCATGATGTAAGCCACTCAAACCCTCAACAATGAAGTTTTCTTCCTATTGTGAACAATAAAGCATAATTGTGCCGCTAAGGCACTAAAAGTCATGCCATACACAATTTAAAAACATGCAGAAACTACAAATTCACAACCAAAGAGCACAGTAAAATGAATATATGCCCCTTTTTTTCTATTCATGGACTCAGCAATATCAAATCAGCAATAAGTTGAATCTAGTTGTTTTCATAAAAGAGAAATACTCTGCTATGCAGGAGCAACCAAAGGAAGACTGCAGTTAATTCAAACTTAATTCTAGTAAAAATCAAACTCGAAGTTTTCACCATAATGACTCGAAAAAATTGCCTTGTTAGACCTCATGCTCATGAGAACGCAAATTAAGTACAAAATCATCTATTAATAAAGAGCTTCTCCACTAGAAGAACAGTTTAAATATTTTTCATACAAACCTAATAGACACAGCTCCTCATATGCAGCCCACAACAATGGATCTATTGACAATGCCTGCTTAAAATGATGAACAGCACTTTTTCTTCTATCAGTGTACCTGCCAACAAAATTAAAATCAATACTTGAAAGATGAACACTTGAGCATACAGACAAAGCAAAGTTTGAAGTCATATAAAGATACTTCTTGTCAAGGAAATAAGATGCTTTGTTTTCAATGCTGCCATCCCTTCATAAGCAGCAGTTATCTCAGGAATTCAGTATATATGATCCATACATTAAGTTACAAGGAAAAGAAAAAAAGGACAATAAGCGAATTCTTCCTAACTACATGGCTTTCATAACTACTAACAAAAACAAAAAGAAAGCAATGCTGGAAAAAAATCAGAACTGATACTACTAGAAAGGATGGCAATATTGTCCCTACAGAATTATAGGGTTTGACGTGGTCCAATAAAACAATTAAAATTTCCAGAAGCCACATACTAGGAAAAAAAAATCAAGATCAAGTACTAAGCCTGACCTCCAAACAAAACCAGCTGGTGAAGAAACATAAAATGAAGGGCATACCATTGTTAGATAGGTACTTATCAGGAAATCATATGTTGTTTGATAGGACAGATGCTTGGGGGAAGAAGGGGAGGCAGAGGAGGGAAAGAGTGAGCCTATATATTCCAGTCACCCAAAAACGACGGTGAGCTGAAATTTGGATTCCAAATTCAAAAGAGTAAAACTGAATAATATCAATTTTTCCTTTGACTTTTCAACGTTGACAAATATAAAGGACAACCCAAAATGGAGTAATCCCTCTGTCTGCTTTTGTTTGTCCCTAATGAAGAAATATGCATTTTTGCCAACGAAACATATTTATTTCCACAATATTTCTTCGAATTTTGTAAACCATTTAAAAGATCTGATTGAGCACTTCTGATTGGCAATATTTCTTCGAATTTTGTAAGCCATTTAAAAGATTTGATTGAGCACTTCTGATAGTGATTGGAGTAAAGAACCTTCACAAATTATCTACTTAATATATTTTTTTTGTCCACGAAAAATGCACATTCTTTCAAGAGGGGCAAACAAAAGTGGATGGAGGATTATTCTTTTGAGCTAAAAACTATAAGCTATTATATTGATATGGTCAACAAAAATATTTAGAAAAGAAACCTAAAATAATACCCATTCCCCAGCCCTCAATTTTCATTTCTCAAAATTTAAGGATATTAAAAAAATCTAATAATTGCTGACCAAAAAAAAAAAAGAAAATCTAATAATTGTGACATTTCATTGTTACAACTCCCTTTAAACAACAGGAATATAAGTTGTGAGATGGATGATATAAGTTCCCTCTCATACTTTATTACCAATAACATAAAGCAATCAATTTATTGCGCACTTGGTAAATCAGCAAGTCAAAAATATTACAGTACCTATAAATAAGACCAAGAAGGTAATGACCAGCAGCACCATTAGGAACCTGGATCAAAAAGGATAAACACCAATGAGCAAGTGTCCTCGTTCATCTATTTAGCACATTTCAACAACCAGCCATAAGAAGTGAAGTCTTCCAACCAAAGGATGTAATACATTTGGGAAAACAATAATTTATAATGCAGGGTGACAAGCAAGAGTACCTCTGCAGTAGGATCAGTAACAGGAGACAACGAAGCTTCGGCTTCGCTGAGAAGATCCATCTGAAAGCATGATATTGCAAACAAGTACCGCGATTGAGCCATTTGTGTTCCTTCAAAGAAAAATGAACAGAAAGCAAGGGAGAATGCGGATGAGCACTTTAATGAATAGATCACAATAAAGAGAAGAAAATGTCAATATACGAAAACAAAAATAAAAGGAACAATAGCAAAAGATAATCAAGACAATATGCTTATGCAGTAGAACACACTGAACCATAACATCAATATTTTGCAGATACCTTTCAAAACATGGTATGCAGCATAAGCTTGATTATTATGCAAGTAACAGCCAGCTAGCAATTGTAGATTTGTCTGCATTTGATAAAGAAGCCACAAAGGATCACGTTATGTGATAAATATGAAGAACACGAGAAGTTTCGCGAATTTGTCTGAAATTTGACAAAGAAACCATAGAGGATCATGAAAGTGGTAACTATTAAGGCAAATGAAATTTCACTCGAAAAAAGAGAAAGAAACTTGTCATATAGATCACTGCAGTAGTAAGAATACCAGCATGATAACTGATAATGTTAGAAAATATAAACAGAGAAGTAATGAGCATGTAACAGGGAAACCAATCCAACCCAGCTTAAACCAACGCAACCCAGCTTATTTAATAAAAATCCATATCCCAGTCCACAATTACCAATGTCCACTAATAAATTGAATTAATGTCGCTACGCAACCAGTAAACCATGCCCTAATGTCAGGGAATATGTAAGAGTTACATCTTTTCAAATGGAGGGTTCATGTCTGTTCTATATACTAGTTTTGGAGGTTGCAATCAACTAACGTGGGACAAGCTCTACCAATGTCTTAATTTCGTCCATTTTCTCAAAATTAGTCTTGCCCAACAAACTGTATTTCTAGCGTGAAAAACGAGAATAAAGAAACTAAACCAGACGTAACTCTGAAACTATTGCATTGGTCTCAAACTGGAAAAAGAGCTCCCCTTCATTGGAAAAAGGTACTACGATTTCCCCTTATCAGTAGAGGTTACGTTCACCAGTGTTCTAAAAGTTGGTCACCTAGGCCAATTAGTCCCTGCCTAGGTGCTCGGCAGTGGTCCAACGCCTAGATTAGGCAGTCGACTGGTCGGCGCATAGTCCTCGCCTAGGCGCTAGGCGGCCAATAAGTTGGCGCCCCTTTTCCGCCTGACTAACACCTAGCGACTTTTAGAACATTGACGCTCACCCACAGGATGAGTAAAAGGATAACTTCTAAAGTCACTAATGGCTTCTGACGTTGAGTAAAAAGTAGGAAAGAGACAGTAAAAATGCTGAGGAGGTTTGGCACTGATAAGTCTAGTATAATACTGATTCATACTCATTGCCATTCTGCTATTCTCTACAGATCCTCAAAAGTAAGGTTCAAATGAAAAGAGAAAAAGAAAGTTGCATTCAATTCATTTAAAACATGCCAAAAAAGAATTTATAAATCCTTGAAAATTACATAAGCTCTTACAGGGACATAGCCACGATTTGAACTTAAGACGGGCAAAAATAATTGGTAATTGGTGAAGAGAGCTGTTATGCATTTCTCTGACCTCCTATTTGAGCATAAATCCTCCGTCTTAAATTTTACCATATGAGGCTAATAACTATTGACCATTACCAACTTGGGTAATCATTATTCATTACTCTAAATTTTTGAGGCTAAGCCCTAAATTTCATTAATCATCTATATGTTTTATACTGATAAGAGTAGTAACTAAACCTCGGTTCAAGTAGTGAACTATTTCTAGAATATATGTGGTGCTTAATAGCTCGAAATTCATTAATGCAGAAGGGTTATGTTCAATTTTCCAGCATTGAAAACCTAGAAGTGGCGGAGTTATTATTTTTTTATTCAATGAGTTATAGATAGATTTATGGGAGCTAATAGATTACAGGCAATTCCTTAAACCATTCGGGGTCAAGATAGCGAACATCCAAGGACAGCCCAGACTGCAATATTTTTGGTGAGCAAAATAGAAGTGCCGGTATGGTAACCGTCACCTCCGCTGGTGAGTATTGCCCTGTCACACTACACCACAATCGATAGGAGAACCCACCCGCCACTGCACCTATGTCTTGCTTACTCCACTTCCAGCAGCACCTTATATCGTCCGAAATGCCCTGGAAGGGGGCCCCAGAATGGATTAATAAAGATCCCAAACCGGAATTTCTTTCTCAATCACGCTTCCAGATCCTCGGACCGAGGCTAAGGTCGCTCCACGTGCGGGTGGTGGTGTCAGAAGTATATTTAACCCCAATAAAGGGCAATCAAGAATCGAGCCTGGCTTTGTCCAAGTCCGAGTTTCCAACCACTGAACCAACCCCTCATTGGGGCCTAGACTGCAATTTACCTCCTCGCCAACGAGGATACGTACAAAAAAGTTCACTTATCACGGACAACACGACGGCCAGTACTCACCCACCCCGCATATAAGTGCGTATATATACAGATATACAGAAAGAGATTGCAAGAACGAAGATGTACCTCGGAGGGGAACTCAGCACAAAGGCGCTCGCACATGAAAATGGCGTTTTGGTGCAGAAAGTGACGCAAGCTGTTCTGCACACAGTCGATGAGTATAGCCTCCATGACCTTCGATTATACAGATCACACTATTGCATTTGTGTGTCTGTGTGTGTGCTTGGGCGTGGGTGGGGAGAGAGGGAGAGAGCGCCAAGAACTGATCAAGTGGAACCCTAGCAACAAGAAACAAGGAGAGGAGTGAGGGAGAGAGATTTGAATTGGAAACGAGTCCAGAAATTCGCAGCGAACCGTTTTGCCCTAACGACTAACGCAGTCGTCCGTTAGCTACTGGAGAGTTCGAATAAAAGGATATGACGTTTTCCTGCCGTACATGTGATCCCAACCGTTAGCGACTTTAATTTGTCCAAATTGTTTTAAATCTTCTACCGGTATGTTTTTATCGGCAAAAGATTATTACTTCCTCCGTCTCAAAATGGATGACAATTTTTGAAACTTGTATCATTTTTCATCGCTTATATCTTTCAATCAATAATATTTTTCATGAGTTTGAAAATTTTGTATAATAGAACTAATCAAGAACTATCAAACAAGATTCATATTGCATTTTGAGATCCATATTGAAAGATATAAGTAATTGAAATTGACACAGATATCAAAAATTGACATCCAATTTGGAATGAAATGAGTAATAATTATCAGTACAAACGGTTTAGATTAGACAGTACACATCCCACTGCAGAGAGGCCGAATCTGAAAAGAAAACACACTTTGGAGAGTTCGAAACATATGATGAAGTCCTTTGGTAACCAATCACACAAACCATTCATTTTGTTTGGTTTTGAGTATTAAGAAAAAAAAATTGATGTAATAAGTTGTTTCTAATTTTATTGCAGACCATAACACGTGTAAAAAAAATTGCTCTCACTGTCCCTTTTTTTTAGTACTAGTGCTTACCCATGCCTACGGCACTACGCACTCCGATTGGAATTGCATGTACCTATGGCACTTGCTAGTTAGTTGCTCAAACACTAAATCAATTTATTAGTATGTAAT
The DNA here is from genome assembly GCF_030253575.1 of Rhododendron vialii. Taxonomy (NCBI): domain Eukaryota; kingdom Viridiplantae; phylum Streptophyta; class Magnoliopsida; order Ericales; family Ericaceae; genus Rhododendron; species Rhododendron vialii. The sequence continues at coordinate 14,419,945 of NC_080566.1, read as the reverse complement.
ATGTAATCTTTTTCTTAGTGGCACGAAAGAGAATTACACATGTTTACAGTACTCTCCCAATTAAACTTTTAAGCTAGCTACAAAAAAACTATCAATTTGTTTATGGAATCCCAATAAATACCAAGTAAAAAAGTTAAAATAGTACTACTATGGATTTCCCACCACATCTATTAAACCCATTTGCAGAAATAAAAGAACAAATTAGAACCCAGAAATCAAAAACCTCAATGTAACTTTAATCACTAATAGTTATCAAACACCATAAACTAACCATATAAAGAGTAAAAAAAAATTAGTTCGGACCACGAGAAAAAACTGGCTATCGAAAAAAGCTACAAAGAACTCAGGCTTTGGTTGAAATACTTAAGTGTAAGCGATCACCGGAGGCATAGTGTTTGCCCGTGCCTACGTCACTATCCACCCCGATCGGAATTGGCTCAATTTGCTGAAAATTATGTACCCATACAATTACTATTCTGAAATTCAATTTCTGCCAAGAATTGCATCAATTTCTACCCATGCAGACACGAGCAACCCAATGATAATAGAAAAAGGAATGGAGAAAAAGAAGGGTCTGAAAACACATGAATCTGGGCGCGAACTATACTACTAAACTATCATTCAAAACGGAACGTCAAGAGGAGTCAAAATAACAAAACTCGATTATGTGTAACATTTAACAACACACCTACCCACCCACACCAAAAAAATCACCCAAATTTCTTGAACATTTAGAACATGCACAAATTTCACTCGGAACAGCAGTTAGATTGAAATTTAAACACTACTTGCACCCTGGAAAGAAACAGATACCAAAAACTTCCCCAAAAAAATCCCGAAGGAATGTTTCACACGGCTTTCAAAAAATGGTTTCTTTGTTAGACCCATTACATTAGCTTTCATGGCCCAGTTTTCACGCAACTTTTTTCAATCAGCTTCGCCGGAATAAATAAAAAATCCCAAAGAAATGTTTCTTTTTTTTTTGATAATCGAAAGGAATGTTTATTGGCCTAACTTACGACGGAATTTGTAGATCTCGGTGGGGATTCGAAAGATGATAGGAGAGAGAGAGAGAGAAAGAGAGAGAGAGAGAGAGAGAGGGAGGGGGCGGGGGAACCCAAACGACAGGAGTTGGAATATATATTTTTTTATTATGCCAATGACAGAAGCTGGGTAAAAAAAGAGATGGCATTTTGTGAAATATTTGAAAGATTATGGTCACTTTCTTAAGAGAGTTAGAGAGCACATATCAACCCTTAGATCAAACAAATCTGAGCCGTTATAATAGGGATTCTCTGTGAAAAAGTGTAATTTTCAAAAAAAATTATTGCATTAATCTCTTCACTTTTCAAAAATAATTTTTCAAAAAATACCCCCAAGATTTTTCCTAGATTCTCCCTACTTTCAACATTTCTTTCTCTATCTGTCTCCACTTGTTATCCCTACTATTTTTCAAAAAAAAATCAAAACCCAAACCAAACACAGCATAAATTACTTTCGTTCATAAGTTCTAAAATTTGTTTCCACCAAAATAAAAAACTCAATTAGATCTTTAGTTTGATGCAAAGAAATTACTAGTAAAAAGGGAAAAAAATCGAAATGGTCATTGTAGTTTAGTATTTGTGTCAACGTGGTCCCTACAGTTTGAATTGGCTCAATTTACACTCTGTAATTTTCATTTTGTTCTAACTTGGTCCAATTACTAACTGTCGTTAGACTCCATTAACCCTAGACAGGAATGGCCCCTTTTTCTAGGGTTAAAACCGTAATCTGTCATTCTCCTCTTGCCCTAATAAACCTTTGAACCATTCTCCATTTTTTTTTTCACGGCTTCCATTCTCCATTTGTCGGGCCCGGGATTTTACCTTCGACTAAAATGTGCCTCGTTCGCCTATGGGGGGAAGGAGCGAGAGGGATTAGGGCCTAGATAAGTAATCCGATTCTTATGGATTGCGATGTGGTTCTTGTAAAAAAAGGAAAAATGAGAAGTTTTGTGTTCTATAAAAGGGGCTCAGGTATTTTTGAAAAATGTTTGAATTTTAGAAAATGAAGTGGGTTTTATTTTAAAAAGGGACCGAGATTTCATCAAGCTGCCGCTTACATATCTCCGGGTAAAGGAGAATTAGATCCGGCGGTGGTTCGGGCCGCAAAAGGTGTTTAGAAAAAAAACTTAGAGTCTCTACCGGGCATAGAGTTTAGGTGTGTCTGGTCACCCCTTGAATATCGGAAGAATAATTCAAGTATTTTAGAAAAAAGAACACAGGCCAGAGAACCCGATTTTTAGAAAAGATTGACTCCGTTTTGTTTTTTAGGAAAAGACTTTAGATCTACGAGGTTAGAGAAGAAAGAGTTCAGTAATTCACTAGAAAATGGATCCATTTCTGTATGTGGTTAACGGAAGTAAACGGCAGTTAGTAATTGGACCAAGTTGGAACAAAATGAAAACTACAGAGTGTAAATCGAGTCAATTCAAACTCCAGGGACCAAGTTGACACAAACACTAAACTATAGGGATCATTTCAATTTTTTTCCCAATTAAAAATTAAGTACAAAAGTACTACTTTGTTTTTTTTTTGATCTACTAAATTAGCTGGGATTAAGAATCCTGAAATTAATTAATAGTCCTAGACTATTTATCCTGGTACAAATTTAGTTCTGAATCCTACACAATCCCATGTTTGATTCGCCTAGGATTAAAATTGGGTACAAACAAGTTCTTGAGGTTACCAATAAATAAATAAAACAAGTTCTTGAGGATGTGACGATGAGACACAAATCCGTGCAATTTTCGAGACTTCCTTCCATGTTTCATTAATCTGGGATTGTTCCCACCCCCGGGATAACTTTATAACCCCCATGGGAACCAAACAAAAGAAAAAACGGGATTAGGCGCTCTTAGTCCAATCTCAGACAACTAATTCCTGAATCAAATGAGGCAATACGAAGGGAGTGAATAATAGATTGGTAGAACTTGATCAGACCAATTTTTTTAGACCAAAAAATATATGTTAATTCAAGATTGATGACAATATAATCACACGTATTTGTGTTCAAACCATAACATACTAGGAATGCCCGTGCCTGAAGGCATAGCGCAACACAATAGCAAATTTGTAACTATCCAGAATTACAAATGGGTTGGAAACGAAGATAGACAACAACAAAGTAAAAATACAGACACGCCTTAGATATGAACATCAAGAAAAAAAATGGTCCCGCCGCCTGAGAAGAAAGATCAAAATAGATACCCCAGAACCGGCAATACCAAGCGATATTGTTGTGGCTTTCCTACCTTTACCCAATATTACTGTCCTACCAACCCTTTTCAACAACAACGCAAACACATCGTCCAACTTTAACCTTTAACTCTACACTTTCAAAATGGCATCTTTCAATATTGAGGATCTTCGCCAAAACTCCTAGATAAAAATCAAGCTGATCGAGTTTTCTTCTGGCATCGTCGAACAAATTGAAATAATCTGATGGTTCATGGTAAGATAACTCACGGGAGAATTCTACATAGAGCATTTTACATGAAAGAAAAATGCTCACTTTCTAGTATTGGTTCGAGTGTTAGGGAAACCCTAAAAATTCTAACAAAGCTAGTATGTCAGAAAGGGTATCTAATCTTGCAACAGTTGTATCCAGTCTTTCATCTTTTGATCGCTAGAATCGGTACAGAGACGCTAAAAATTCTAACAAAGCTAGTATATTAGAAAGGGTATCCAAACTTGCAACAGTTGTACCTGATCTTTCATCTTTTGATCTCTAGAATCGGTCCAAAACTCCTAACCCTCTAGAAACTCATGCCCAACTTCTGGGGTAAAGACTCGAGACAAAATGACATAAGCCAAAGTTAATCAGCAAATCATTTTAGGTTCTTGGTAATAAAAAAAATTCCTCATAGAAACCCTTGTAAAATGTTTAATGATCAACCAAGCACTATTTTGGTAGGCAACAAATCTGCCAATACCTAATAGGTACAATCATCTGTTTGGCAATAATGCACACAATAACTGATCAGGTACAATCACTTTCTTAAGGTACAATCATTTGCTCACATATATTGTACCCAAAAAAAAGGGACTTCGAAAAGTACTGTAAAAAACATGTGATATAGCAAACTAAATAGGTTTGAATAGCAAACTAAATACTCCTAACACCTCATGTTTTGTAAAAAATGGGAAAAAAGAAACAAAAACTGTAACACCCGTTCCGAGCATGCACGTGCATTGCATATGACATTTAATTTTATGTTGCATAGGTCATGCTAATTGTTAGACTTGTTGTGTTATCGTTCACATATCATTCATAAATTGTTTAGCGATACATGATTAAGTTTGAGGGCTTAATTAAGTTAATTAAAAAGGGATTGGTCTTGGTAGGGAGAATGAAGGGTTAAGATGAGTTTTGACATATTAGAACCCATACACCCAACCTCATGGGATAATTATTCCCTAATAAACCTTCTACGGTATTCTACACCATTCCACCCCTCCACCATTTTATTTTGTATCACGCAGAGAGAGAGAGAGAGAGAGAGAGAGAGAGAGGGAGAGAGAGAGAGAGTGAGTGAGAAGAAGAAGAAGAAGAAGGGGAAAGAATTGGGGAAATTAATTGAAGGTAAACCCTATCTTATACCTAAATTATGTTTTGGGTATTGATCAAACATGTTTATACCTGCATATTCATGTAATTTAAACCCTAATCAGGTTATAGGAGAATGGATTTTGTGTAGTTAAAGTAGTTTAGAACAAAAATTGCTTGGTTTGGAATTCTGTAGAATTGGAGAATTCATGTTTGCCTGATTTTGGGGAATTTTATTGAGATAGTTCGAAAGTTCTGAAATTTCTAGGAATTTTTCTGAGAGTTCCTTTATGAGTTTTCTATCTACAGTAAAAATTTCAGAATCTAGTTCAAAGTATTGAGCTCTATAGAAATTTTTTAACCTAGCATCACTCAAATTCGGAATTGAGCAGTCAGCACCGACGCAAGTTGGAAAAACAGTCATATCTCCTAGCTCGAGACTCGAAATCACATTCCGCTTGTTTTGCTAGCAACTAGACTTATAGAGCTTTCCAACGGTGCAACCCGTGCGCTGTGGTTTTGCCTGAGCAACAAACAGATTTGCTGTTTAAGTTGACCCAAAATCTGTCTCTGCACCAGTTTTAGTATTTGTTAAGTTATAATCGCGAGGCCGTAGTAAGGTTACCCGAACTCCGTTTTTTATGAATGACCTGTCGATTCGAAGAGGAAGAAGTTTACTTTTCAATGGTTAAAGTGTCTATCTTCAATTCACGATTATGTTTCGGATACGGTCAGAACAGTACATGTTGGTCATGGTCTAAGCCTTATTCTTGGGAATTCTTGTATCAAATCTCATTGAATCATCTTTTGAGCATTGAAGCACATCACCCATCATTTTTATTGCATTGGTCTCATGTAGTATCATACTAGGGATGGAGATTAAAAAAAAAAGATCATATGCTAGACTTATTGATGCATTTTACTTGCATTTTAACATGAGTTGGTGTATGAAATATACTAAGTGTAGTGTCATTCATATTCTAGGATCGGGGGACGAGTCTCCACCTCAAGGTTGAGAAGGAGGCGTTTCGCTTTTGTCTTTTGGATCTCTAAGGTGAGTGTGCTTTTTCATTGAAGAGGCTAGCTAAAAATAAACTTATATTTTTTTTTGCAAATGATGGGAATTTTTGACGGTTGTGGATATGGATCAAGTTGCTTGAAAGATGATTTTATTTCAAGAGCATGCCATAGTTGTATTATTGGTTAGAATTGTTTTCTTCTTGATGTACACAAGAAGGGTATAAATTGTCTATTTGATGTACACAAACAGGGTATAAATTGTTGGAATTACTCTGTTCACAGGGTCACGGTACCGTCATAACTCCTGGTTGCGAGGGAAGCAACCCTATGGTTTCTTGAAATATTGTTGCTTACTTAATGGTTTGTGAAAAAAAGTATGTTTCTTTCTAATTATGATTAGAAGCATAACTCGATCCATATTTGTTTGTGTAAATTGTTTTATGCTTTCCGCTTGAATGAAGTAGTAACACTCACAATCCTTTCAGGTAATTGAAGTAGAGTTTTGGTCCACTACTGGTCTGACAGGCTGTAGGAGCGAGGACGAGGGTCGACTTGGTGTCCTCTTGGCATAGTTCATATTTTGACATAATTTTTTGGAGAGTTGTAGTAACATTTGTGAATGCAACTCATCTTGTAAAGTTCTCTTGTAAATTTTAGTTTGGAAGCCGGTTGTAATATACTTAGTTGAGATTGTCTTGCGTTTATGGAATGAATTTTATTAAGGTTGATATTAAGCTTTCATTAAGACTGATCATGTTAATCCTTCTAGAGCGGGTCATTACAAAATCAATCACAAAGAGCATGAGAAACAGAATCTCACGTCAAAAGGGATATATAGACCTCCATACAATCGCCAAATCAAACCTGCAAAAGGGAAAAGCCCAAAATTAGTTGGCCATACTTTTTTAGTGGGTCATGACTCATGCTAACTGTTAACAAAAACATAAATCTCACAGGAGAGTACATTTAGTAATCTTGCATCACAAAAACATAAATAAAGCTCATTCCAACGTCAGAGACAAAGCTCCAACCCAAGACACCAACCAAAGTCACTCAAACCAAAAGGGAGAAAAACAAACATGATAAAACATAGTTTGCCACTATTTTTGTTTCTAAAAAATGGTTTTCGGTTACCACTTTTTGATAATTATTGATTGTGAAAAGAAGCTAGAAAGAGTCATGTGACTGCAGGTGTTTATGATACAACTGTAGCATCTTTATGCTCTGATTTCATTCGTAATGTAGAGAAATCAGTCAACTTGGTAAAAAAAATAACAATATTAATGCTTAAAGGTAAAAATGCAAACCAAAAAACAACGTATTATTCGAACCACTAAAGTTCCACAACAAATAATTATGAATCGAAACACTTGAATGCTACAGCATATCCAATGTAACACATGCTCCACCAGAGCAATTAACATCCAAATATATGTCTTCATCATCCTAATAGGGAAGTAGAACTCCAATTTAATTAATGCTTAATCAAAATTACGGGAAAACTTGATTTTGTCAATCCCCTCAAACAAATTGTACCACCAGCTTTAATCTCTAAAGAGAACAATACAGTACACATGCACGGTATAACTTAACTAACACAATTATACATCATATCTCAAATTGAATTCAACTAATGCACGACCAAATAGAAATCGCAAATCTCAGGAATTGCAAATCTGGAATTGTGACAAATCCAAAATAAATATGCACCCCAAACCTGTGGCAAGCAAAGTTGCAGATGCACGACAGGAGGAGTGGTAAGAAGGGCTGACTATTGCCCTTTTTTTGGGGATCGATGGAGCTTCCACCGTGTGTAAATAGAATCGGCAAGTTTGGGTAGTTATCACCATCAAAAGAGAATTTGGTTCACACCTGAAAGAAATAGACACATAGGCACATTAATTTAACCAAGCACTTGTAAACTTGAAGTCAAACTTTAACCAAGAACATCCAAAATAAAAACCAAAGCAATGAAAGAAGAACCAATCTATGGGTGCTCCGACAAGGAGAGGAAGAGATGGGGGTATAGGCAACAAATGTCATTGCAGCGGTGAAAGTGGCTTAGGACAACTAATGTTTGGGAATGAAAAAGATCAAACTAATTCCCATCATAATCAGAAAAAGGAACCAAAAGGAAGTCAATAATTGGAGGACCTTCATATCGAGCACAACTAATGTTTGGGGATGAAAAATGATTTACATATCTAATAGGGAGAATTTGCAATTCCTTCGAATGAAATTAGCAAAAGGGAACCAAGCAAGCAAGTTCATTTGCAATTAGTGACTTTGCTCAAACCTACCTCAGTGTACGTGTTCATTTTTGTTTCATTATTATCTTTTTGGTGTAGGTAGACTTAATTTGCTCGTGCTTTTTTTTATATACATACAAGTATCTATAATATCGGGAGAGAAAGACCTAATTGAGTAACTGAAGTGAACTACGTTTGTAATGTATAGACTGGAGAGAGGAGCCATTTCCTAGTCCTTTAGCAGAATCATATCAGGTTCCATTGGATTGGAATTCCTACACAATTAATAATCAACTCATGGATCTCGTATAAATGCACAAAGGTCATAGAGTAATATATACTTAGTAATACCTATGTGTGCGTGAATATGAGAGAGAGAGAGAGAGAGAGAGAGAGAGAGAGAGAGAGTAAGCAAAATCCAGAGTAATCATCTAAGGTTTATAAGCCCCAATATCATATTCTAGCCTTTAATTGCAAAATCCAAACCTCTGATTCTATGGTCTTTAGACCTTTATGCAAGCAATATGAGAGAGAGAGAGAGAGAAAAAGAGAGAGAGAGACAGAGAGAGAGAGAGCAAAATCTAGAGTAATCATCTAAGGTTTATAAGCCCCAATATCATATTCTAGCCTCTAATCGTAAAATCCAAACCTCTGATTCTATGGTCTTTAGACCTTCATGCAAGCAATCTTCTTTTTTCACTAAGCTTGAAGTGAGTCCGCCCAATCTACAAGCAAAGACAGGATTAGATGCAAACAAATATACAACTATTAGGTGCAACATCATACATTCCATTTAGGATGACATAGAATTGGTGTGCGCTGTCTAATAGCTCCAAATGCCCAATTTCTGATATCTAAATGTTGTCAAAATAGCATTTCTTATATTCGTTTTCATATTAACTTTTTTTTTCTAATCATCTACTCTACTTACATTTGGTGCTTTATTTGGCTAAAGCGACTCTATAAGAGTAATGAAGGGATGTGAGCAAAGACGAAACCAAGTTCTGCCCCTGCGTTTACGAAATCCTGGTTCCATCCCTAGATGTGAGCCATGGCAAAAGAAAGCACATGAATAGGGAAATTCAACCTTGACCCTGAATAATTTGTCATGCTATTGTGCCAATCACGATCTGATCAGGAGGGACCCCTAATTTGGATAGCAAGGTGGATTTGGCTAACCACTCACACATGATAGCTCTGGACAAAAGTGACGTCAATTAACATACCAACACCAATACATAATCAAACAAACCCAATAAACTAACTGAGCCATACTAATCAGTCAATTATGCAAACCTTATAGCATTCAAGTATGTACGAACAATCATTCAAAATAGGGGGATATAATTGTGGAACGTAGATAGAAGACGAACACACTTACTTAGCATTGAGGTTGAAACCATGGCAGTAGTAACAGAGGGCGATTCTGTGGAAACCCTAGACGGAGCCACAAGCCTTGTTTAGAAAACCAAAAAAAAAAGTTTTTATCACTCCATGCCATCACAATTACAAGGCATAAGGGAAACAATTACAGGGCATAAGGGAAAAACTACCATGCCACTCCATTTGCCACATTTTCCAAGTTTTCTTGAAAAAAAGTAAAGAAACAAAGTTTGATTGAGTAATGTAAACAAACACTTGGAGGGCAACACAAATATAGAGTCCTCCAAAGTTTGATTGAGTAATAGAGTCCGGGGAATAGTCATAGATAATCATTTTTTCCCCAACAGAATAGTCACCACCTCAACTCCTCTTCCTGCCTCCAACACAACCAATCAACTATTGTTACTTGAATTTTTTTGGATGAAAAATCAAGACAATAAAACCCTGTATCATATTTCATAAAGCAATCCTACGTTACAGAAATAGCTCTATTACATGGAGTACATTGACTTGGGGCGAGCTACTTTAGGGTTGGCGGGTCATGGAGTACGTTGACCTGGGCATCAATGCTGCCACTTAATCATACCTGAAATCACTACATTAATTACATTCACGCTCTATTTTTTTCCGTTTCCTAGCAAATCCCCACCCTATAATCAATGGAGATAAAAATAAAAAAAACAAAAAAAAAAACAGGACTGAATCAAGCATTCAAAATCAAATCAAATCACACAAAAAAAACATATAGAAAACTGAAATCGAACAAAAGTTCTTATAGAAAATCGCACAGCAATAACAAAGATGTTTGGCTCAGAAATCATACATCAAGAACAAAGATCAAAAGAGAGATCAGTGAGAGAGAGAGAGGGAGACTGTGTGTGTGAGTGTGAGAGAGAGAGAGTACCTGTCACTTTAGCGGTGAGAAAGGCAGTCGTGTACTGTGGGTGTGTTGGTTAAAAGAGAAGAGACAGAGCCGGAGATAGAGGTCTTGAGATGGAAGGCGTTTGTTGTGAATCTTCTACTACCAGGAGGGAGAGAGAGAGAGAGAGAGAGAGAGAGAGACTTGAATTTTGAATCCAGAATTTGGGGCTTTTAAATTCAGGAGTGAGAGTCTGATAAAAAAGAAGAAGAATTCAGAAGTGAGAGAGAGATTCAACCGTGAGAGATTCACAGTCTCGATATTTGTCATAAAAATCCCACTTATTTACCAATTTGCCATTCAAAAGTTAGTTTGTGAGAAGGATATTTTTTGGACCATTGAATGTGTAAAATTGGAGGGTTGAGATTGGAAGAAAAAGAATATTATTTAGAGATCCTTGAAAACCCCCCCTTCCCTTGTTATATAGATTTTTTGGACCAATGAATGTGTAGAATTGGAGGGTTGAGATTGGAAGAAAAGGAATATTCTTTAGGGATCTTTGAAAAACTCCTCTTCCCTTGTTATACCCAACTTTTGACGATGGGAGAGGAGGAATCAATCTATGTCTTCAGATCTAGTTTCCCCTTCCCCTTCTCTAACTAAACCGTTTGCCATTCATCACCGCTCCTCTTGCCACCGGTGGCTTCTTGCGTCATTGCCTTTAAAGCTTTGATCGGTAGGGGGTTAGATAAGAGAAAGGCTGCTCAATGACGGAGGGGAGTATATGTTTTATTTTGTTTTGTTTTTGTCTGGATCCAATCCAATTTCAGTCCGAATTTAGTTCGATTTCTTTCTGAATTTAATCCGGTGGGTTGTTGATTTCCATCAATTTTTGATGTTGTCTTTGATATGGAGCTTTGCCATCCCAAGGCATCTGGTGTCTGGGTACTATAGCTCCTCTTATGCCGATCCTTATTGATAACGGTGTAGAATGAGCGATGGCTCTTGCTTAGGCGTTAGATATCAATTTCGTCTCTTTGCTTTTCCTGTATGTCGTTAGCTTTAGGGTTTGGCTGCGGCTCTGTATCTCTGTATTCGGGTGGGAATCTGTTACTGTGTTTGATCTGTATTCCGATAATAATCTGTAGATGCCGTATGACTTTGATAAATGAGTATGCTTCTTCCGTTGACCAAAAAAAAAAAATCATATGGGAATTCGATTTTCAATCAACTTATATTTTAGATAATAAGTTTAGTAAATTGATTTTTGCACTCCAATTTTAGTAATTGACACTCCACTTTGTGTCTTGATCAATCATGTGAGCTTACAAAACACAAAGTATAGTGCCGCTAGCTAAAAATGAAGTGTCAAAATCACTTCCCTAAGTTTACTTTATATATCTTAAAAAATAATCAATTCGGGACATTGGCGTTAAATTATCCCAAATGGCGTCATCCTAAATTGGGATACCATGGCAGAAAGAAGCTTCTTCTTCTTCTTCTTCTTTTTTTACCTTCCTCCTCTTTTCGTGTATGGATTTTTCCCTTTCTTTTTTATAGGAAGTTAAAGGGATTGTTTCCTAAGAAAATTCAATATAACGATCGGAAAAATATGAGAAAATCTTCAATACACACCACTTTAAGGTATGTACCATATGCACCATTGTGTGGTGCATACTGTGCCATCTCATAAAAAATTACATGCAGAACTGGTCGTTCATAATATTTTATTTCATATCATAACTTTTATACTAAAAATTTATAACTTTTAATCAATATCGTAACTTTTACGATAACATTTTTAGTGCATATCGTAACATTTAATGTTATGAAAAAATTCATAACATTTTTTCTAAAAATCACAACTTTTTAGTGTATATCGTAACTTTTACGCTAATCAGTCGTAACTTTTTAGCAATAGATTCATAACATTTTGGTGTGTTTCGAAACTTCATAAAAAAAATTGTAACATTTTCAACAATACAGTTTGTAACATTTTCAACAATATAGTTTGTAATTTTTACATTACGAATTATAACATTTTGGTCTGTTTCGTAACTTTTTAACTAAAATCTCAATTAGTATTTAATAATGTATAATTAATTGTGCAATCAACCAGTTAATCAAATATGTAATCTATTATGTTAATATTCAAAACATAGACATCAAATTCAAGATATTGGACACCAAGGCTGCAAGGGTGGGTATTGCATTTCTTTCAGCTCTATAATTTTGGCTTTATTTGTTTGGGAAGTGTATTTGTTTGTTACTAAGGTACATTAATTCTCAGGCCTTATTTCATAATTTGGTTGGTGATACGTTACATTAGTTTTTCATTTTCTTACTAGAAATCACATCGACTTGCGAACTTGGTAAACCACGCCAAATTTGTTTGAGAAATTCCATGTTAGAAAAGTGTTGTTTTTTTAAAATTTGAAAGGGAAGAAAAAAAGACTTTTTTTAACATGGTGGTTTTCCTTTTTCTAATTTGCTCTTTTTGAAAACAAAATACGGGGTCACCAAAGTTGGGCACAAAGTCTTTTTTTTTTATTTTTTTATCATTACCCCAAATGATAGTGTGGCCAAATGAAGGTGAGAATTTTAATTTTCCCTGTATATTACTACATGCTCTCATAGTAACTCTGACCTTAAAAAAATGGGCCAAGGAAAGAAGATACATTTTTTATGACCCACATTATCATTACCCCAAAAGGCTTTCGTCCAATTGAAATATTAAAGTGTTGGAATGAGATTTTTAGGTATCATTTTCTATTTCCGGTCGTAACTCTTTTACTACTTATATCCAATTAGTTTAAAGAGGCTTTCGTCCAATTTTTCTTTTCTTTTTCTTCCAATCTGGTTTGTGATGTTTTTTTTATTTGTCATTTTCCTTGCATTAGGCATTTTTCAACTGTTAGTCAATGGAAGGCAACACATGTGAGCAACGGAGAAGAAGATTCACATGTATCACTCTTTGGTGTGTCTTTCAAAGACGTTATGAGTATTTCTCTCAATGGATGTCATAGATTTTTAAGGGTACATTGCAACTTGATGGAATCTAATACTATCGGATTTATGTGTTGTAACCTTGATTTCATGGCTTTTTATTTTAGACTTCCTAATTTGAAAAGATCTTTATCATGGATGACATTACGAATTCTGTACAAGTAAGTCCATTTTCTAAGGAAATCTCTCTCTCTCTAACCCTAAAAAAGCCGCCCCCTATCTCTCTCCTTCCCCTCCCCCTAGGGTTTTATGCCTCAATGGGTGACGGGAGGGGAGGGTGTAAGTCAAAAAGCAACCCAAGAGGCGGGGTTAATTGAGTGTCACACTAACTTTCTACAATTTAAAAACTAAGTGTATGACAAAAATAAATCAGCACAGCAACGGAATGGAGCTAACTCAGAACAATCAACAACACAGTAGTAACAGAAAACAAATGAGCAGATTTTAGGGCTTTAATTTCGACTATTCAACCAATTATGCAAGCTATTCTACTCCAAGTGTGATTTCAAAATTATATCAATTTTCTGATGCAATATAGATATGCAAAAACTGAAAGTAAAAGAGCAAGGGAAATAGAAATCAAACACGAAGATTTATAGTGGTTTGGTCTGCAACTTCACGGCCTACTCCATTCCCCAAGTGTCCTACTCGGAAATTGCTGCACTATCTCCAATAGTTGTTACAAACCTCTAGCTTCGCGGGTGCTAAAGAACCTTACAATGAGCGATTACTCCGAATCCACTCCCAACTAGCTAAGACTCTAGTGTTAGTCACACCTAAACCCAAATGATTTTTCTACCCAAAAATCACTCACAAAAACGGTTTCAATCTCAGACAAGGGTGTGAAATCCCTTTTACAATAAGGTTCAAAGATAACACTCAACCTAGTGTAAAATAAGCAAGATGAAGCTCTCAATATTATTGAAAGATTTTCAAGAGATAGCTAACTGTAATGTTCTTCGAGAGTTGTATGTTTCTGCACTTGTTTTTGTTCTCCTTTTTAATGTGGAATCCCCAATTAAACATTGAAATCTTTTCCTCTTAGCTGTTGCACAAAATCAACCCCATAATCTTTCCATCTCCAATCTTCCAGCAACAAGATTTCTTCTTTCCTTTACGAGCCCTTCCAGCCATTAGAAAATAAGGAGAGATTTTCCTTAATCTCATTCCTTCTTCAATTTCCTTGACTATTGGAGATAGGAATTGTGAAGGTCTTTCCTTTTGTATCTTCAATCGACCCATGCAAATCCTCTTCAATGTTGTTCTATACTTTCTTTCCTTCTATCGCGGCATCGCTTCTTTCTTTCACAGAAACGTAGAACCCTAGGAAAGAAAAATAATTCCGTGCACCTACCACATCTTCTAATCTTTTAGATAATAAGGAATTGTTACATAAGTCCCTTAAAAATCAAGGAATAACATAATTAGCCCAATAAGAATATATTTCACCAATGAGGCCAAATTGACTAATGCAATTCCATTTAGGTTCTGTTTGTTATCATCAAAATCTAAAACCATGGGGCTAACAGTCTCCCCCTTTTTGATGATGAAAACATTGCAACCATAATATTCAATAGAAGGAACTGAGAGCAAGAATAAAAAGAGAGAAGATGACTCCCCTTTAATTGATGCATTATTTGCTTGAATTCAATCGCTTTCAATTTGCTCCCCATAAATTTATACTGCCTTTGCTTGAGCTTTCTTATTTTCTCTAGCTTCTTTTTATCTTTCCCAATACTTCTCCCCCTTTAGCGTCAACAAAAAGATCGTGGAATAAACCTATTTTTCAAGAAAACAACTAGATAGAGAAGTGTGAAATTCTATTAATCAATGCCTCAAAAATTGTTATCCCAATGAAGATTATACGCATCTCATTCCAAAAACATGATCAGTCAAGCTCTAGAATCTTGAAGCACTTGTTTTCTCCACAACTTAAGCCAAACTAAGAAAGACATTAGTACTCTTAAAAAGCCATATCGAGTGCAGGTCATATGTACCACGGAGAGAGAGAGTAACAAAAAAATGAGATCAAGGGCCATAAAAAATGAGATCAAGAATATCAACAAAGATTGGACATACCAAGTTCTCTTCTTATGCTGCAAAATCTATCCTCGCTAAGAGGCTTCGTGAAAATATCAGCATGTTGATTATCCGTTCACCCAAAATCAATAACAATATCTTCTCTTTGAACATGATCTCTAGTAAAGTGATGTCTAATATCAATATGTTTGGTTCTAGAGTGCTGAATTGGATTCTTAGTCAAATTTATAGCGCTAGTATTATCGCATTTAATAGGAATATGATCAAAGAATAAACCAAAATTCTCTAACTGTTGTTTCATCCATAAAACTTATGCACAACAACTTCCAACAGCGACATATTCAGCTTTAGTAGTAGATAAAGCAACAGAATGTTATTTTTTACTAAACCAAGAAACAAGAAAATGTCCAAGAAATAGACATGTATCACGAGTGCTTTTTCTATCAATTGTACAACCAGCAAAAATCGCATCCGAATATCCAAGTAAATCAATAGAAGTGCCTTTAGGATACCACAACCCTAAATTTGGAGTACCAATCAAGTATTTGAAAATTCTTTTAACATCAAGGTAGTGTGATTCTTTAGGAGAGGATTGAAATCGAGCACATAGACACACACTAAACATAATGTCCTCCAGTAGACTAGATGTTAAGTAAAGAAGAGATCCAATCTTACCTCTGTATTTCTTTTCATCAAAAGGCTTACCCATTTCATCTTTATCGAGTTTAGTAGAAGTACCCATTGGCTTCACTTTTTCCATGTCAAACCTCTTCAATAGGTCTTTGATATATTTGGATTGATTGATAAAAATACCATTAGCTAATTGCTTTATTTGGAGTCCAAAGAAGTAGGTGAATTCACCCATCATGCTCATTTTGAATTTGCCTTGCATACACTTTGCAAAATCCTCGCACAAACTTTCATTAGTACCACCAAAAATAGTATCATCAACGTATATTTGAACAAGTATATCATGATCTTTGGTTTTTATGAAAAGAGTAGTGTCAATTTTCCTTTTGAAAAACCATTTTCAATCAAAAATTTGCTTAAACGATCATACCATGCCCTAGGTGCTTGCTTTAAACCATAAAGAGCTTTGGAGAGTTTAAAAACATGATCTGGAAACTCATGATTTTGAAAATTAGGGGGTTATTTGACAAAAACTCTTCGGAGATACAACCATTTAGAAATGCACTCTTTACATCCATTTGAAAAAGTTTGAAATTTTTGAAACATGCGAATGCAAGTAACATTCTAATAGCTTCTAGTCTAGCAACAGGCACGAAAGTTTCATCAAAATCTATGCCTTCCTCTTGATTGTAACCTTGGGCTACGAGTCAGGCCTTATTTCTAACAACTACACCGGATTCATCCATTTTATTCCTAAACACCCATTTAATATCAATGACAAAGATATTTTTAGGTTTAGGGACCAAAGTCCATACCTGGTTCCTTTCAAATTGTTTGAGTTCTTCTTGCATAGCAAGAATCCAACTCTCATCTTTTTCAACTTCAATAAAAGATTTAGGCTCCATTTGAGATAAGAAAGCAAGATTATTGCATATATTCCGGAGAGAAGATCGAGTCATCATACTTTGAGATGGATCACCTATAATTTGTTGTTTGAATTGATCGCGAGCATATCTCCATTCTCTTGGAACAGTATCAACATCTCTATGTTATGGTGTAATGGAAATCAATTCATTCACTTGCTCAGCAGCAGTTGAGTTGACTCCATTTTCCTGTTCTATTGCAATTGAGCTGACTCCATTAGCATTGTCAACACTTGCTGAAATTGAGTTTGGTGCAGTTTCCACATGGATTTCATTTTTTACTGAAATTTCTCGTGGCATCTCATCATCTATGCTGTCAATACGAGCAAAATTCTTCGAAGAAATATGGCCAGTCTCATCAAATGCAACATGGACAGATTCTTCGACAACTAATATTCTTTTATTGAAAACTCTATATGCCTTGCTAGATGTGGAATAACCAACAAATATGCCTTCATCGGATCTAGCATCAAACTTACCCAAATCATCCATGTCATTATTATGAACAAAACATTTGTAGCCAAATGCACGAAAGTGACTAATATTAGGCTTTCTACCTTTCCAAAGTTCATATGGAGTCTTATTCAGAATAGGCCTAATCATAACACGATTCATAACATAGCATGTAGTATTAACGGCCTTTGCCCAAAAATATCTAGGTAGATTTCTATCACATAACATTGTTCTTGTCTTATCTTTCAAGGTCCTATTTTTTCTTTCAACTACACCATTCTGTTGAGGAGTTCTAGGAGCAGAAAAGTTATGATCAATATCAAATTCATCACAAAACAATTTATACTTGCTATTTTCAAGTTCTCTACCATGATCACTTCTAATGCTAGATATGAGAAAACCTTTTCCGTTTTAAACTTTTCTACACAACTTAGTAAAAGCAGGAAAAGCTTCATCTTTATGTGCAAGAAACATAACCTAAGAAAATCTAGAGTAATTATCAACAATAACAAGAGCATAATGTTTACCACCAAGGTTAACAATTCTAGTAGATCCAAACAAGTCCATATGCAAAAGTTGTAATAGTCTAGTTGTAGAAATAATATTCTTAACTGAAAAAGAAGTTCTAGTTTGTTTTTCCATTTGACATGCATCGCAAAGTCTTATCTTTTTCAAACTTCATCTTAGGAAGACCGTCAACAAATTCGTTATTAGAAAGTTTTGAAATCAAATGCATGTTAGCATGTGCAAGTCTCTTATGCCATAACCAACTATTCTCATCCAAAGTAGTCAAACATTTATCATCATTGGAAGATAGAGAATGAGCATAAATAATGTAAACATTGTCATGTCTAGCACCAAAAAAAATTGTTTTCTTTTCTGCAATATTTTCTATGATGCATTGTGATTTAAAAAATAACTCTATCACCCCTATCACATAATTGTTTGATACTTAAAAGATTATGTCTCAAGCCATCAACAAGAAGCACATTTTCAATAGAGGGAAAGGGATCCTTATCGATATTTTCAATACCTATGATTTTACCTTTGTTGTTGTCACCAAATGTTATGAACCACTTTCTTTAGATGATAAAGAACTAAATAGCTTTGCATTGCCGGTCATGTACCTTGAGCATCCACTATCCAAGAACCACATTTCATTCTTTGCCTTTGTGCTCAAGCATACCTGCAAAGTGATTTATACATTGGTCTTTGGTACCCATACTTGTTTGGGTCCTTGAAGTTTAGTGACAGTAATTTTTTGAACCCATACCTTTTTTGTTCCAACATAGGTATTTCTTTTCATCGGACATGAATGTAAAATATGACCTTTCTTACCACAATAGTTGCAAGTAGTAAAAGGACAAGTTGAAGAAGTTGCTTTCACAAAGAAATTTTGATAAGTCTTTTGCTTTTTGGTGCTATCAAAACCTAATCCAACTTTATCGAAAATGCATCTTTGATTTCCTAGAATAACATCCAAAGCATCTCTCCCTTTAACAAACTTAGACAAAGTAGTTTTCAAGTTTTCAACTTCTTTTTTCAAATTTTCATTTTCAAGATCCAAATCAGAAATTTTGTTTTACTTTCTCTTTTAAAGCTTTATTCTCTCCTTTTAAAAAAATCAATTTCAGTGAGAAGTGAAAAGCTATAAATTTTAAGTAAACTGATTTTAGAGGCCAACTTCTTAAATTCAGCATGCAATTCTTCAAACGCATTTAACAATTCATCATAAGTAAAATCATCAGATTTCTCAAGAGAGTTTACCTCGCTGTTTTCATGAGCCATTAAGCATAGGTTGGCTTGTTCGTTGTCGTCATCTGAACCACTTTCATCGCTGCTATTGCCCCACGCAGCAAGTGCTCTTCTTTTTGCCTTCTTGCTAAAATCTTTGGCTTGAGGGCATTCAGACTTGACATGTCCTGGTTTCTTACACTCATAGCATATAATCGAGTCTCTCTTGTTCTCACTTTTGGTTCCATCCTTCTTAAAAACTTCTTGCCATTTTCTTTTCTCTTTCTCATGAACTTTTTGATGTAATCAAGGCTATTTCTTCATCACTACATCTTGAATCCGAATCATCTCCATCATCATTCTTTGAACTTGAGGTAGAGCATTTGAGTGCTATGACCTTCTTCTGGCCTTGATCTTCTTCCACATTCATTGTGATTTTGTGAGCCATAAAAGAACCCAACAACTCATCAAGGCTGTAATTTGTAATGTCTCGTTTGGCCTCGATGATTGCCATCACTTTGGGCTCCCATTGCTTTGGTAATGACCTGAGAATCTTTCTCATAAGCTCAACATTAGAGTCAAACTTTCCAAGAGACTTCAAGTCATTAATAATATCAGTAAAGCGTGTAAACATGCTAGAGATGGATTAATCAGGCTTCATTTTGAACAATTCATACTTATGCACAAGCATGTCAATTTTTGATTCCTTAACCTGACTAGTACCTTCATGTGTGACTTCTAGCTTATCCCAAATTTTCTTAGCAGATTCACATGCAGAGACTCTATTAAACTCAGTGGGTTCTAATGCACAATATAGAAGATTCATAGCCTTAGCATTTAGTTCAATTCTAGTAATATCATTAGCATTCCATTCCTTTTCCTCTTTAGGAACTAGAACTCCATCTACGGTTTTGGTAGGACGGTGCGGCCCATCAATAATTACTTTCCACAACTTGTAGTTAGTTTGAATATGAATATGCATTCTAGCCTTCCAATAATTGTAGTTAGACCTACTAAATAAAGGAGGTCTATTGCTCGATTGGCCCTCGGGAAAGAAGGTGCCATAGAGGGTTGCCATAGATCTTACCCTCAGATGATTAAGTCAAAAATAGTTAGAGCACCGCTCTAATACCAATTGTTGGTCCAAAATCAACCAGAGCACCGCTCTAATACCAATTGTTGGTCCAAAAGCAACCCGGGGGGGGGGGGGGGGGGGGGGGGGGGGGGTGTGAATTGGGTCTCACACTGACTTTCTACAATTTAAAAACTAAGTGCACGACAAAAATAAATTAGCACAGTAGTAGGATGGAGCTAACTCAGAACAATCAACAACACATTAGTAACAAAAAACACTAATGAGAAGATTTTAGGGCTTTAATATCGACTATTCAACCAATTATGCAAGCTATTCTACTCCAAGTGTAATTTCAAAAATATATCAATTTTCTTATGCAATATAGATATGCAAAAATTGAAAGTAAAAGAGTAAGGGAAAGAGAAATCAAACACGAAGATTTTATAGTGGTTCGGTCCGCAACGTCATGGCCTACTCCACTCCCCAAGTGTCCTACTCGGGAATTGCTGCACTATCTCCAATAGTTGTTACAAACCTCTAGCTACGCGGGTGCTAGAGAATCTTACAACGACCAATTACTCCGAATCCACTCCCAACTAGCTATGACTCCGGTGCTAGCCACACCTAAACCCAAATGATTTTTCTACCCAAAAATCAGTCACAAAAACGGTTTCAATCTCAGACAAGGGTGTGAAATCCCTTTTACAATAAGGTTCAAAGATAACACTCAACCTAGTGTAGAATAAGCAAGATGAAGCTCTCAATATGATTGACAGATTTTCAAGAGATAGCCTATTGTGATGTTCTTCGAGAGTTGTATGTTTCTACACTTGTTCTTGTTCTCCTTTTTAACGTGGAATCCCCAATTGAACATTGAAATCTTTTCCTCTTAGCCATTGCACAAAATCAGCCCCATAATCTTTTCATCTCTAATCTTCCAACAACAAGATTTCTTCCTTCCAACCATTAGAAAATAAGGAGAGATTTTCCTTAATCTCATTCCTTCTTCAATTTCCTTGACTATTGGAGATAGGATTTGTGAAGGCCTTTCCTTTTGTATCTTCAATCGACCCATGCCAATCCTCTTCAATGTTGTTCTATACTTTCCTTTCCTTCTATCGCGGCATCGCCTTTTTCTTTTACAGAAACGTAGAACCCTAGGAAAGAAAATAATTCCCTGCACCTACCACATCTTCTAATCTTTTATACAAGAAGGAATTGTTACATAAGTCCCTTAAAAATCAAGGAATAACACAATTAACCCAATAAGAATATATTTCACCAATGAGGCCAAATTGACTAAAGCAATTCCAATTAGGTTATGTTTGTTATCATGCATCAAAATCTAAAACCATGGGGTTAACAGAGGGATTTATGCCGTTCATGGGATTTTTCAATCTCCCAATTCTAGATCTCGGAGGTTTTCTCTCTTTTCCCCTTCACCCCCATCCTCCTCCTCTTCAAACCACCATCCACTGCCCCTCCTCCGCCGTGCAGTCTGACGGCTTTTGGATGTAGTGCCTTGCAGATCGTGGTTGCCAGAGATGTCCTCCTCCCGCTGGAGTGGGAGATATAGGTGGGTGGAAGAAGTCTACTCCGGTACAGCGGACTCTATCCGATTCTGTTATCGGTTTTTCTCTTTTTTTCTGGTTCTTTTCTTTGGTATCCCCTGTGTGAGATTTCTCCATGTATGTGGGGCTTCTATCACCCCTATGTGGGTGTTCTTGTTTATTTTCTACAGTGCTTGTTTGGAGCGATGAGTTTAGTTGGAGTTGGGTGTAGTTTTTGAACTGAGTCCCTTCCTATTTGGTTTCTTGATCCCTTTGTTAAGAAATAGAGTTTCCTCTTGATGTACTAATGTACTATTTCTTGGATCTATAATATCACCTGCTATCATGTTATCGTTATGGCCCAAAAAAAAAAAAAAGGCCCTGTTCTAATCTTTTAGATTCGGACAAGCATCTTTATCATCTTTAACGCATGTGCTCCCTCCACATAGATTACTAATTCTTCGGAATGGGGCTGTTAATGATATCATGGGCCAAACTACAATAAATCATTTATTTCTCTTTTTTCTGCTTGTTTTTTTTTTCAATTTTCCTACATCTTTTGATAATATTTTAAATTTCAGTTGCGTCGAGCACGGAACATGGGTATTGTTATCCGTGATGGACCCTCAAATGACATATGTTGGTGAAGGTAAACTCACTGAAGCGCCATTCGTTTTTATAAGTTGCATCAGCTAACCAGTAACAGATACCGAGTTGATTGGAGCTTGAAGTTTAAAAAGTCTACAATTTTGTTATTAGTGATTCAATAGAAATAAAATTATATTTTTATATTCAATTGAAGAGCTGATTATGTTTTGCCTTTTCCTCTTGAAAATAAGTAAACTTGATGAATAAAAGTTAGATGTTGCTATATTATCATTAAGTTTAATTACTGGTTTTGTATTCTTACATTCTAAAGCTTGATTTATTTTTTAAGCCCATAAAGTGGATTTTGTCATAACATTTGGGTTTTGTCGGTTATGGTCAGTAGTTGGTAGAGTGGTCGAACAGGCTATGAATTTAAATGGCTGGAGTTAAGTGCCTTCAAGCACGGACACTACAACTGTTAGTTTGTTTACGTGCGATAAGTGCCATTGTTTTTGTTTTTTGCGTAGTTGAAATTTTGAGAATGGAGCCTTGGCCTTCAAGAGGTTAGAGGGACAAAATTGGCTAATGAGTTGAATACCAATTTAGAGTTGTCCCTTCAGATAGGGGCATGCACTAGTACATATATATAACATAACTATATAAAATGATCTAAGCATTAAGGTCTTTAAAATGAATGGCTCAGATTAATCGCCAGACAAAATGTCCGGTCGAGTTAGGGATGGAGAGAAGAGATCGTATATAGTACAACTCCTTCCATCTCAAATTGAATGTCAATTTTTGGTATCCATGCCAATTTCAATTCTTTATATATTTAAATATGAATCTCAAAAAATATACAATATGGATCTTGTTTGATAGTTCTTAATTAGTGTTATTATACAAAATTTTCAAACTCATAAAACACATTATCGATTGAAAAATATAAGTGATGAAAAATGACACGAGTTTCAAAAATTGTATCCATTTTGGGACGGAGGGAGTGATACATTTTTTTTTTTTTTTGATCCGCAGGGAGTGATACATTGGTATAGTGATTAATCTACTCTACTCGGGGGATGGGCCATACCTGGACAAAATTTTCAGCCCAAAAAAGAGAGATTTCAAATCCAATTCAATGAAAATTAAAAATTGTCCACTACACGAGTTGTTACATTTGAGCCTCAAAATATGGGGCTTATTTTTCCTGAAGCTGAACCCAAGCCCTGTCCTGGGTTCGACCTTTAACTAACCCATATCTTGAAGGTCATATTGTATCTGTAACCAATCCGGGGACACCAATGCCGGATATAGATATTTGACTGGGCCATATCCCATGTTTGTTTGAGTTTTGCTTCCCGAATAATAGTTGGCTTGGATATGCTTATCCACCTGGGGCCCGTTTAGATAGCTCCTTGTGAAGGGGATAAGTTAAGGGAAAATGACGATCAATGATATATTTTGATAATTAATACCCGTCAAGAATATGTTGAGAACATTTTTTAATACTAAAAATGTCCTTGACAGATATGAATTATCAAAACACATCCTGAGCCGTCATTTTTCTATAAGTTAAACACCCCCTCTAAGGCTGTGGAGCCAGGCCTTTTACATGGTTTGGGACGCTAAAATGGGGAAGATTTTAGTTTTTTCCCCTCTTGTGTAAGACTCGCCTTATGAGTGGGTTTTGAAGTGTTATTAATCAATACCCTTGGATAAGACCGACATAATATTCCTATCTCCTTCATTTCAACTACAAAATAACATTATCCTCCCATTTTATCCCTCATTCAAACCAAGTATTATTTTTTCCCCTAATTTTTAATACCTCATTCAAACTAACTACTATTTAATCTCTCATCCATAAATATCATATCAATGTGGGTTATCTCTTATTAACCAATACATTCTGCTATTTTATCTCCTTTCATAAACAAGAGCTGTGCTATATGTAACGACCATGGGGGAGGGAAATCGTACCGACGGCCGATCCAAGCCATCCAAATTTTTTTTTAAAAAAAACTGATAGGGCTCTCGCGGGAATCAACGGCATCCGAGATGTGTAGGGTGCTTGATCCGAGCGCCCCTTTTTCATGTATATACACGTATATACATATATACACGAAAAAATAGTGCTCGGATCAAGCACCCTACACACCTCGGATGCCGTTGATTCCCGCGTAGGCCCCATCGATTTTTTTTTTAGAATTTTTTGACGGCACGGATCGACCGTCCGGTGGCCGGATTCGCCCCGCCGGCGGCTGTCGGTACGATTTCCCTCCCCCATGATCGGTACTCATAGCTTTTCTGCATAAACAATACCCTCAATCCTTATCTCGCATTCAAACGAGCCCTGGTGTTATATTTGGACACCCGGCTCCCACGTTACCAAATTAACCCTCTGGCCCCACCAGTTTTCTGTCCCTTCCTTGCACGGAGAGAGTGAGAGAGAAGAAGGCGGCGAGGACTCACGAGGAGAAGAAGAAGAAAGAGATTGACGACGGGGCATTACCAAAAATCAAAACGATCTGATCGAAACCCATTTTATCCTCTCTGTTACCAAAAATGGAAACCCATTGTGCGTCATCATGAAACGATCAAGTGGTATCCCGATCACCGGACGACGAACGCCGAGACATTTTTCATTTGTGATCGAAAAAATGTAGAATAGAAAATCTGGTCTAAAGCATTGAAATGCATGACACCTGGACCATAAAAATCGTAACTTGACCATATATATATGCATAAATTACTTTTATACAGTACACATCTATTTGCTGTTCAAAAAAAGTACACATCCATTTTTATTATGCCCAAAAATAAGTAGCATAAATAATAAAAAAAAGAAAGTATCTAAATGGATGAAGAGTACGTAATTTTGCTACGGTACACACCTTGTATGCCACACTGGCGGCTCTAACAGCCATCCTTTTGGTATTCAGATGAACTCCTTAATTGGCATTTCCATGTAGGGAAGTAATAAAACTTAAGTTTATCCCACTATTATGAACATTTGGCTCCATTTGTTCCAATGTAAAATGTTTTACAATGTAAAATATTTTTCATGTAAAATATTTTTTCAGAAAACAAATTTTAAACTTCTATTTTCTGGTGTTTGATTGACACTTGAAAAATATTTTTAGAAAACAACAAAATAGTGTAGAGAGAGAGAGAGAGAGAGAGAGAGAGTTGGGGGCTTAAACCGCGGTGGAGAGAACTAAAAATATTAGAATTGAGCGTGAGTCAAGACTGATGATCAAGGAAGCTGAGCAGTACTGAGAATTGCAGTAAAAGACAGCGAATTCATTTCGAAAAATAACTTACAGAAGATTTAAGGGTAAATCATTTTCATCCAATTAATGAAAATATTTTTCTCATTTTTACACAACCAAATACCGAAAAATAGAAAATATTTTACGCCCAAACAAATGGAGCCTGCATAAAAAGTTGGATTTTGCCAAGAGGGGATGGAGCCATTTGTGAGTAATTTTAGAACACTCGATCTTTCAAGATCCTTCATTGTTGCAATAGTTCTAAAACTAGCTGATAAAAAAAAAGAGAGAGTCTAAAACTACAATTTTAAACTCGACCCATCAAATTCTTTATATTTGTTTTGATTGGCACCCTACTAAGGTTAGTAAATATTGTGTAACGATTCCATAATTCGTGAGTATCATAGTACAATTCCAAAACTGGTATGCCATAGTGAATTTCTTTTGTTCTATATTTAGAAACATGGCTTACACTCAATATTCGTGAACTCTTTTTACTTTTAAAATTTTCTCTTGTTGAATTTTATCTCATCGCGATGGAACCTGTTTGTGAGAAAATTATGAACCGGAATTGAAGAACACTGCAAAAAGGCATAAAAGTGAAAATAAGAAAGAAGCAAAAAGTTGGAAGATTGCCAAAACATCGATGTTTAGGCTGTTTTGAAGCTTACGTGATCATTGGCTTCAACATGTATACATAGGTTCTGTTTTGGCTTGGATAAGAAAAATGCAAATGGTAAGCCAATCGAGAATTCAAAGGGTGCATGGTGCTGACGCATCAATTTCGGGTTTGAAACGGTGAAGCACTGGGCATTGATGCCCAACATGCCCCCCAATTCAAAGGGACCGAGTGAACAACATTTCAAATAGCAGGAGTATCAAACAATACAAAAATCGAGTGTAGCGGTCAGGAAAGCTTTAAAATTAGTTTTGACTCCATAACAGCTGAAGCAGACCGGTCGCGTAGGCGTAGGTAGGTACCATGGTGATCGTGTAGCTAACAAAAAATTAGATACAAAACGATACGTAGGAGGAGCCGAAGACCGATACAGGATTGAATTTAACTTTTTTTTTTTTTTTTTTGATCCGCGGTTGAATTTAACTTGAAAAGCACAAATATAGCAAAGTGTGACGATACCGGAGGTTCGAAAGGCCGCTACGTAACAGACAGTCTTCAGTAACGAAAGGGTCCCACGTACCGGGATTAAATAAACTGGTCCCAGTGTCTGCATGCATTCACGTGTCCTGCTACGCTGTTGCCGTTAATTACACCATCATTGAGCATCAGCTACTGCATAGGATTCTCGGAGTAATATAACAAGAACCATAGGGAGAGGTACACAGGAAAGCTTTTTTGATATTTCCACATAAGAAAACACTGCACCACCCACGTGTAACAGAGCCACGTGCACTGCACGCCCCAATCACAGTCCCTCT
This sequence comes from Rhododendron vialii, assembly GCF_030253575.1. NCBI lineage: Eukaryota > Viridiplantae > Streptophyta > Magnoliopsida > Ericales > Ericaceae > Rhododendron > Rhododendron vialii. Next base: position 14,393,142 of record NC_080566.1, on the reverse strand, counting down.
GACAATCCTGTCCACACTGATTGCACGGTACCTTCACTCCCATTTAAAACTGGGTGGGGACTACTCTCCTGCTGCCGATACAAGACAAATTCCTTGATCAATACTATTTCATGAGAGAGAGGGAAAGAGATTGTAGGGATAACTTTTTGGGTGCAAGAGCCCATCTAAGTCATGCCAACGTGTTTTAAATAGTTCAAATATGAGAACTCTCTCCAGAATTTAGGAACCAATTCGAAGAGCATTCATTCACCTCACCTTAGGTGTCGAGAGCGGCCAGCCCTTGAGATACCACACTAACAATGGCACTCTCTCTTCTATTCAGTCGAACAATCTCTTTTCCTCTGCCCAGATCCAGTACCACACTAACAATGACACTCTCTTTACTGTTGAGCCAAGCACTCTCTCTCCTCTTTTCCTCCACTCGAATTTGACCTGTCCAAAACACGTTTCTTTGGACAGCTCAGATGGACTGTTTGGTACCACATGGACTATACTCTATTTGTACTATTCCTTCCATCCGTGTTTGTTAGTCCTTTATGAGAATCTGTGTTATTTTCAAATGTTTATATCTTTCAAAATAGACTTCAAAAAATATGCAATATGATCTTGTTTAATAAATCTCAATTAGTTTTATTATTCTATATTTTCAAAATTATGAAAAACATTATAAATTGAAAGATAAAATGATTTTAAAATTGCACGAATTTCCAAAATGGACCAACAAATGTGGATGGAGGGAGTAAAAAATTTCTGGAGGACCCTACCTTCGTTCTATTATTTTTTAAGAAGCACTATAGTACTGATACATACAATTTTAGCACACAATCCCGAAAATAATTGTGTTCGAGACCGCACACACAACCACATGCAATTACAGACACTGCGACATAATAATATTGTAAAAGATTCTGCGTGGACTTCTGATGCTAGTATATCAATTACATATTTCTATTACTTCAAATTTGAATAATCGCAATTTCAACACTAAAAAAAAAAAAAAAGTGTGGATATTAAAAAAAGAGTGTGAAAATCAATTGCCATAAAATATATACTTTTTTTTTTGGAGAAGGATAAAATACTTATTCCTATTCAAATTACTACTTGAGCTAACTCTGTGAAATTTTAGAATGACACATTCGTGTCTTGTCTTAACGCCCCCATCTGGTCCCTTGTACTAACTATTAAGAATATATGTAAAGGATTCAATTGATAGAATTTAAATCTGAGGCTTTTATTGATCACCAGTACACCTTTTATTTCTAATTATATATGTAAATTTATAAACTTCATAATGGCCGGACATACCCATTTTATCCAAAGAAAATATGTCTATATATACCCTTTGAATATCTCCGAATGAAATTGACGTCAATCATATAAGACGAGGAGAGACTGAACTATGCTTTTGAGGCGTAAATCAGATTTTTTGTATGCAATTGTCATTTTAATTAAGGTGTTGACATTCATTAAGGCGTTGTTTTCTTTCCCTCTTACTAGATGGATTGGAAACATTGCATGTCATTTATCCCATGTAGCCACTTGGCGTAGGCAATTTTCTTTACTTTTGTTTTTTTTTTCCCTCTTGGGGTATACTCCTTGTAGGCTATATATTCGGTTAGCCTCTTTTTCAATTTCAAGCTGATTTACCCAAAAAAAAAAATTCATTTTAATTGATTTAAGTTACAAACACATGAATAACATAGTTACATTTTAAAACAGACAGATTTGAGATATAATCGCTTTGTATTGGTCATTTCTTAGAATTAGAATTTTTTAATATTTAAGAAGTACTTTCATGCATATTTTTTTCTCTAAAAAAGAACACATATTTTAAAAATACTACAAACAATATATAATGGATGGAGTACATATATAGGGAGTGTGGAATCGCATTGTAGGGTACATAAATTATAAATACATTACATAATTACTCCGTGTATATATATATATATAAATATATATATAAATATATGGAGAGAGAGAGAGAGAGAGAGAGAGAGAGAGAGAGAGAGATAGAGAGAGAGAGAGAGAGAGAGAGAGAGAGGTTTGTGTCGAATGGCTTATTAGCAGGGAGTAACATTTAGGCAGCCGTTTTAGCTGCAGTTCAGCTGAGTGGAAAGGAGATGGAGGAGGCAAAGAAGAGATAGCTTACGCAGCTAGCTAAGGCACAGAGACAAGCCATGTTCGAGGGTGGATTTCCAGAGCAATTCCACCACTTCATGATAGCCTCATCAACACCTCCTCCTCCTCCTTCCTCATCACTTGCTCTCTCTTTCCCTCTCCAAGCCCCTCCCTCGCCACTGCCGCAAGCCACCTTCCCAATCACTGCTCCTCCATACCCATCATCTCATTCATCGGCTCCACTGCTGCTCCATCTGCAACCTCAGCTCGATCTCGATCTCGACGTCCTTCCCCACAAACATGGCGAGAAGCAGCAGCAACAAGTCATGATGATTAATGCTTCTAGTGCTGCCAGTGGCTTGGAGCTCGGAAGGGATCGGGGATCCGGCATACCCGACCAACTACTGTTCGATCCGTGGACCAACGACGAAGTGCTTGCACTCTTGAGGATCAGATCTAGCATCGAGTACTGGCTTCCCGATTTCACTTGGGAACATGTTTCAAGGTATACCTTACCGACATCCCACATATTTATAGTCTAACCTACTCTACTTAAATCTTTAAAAGTGAATTAATTAGGGTTTTGGATCTGCACTGATTTTGAGATGTACTGCAGTTTTCTGTTTAATAAGTAAATCTTGTACTGTAGTAGTACTTTTTTCCTCGATATATATGCATATTCAGTCAATGGGTATTGGTTTAGCTATCGTTACTTCATCATTAGTTTTACCCTCAGCTACCTAGCTCTTGGCATGTGCAGAAAAAAGAAAAAACAGAAACAAACTAAAGAAATTTAATCTTCAACTTCCATTTTGTACAGGTTTAATTTATAGGAATGCTACGATATGTAGTGTCCGGTGTAAGTACGCCTTTTATACGAAAATTACGAATTTCAAATACAGATGCTATCAGAAAGAGTACATATCGTATCATACCTACACACCGAAAAATTGAGATGTCTGTTAGGGAGCATTCAATTAACTCGGCCAACTCCTTGGCTCTTGAAAAAGAGGGTATATAATTAACAAACTAGAACATACAAACTTGTGATATTTAATTAATTCATTCCTCAAGTAATATACAATATTACACACGGCCACAGGTAAATGCTTGTAATATTTATTGGTTTTTTTTTTTTTTTGATCGGCAAATTTTGTTTTCAATGAATGTTATTTTGAAATTATTTGCATACACAGGAAGCTGGGAGAGCTTGGTTACAGAAGAAGTGGTGAGAGCTGCAAGCAGAAGTTTGAGGAGGAAAGCAGGCACTTTGACAACATGAGTACTGGTAGTTACACAATGAAGAGCCACTACACTAGGCCTTTCTTCAGTGAGCTTGAAGAATTCTGCCATGGTGAAAACTCCTCGCAGGTCTTAGTCGAAAGAAATCAAAATGTTGTGCAGAAGTTACCCAGTGAAGAAGGTGAAGTAGACAATGTTGAGCAGCAGCGTTTCAGCTTGGTACAAGATTCTAGAAATGAAGTATTAAGGGTGAGTTTGGCTTATCAACTGTCCTTTTGTTGTCTTCTGTTTTTTTATAGGATCCTCACTCGTTTGGATAAGAGGAATCTGAAGTATAAAATTATGTAACCAAAAGCTAAAACGAATTAAGTTAAGGCTAATAAAATTCAAAAATACAGTTCTACTATTTTATGTCTTTCTCATATGTGTTTTTAACTTCATTACATATTTTTATATCTGAAGTGAATTATTAATGCAGAATATTTTGATGAAAGTTGTAATTTTGAAAAACAATCATGCGATTGGCTTGGCTATCGCTAGCTTCCAAAAAAGTTTTTTTTTATTTGATCGGCAACAAAATTTTATTATAATCGACAAAGGGTTGGCTTCAAAATTTTGCGATTCATGTTTTTCCTTGTATCTCTAGAGTTGGCTTCCAAAACAAGTTCGTTAAACAACAATAAAAATTTCGTTGTCTTTAAGGACAATTAGCTTAGTCTAAATCGTTTGCAATACTACTAACAGGCCAATTATCAAACTCATTATTTGATCAGGAAAATGACCAAAAGAAATCAGAAAGCAAGAAGAGAAAGAGACACGGCCACCACCGGAGGAAATTCGAACTGTTGAAGGGCTTTTGTGAGGACATCTTGAACAAGATGATTGCTCAACAAGAAGAGCTTCACAACAAGATAATTGAAGACATGTTAAAGAGAGAAGAAGAGAAGATTGCAAGGGAGGAAGCTTGGAAGAAACAAGAAATCGAGCGGATCCACAAAGAAGTTGAAATAAGAGCTCAAGAACAGGACAGACAAACCAAACTCATTGAGGTCTTGAAAAACTTCACATCAACAATTTCTTCTCCTGATCAGAACCAATCCTCCGGAAGGAGAACTCACGACGACAATGAGAACTCTGCCAAAATCGCAAAGGGGGGTACCGCTTCGTTTTCCTCCACTTCATGTTCTCTCATCCAACCTCACAACCCTAATCCAACATCTCAACCGAGCGACACGCAAAACCCTAGCTTCGCGGCCACACTGAAAGAGAATCCAAACGGAATCATGGAAAATGAAAACCCTAGTTTGGCCGGAGCGGGAATCGACCTTGCCAATGACAAAAGTGCTCCTCGGAAGCGGAATATTGCGGCAGTAGTACTAGAGAAGGAAATGAGAGAGGATTTAGGGAAGAGATGGCCAAGGGATGAAGCTTTTGGCACTCATAAATCTTCGGTGCAGCAGTCACACTAGCAATGAAGACAAGGAATCAGGAGTAGCAAAGGGTCCTCTGTGGGAGAGAATATCGCAAGGGATGTTGGAATTGGGGTACAAGAGGAGTTCCAAGAGGTGCAAAGAGAAATGGGAAAACATCAACAAGTACTTTAGGAAGACCAAAGATGTGAACAAGAAGAGGTCTGTTGATTCCAGGACTTGTCCTTATTTCCACCAATTGAACACCTTGTATGCCCAAGGAACATCACTAGTTCATTTGGCTCCGCTAGGTCGTGATGACGGGCGGGAAAACCCTTCCCCTACTGCAGAAGCTAGCTCGGAGGTCTAAAATTCCGTTACGCGCGTAAGGGGTGTTATTATACGTAGTAGGCAGGAATAGCGATGTTGGCGAAGCTGTGAGGAATTTGCTTAAAGTACTAGATACAGGCTTTAGACTTTTGAGTTTTAACTCTGTTTGTGTGTTTTGGTTATTCTCAAGATCGATGTGCCTTTTTCTTTTTTGGTTTTCCCCACTGTTTTGGTGAAGCTGTGCCATCTTAATTATTTGATGTTGTCTTTATGTAGGTAGGATATTTGTGAGTCAGTGTCACCGACAGCTTGAAAATGGGAAATAAGGCCAGCTCCTTCTCCTCTTCCTCTACCTAGTACCTACCAACAGTGGCGGAGGCAGGAAAAAAATTGGAGGCCGAACTATGAAGGAATTTTTGGTTAATTCAATGATTTTTCGAAACAAAATTCAGTCACTCAAGTTTTTATAGAACAGTTTCGATAAATTTAATAATTAATCTTGAGTACTGTTGCTATCATATCATTCGACGACACGATGGATCACTACTGCACATTATCATTTACTATAATTTAATTAGTGTGATCAAAATAAAATGAAATTGGGTGGAGCTAGGGCTGCTTCCGACCACACAGTAGCTCCGCGACCAACTTTTATTAATTCTTATAGCTTCGAAAGTTTGAAATTTAAACCTTACCCAAAATTTATAATTAAAAAATGCAAAAGTTGATATTCAGAACTTGAAGTAGTAGACTGATAAAATGTTGGTGTTCAAAGCTCACTCAATAATTAATTGATATACAAGACATATAAAACTGATGTGAATTAGGAATATTAGTCAAAAAATACAAAAAGGTAGGTATGAATTTGGTGCCTGGCCATCTCTTGTGAATCACCCTAATCTCAATATGATGGTCTGTTTTTTACTAAACTAAGGAGGAGAATAATCGAGGTGCGCATTTGGGCACCCTAACCGTGGAACCAAACAAAAGATATACTCCTTGACCTTAGGATTTTTGAGAAGTAACACCACCGACGTGGGGTCAAGAAGGCTTAGTAAATAAGGCCAGCTCAAGTACAACATCATTACGTTACGAGGAGTATGAATTTTCGGCTACAAATTAAATTTCTGAATTTAAATTCAAGCAGTACTTTGTAAGAGAAAAGCAGGAAAACAACTGAAACAGGCCATTATTTTAAGCTACATGTACTTTTTAGCATTGCAAGAAATTGAAGGCACGGCGCAATACGTTTTCTGCTTCTAACGAATCCGATAACGAACCCGACCTTTTTAGGAAAAGATTTTTTAAATAAGCTTCAAACATGATACATCTAATCAAGTTAAAGCAAGTAAATTTCAAAAAAAAATTATACTACCAATTTACAACTACCAACAAAAACCCAGCTGTCTAAGTTTACTTCTTAAAAAAATGATAAGAACCCAAGCCAATTAAACCACTGCATAATGATTCGTTCTTTCAACCAGCTGTCTAGTTTCCCCTTCCGTGTTTAATAAAAGTACTATTGTGAGAGTTATGATATAATAATGAGCCAGACTCTATTTAATTTTTATTAAAAAATATTTATTTAACGTTTCAAAAATTAGGGGGGCGTTACAGGTACCCCCGGTTCGTCTAATGGTACAGGGAATGAGAATATGGTCTTAAATTGTTGAGAAAAAAATTTGGTGCTGCTGTAAGGGTCGTGATTTTTCATGCATACTGGCGAAGTTTTTTTTTTTGGGTACATATTGCCAGCAATTTTCGTCCGAACATCCCCTCCCATAGTCTGACGCGTTGTGACTAATCTTGATGTAAAAAGCTATGATCATCTGACTCAGCTTGCAGAGGCGGCCCAAGGCCTTAGGTGAAATGTTACCATGAGTCCTTTTTTGTTAGAATTAAATTATTTTATATAATTATTAAAATTTTATTTTTCTTGTTTTTTTGATGCAAAATTACTAATCAAGCTTTTGAAATCTAGTTGTTTTTATATTTTCTTTTCAATTGATAAAATGGCTAATCCACATAATCAACGTAATTCTTATTTCCTAAAGGGATGCAAACAACATTGAATGACTCTTCTTCCTACCTTACGCAATGCATTTGATTGGTTGGGTGTTTTTTACATTAAGTGGGAGAAGTTTGGATTTCCTTAAATTTTCAATTTAGCCTTCTAGTTTTAACTAATTAAAAATATTAAAACGTCAAATAAATAGATGTATATACCTTTAAATATTATATGTGAATTTAGGGACCCTGTTGTCCCAATAAGGATGTTGTCGTTATCTGGGCAGTCCATTTTGATAATGGACATACAGCTCAGATTTCATATTAGCCAAACAAATTTCAATTATCCATCCGTTCTGGTGATCAAGTTTTGCTCTCTGTTATATGCTGTTACGTTTTAGTTTGGTGGTGTTAGGAGGTTCCCTATCTGGTTGTCTCTATTGTCTATTTTTTTGTTGGCAATGGGTCAAGCCAGGGGTGAGTTATTTACCTCTTTGTGGACAACTTACCTGAGGATGTAGATCCTCTCTGGTTTAGAAAGTTCTTTAATCAATTTGGGGCTGTTAAGGACGCGTTTATTCCAGCTAAGCGCAGCCGTGTGTCTAACAGGAGATTTGGTTTTATAATCTATAACTGTGCTACTACGGCAAATGTGGCAATATATGAGTCCAATGGGGTTTGGATTGAAGATAGGAGGCTCTATGTGAAATTTGCGACTTTTAAGGATAAAGAGAGAAAAAGAAAGAGCCAGATCTGATCGGGGGAGGGGCCACCGCCTCCTCCTCCTTCCCCCCCCCCCCCCCCCCCCTTCCTCCTCTCTCTCCACCTCTCAGTTTCTTCCATTTTTCGTTCCTCCCCGCTTCCCCCTCCCTTTCTTTTACCTTCCGTTTTCTGGTCAGTGGTCCGCCCCTCGTGACGGGTTTCCGTCCCTGTTGTTCGGCGATGCTAGTTCAAACCCGAGTTAGAAGGCGGTGAGTGGTGGTTCGACAAGCGACAGACATTGATATGGTAATAAGGTGAGATTTGGAGTTAGGGTTTTGCTTTTCTCTTTTACCAGCCGTTTGGCCTGGTTTCTACCGGCCGGTCTCCTCGGTCCGGTTTGTACTGCTCTAAGCTTCTAGATCCAGTGGGTGTTGGTGGTGGGCAAATAAATTTAGGTAAGGGTTTGGTGTTGGCCGGAGTTTTGAACTGCTGTTCTGCCTTTTTGCGTGTCTGGGTTGTGCCGGTGGTTTTGGTGCGCAATTGGGTTGTAGTTGAAGGTTTTGGTGTTCGGGTGTGGTGTCCGGTGCTCCGTCGCGGTTACGTGAGCCTGTCGTGCTGCCGACAATCGCGTACTGGAGCCTGAATTGTCAGCAAGGCTCGCACCGGTGTGGTCCTACCCGTGTCAATGAGGTCGTTGACGGTGGTGGTTAGTCAGTGTTGTTGTGCTTTTCGGATGCGGGTGTGCCGGCATTTTTGAGCTCTTTCTGGACATCGTCCCCGACCAGATTGCATCTTGAGCGTAGCTTGGGGATTGGACTGTTGTCCCTTGGGACTTCTACGATCACTTTCAACGACTGGCTCCTAGTCCGGCAACTGAGTTGCAGGCCTGCTTCGGCAGGGGTGTCAAGAGTAGTGGTGCCTTATTGGCATGTACTCGCGTCTAGCTTGTGTTAGTTTTGGTTCAATCCTGTATTTTGTGATGTAATCTGTATTGCCTTCGGGCTTCTCCATTGTATAATGGATTGACGCTTTCAAAAAAAAAAGGATAAAGAGAAGGTCTCAGTTAATGAGAAGGTTCCGTATCCTTCAGAAATCCCACATGTGTCCACCCAGTTTATGAAGTTACAACTTTCAAATACCGATTGGCTCACTAGGGCTCTGTTTGGTAATATTGTCACTTTTTTGTTTCCTATTTTCTATTTGCTGAAACCAGTTTCTACTTTTCCTCAAACAAAAGTGAAAGCGGAAAACATGTTTGTGTCAACCTATTATAAATAAATAAATAAAAAGCGGAAAACATTTTATCAACTAACCCACCCACACGATTCTTCCAAGAGGATCCATTATCCACAGTAAGGCAAAGCAGACCTAGATTTCTCAATGGCCCAGGAATTGCTGACCTATTCTCTTTCCCATTACTACTACCCGACATCGAAGAAGTCCCCCAGCTTAAGGTTTCCACTCGAAAAGGTAGAGAAATTGCCCTCAAAAATTCATCGCAGACCAAAAACTAAGTACAGATCAAAGAAAAGGGAAGCAAGCAGCAAAAACACAAAGAACCACAAGGAGAAATGTAGGAATTCGATGGAAATAAAAGAAGAAAACGAAGGACCAAAGCAAACCTGAGGTCACCGAGAGAGAGAGAGAGAGAGAGAGAGAGAGAGAGAGAGAGAGAAGATCTGTTATGAATTTATGGGAAGAGATGAATCTAGTTTTGGATGAGATAAGGAGAACGGGAAAAAAAAGCCCTCTGAGGGTACTCGAACCAATTCCTAGCTGCCTTGATTGCTCTGGCACGGTAGCGGAATGAAGTTGCAGCCAGAATTTCATTTTTGAAAATAGTGGAAGTTAGCTTTTGTTACTTCCTCATATTATGAAAATAGTGAAAGTGATTACCAGAATTTGGAAGTGGAAATAGTGCACCAAACTAACTTTCAAGGTTAATTTTTTAAAATTTTGAAAATGAAAATAGAAAACAGAAAATATAATGGCTACCAAACATGACCTAGAAGTGCTGTGGCCATCCTCAAAAGCCCAGCCTCTTCGAACCAAGTTCTTTTTTTGCTCGGCAAAACGAAGACTTTATTGGCTCGAAAGGAGTACATCGAGAGAGCACTCAATAAGCAACAAACACTTAAAGAGCAGAGAAAACAGACCCAAGTTCTTGAAGCTTTGAAGTGTATTGACTGCAATGATGTTCAGGTTAGATCTATGGGGGGAATGGTCATGCTTTTTACATTTCCTGACATAGTAGAAAGGAACAGTTTGGTGAATAATAAGGATATCAAAAACTGGTTTGTTTCACTCAAACCTTGGAATGGTGAATCTTCTAGTTTGTCTAGAATTGTGTGGATCAATTGCAGGGGTATATATATGCCTCTTTCTGCTTGGAGTAATAGCTCTTTCAGAATAATAATAGGGGAGTTATGGGGCGAGTTCTTAGGTTTGGAGGAAAATATTCGTGAGGCTGTGTCCTTTGATGTTGGTAAGATGCTGATTGTTACTGAGAAGGAAAACAAGATCGATGAGTGGATTAATATTTCGGTTAACGGGAGAAACTACAGAGTCAAAGTTTGGAAGGAAGAATGCGAAGAACCTTTCTCTTCGTTTCTTATCCATAAGAATGAAGGATCTCATACATGTGGCTTGGAGGTGTCTCTCTCTTCTCAATCTAGTGGGAAGGATGTTGATGGAGAGTACTCATGGAAAGCACAAAGGTCCGTGATTCGTTGGGTGAGGATAAGGTGGATAATATATCAATGAGTTGATGAAGTCATGGAAAGCACAAAGGCCCGTGATTCGTTGGGGGAGGATAAGGTGATAATCAATTAGTTGAATACCTAGCAATTGGGAAAGAAAAGGACTTTAGTGTAGAAGGAGAGCTGGAGGTCCATTCTCAAGCTTTGCTAGCCAAAGGGGATCATGTAACTTTAGAGGATATAATTAGTCCTCTAATTAAAGATTATCTGGTCAACAATATAATTTCTTTGGGGACTGCTGAGGATACTTCCCAAACTTCTTTTATTGGAAGCCATGTGGGTGATCAGCAGAGCAAGGGAGGATGTAGCTCTTATGCTGAGAGATCAGCCGCTAAGGGTATCCATAAATTGGAAAGGAGATTGAGAAGATCGAATAGGAAGATTAAAAAGAAGAAACTTCTTGTGGAGTTTGGGATTAAGACTGACAAAGTTAGTCGTAGAAACAATATGATCCCTGCTTCTTTTATCTTTCGGTGACATCAGGAACCGAAACTCCCTCCTTTTTAAGGAAGCTCGAGAGATGATGGATGTTGGTGCTAGGACGTTGGGCATTCATTTTAAAGGGGGGAGAAATTTTATGCTAAAGACTCTTGTTGAAATGCAGGAGGCCGAACTAGTAGAAAGAATTGATGCACCATGATGATTTGGAGAATGAGTTTGATTTGGAGGATGATGTCGACCCTGAGGACGATGCCTCCCTTTCTTTGGAATTTAATTTGAGGTCTACTGTGTTGGATTTTTCCGGGTTTAGGTATTTTCTCTTTAGGTTTGTTTCTTTTGGGCTTCGGGTGTGGTTGTAGGTGGTGAGTCTTGCTCTTGTGTTCAGGTGCAGGTATAGGCTTTTGATCTTAGCTGGTGTTTCTATTGTTCATGCTCTAGTGTTTCTTTTGGCTTTTGTACGTGGTGTTTTTATTGTGGTGGTTTCCATGTTTTCAGGGTGTTGGTGTGGATGGTCTCTTGCCATCTTTTGATGTTGATTTTCGGATGGCGTTTCGTTGGTGTGCTCAAGATCCGTTTAATCTTTGTAATCCTCTTCAAAGATTAATAAAATCTTTTTGCTTTTTAAAAAATAAGTGTTTTTTGAGTTGAAATTTTTTTTTTCAAAAAAAATCAAACCAAACAAAGCATCAATTATCAAATAATCGAGCTGAAAGTTAATTATGGTGAAAATACAAGAGGCTGCTGTGAGAAGGTCATATTGTCTTCTTGTACATTCTGACGGATTCGTGTGAGCCTTTGAGTTGGACTTAGTGGTCATTGGACTTATAAACGGTTTGTGTTTTAAGAGAATGAAGGAAAAGTGTATAGGGTGTTAACTAACCCTAACACAAGTGAGCTTTATTTATATTATATGGCGACTAGTTACATAACATAAACAACCAATGTGGGACTAAGTCCAACTCTATTCTAAAACTCCCCCTCAAGCTGGAGAATAAATATCACAAAATCCCAGTTTGTTACGTAACAACTCTAAACGTGGTTTAACTAGAGGTTTAGTGAAGATATCTGCCAACTGAGCTACTGTAAACACAAAAGGGGTAGCCAACAGGCCACTATCTATCTTCTCCCGAACAATATGACAATCTACCTCGATGTGTTTGGTTCTCTCATGAAATACCGGATTCGAAGCAATATGTATTACTGCCTGATTATCACAATACATAGGAATAGGTAATTGTATGCCAAGCCCCAACGCTTCGAGCAAAGCTCTCAACCATACAACCTCGCATGTAGTATGAGCCATGGCACGATTCTCTGCTTCAGCACTAGATCGAGCAACCATAGTTTGTTTCTTGCTCTTTCAAGTAACTAAATTTCCACCAACAAAAGTACAGTATGTACCCAGTTGTGGACCATCTATCAGATGGTGATCCTGCCCAATCAGCGTCGGTAAAGGCTTCAACACGCAAATGACCATTTGAACGATAAAACAAGCCACTTCCAGGATGAGCCTTGAGATACTTCACAATACGAAGACAAGCTTCCCAATGTGGAAAACGAGAGGCTGACATGAAGTAACTTACCATACTGACAGAAAATGAGATATCAGGCCGTGTATTGGTGAGATAATTCAGCTTTCTTACCAAGCGACGATAATGGTCTGGATGAGGAAATATCTCCCCCTGATCAACACATAATTTGATGTTTGGATCCATAGGAGTCTCCGCAGGCTTTGCTCCCAATAAACCAGTCTCCTCTAGAATATCTAGCGTATACTTTCTTTGAGATAGAATGATCCCTTCCTTGGATTTTGCTACCTCAATACCCAAGAAATATCGTAACTTACCCAAATCTTTGGTGTGAAACTGACGCTGTAAGAACTGTTTCAGCTCATCAATACCTTTCTGATCATCCCCAGTAATAATGATATCATCCACATACACAATCAACACTACTCTTCCCCGATATGACTGAATAGAGAAGACAGAATGATCAGAATGAGAGCGACGCATACCAAACTGCAACACAGCATCACTAAACCTGCCAAATCAAGCTTGAGGGGACTGCTTAAGACCATAGAGGGCTTTGCGAAGGCGACATACCTGAGAACACTCCCCCTGAGCAACAAATCTAGGAGGTTGCTCCATATAAACCTCCTCGAGCAGGCCACCATGTAGAAATGCATTCTTGACATCTGACTGAAACAAGGGCCAACCAAGATTGGCAGCCATAGAAATAAGAATGCGAACAGAGTTAATCTTGGCCACCGGAGAGAAAGTCTCGGCATAATCAACGCCATACGTCTGGGTATAGCCTTTGGCCACAAGACGGGCCTTGTACCGTTCTACTGTGTCATCCGGATTATACTTAACGGTAAATACCCACCGACATCCAACAGTAGACTTTCCTGATGGAAGATAAACCAACTCCCAAGTGCCATTGTCATGAAGAGCAGACATCTCAACCTCCATAGCTGTCCACCACTCAGAAACAGATAAGGCCTCCTAAACAGTGTTAGGAGCAAAAATGGATGAAACAGAAGTAGTAAAAGCACAAAGGGACGGAGACAGATGATCATAGAAAACAAACCGAGCAATAAGATGAGATGTGCAAGATCAAATACCTTTGCGAAGAGCTATAGAAAAACCAGGTGATGGCGGAGGCGGAGGTGGAGGTGGAGGTGGAGGTGAGGGTGGGGGTGGAGGTGAAGGTGCAACTGGATCTTGGGACGGAGGAGGCGTGGTGGCTGGTACTTGTGGGGCTATTAATACTTGTTGCCGACGAACATACACCTGCAAGGGAGGACCAGATGGTACACAAATAGGAAACACAGACTCGGACTCATGAAAGTCAACTGGAGTACTGTGACCCGAGTAAAAAGGCAATGACTCATTAAATATGACATCAGCACAAATAAAATGACGACGAAGAGATGGTGAGTAACACTTATACCCTTTCTGAGTGCGTGAGTACCCCAGAAAAATACACCGAATTGACTGTGGATTAAGTTTGTCTCGGTCAGAATACATAGCATGAACATAACAGGGACACCCGAACACTCGTAAGGGTAATGAGTGGAGAGGGCAACCAAGAAATAAAACTGTATGGGGTATCTGACCACCTAGAACGCTAGATGGCATACGATTGATCAAGTAACATGTTGTAAGAACAACATAACTCCAGTAAGACTTAGGAACGTGTATTTGAAATAATAGAGCACACATAACCTCTGATAAATGCCTAATTTTGCGTTCGGCAACTCCATTTTGTTGTGGAGTTCGAGCGCAAGAAGATTGATGAATTATACCATGGTCATCAAAAAACTTAGAAAGAGAATTATGAGAATATTCACCTGCATTGTCAGAACGAAATATACGAATGCAAGTATCAAACTGAGTTTTGATTTCCATATAAAATGACTTAAAGATAGAAGACAACTCTGACCGCTCTTTCATGAGATAAAGATACGTAACACGAGAATAATCATCGACAAAAATAACATAATATTGAAAGCCAAAAACATTAGGAACACGCATTGGACCCCAAATATCAGAATGAACTAAGTGAAAAGGACGGGTTACGCGACTCTCAACCCAAGGATAAAAAGACACTCTATGATGTTTACTAAACTCACAGACTTTACAGGGCAAAGCATCAACACAGCTACATGAAGGTACCAACCATTTAAGATTCTGAAGGGATGGATGACCAAGTCGACAATGATGTTGATAGGGTGACACAAAAGACTGAAAGGCAACAGAGCTAGGGTGAACATTGTCGGTAAAGTAATACAAACCACCACGCTCAGTACCACCACCAATTTTTTGCCCCGTCTTGAGATCCTGAAACACACAACTATCAGGAAGAAATGTAACAGAGCAATTTAAAGATATATTAAGTTTACTAACAAACATAAGATTTAATGGAAAACGAGGAACGTGCAATACTGAATCCAAAGTCAAAGAAGAAGTAACAGAAACCAAACCCAAACTAGTAATATCAGTGGTAGAACCATCGGCTAAGGTAACACGAGATGGTTTATCAATAGATTCATGGCCAGAAAGAATAGTAGAATTACCAGTTATCTGATCAGATGCACCAGAATCAATAACCCAAGGAACAGAAAAACGAGACGTTGCAATACAAGCACTAAAAGAACCTGTCTGAGATAGCGTAGCAATGGAGGAACTTGTCTGAAGTGACACAAGGCGTTGGTACTCCTCCATAGAAATAGTCACCATAGCAGTGGAGCGTGCAGCCTGCCTAATATCCTTGGGAGAAGTAACCCGATGAGCCTGAGGAAAACCATGTAGGTCATAGCAATGGTCCACCGTGTGATTAGTTACCCCACAATAAGTACAAAGTCTAGAACTATGGCCTCGACTATGGCCACCTCCCCTTGACATGCGACCTATACGACTAAATCCACAGCGACCAGAATCATGACCACCAAAAACGCGATCAAAATGACCACTGTGCCTATAATCACGGCCGCGACCAAGGTCACGGCTAAATGAAGAACCAAAATCACCAGAATCAGCGGAAGTAAAATCAGAACCAGATTTCATTGCAAGCATATCACCATACAATGAGATGCAACTAGCCAACTACCGATAGATCAACCAACCAAATACTCCACCAACAAACGGCCATTAAACAAGAGATAAGGAACTGATTGACCGGCTAACGACCAAGGGCACGACCACATATGCATCCAACAAAACCAAAGTTGCCACCGAACAACATATCCCAATATCGAGCAACAACCAAGAGCTTATATGCCAACATAGACCAAATAACTCAACACAATCCAATAATCAAAATTAGACTTTAACATACCCAAACTACCATCTATTGGAAAGGATAAACTGTAAATTGACCAAAAAATTCAAAATTACCAGAACAATCAGTGCATAAGAGTAACGGAACAGTACCCAACAATGATGAACAATAAAGGCGATGAATAGTGCGCAATGAACAGTAACGATGATGAATAGTGCGCGATGAACAGTAATCAGTGAACAGTACGACAGTGAACAGTAATCGATGAATAGTACGATGATGAACAGTAATTAGTGAACAGTGCCGATGATGAACAGTAATCTGTGAATTAGGATTAGGGTTAGGGTTAAGGCAGAGGCTAGGATAGGATTGTGATTTTAGGGATTATGTACAAAGGCTAGGGTTTAGGCTAAGATTGTAGGGATTATGTACAAAGGCTAGGGTTGTGATAATTTAGGATTAAGGTTAAGATCCCGCTTTGATACCATATTGTGAGAGAAATAATGAAAAGTGTATAGGGCGTTAACTAACCCTAACACATGTGAGCTTTATTTATATTATGTGGCGACTAATTACATAACATAAGCAACCAATGTGGGACTAAGTCCAACTCTATTCTAACGGTTTGAACATGGAACTTAAGTGCTATTTGAATCATTCATACAATCTCGTTTTGTAAGTTAGTCGTTAAACCACCATTAATATGACTAAGGCCCATTTCGAGCGAACTGAAATCCTCGAATGGACCGAACTCATCCCGAATTGAACTGAACCAAAGTCATCCCGAACCGAACTAGTCGGGGTCGGACCTGGAACGATTCACCCCAAACCAAATTGGTCTTCGAAAATTTCACCCCGAATCAACCAAATCCAAACCAAAATCACCCCTACCCATGGTCCATCACTTTCAACTACCAAAGCTCATCAAGCTCGTCTCATGTGGGACCTGCCCAAAGCACCTCAAGCTCCTCACTTGTCAGGCCCACCCGAGCACGTCTCCTTGTGGGACCCGCTCTACACTTCCGGTTGGTGTAAACTCTGATACCACCTATAACGACATGTGACAGCTGACTTGTTAACCCTTAGCTTTAATCACGTGACTTAAAAGATTAATCTCGAATTATACAGTAACTATACCTTCACTTCCAATTCTTTTCCGATGTTGGACTCTATATTTTATATAGGACTCGTATATGAGATTTATTGTTGGTGTGAACCTGATAAATTGATATCCAATATACTGTAATTAGAATTACAGTCCTTTATGCATT
Source organism: Rhododendron vialii (assembly GCF_030253575.1). Classification (NCBI taxonomy): domain Eukaryota; kingdom Viridiplantae; phylum Streptophyta; class Magnoliopsida; order Ericales; family Ericaceae; genus Rhododendron; species Rhododendron vialii. Next base: position 14,376,078 of record NC_080566.1, on the reverse strand, counting down.
TACTGTATTTGTGTAAATATAGAATGTCAAATGATTTTTTTTTATGCATTTACTGTATTTTTTTTTTGGTGTAAATATAGAATGCCAAATGATTTACTGTATTTGACACTCAATTTTTTTATGATGACACATAAACGGTTAAACCCCACACATACGTACTTTATGATTGATCTTACAATTAGTTTGATTATTTACGAAAACATTGATTAAATGTACACGATAAATTATTCTAACATTTAGAAGCTTCTAGAAGTACCCTTGCGAGTTAACGACCTGCAATTTGGATCATGGAAGTCAAATCCTTTGACTTCTTTGCAGATAACAATAGAAGGAAATGAATGGTTCAAACAATTAATAATATGACAATCGATTATTGTAGAAAAATTGCCCAAATCGCCACTTACCCACTTCTTCTTTTCTTTTTTGTTGAAAAAACTTAACCCACTTCATAAATTAGTAATAGCGAAGAAAGCTTCTACCGTTTACTTGGAAAAGAAGCTTCTATGAGGAAATTTTCAATCCACAAGTTCATATATACATGCACCAGCCCCTGATAGGTAAAATATATATGCACTCTCTCTCTCTCTCTCTCTCTCTCTCTCTCTCTCTCTCGATGGCTTCAGCTAATTTGATCATGACTTTTCTAGCTATCGTTCTGGTAGCACTGGTTCCTGGGAGTGTTGTTAAAGGAGACAGTGGTATCCCACCTATTCTATCTCCTTACTTTGGTACGTACTCTCTCTCTCTCTCTCTCTCTCTCTCTCTCTCTCTCTCTCACACACACACACAACATGCATGCATCATGGCCAGAACCAGAGTGTTGTCAGTTTTATAGGTATAGAGCGTAATTTGTTGAATTATTATGTGTATTTTTGTTGAATTATAGTTTTTTTTAATGAATTAAATTATTATGTTTGTTTGATAAATTATTACGTGGTGGACAGATAACATATGCAATGAAGTGGAATGTGGAAAAGGAACGTGCCAAACAGCTATTGGGTCCCCATTCAACTTCAAATGTGAATGCGAATCCAACTGGAAACGCACCCTCCTTGACGACGAATCTGATTTACAGTTTCTTCCTTGCGTCGTCCCAAATTGTAAGATCAACTTCATAATCATTCCTCTTTTTTTCCCTTTCGTTCTCCTAGCTGCCATCTGCGTTTTTTCATGTTCGATCTTCTGTTATATGACGATCAGGGTTTTAAATTACGGTATTGGAAATTGTAACAGTCATGTATCAGCCAATATTGAACTATGTATATATATCGGCCGATATATTAGTATGTAACGCTATCGGCGGTCCGAAATCTCATTACGTATTAATTGACTGATAGAATACATAACGGAATTTATTTAAAACCATGATGACGATGGTTCATTAAGATATATAATTTTTAAAATAGAAACTACTGCATTTTCATGCATAATTTTCCCAAATTTTTCACAAGAAGTTAAAAATGTGTAGTAATTGAAAATTTTAAATTAGTACAAAAGAATTTGAAAAACCTTTCACAAATTTGCTTTATTTTTTATTTACATAATAGCATGACTTTCGTAATGAGATATAATCACTATGGAATGGGAGAACACCTTTCATTAACTAGAATAAATACTTATTTTTTGAATTAAAAGTGATGTATTGTAAGAGAATGACTTATCTTGTAAAGTAGAAAAAAAAAAAAAAAAACTTAGCAGAACGGGGCCTAATACTGTTTTTTTTCCAAAAAATGGGTCAATGCTTGTAACAAACAACTTTTCTTAATAGACTTAATTTAGTAATTTATTGTCTTAATTTGCTGCAGGTTCCGTTGACTATTCGTGCATGCCCGCCGCTCCTCCAGCTCCGGCCGTCCCATATAATCTGTCTATCTTTGATCGTAATCACTCTTATATCCTCACATTATTTTTATTACTTCTTTCATCCCCAAATTTTAATTTATTGTGAAAAGTAAGGTAAATTATGAAAGAAAATAAAATACTTAATTTCGTGTATACCTTTTCAAATTAATTCTTGCACCATATATTAAAAATCTCAATTAGTTCTGTGAATTTGTGCAAAGTTTGAAACTTTATACATGAAAGTTCACTTTTATTCAAAATCTTACAAATTTTCGTATTGGAGTAAAATTGTGGGATGGGTACTGAGTGTATCATTTATCATACATGTTTGTTATGATATCGCTTTTTCTTTTATATGGGTTTTGGGGAAAACCGAAATAAACTCTATTTGGCACACTATTATTCAAAAGCTAAAATGTTTCTAATCACATTTTCTTCAGGAGAAAACAGATAGACATCAAAAGAAAAGGGAATGGTAGGACAACTGCAAGAGTTTTCAAACTTTCCTTTACTTTTTTCAATGATTTTAAACCACCAAATTTTTTAAACATGAAACATTAACAAAAGAAAACCAAACACAATTTCAAATTTCAAGCTATATATATTACACCTTGTGATGTAATCTATAATATCACATGTAGTGATATGATTTTGTGGGGTTTTTGTAGCTTGTTATTGGATCTACTGTGGAGAAGGCACATGCACAAAGAATTTGACATATACTCATACCTGCCAATGCAAAACCGGTTATTATAATCTTCTCAACGTCTCCGCATTCCCATGCTACAGCGACTGTAAGAGTCAATAAACTTATGCTTGGAGCATTTTTCCTAAATTAAAAAAATAGTTTTCTTTGTTTAAAATATTTGTTAGATATGATAATAACAGATCTAAAAAAGTATAAAATTATGACAAACGTTTAAAAAATTTCTAAAGACAAAAAAAGGTTTGAAATTTGCAATTTTACCACCTTTTTGTTCATTTTTCTAAAAAAATTTCAAGTTTTGTCGACATCAGTTTATTGCTGTCCTCAAGACGGATGATCAATTAATACTAAAAATTTTAACAAAAGGTCAAGAGTTCACTATACATCAAAGTACCAATTGTCTTTAAGAATAATTAGGAAAAACTTTTCCCATTAAAGACAGTTTGTATTATAGGTCTTTAGCAAAAAATTTCTTTGCTTTTGATCATATTTCTTTACCTTTCAGATTTTACTTGTCCAAATAGATGATTAATCAAAAACAATAGATGAGAATCTAACGAAAATTCATTTGCTTTTGATCATATTTCTTTACCTTTCAGATTTTACTTGTCAAAATAGATGATTAATCAAAAACAATAGACGAGAATCTAACGAAAATTCAGAAAGGACGACTAAGAAAAGTGGCAAATTTTTTGCAAAAAAAATTGTCTCTGATTGGCTTTTAATTTTCCTAATGAAATTTATTGATAGTTTGACGTGGCTTTCCATATTTTGTTTTCTTTTAGGCGCCATTGGATCCGACTGTGGAAAGCTTGGAATCAAGGTTTCAAATTCAACGTCTTCAGACAATAATAACCGAGGTGAGATAACCATTCTAGATGATTCTTTTGATCGCAATGCATGGTATACATATATTGAGACCACAAATCTCGTATGTGCACGCTATTAATTAATTTCACGATAGGCTATTTGAAATTATTTGGTTGACAAATGTTTAATACTAAACTGTTGAAAAATGGCACTTAGGCATAAATGTTTATAACGACCATCCAACGCGTGCATGTGATGTTACCACATATAGTGATATTAACTCATGAAAACAATGTCCCATCGGCCGACTCTATATAAACACGTCAGGCTATGCTAATTATTTGTTTAATTTGAACTAGCGCATGCTTGTGTCTAAAGACACGGTTCAAAAAATTCGGTATTCGATATGATTTCGAGTGTCCTAAGTTAAGTGAGCAAATTGCCCCCCAAGGCCTGGCGCAACTTTATATTGAGTTTGTAATAGCTGAATCATTCAAACCAATTACACATCAATTAAAAAGCAATTGTGAATCCTAATCATCAATTATCCATAATAAACACAATTTTCAGCAATTAACACTACGTCCAGGCATAGGATTTTATGTTGCTCATCCTTACCTTAATGAATTGTCCTCCTTACTATTGACTAGCCTCACGAACAAATCTGAATCATTCCAATTTTTTTTTTTTTTTTTTTCAGTAAGCTTCACCCTTTGTGACATTCACGATCCACGACATATCAACCAAACCAAAACACTGAAAATGAGTTAGCTTTTTTAATTGGGTTTATAATTGACTGGGTAAGCCAATAAATAAACTAATAATCACAATTATCTTTTTCCCCAAACCGAGCCTAAATTGGTCTTGGTGGCATATAAGTCCTAAATATACTTTGAAATGCAGAGCCGATCCTGATCAGTTAAAATTTGTGTTGTGGCCGCTTTAAGCCTCCAAAAAATTTTAAATTTAGGAGAGCTCTCCTATTTTTTTACCCCTTATATAATCCAACAAAAGGATCTATTTTTTTGTTTTTACTTTAAACCCCTAAAAAGTGAGGGTCGACAAGGTTGAAACGTTTCTTGCAAAAACCAATATCTTAAAGCGGGTTAAGTCAACCATGGTGCCTCTTGGCCAAAATCAAAGACTTTCCAGTACATCCGTGCCCAGAAGCAGGTTTTGATTGGTTTAGAAGAAGATATGTTATGAAAGGAACATATGTGTTCCGATGTGAAAGTGTTGGTATCCTTTTCTCCATTGAAATTTGAGGAGTCAAAATTGATCAGCTTCTAGAAAAACGAAAAGAACTATCACAAACCCCAATGGGTTGGTCAAATGATTTTAGTCTGATATTTAGGTGTTTGCTACTTTGCTCCATCTCAAGATTTTCGATTCGATTTTTCTTGCAAACTACTCTTGGGATCACCTTGCTCCCACATGTAAGCGTGTAAAACGGCTATGTGAGAGACTGTAGAAATTAGTCCGAGATGCGCACAAACTAGCCCGGGATACCTACCAAAAAACAAAAAAAAAAAACTATCACCACCTATTCTATTTTGTTATTTTGTGTTATGTTCTACATGATATTACACCAAGTGTGTTTACTAAAAATAAAAAAAGAAGCTCATTGCTTAACTCTTTCTCCTATGTGGCCGATTTTCGATAGAGTTTATTTTTCATTGTGTTATGTTCTCACTAAGATTTCTACATCTGCTAATAAGGCATAAGTCGTCTGGGTAAATTTTATTAGGCCTAACAGGATTTTCTCGATCCTTACTACCGTGCGTAAGGATCGAGTACCAAGCTTGTTGTAATATAGCCAAGTGACGTAGAAATGTCAGACTGTAGACATTATTCTTAGAACTAGAACTTTTGTGCCTCTGATTTTGGATGCTCCACTCTCATGATGGTCTAAATATACTGAAAGCAAATATGACAATGATGGGAAATTTTTGCAATTTAAAAGATAATTAGATCAATTTTAACAGAAGAAAAATTTACAGCTGAAGTGTTCGTTCAAGAATCGACCATTTATAGTGTAGAAGCCAATAATCTCGTCAAGGTGGAGATTTTATGCAATTCGGCTCTATTTAATTTGGCGTCAAATAACTTTAGCCTGAGCCATCTAAACCGGAACTCAACACACTTTAGAAAATCTTGAGCTTTTATTGTGAGTAGCCCATGCTCAATCCATTTGAGCCCGGGCTCAATCTGATTTGGAGATATTTTTCCTAACGCACTGTCGTCGAATTTAGTTCCTCTCGAGTTAGTGCTGTAATTCATTTTCCTTTTCTTTCTTCCCACAAATTAATTTAGCATTGGAAACTATAAAATTCGGATTTGAAGAGAAAATTCGCAAATCTGATATACTTCTGTCTGGTCCTTGGTTTTTGCAGCTACCTCATTTCTGCCGGGAAAGTTCAATTGGATGCTTATAATATCCCTCATGTCCATTGCCATGGCTCTTTGGAAGTAGAAGTTTCAAGAAGTATACCCATGAATTTTATTCCACCCCGCCGGATCGATTTACACTTAATTTATTCCTTGTAGGTCATTGTTACTGTCAATAAATTTTTAGATTTGTCCCTAAAAAGTAAAGAAAAAAGGTGTATGGCTGTATGAATCAATAAGGCGGCTAGACAGGAGTCGTGTGCTGTATCTAATACTAAAACAATAAATAAGGCAGGTATATATATCATCTGTTTCTTGGTTGTATTTTTTTTTTTTAAATTTCTGATTGACAAATTTTTTGTCATTTATTTGTATGTTCTTTTCGTCTATTTTATTTGACTTTTTAATTAAATTGAAGTTTTTTCCATGTAGAAGATTTTTATTCTTGCATCAATTCGAAGATCACGATTACTTCTACAAATTGGTACCAAAAAGTTCAAAAATTATATTGATCGAAAGTACTTTGTTTATTGATCCAAAAAATAATAATTTCATTTTGTGTAAAAATTACAACCTACATGGGACAAAGTTACTTTTGAATTTCCTCCTCAACTTCATTGTTCTTTTTTCTTTTTTCTCGACAAACGAAACATTTTATAAATCTCAAAAAGGGGTACATCGAGGGGAAAAGAAAATCTAAGAAATCATCCAACCAACAATCGGACAAAATACCTCAATAGTAAATTACAATTTCAATTTTCGATTACCTTAAGAAACCCTTAAAATCCTCCACTGTGTAGACTTTGATGTCGAATTTAGCCTTCTAATTGATACTCTTAGGCCATGTTCCACGGGAAATAAGTACTTACTATTTAAATTAAATATGATGTATTGTGATATAATGACATGTCTCGTAAAAAATAAAATAAATATTTAAAAAATAAAAACATTAGCGGAACATGGCCTAAAGTGTATTATCATAGTTTTAACTTGCTGCCGTTGTACAAAGTGTACTTGCATGTAATTTAACAAGCACCATTTTCCAACGCAAAAATAGGTGTAGATTTCCATGATGAATCATAAATTATATGATTATTATTGTGAAGAAAAGAACCCCACATTTCTGTCTTTTATCATAAGTGATGGTAATCATCATGCATCTATCAAAATATTTACAAGCTAGGAATCTAATTGAAATTGCACTATTGTACACTTGAACATTATAAGGACTTGAATATCATGAAGGTAAGTACAAATATTTCTTCTAAACAAGTACACACCCCAATCTGAGTTTTCAGATTAATTTACTTTCGATTTTTGATTCTCTACTGATGAAACGGATCAAGAACACTCTAGAAATGTCGAGTGGTTGAGTTTTGATTGTTCGATACCCTCTTAAGCCTAGTCAATTCAAGCCAGAATCCTACTTGCTCGCGTTGGTTCACAACCAGCGCGCGCTGGTCCATGTGCCATCTGTTGGTCAACGGTCAACTTTGATTATTGACTAGGGCAGGGGCAGACTGGACTAGCGTGCGCTGGTCAAGCCTTGTCCCATCACCTTTTCTCAGCCTATATTTGCCATGATCAAATGACTTTTGGGGCACTTTGGAACCTTCTATTCATTTGAACAACAATCTGCGGGCAAGGGGATGTTCCCCTTTCTCACACCTCTCCCATCACCCTTTCCCCTCTTATTTAATGAGAGGGAAGACTTAGAGTCCAAAGCAATCAGCCATTACTTGGTTGTTTGGACTCCTCCTACACCCTCCTTGCCCTGTATATACACCCCTCACACACTTCAAAAGGGTTACAACTTTGGCTATCACTTGAAATTATTGACAAACCCCCTAGTTCAAGTAATACACCACTTGTTCTCTACCAACACATAACCACCATTCAAACATCATCCAATCAATCCTTCAAACTCAAGCTCAACCACCTTTCAAACCTAGAAATCAAAAGGTATAAACACCTATTGTGTTATGTTCTGATCCCTAAGGGGGGCTGGCAAGGCCAAGACTAGTAATGAACACCAATTCTGGCCCTAAAACTAGCAAGGTTTCAAAAATCGTATTACAGGGGACCAGTGCGCGCCGGTGCATAGCTCGCGCGCACCATTTCACAGCTGCGCACACAGATCTTGCGTGGGGACTGGAATCCTGTTATTTTGTGCTTTTAATTGTATGTACATCACTGCAAGCATGTTAAAAACTAGACTATTATTTTTTCCATGTTAAAACTGCTAGTTGTCTTTCAATATTCATATCTATTTCAATAGAATACGCCTGGGGTCTTTCTGGTCATGTCCCAAAACCCAAGACATGCAAAACCAAACACTAGTAGGATGGCTCAAACTTGCGCGCGACAGTGATCTACCCGCGCGCGCTGGTTCATCTCTAACCAATGGCTGGCCTTTGTATGGGTAACTTGGCTTATGCCATTGTTTTTATCCCCACACTATTTATGGGGTGTTTATTCATTTGTTTGGCTTTCGAGCCCATTCAATTGTCTATAACTATATATTTAACTGCTATTTTAACTGCTAGGTTTATCTTAGGTGTGCACCGGTCCTTCTAGAGCTCAGAGGGTTGAAAATAGGAGATGTGGGCTTAAACCTATTTGCGCGCATGGGTTATGGATTGATGCGCGCAGGTTGGGTCAACATGCAGTGACTTGATCAGTGCATGCTAGTTTCACGGCATGTCGCTCCAAAATAGTGGCCTCCAATCTGTTTAAATTCCCACAGGAGTCTGCTTTTATCCTATTCTATCTGTTTCAATAAAGTGAGCATGTCATCTATCACATCTTACAAACATGTTATAGTTTTAATCCCTTTAAATTGTTCCCTTGCCTTAACTGGCTAAAATATGATTAATGAAATAGAATCCCAAATGTTTTACAAATGCCCGAGTAGAGACTTGTCAGCATGCAGTGACTTGATCAGTGCATGCTGGTTTCTTCCACGACATGTCGCTCCAAAATAGTGGCCTCCCATCTGTTTAAATTCCCACAGGAGTCTGCTTTTATCCTATTCTATCTGTTTCAATAAAGTGAGCATGTCATCTATCACATCTTGCAAACATGTTATAGTTTTAATCCCATTAAATTGTTCCCTTGCCTTAACTGGCTAAAAAATGATTAATGAAATAGAATCGCAAACATTTTACAAATGCCCGAGTAGAGACCGATCTTCGGATTGGGCGAGAGGGGTGCATTAAAAACTTTCTCCTCTCGTAACCTAGCTCTCAAATCTAAGATATTCTGGTGACGACGGACCAAAAACAAGCCTTTTTCAAATCAAAACACAGAGTAACGTTTCAAGTTTGGTTCCTTGGGTGGTAGACCTTTAAACCCAAGTGGCAACTCTGAATTGAGCGTTTCGTCATGCTCTTTTAAAAGAGGGCTCACCCATCTATCTCGCAATTTTTGGGGCGTGCGCCCACAAAATTCAGATCGAAAAACAAAATTGATTGCATGTTATGCCTTTTTGCAAAATGCGCATATAAATTGTGTTCATAGTGCAAAGAAGCGATACATTTATAACACAAAATTATGCGGTACCTTATTCACTTTGCTACGTAGGTCATTGATTTTAAAAGAATACTAGGTGATTAGCATGGGCTCGCACGAGGTATCTCATGCTTGGTATTGGTAGGAGGTGTTGCATGCATGTTTGGAGTATTGGCACTGTTACAGTAGAATTTGTTTTGGAAGCAGTCTTCATATATTTACAATACTTTGAAATCATAGGTAAGTTAATTACATGAAAGAGAGTTTAAGTAGAGTTTTAAGGCAAACGACATGAACCAAAAGATTTGCCTTTAGTTTTAGGAAAGCCTCAGAGCTAGAATAGTATAGATGGCTGCAAATCATGCACACCCGATTTGCTGCAACGTCTACTATTTTAAGAGATACGATAAAAGGTTTCATTTATAGAGCTATTCCTTTTTCTGCTTGTTCTTCAAAGGCTCAATAGCTCCATCTTCCTCCATGGTGTCATCATTTATTGGTGATTCTGCTATGCAGGCTACTTTTGTCTGACACTTCTTTGGGGTGTCTGGTCCTAGATTCTGGCTTGATGCTTCCCCAAGTGCTGAGTTGAAGACACTACAACAAATCGGGTTCTGCCGTCACAAAAAAATTGTCGGCAAAGGCATATTTGTGTCGACAAAGAGTTTCGCCGACGTAAGACCTTGCATCGGCACGTCATCAGTGTTGCCATGTCGGCAATAGTTTCTGCCACGCAAACTGCTTGTGTCGGCAAAAAGTAATGGATTTGGAAACACAAGTTGGCGTCAGCAAAAGTGCATTTAATCTAGAATAATATAGCACCTTTGGTGACAGACTTTGCGTCGGCAAAAGAATTTTAAATAAAGAGGATACAATTTTTATTAAATCTATTTTTTCCCTATAACCTGATATCATGCATTTATCCATTCATAATTATCAGTAACTTGTAAATACATTCATTCCAACCAAACTCATTTAGAAGTTCATCAAAATCAATAGATAGGTCATTCTAATACCTTAAATATATCCAATCCAAAAATCGATTATCCAAACATCTAGAATATTACAGCCAAAGGATTATCCCTTACTTATCCAAACATCCAAAATACAACCAAAAAATTACTCCACCTACCATGTATCCAAAAACTAGTTTACTCCACCTGCCATGTCTCCACAAATTTACTCCACCAGCCTTGTATCGAAAAACTAATCTAGATGTCTATGCATCCAAACATTTTCAACAGTAATAACCAACCATAGTTGCATCAAACGAAATATCCAAAAACCATTCAAAACATCTAAAATCGGCACGTTCAACCTCCATTTAAGTCAAAATTCCATCTTCTTGTCCAATCGAAGTGTCTTCTCCATTTTCATTACTTGAAATCAACCCCAGAATGGTAGCTGGATCAACTCCATTCTTCATAGCCACGAAGAGCATCATGGTTTCAAATTTTTTAGCATAATCAGCTAGGAGTTTTGCTTGATCAGCCACGACTTCTTTAAGAGTAACTACCTCTGAATTTGGGACTACTTGAGACTGTGTTGCATATGTGCCCTTTCGAATTCCATAAATATCCCTTTAAGTAGCTTGATCTCTCCCCAAGCACATCAATGGAAACTTGTACCTCAGATTGTGGATTTGTGACACCGAGTTGTGACTACTCGGCTATCTTTTTAGCAATCTCAGCCTACACCAAGTTGAATTAGTTAGCATATTACATGTATATGTAGAAATTTACATTTGGCAATCTGTTTATGATCGGTAGTCTACCAACAAAGAAAATATGTTTGAAGCAAAATCAAGACCATATCATGAATTCTTATGCTGATCTTCAAAGGTTTGACAGTAAGCATATCAAGATATATCATTTTCAGTAATTTTGCTTATGCAGCAAACAAAGTAGTACAAATTTTTTGGCAATTCACCGATCATTTGTCAACTACTCCCTAAATATAAACATATACCCACGATCATATAAACGTTGCTCTTAGTTTGAAATAATGCAAATTGCCAAGTGAGTTAACAAGAATTAACCCTGCAGTAGCACTATTTTCTAAGAACACGTAAGGTCTGTTATTAGCTGTTCACTTAGGCCATTATCGGCATATATAAGAACCTGCATTTGCAATCAAATAAAGGGGAAGATAACTTAAATCAAGTATCGATGACGTAGCCTTGTTTATTCGCACTTAAATCATTTGCAAACAGAGCAGATAAGGAACACAATAAACTGAGCAGATGTAGTAGAATTTAGTAAAGTTCATACGTACATGAACTTCCTAAGCCTTGTCATTTATCCATACTTCCTCTCCATGTCGATGATGTATGTGTGTGTCCTTGAACCTCTCTGGAAAAGACTGCTCTCTATTTTCTTTTTTTACCTATTATTTAATTTGTATTTCGCCTTAACATTAGAATAAGCAAGTTTATAATTTAAAAAAAAAACTCTGGAAAAGACTGCTCTGTATTTTCTTTTTTTACCTATTATTTAATTTGCATTTCGCCTTAACATTAGAATAAGCAAGTTTATAATTTAAAAAAAAAAAAAAAGATAACTACAAAGTCCTAGTTACAAACTTGGATGCTCATGCTACAAATGATTGGGAGCCGCTAGTATGGTTATATTTCAATGATTTTCATGCATTTTTCCCTCTCTTAGACTTCTTCTGCGAAAAACCATAAAACAAACTTGTCGAGTACTTCCCAACCAAAGAACAAGCCAATAGGATCTTACATGTTTTGTTGCTTCCACATCTTTCTACTAATTTATGCATCTATAGTAATGTCTATTATATACTAAAAAAGGACAAAGATTGCCTTAAAAGCTTTTTTCCGCCATACTTTCTTAATCATGAATTTTCAGTCCTCTGGATTACAGAGATATAATGGATGGTTTTGGGGGTCAGACACCTCCTTCTTGATCACTTTGTAGTGATCGTGTAACCTGCACTTTTAGACTCTGTACAAAGCTTGGCATTTAACGTCGATGACGTGCCTAAGAACCATATCGTTCTTATAGTCACCGATTCAAAATGTTTGCTGTAAGGAAACGACCAAGTTTAATATAAGTTGGTAGGTGAGTGAATTAAATGGATAATGTGTTAAAAGAGTACCAAAAAAGGCAAATTACCCCAACACGCAGAATAATGAATTCTTTGATCCCAAAATCAATATCTACCGACCCAATGTCTCGAACTGGAGCATGAGATCGAATACTCTCCTCTGCAGCATAAGCCACGGAAGATGCATAATCTCCAACGATTGCCATTGCTTCGTGATCTATTTCAATGGGAATGGGATGATGAGTACCCGGATGACCAAGCTTTTTCCTTTTCTTATCCACATTTATCCCTTGTAGGACCTCGTACATGCTTCTTACTTGGGATTAAGGTGGACCCTATTAAAGAACATAATGCAACTTTAACTGAGTTTTAAAAAAAGAGTTCCCACATACACAGACAAAATTACAACTTGTAAATCAAATTTACGGCAAGTCAAGATCATATAGTAGAGTTTCAGCATCTATATGTGAAGTGTCAACGCTAAAATAAACTCCATCATTTTCAAATTGCATGCATATGAGAGAGGGAATAAAATAGACGGACACAATTTCAGCTTATAAGTACTCAGTTTCACAAATAAAAATTGACATGATATATAATTTCTCACTCGTGCTGCCTCTGACATTAGGCAGGCTAGAATGCTGGTTGGTCTCATTGGTAGGTGAGGTGGGGAGCTCAGAAGGTTGGGCAACCATCACAGACATGCCTTCAGCATGATTAACTGTAGGTTCAGTTGCCAGAGATGAGGTCGTTCCATTGGGGCTGCCACCCTCTTTTTGAATTCTTTGTGATTTTCTCAAAGCTTGAGTAGTTGAAGTGCCTCTTTTTTTTCTTGGACCCATAACTTTTGCCTAAAATTTAGAAACAAAAGAATTAAAATGGATTGCAACTATAATACAATATATGCATTCCCAAAACAAGTAAAAAAGATTGCAACTATAAGAGTAATCATATGCAAATATCACCTTTTTAGCTTGAGACCTAGAAGACACATCATTGTCACTGCAGGAACTTAGAATTTCTCCACCTTCAGGTGGTATATAATCAAGATTAGCGCCATGGCCCACCTTGTTGTTCCCCTCTTTAGTGCTTTTACCACTTGCTTTCGGTTTTGAACCAAACAATGACATTGCCATGCTCTTCAACCTAGCAGGATCTATCTCAACAGCCTCTAATTCTTTTCAGTTATGTTTAATAGTTTCTTGCCTTTCCTTTTCAATTTCTGTCAGCATATAGAAATCCAATAACTAATGTTAGAATCTAGAAATTCATCAACAAGATACCATCACTTCTATTAGAAAAATGTCAAAATTCACTAACTACTGTTATATTTAGCAATTCACTAACAAGATAACACCATCTCTATCAAAAAAATAGATTAAGTAAATGCAGATAATGCATACCACATTCCAAAAAGAGAGAATCCAAAAGCGTATTTTTACATTCCGAAAGAAACTTTTTCTAACACAAAGGTCGCCTCTACTTCAATAAAAGATAGAACTCAAAACACAAAAGGGGAAAATACATGAAGAGAGCAATCAGCAATAACATGGTACCTTCTTCACAAAAGATTGGCCAAAGTTGTTTACTAGTTTTCTTCAATTTCAGCCAATGTGCAAGGAAAAATCACTTATAAATACTACGTTGAAGAAAATCTACCATAAGTACTTGATTGAAAGTTGCATCATTCCAGCTCTTACTAATTGGATTTCACTAGATATAACAAAGGTATGCACGGAGAGCTATTACTAAAATAGAAGAATGGGTACAAAATATGTGTGATTTGCATATATTAGTATTCCCAAGCTTAGAGTTAAAAACCCCCTTTTGACCCATTCATATTCTGGATATCAGTACCAATACCACACTACCATACATCCTAACATTATTAGCATTTTAAAAAACTGCAGCAGCAGCCAACCCAACCCACATATGCCACACCATGCCCCATCATTATTGTTCCCTAATAGTAGTAAAATGACCAACACGGAACCCCATAATATGTACAGCCCCCGGCCCATACACAATCAGTAACAATATTTCATCGCATTTATATTGTAAAATAAACACACTACACTACAAGGATTCTTAGGAGACTTCCAATACTCATAATCAGAACAATGCAAAGAACGCGATCTATCCAAAAGACTCAATGCAATTTCATAGGCTCAAAATAGCAAAATCAGTACCAAAATCATATCATTATGGCCAAGTTTTCAAAATCTTCAACAGTCTAAAATAGTTTGCATGTTCTAGACAGAAACAACATACCATAAACCTTAAATCAGACAAAAACAGAAACTTAGGGTTTCAAAATTAGGCTAGTTCAAAAAATAATAATAATATAACATTCGAAAAATAATCTAAATTAGAGAAACCTAGGGTTTGAAAAAGATAAGGAATACTATTAGTTGATAAAGGGGGTCTTCCTTTTTTGGTAAATTGTGAAGATTTATAAAGCTCAAACAAGGATTACGACGGGCCTTAGCCAAAACAAGGAGAAAACACAACCTATCAGCACAAAGCTATACACAAAGGGGTCTTCTCTGCGTAGAGAGAATCAGGAGAGAGAGAGAGAGAGAGTACTAAAGTTCCTGTCAAAGGTCTGAATCTAATTCAACGCACTAGACCCATGCATGGCGACAAAAGGCCAATGAATCCAACCCGTCCTGTCAGCTCCTAGTCAAGTGGCGCACCGACGACCACACGCCGCCATGCAAAGCCCCAACATTTTGCCCCAATTCTTCGTCGAAAAAGTAAATTGAAAATTGAAAAATAGATGATCTTCATAGAGAGAATCAAGAAGAAGAATCGATAAATAGATGATCTTCGTAGAGAGAAATAAGAAGGAGAGAGAAAGAGAGAGAGAGAGAGAGAGAGAGAGAGAGAGAGGGAGGGAGAGAGACCTGGTAACGAGAGCTCGAGACCAAGTGGTTGCATCGTCTGTAACGTTAGAGTGAATTATGAAAGAGAAAGGATAAGAAGCGTTCCCCTTTATCTTTCTTTTTTATCCGAAATAAAATAAAAAAATAATTATCATCCATTGTTACTACGTTGTTTTGGAGCCAAAAAGTAAAAAAATGTAGCATGAAACATAGCGCCAAGCAGATTTGGGATTTCAATTATTTTGGAGAATTAGCGCCAAAATAATTAAGCACCCTCATATCATGCAGTACAGACAAATTCTAAACTTAATCAGCCAATTACATTTTAATAATGGTCGATCTGAACCATTAGAATTTCGCGTCTTATTGATTCCATCATTTTCACCAAAATTGAGGATCATCGAATATCAGCGACTGCCTGATCGAACAACATTTGGTGCATCCCGAGGCATTACACAACTAGATTGCAATACTCGACCCCCACATGAGTCTTTTTTTTTCTTCGAGGATCATCGAATATCAGCGACTTTCTGATCGAACAACATTCATACAAATAACGAAATTAATCGGGTATCGCCACACACTTTGATCAGACAGAAAAACTCATTATGTTAATCAAATTGTGTCTTGATAAAGAAGCTTTTTAAACCCGATTGAGACAAATTTTTACGAGAATGATATAAACAACACGAAAAACAAAATCAATGGTCTGGATCGTTGTAATTATGTCGCCGTCAAATGACTACCGTACGTTCAAGTACAATATAAGATTTAGTACGTTAACAATTACATTGAATGTATAGAATTTAAAGGTCATTACCAACTCAATTTTTATAGCGGCCGATTTGAACCGTTAGCATTTCACATCTCACTGATTTCATCGTTGTCACCAAAATTTAAGATCATCGGATATCAGCAACCGCCTAATCGGATAACATTTCATTCATCCTGAGGCATTAAAGTATTAGATTGCAAGACCTGACCCATACTAGAGTCTTTATTTTGCAATTTGAACTGTCTATGTTTTACATATTATGGAGTTTATCAATCTTACCAAGAATGAAGTTGATCGGGTATCGCTACACATTTGATCGGACAATAACTATCATCCTAAAATCAAATTGCGTACCAATGCAAGGAGCTTTCTAAACTCGATTGAGTCAAATTTTTACGATAATGATTTAATCAATAAGCACAACAAAATCAACGGTCTCCATTGTTAAAATAGTTTTGTCTTATTAAGATCCGTTAAATAATCGTATCGAAGATTATTAAAAATTGTATGACATCTAATAAAATTAGATATTGTGAAGACTTTTGGCGACGCAGTAATGCTGTCGCTAAACATTTTCGCTTAGCGCCAAATGAAAGGTTAAGCGCGGGAAACATCCCGCCAATAAAGACTTTTGCCGACATCAAAATGTGTCACCGAATTTGCCCTTCAGCGACACAACTTGCATCGCCGAATGTAAAGACTTTTGCCAATATCAAAGTTTGTCACCGATACATACCCAACGACGACGCACTTTTTGTTGTGTCACCAATCCTTATCGCCGAATGTGAAAACTATTGGCGACATCAAAGTGTGTCGCCAATATATACCCAACGGCAACGTATTTGTTGTTTTGTTGCCAATCCTTGTCGCCAAAAGGCAGATTTGTTGTAGTGAGATAGAATGCACACTAAATACACATTGGTTAATTGCTCCATAGGTGTACATGGATGCCCTTAGCATGATAGCACATTTTTGGAGGGTCGATAGCTTCTGGATTATTTAAACAAATAGATTACCCTGTGTGGTGTTTTTATGTTAGTTGTTTGTACTATATTAATTCAAGCATGCTCGTGTAATTAAGGGAAAGTTATTATATAATATACATCGGTTGTATTGTTGATCATTTATGTTGCAGTGATGTTGTAAAGCTCTTTTGCTTTTTCTGAAAATATAATTGCAGGGATGAATCCAGTTGCATCTGTGATTTCCACATTAAATTTGATCATGGGATAGAAAAGTTAACGCGAGCATCATTTGCTAAGTATTTTCTATGAATGTGTATTGCATGGGCATGATAAATTTGTGAAAGGTAAAATTGCATAGCATTTGTAGAGCATAATGGGGAGTAGCAGAAAGTTTTTTCATGCATTTGTCGGACAATAGTATTACAAAAATGTGGAAGACATGGCAACAAGTGAATTGGTGCAATTGGTTATGTTTCTTACCTGGGCAATGGCAAGACTTTTTGTCACAATAGTTACACCAAAAGCTGCCATCACCATATGCATAAGTGGCTCTATTGCAGTTTAAGCAAGACAAGTAGTAAAAATTTTGGTTGAAGTCAACTACTTTGATGGTGCCTTGTACGCTTGGATATTCAAGCTAGTATGAGTAGTGCATGAAGACAAACAATCAGACTATAGCTATGTTTAAGAATGGATGTGGTGGCATATTGTAGCAAATGTGAATTATGCTATTGTTAGAAGCCAATTACCTCGGTAACTGATGTTGATAAGTCAACAATTGCAAAGATGTCATCAGCAGTTGGTTTTTTGTGAAGAGCTCTTTGCAGATTTGTTGGTGTCGGTGGTGGAAGATTGCTGATTTTTTTTAGTGTTTGCCATGCACCTTGAGGGGTTTGGAGAAATAGCAAAATAAGTAGGAAGATAATTTTATTGAATTTATTTTGTTTGAATATATAAAGTTCTCACCATTTACGAAGTTCTATTGCTTCTGGAAAGGATGGATTGAATATGAAAGCAAATGAACCGCGTGTTGCTAAGCTTCCACTTGTGTTTTGTGGTTGGATTTTAACTGTCAAAGTGCAAAACTAAGCATAAAATATAAATAATTGGTAGTTTTGTCAAAAAGGGAACACTACTAAATAAAATAACCTCTTTGTATTCATATTGTAATGCCCTGATTCTTGGGAACGTTAATTTAATAAATTTCCCAATATTTATTAAATAAAAAGAAACATAAAGTCGTTAGAAGCAAAATTATCCTTAAATTCGTGTTACACTTGTTTAAATAAATAAGGGAGGGGTACTAAGGTAACTTTCACTCTTCTGGACGACAGTCTTCTTCTGCATTATTCTGCTCAGCACCAAACTCTTCCAAATTATAAAATCCTATCTGTTCGTCTCTAAACTCTGGCATAAGATGTCAAGGTCACAAAAGTAACACCGTGAGCAATTAAGCCCAATAGCTAACTCCTACCCCTATGTCCCATACACTAACAAAAATAACATATAACAATTTATCATTCAAAAAAAAATTTAGCATCACAAAAAAATAATCAAATGTGTCGGTGTCTTTCAGAGTTATCGCAGCGTATCGTAAACAGTGTTATCATTTTTGAAATATCGATTCCACTTTCCATTTTATTCTCTCGAGCACTGGTTCCGCTGACCATCTTTCAGGACCTACCGGGCTCCCAGGCTAGGTTCAGATTTTGCCACCCAAAAGCACTGATTCCGCTAACCATCTTTCAGATTCCATCGGGCTCTCAGGCTCACACACGCACACTTGAGCCATGATTCCGCTAACCATCTTTCAGATTCCATCGGGTTCTCATGCTCACACACACGCACACCTGAGCCATGATTCCGATAACCATTCTTTCAAATTCCATCAGGTTCTCATGCTCACACACGCACACCTGAGCCATGATTCCGCTAACCATTCTTTCAGATTCCATCGGGTTCTCATGCTCACACAATTATCAATCCTTTTACATTTCATTTTCCCATTTATTTTCGTATCCCATTTCTCGTTTCTCGTGTTTCGTACATATGCATCATTTTGCGCGTTCACATTATTCTTTCAAAACTTGCTACAATCGTGCGATAATAATAAGTCACTAATTTCATGCATCTCTATGTTCGACAACATTGAAAATTATAACATCACAACTTATCAACAAACATGCAGTTAATTAAGCATTACAACGATAAAATCAACTTTTCAATTAAAACAATTCAATTATGTGATATCCTAAAAATAATATATAAATAGTTAAATATATAGCACGTCAACATTATACTTAGGTGAGCAGATAGGAGGTTTCTGTCGTTCTTCTTGGCGGTAGAGCAGCTACGAAGTACGTCGAGTGAAAATGCAGGTGGAGTAACGTCGTTTCGGCTTGACTGAAGAATAAAAAGAAAGTAGTTTTCTTTTCCGGAAGCACAATATTTTTAGGAATTTTGAAAATCAGGATCAAGAGTGATTTTGAGTGGTGTAGGAAAGGCAGCAAGGTGGTGGTGGAATTGAACTAATTTCCTTCTCTCTCTCTCTCTCTCTCTCTCTCTCTCTCTCTCTCTCTCTCTCTCTCTCTCTCTCTCTCTCTCTTTTGCTTTCCAAACTCATATGAATAAAGCATGAGAGAATTGGAGAATTGGTAGTGTGTGTGTGTGCGCGCTTGTGAATGTATTTGTGGGGTGTGAAAGGGAGAGGAGGAACCTATTTATAGTAGTAGTAAGAAGATTCTAGATTATCTAAAGAATCAAATCAAATCTAATAATAGTCAAATCAAATCTTTTATAATCATAACCATATCTTATAAAATCTAATAATATCTTAATCAAATCTAAGAAAATCCAACTATATCTAATAAAATCTTATATAATCTAACAATATCTTAAAAACTCTATATAATATCCAATAAAATCCAATAAAATCTTATCCTAATCATATCAAATCAAATCAAATCCAATCTTATCCTAATCATATCTAATAAAATCTAATCTTATCTTATCCTAGATTGTTAGGATCATGAACTCAAGGAACGCCCCGCTATTTTCTAAGAACAAACTCCAAAATACATTTTATTTCAAACACTTCTAGGCCCTATTTTCTCCATAGATAAATTACATCACCACAATAATCTTAAGCCGCCTTCTAAATAATCTTCTACATGCTCCAAAATTATCAACTCTTTCAAGACCTCTTCAAATTAATCCTTATATGCTCCGATTCAATTTCCACTAATCTAGCTCCACTCCTGAAAAAGAAATTATTCGGAGAGTATACGATATGCTTCTTACTTCCGGAATCCTTTCTTCACTGTCAATTTCGTACTCATTTTGATTATCTCGTGATATTTGTTCACTCCTGTGGAATATTGTTGAAAAGTGGAATAATTGGTATCGAATATGATGTTGTTGGCTAAGTACTATAGAATTGTTTAGTACAGGGATCAAGTGAACTCATGCACCAATAGCCTATCCAATAGCCAGAATGGGTCGAGGATGACTTGATGGTCGATTATCGTTTATTGATTCCACTTATGAGCTTTGTTATTCTGTTGTATCGTATACTTCCCGGATAATTTCTTTTTCATGAGTGGAGCCGGATTAGTGGAAATTGAATCGAAGCATAAAAGGATTAATTTGAAGAGATCTTGGAAGAGTTGATAATTTTAGAGCATGTAGAAGATTATTTAGAAGGCAGCTTAAGATTATTGTGGTGATGTTATTTATCTTTGGAGAAAATAGGGCCTAGAAATGTTTGAAATAAAATGTATTTTGGAGTTTGTTTTTAGAAAATAGCGAGGCGTTCCTTGAGTTCATGATCCTAACAATCTAGGATAAGATAAGATTAGATTGGATTTGATTTGATATGATTAGGATAAGATTTTATTGGATTTTATTGGATATTATATAGAGTTTTTAAGATATTGTTAGATTATATAAGATTTTATTAGATATAGTTGGATTTTCTTAGATTTGATTTAGATATTATTAGATTTTATAAGATATGGTTATGATTATAAAAGATTTGATTTGAATATTATTAGATTTGATTTGATTCTTTAGATAATCTAGAATCTTCTTACTACTACTATAAATAGGTTCCTCCTCTCCCTTTCACACCCCACAAACACATTCACAAGCACACACACACACTACCAATTCTTCAATTCTCTCATGCTTTATTCATATGAGTTTGGAAAGCAAAAGAAAGATAGGTTTCGGCTAGAAAAGAGAGAGAGAGAGAGAGAGAGAGAGAGAGAGAGAGAGAGAGAGAGAAGGAAATTAGTTCAATTCCACCGCCACCTTGCCGCCTTTCCTACACCACTCAAAATCACTCTTGATCCCGATTTTCAAAATTTCAAAAATATTGTGCTTCCGGAAAAGAAAACTACTTTCTTTTTATTCTTCAGTCAAGCCAAAATGACGTTACTCCACCTGCATTTTCACTCGACGTACTTCGTAGCTGCTCTACCGCCAAGAAGAACGGTAGAAATCTCCTATCTGCTCACTTAAGTATAATGTTGACGTGCTATATGTTTAACTATTTATATATTATTTTTAGGATATCACATAATTGAATTGTTTTAATTGAAAAGTTGATTTTATCGTTGTAATGCTTAATTAACTGCATGTTTGTTGATAAGTTGTAATGTTATAATTTTCAATGTTGTCGAACATAGAGATGCATAAAATTAGTGACTTATTATTATCGCACGATTGTAGCAAGTTTTGAAAGAATAATGTGAACGCGCGAAATGATGCATATGTACGAAACATGAGAAACGAGAAATGGGATACGAAAATAAATGGGAAAATGAAATGTAAAAGGATTGATAATTGTGTGAGCATGAGAACCCGATGGAATTTGAAAGAATGGTTAGCAGAATCATGGCTCAGGTGTGCGTGTGTGAGCATGAGAACCCGATGGAATCTGAAAGAATGGTTATCGAAATCATGGCTCAGGTGTGCGTGTGTGAGCATGAGAACCCGATGGAATCTGAAAGAATGGTTAGCGGAATCATGGCTCGGATGTGCGTGTGTGAGCATGAGAACCCGATGGAATCTAAAAGATGGTTAGCAGAATCATGGCTCAAGTGTGCACGTGTGAGCCTGAGAGCCCGATGGAATCTGAAAGATGGTTAGCGGAATAAGTATTTTTGGGTGGCAAAATCTGAACTTAGGCTGGGAGCCCGGTAGGTCCTGAAAGATGGTCAGCGGAACCAATGCTCGAGAGAATAAAATGGAAAGTGGAATCGATATTTCAGAAATGATAACACGGTTTACGATATGCTGCGATAACTCTGAAAGACACCGACACATTTGATTATTTTTTTGTGATGCTAAATTTTTTTTTGAATGATAAATTGTTATATGTTATTTTTGTTAGTGTATGGGACATAGGGGTAGGAGTTAGCCATTGGGCTTAATTGCTCACGGTGTTACTTTTGTGACCCTGACATCTTATGCCAGAGTTTAGAGACGAATAGAGAGGATTTTATAATTTGGAAGAGTTTGGTGCTGAGCAGAATAATGCAGAAGAAGACGGTCGTCCAGAAGAGTGAAAGTTACCTTAGTACCCCTCCCTTATTTATTTAAACAAGTGTAACACAAATTTGAGGATAATTTTGCTTGTAACGACTTTATGTTTCTTTTTATTTAATAAATATTGGGAAATTTATTAAATTAACGTTCCCAAGAATCGGGGCGTTACACATATGGACAAGGTGATATTTTTCAAAAGATGAAATGGATAAAAAAATTGGCATCTAGGATATTAGCTTGAGCTGGAAGTATGTGATTGAAAAATGTAAAACGAGAGAAACTGGCGATCTAGGTTGTTAAATAAGTAATTACTTGAAATGACATACTTAAATGAAAGCCAAAAAAGTGGTTGGAGCACAAAGATGACTGAATTTATCGCAGTATGTTGATAGCTTCAAGCGCATAGCTATTGCAACAGGAAATGGGCCTTGCATTTTGCGGAATTCTTTAGCTTCATATTCACTAAATTGATCTCATAGGGAAATTATAGTCGGTACCATGATGTTTCAATTTGTTTAGAATTATGTTAACCCAATGTTGATAATGAATGCATAAAATAGGTGTTGTTTCGTGAGTTTTACCTTGTATCTATGACTCGCAGATCAACTACGTATGAGGACTTTAGCTTCCTCCGTGGACCAACGTGCAACACAACGAACAAGACATCTGCGTATACATTGGATCAGTCATACTTTAGCAGGTGTGTTTTAGCAAGTTTTGTGTAATAACCATAGACATTACCTATTTTCACATTAGTCCCTTGAACAACATGTACATCACTCAGCGGAGTGAAATTGAACTGAAGTGATCTTTGGGAAAAGCCATCAATCTTAATTTTTTCAACAGGTGATTTTGCACGGATGACCAACAGTGCATTTTGTTCAAGAAATGAAATTGTTCCTTGATTTTTGTTACAATTGCATTGGTTATAGCATATGTATGGTAGAATTCCAATGTTCTGGCAAGGATCACGATGTTGTCCCCATAAATCATGCTTTGCATATTGTTTCCCTGCAAGTTATTTTATTCTGTCACACCCTCGATTTTTAACATAAATATAAAGGGATTTCATAAATAAAACCTCACGTTAATCTGTACAATACCCCAAAATAGTTCGACATATCCATTTCCACAATTACACTCTGTCCTCCATTAATTTACAAAAGTTTGCACCTTGGCTGCGAGGCTCAAATCAACATACATACTGAATATCAAAGAGAGTTAAGAACTTACAATATTCCCAAATCAAAGATTTACAAATAGAGTTACAAATGCATCTTTCAAAAATAATCTACAAAGATGACTTGGTAACTCCTCTATGTTAGCTTTCAAAACAATATCCACATCCAAGCACTCCAAACATGAAGCTACTGCCCTGGGTTAGTACCTTAAAAATAATGTAAGGTTTGAGCTACACTAGCACAGTAGAAAGCTCTAATCTAACAATGTATGCATATAAAATGTAGGGATGATCACATAATGATCAATGATATAGGAATTTGAAGAATGGATGGTAACAATGACCAATAACTCGACACTCCAATTTCCAAACCCACCGAATACTTGATGAGAAGCCTTTAAAAGTACTATGTGTCCAAACATGTCTCATACATGTGTCTTGAGCCGTAGCTCCTGTCGGGCTAGTTAAAGGACCCCGATGTCCTCTGTCAGGCACCTTACCCATAAGGTGGTCCTAAAGTATCTGCTTCGTTCTCCAAGATAATGTGGAATAATACCCCAAGCGTAGGGCTTAACACGTCGGTTGAAGCATAATAAACCGGAAATCCGGGATCGTACCCAAGGGAATAATTATATGGCTTGGTCGGATTTGTAGATGCAGGTAAGGGCTTTCGGCTTTTAGACAGCCAACTTTGTTTTACTTTAAACGATGGAAATAAAAGGCTAAATTAAAAATGAATTAACTAGAGAAAAGATAGGCTAGGTCTAGGAATTATTAACACTCAAGACTCGAGCTAAATCACACTCTTCACCCAATTACACAATTTAAGATACTTGATTAAAGTTCTCAAATCGGAAGATAAAATGATTTGAGAACCAAGCTAGCTCTAGAATTCATTTGGCAAATACCTCGAGCGACAGAGCTCTAAGCATCATGTGTGGTGGGTAGGCGATGCTCCCACCTACACATGATCAAAGAGGTTAACACCTCGGTAATTTGACAAACAAACCCGAACCCCACATCAATTTTCAAATCAAAGATTAAAGCTTTATTGGGTGCAAAATGCAATTTTCACCCGAGCCATGAGGTGCTAATCACCCCATGACCTAACCCTTGAAACTACTCACTCATATCTAGAGAGAAAAGAGCAAGCAAAAATCTACTTAACATAATTGAAATAACAAGACTAGAAGAAAATTAGAGATTAAGATAGATCGGGAGTAAAGAAACAACTTTAATTAAAGCAACAATATCAAAAACTAACAACTAAAGGCAGAAATTAAAGTATTTAAAAGTGAAAATGAAGAACACTCAAGAACAATTTGAATTGCAATGAAATCTAATCTAGATCTAGAAAATGTACTACTTGAATCTATTCTACTTCGTTCCTTTTACAAAAATGACATAAGCTTTTATATCTTGAAAATCCGCGCCTGGAATATTCCCAAGATGCTCAAAAAATCCACCTCTAAGCCCCTCGGCATCGATGGCAACGGCCTTAGAGTGCTCTGCTAACATGCTCGACATCGATGGACCATAGAACCTTACATCGATGTCGAGGCCCATAGCTCTGATCCTCTTAAGTGCTTCGGCATCGATGGACCTCCTCCCTTGACATCGATGCCGAGCTCAATAGCTCGATGCTTGGCCGTTATCCTCTGCCTTGGCTGCCTGCCTCTTGCTCGGGCAATTCTGCTTCTGCTCGGGCAACTTCCACAGCACCAAACAGCTTTCACAACATCTTATTTTCATTCTAAACTTAAGTAAAGATTGCATTTTAAACATTTCTTTTACCTTTTCTTTACTTTAATTTATTTAATGAAAATAAGGAAGTGCCCCCCATTTGGAAACAATGGCATTACCAGAATTTTGAGATTCCAATCCAATCAAAATGTTGACCCCCAGCTTTTAGTGTAAAACAGAAAACAGAACACTTTTCTATCGAATAAATGGCTCAAAACATGACCTTAATCTTTGAATAAAACCTTACAATTTTGAAGTTGCTCTTAGAAAAATTCAAGGATCAATTACCGCCATTTTTTATCTCGAAAATCGATATTTTTTCGAAAAGTGATTTTTTCATACTTAGACAGATTTTCAGGGGCCAACAAGGTCTTCATTGGTTCCTCGAGTACTTGGACGCACTCGGGCCATGGATGATGTCAAAATATGCCTTATTCACATGATTTACCTGAAAGCACTAAAAACATTCCTTATGAGTAAACGCAATTAAGAAGCAACTAATTAAGCGATGAAATTAACTAAAACTAGATACTAGCGCACCCTGCATTGCATTAACGAGTGCTTATCAGTATCCAATACGAGCATATAGCTCCTGCCGGGCCAATTAAAGGACCTCAATGTCCTCTGTTAGGCACTCACCCGTCAATGAGTCCTGAATGTTTTCGTCACGTTCGTAAAGATCCAAAATCATGTATTCGTCATATTCGTATACCATTCAAATCCAACTTTGATATATAAAATGATTTTCGTGATATTATGTCCAAATGAGCATTTAAGTCATGGATACATTCAACAAAGTCATTAAAATATGAGTAACTAAGTTAAGAGTCATTTGGGAGGTGTTTGGATAGGTTGGAAGTGATTGAAAACCAAAATGAAGCAAAACAGTGAAAATTGGAGATAAGCAACAGATATCGATACCTAGGAAAATGGTATCAATATCATTCCAAAAGTATTCCAGACGCAAGGGTATCGATAACAAGGAGAAATAGTATCGATAACAAGTGATTTTCTGGGTTATGGAACACAAAGGTATCGATAATAATACAAATGGTATCGATAATAATTCACTTCGAGCAGGTTTTCTACAGATTTTCATGGGTTCAACAACAACAACAACCACAACAATATCAACAACAACCAACGGCACGAATCAAGGCAAAGAAAACAAGTCATAAATATATATTAAAAGTTAGAACTCCCTACTTCAAAGATTGAAGAACAAACTCAAAGATTTTCTAAGCTCTAACCCCAAATCTTGAAACCGGATGGAATACGCCTCCACCGAGCTCAAACCAGCAAAATACGGGGCCACAATACGCGAAGGAATGAAGGTTTGAAAGCGGATTTAAGTGGGTTTTGAGGTGGTTTGGGTGAAATTGTGAGATAAAGAAAGAAAGAGACGTTCGAGAGAGGGAGAGAATGGGAGTGTAGGAATGAGGGGTGTGAGTGTGTTTCTCACACTCCTCCCTTATATACTCACACAAATGCGTATTCCCCATTCACCCAAATCTTTCAAACTCTTATACATTGAACCCCTCAAACAATTATCCAATAACATTCGCAATTATCATTTACGAAACAATATAACTTTATTAAACGAAAATACGGATCTTTACATATTCGATCAATTTTAATTTTTTTTAAGCGGAGATTCTTGGGAAAACTAAAGGTTTTCTGCACATATGGTAATTTGCATTACCTATGCGTCTTGCAAGAGCAGTCGTTGATAGCTTGATGATGAGCTGCTCATTGACTTTGGCAAGCCTTTTTTTTTTTTTTATCATAACGTGCACTGTGAAGTTCTTGGTTTGAGGACCAACTTGATCAAGTGTCAAAATATTCGGAGGCATTGTTCCTGCAAAATAATAGTAATATAAGCTTGAACTGGTATTGAATATTGAATAGTTATTTGATAGGAATATATTTGAAAGCATACATAATTACCTATTGTGCAAAAATGCTTATTTATATACAAGATGCTAACTATTTTTAACTATCTAACTGTGCTATTATGTATATTGAGCCTTGGCTAGAAGTTCTTTGTATACAATATTGAGAGTACAAAATGAGGATAATGGGTCAGCCTGTGATGGTTCTAGTAGTACTTTAATTTTGGCTGTTGTTGTGGCACACGATAACGCAACATAGAGTTGACCATGTGAGAAAACTAGTTGTGGCAAGTACAAACTAATAGTGTGTAAGGTTTGTCCCTATGCTTTGTTTATGGTCATGGCAAAACACACTCGGATGGAAAATTATTTACGGGTGAAATTAACTGGATAATATTCATTCTTGTTTGGTTTTAAGGGAATTCTTGGTATAAAAACTTTGGTCCCCTTCTTTTCTCCCACTGCATTTTCAACACAAATGATATTCCTTTAAAATTCTCTACAAATCAATCTTGTGCCATTGCACAGTTCCTTTGAAGGGTTAATGTTGCGGAACAAGAGTATCGGGCAATTGTTTTTCAAGACCAAACGATGTGATGGCATCCCTGTAGGCATTATGGAATTGAGAAAATCCATGTATGTTCCTTGTTCCAATGGATTATCTATCATATCAAAACTAAGGTATGTTGTTTCTTCTCCTAGAAATTTGGTTATCATGGCTTCATTTATTTCATCAATTGCTTGGTTCTTTTTCGTCAAAATTGCCGACTCAGTAATAGGAAGAGGATTTTCTGCATAGATTTCAAATGAGGGAAATACAAATCGTATTAGATCATCTAGCGATGGCACGGTTGCAGTTGGCTAAATGACAAGAGATGATGGTACTCTGCTCTGTCCTTCATGATTTGTTGGTTCCAAGCCATCTCCAATGCGAAGAATATAATCACAAAATGCAGGATCTGCCTTTGCACACATATTTTCCTTGAGCTTGATTTTCGTAAGAGATGGCCAAATGTAAGACCTGATCAAATTTGCATTCATGGAATTCTCTTTTGTTCCTTTTGGTATAACAGGGAGCCCTTGACAGAAATCTCCTCCCAAAACAACAACTTTACCACCAAAAATAACTTTTTTCTCTGTTAGGTCTTATAGCAATCATTTCAACGCTTTAATTGTTTCTTTTTTTTGCCATTGGAGCATCATCCCATATAATTAGGATTGCTTCTTTGAGAAGTGTTGTAATACTAGATTATTTTCTAACATTGCAACAAATTTTTCCTTCACCATCTATTGAAATTTTGAATCTTGAATAGACTATTCTGCCATTTGGAAGGATTGATGCGGCAATTCCAGAATTTGCAGTAGTTAGAGCAATTTTTCCCTACGAACGAACTATTTCAAGAATAGTGCAATAGAGAAAGGTTTTGCCTGTGCCACCGGGTCCATCAATGAAAAAGCTTAGGGTTATAGAATTAAAGACAACATGAAGTATTTGATCATATGCAGTCTTTTTCTCTTGA
This sequence comes from Rhododendron vialii, assembly GCF_030253575.1. Lineage (NCBI taxonomy): Eukaryota > Viridiplantae > Streptophyta > Magnoliopsida > Ericales > Ericaceae > Rhododendron > Rhododendron vialii. The sequence goes on along the minus strand of NC_080566.1, from coordinate 14,347,246 downwards.
TTTAATAATGTAACAGCTGCAATATCTGCTTTTGACACAGGCATATTGAGTTCATCTTGTATTTCGCTACAGATGTGCTCTCTTTCCTCCTAGTGTTTGACCAAGTCAGACAACTGAAGATGTGCCAAATTTTTTCCATTTGATTCGAGCTTTGAATTGATTGCATGAAGCTATTTTTGATGCGCTGTGTCCTTTGTCATATGCTAAATTGAGAGATAGTCTTCTTCAAACTTTAAGAAAAGTTGTTTAGAATTTGCAGAAGAGCAATAAACAAGTATTGTGCAGAATAACTGTCTAAATGATGTTGGCATTCGATATATACATGCTTCTTCCATACACTTTTCATTACTATCATCGTCTTCTTAAAGGCCAAGCGCAATTGCAGCTTCTCTGTATGAACCGGTTAATGTTCCATCGACAATCTTTAAATAATCAAATGATGTTGGTGCTGGAACATGAGCTAAAAGTAATCTGAGGCAATATTTTTCTCCTTCATTAGGATTTGCTCCTACAATTCTCCCAATGACTTCATCTCGTTGTCGAATCTTCCATACTCTTGATTGGCCAATCCATACAAATTCTCTTGCGAAATCTTCGTACAGTAATTTTGCAGCTTTAGCATGATCATCATGAGCATTCATCCAGAAGAATTGGGTTAGCATGGTTCTTGAATAGAAATCACTATCCGCAATTCCTTGAAGATTTGTATAATCTTTGAAATTGATTACTTGGCGACCTTTTTCATGGAGCTGTAGAGTTAACACTCATGGGATGAATATCATTCGAAGGGAATCTATAAATTCTCCACATGGCTTTAGGTAAGGATACCCATCTTGCAGACTGGAATTGTTTGATCTCATCAATGACCAGATTTGGAGCGACAACAATTAACTTGTAGATAATTTTGTCATGGCCCTTGTAGATATACTCATATAAGTATTTAACTGCTTTGATTATTGAACAAACTTCAACATTAATATGGCAATCAAAGCGTGCCAAAAGATATGGATTATATGAAACAACCCATCTATTATACAACATTCGTCCTCTAACAAGAACTTGCTCGCCATTCTGCCACCACCTATATATTGGATATCCATCTTCGGTAACAATTGTTTGCACAGAATAATCTCTGGAACAATGATTCTTGCATGAACCATTTACCATACAGGCATTATTTGCATTCAAATGATCACCACATGGACCATGCATCATGTGCTTATGAACCATTGCATAAAGATGTGGTTGTTCATGTTTTTCTAGCAATTCTACAGATATGAATGCGTCAAATTTGTCAGCAGTATTTAATTTGTATCCTCTTTTCAAGATGATTAGCATGTGCATGTGTTGCAAGCCTCTGTTTTGAAATTCAATAACATAAGTATATGTTGCAATTGGGTCAAATAATTCTTGCTTTATTATCTCTTTTTCGTAGTTGCTCAAATTTGCTTCTAAAAACTCTTGTCAACAAGTTTGGCCGATTTGAGCTTCCTCATGAGATTTCAGCTCCTTTTTTTTATTTCTGGCCAATTTAGATTGCACGTCATAGTGAGGAACAGGTCAGGCTTCCCATACTTCTTAACAAGCGTTATTGTGTCTAAATATCTCTTTTGCATGTCTCGTGCATGACCCACTTATAAAAATTCTTGGGAGAATTATTATTTTCCCCACTTTCAAGCCTTCTATTTCGCCTTGGCCAATGTTATCCATTATTCCTTGGTATAAGTCTGCTCGGATTTCTTCTTGTTTGGTTCAGAAATAATCGAGCCTTGAAGTTTCTATTTTGACATATATGTCAGTGATAATTGTTGTAACAAACGCCCTAATCACAATAGTATTGAGTCTGTTGATGGTCTGATTTACAATCGGTATGCATAGAATTCACGGGCAGAGACCATATTGTCATCATCATTAGTGGCTTGGTGCACTGGAAAAAAATAAGCAAATAAGATATTGCATAGCAAAATAAGTCTTTTGTGTGATTGGAAATTTTGTTAAAGTGGAGTTTTCTTTGTTACCTGCTGCTTCTATCGCAATTAGTTCGTCAGCTGTTGAAGCACCACTTGGTAGAATTGTTGGTTGTGAAGGGACACGCCTAGAGGTATTGCTGTTTTTTTTTTCTTTATGCCTTGGTGCCAACCAGGTTCACATTGAGGAAATGGTAATGGACACTGTAATGGGTCATAACAACCATAGTAGTATTGAATTATGTGGCTATGCTCATCATGATTGCGAATTATGAATTCTCTTTCTGCAACTTGATCATCATCTTCATTTTCATTCCAAATTGTAGTAACTTAGAAACAACAGGTGCATCAGTTGTTAGATCTTGTAGTTTTAGATTGGCTTTAAGCTTAATCTGACAATTTTGCAGATCTACAACCCCTATTAGACTCCGAAAGAACCTTGAATATGGATTACCATAGAGCATAACAAACAATGCTTCTATCATTGATGTCTGGAGTTTATCCTTTGAACCCTTCCTATGATCAACCTCATGCTCCGTATCATAAAAAAGTATATCTGAAAGATTGATGGCACCTTTCCAGAAGGGAGAAAACCGTTGACATAATGGTATATCTGACCTTGAGCTCGAAAAGTATAAATTCCATTAAAGCGTTTTGCAAACTGAGGATCAAGGTGAACACCAAATGAGGTGAAGGCAAATGCATCATTATAAGGTTTAATGTACTTCAAGAAGTGAATTGACTCAGGAGTTAGTCCTGTGTACAATTGCTGGAATTCATCGAGTATTGTAATCGGGCACAAATCCACTTCTCCTTTGCAGCAATAGGACCGGGCTGTTTCATATGGGAATTTTTTTGCACCACAATGTAAGCATGAGGGCTGTTCAAGTAGTCTGTATGGTTCAGTTTGTATGGGATGGTGTTGTAGACTTGGTTGAGGCATCAATAAACTATCTGTCATACCTATAGAATATACTTGTTATGATAGATATAAAGCAATAGTCCAATATTCTATTGTCTATTATGCTAGTAAGAGTTTCAAGGAATACCTATGGGAACGTCATATAGCATACAAAATTCATCTCGAGTATCATTTGATTGTTGCTACAATGAATCTGTATAGTAATATGATAATTAGCAAGTTCAAGCTGAAGCATGACAAAGTGGAAAGTGTAGAAATAATCTAGCTCTTGCTTTTCACTCTTCACCTCTTTGGGTAGCCTGGATAGAAGCTGAGTCATTGCTAGTGGACTGGCCAGATATATTTATTCTAAGACAACTTTCAAGAGCCAAATTTGAATTCACAAAATTCGTACTTATCCCTCCATCTTGAACATAAACAAGAACAAGAGCATCCATCTGCTGTTTTTTTTCTAACCGTAGAGCTCTTCTCCTTGCATTGATTCTGTCTTTTTCTTCTTGTGACAATTTAGAGTATAGTACCCTTGAATGTTTTCTCTCCGACATCTCCTAGCTTTAATCAGTAGTTTTTTAATATGATTGGAACATGTTTCCTTAACATTCTATAAGCATTGCAGGTTTTATTTATATAAGAGAGCCAAAGATATAGAGAGTTAAACCAAAAGGTTGGAGCACTAAATATGCTAACACTTATTCACATAATTTGCAAATGAGCCTACAACAATAATGATTTTAACAGATGTTCTATTTGTATTTAGTTGGATCATGAACTATTTTGATGCAGCATGAACCATTTTGAGGATTCTTGAGGCAAATAGCTAGAGAATAAAGAGTAGTAATATAACTTGAAAAGAAGGAGAGAAAGAAGCCATACCCAAATCTCCACACGTGAAGAACAAGAAGAGAAGAAAATGTTGTATCACTAGGAGCAGCAGAGCGATTTTTCCAGAACCAATGGTGAGAAGGATGAGTTAAAAATTGGGACCTTGTAGTCTAATAGGGGTGTATTCTTGGTGTCCAAGAGAAGTACATTGATAAAGACATTAAATCAACTTTTTAACAATTGGTGACCTGTGTTTGCAAAAAACTGCTCATTTGAATGTCAGTTTGCTTTCTTTTTGGCGTGGATATGGGAAGCTAATATGTATGAGGCACAAAGATTGCATACAACTTTGTATTATTTGCAAAATATCTGTTTTTTTCAAAAATATTTATAAAATAGTAAGTGCTTATCTATAATATTATAAATTGTTGTATTTAATTTTGTTTCTATATGTATTGTTTAGTTCTTTTTTACTGCTCTATTAGTATTGTAAGGTAAATCAAAAGATTCATAAGCATAAGAATAGGTTCTTTCATTTCATTTTAGAAAAATTATTAAGTTGGCAACAAGTTCGTAGACTGTAGTCCTTATTCTATTAAGTGATATGCAAATGTTTGGGCATACTAACTTTGCACATCAAATTTATGCAGCACGAACACTTTAGAAGGGCGCCGTGTCTATGTATTGCACACGGGATGTGGGGACACGTATTGGACAAGCCGCGTGACGTGTCCAATAATGTTTATTATTTTTTGTGACGTGTTTATGTTCATTTTTTCTTACATCTTTTTTCATATATTTTTGTATATATATGTACTTATATTTATGTTTTATTTAGTTATACATGTGGCATGTTATCCACCGTGTCTGTATCTCCACGGTTTTAGAATTGTCGTGTCATGTGTTCGTGTTCGTATCTATATCCATATTTGTATTCGTGTTCGTTCTACACAGCATCAAACTATGCTTAAAATGTTGGAATCGAAGAATGTAATCTAGAAATTGTAAGATATAATTTGATAAAAAGAAGATAGAAACTATAAAAATTTATTACTATGTTATTCTTGAATATTTGTGTTGCAAAAGAATGAAAATGTTATTAAGCACAAATTCATGTCGCTGTCAATTTTTTCCTCATTAACAAGCTTAAAGAAGTCATTCTCCTCCACTAATTTGTAGAACAAACTTATCTTTTTAGTGTAAATAACAGTTTATATAGAAGGTTAGATTTGTTGCCAAACAATTATTTATGCATGGAGACAATATTTAATTGAGATGGAAGGAATAATATCTAAAAAGGAAGCAGAAAATATATATTTTTAATTTCTAACTTGGGTGACTTTAGTATATGCCAATACAATCATGATTATAGTGCAGTACCATATGGGCTTATACCCACTTATAGAGATTTGGAATATAATCTAATAAAATATATGGCATTAGTGTTTGGTTTCACATATGGCCATCAAATTATGTTAGATTCCTACCAAATTTAGAGATGCTAACTATATGTGGGGGGGTGTTATGTTTTCTCCCTTCTGCCATATATATTATATTATAAAACAGAGCAATTTTTATCTATATATATAAACCCAGCATCCTATGCAACCGTCAGATCGCCTTTACCTATTGATCCTAGCATTAATAAATGTTTCCTTATATATAAACCTATTTAGGGAGACGTTTTGTAATTTTTTTAATTATGTATTGACCTATAGGATAATACGAGGATATACACTTTTCTTTTCAATTGATTACCTTTTCGTTTTCCCTTTTAAGTTGATTTCATTCATTTAAAAAGGGTTGATAAGAACCAAAAATCATCAAATTAAAATCAGAGCGCATCTTATAGAAAATTTATTATTTTTAAACATGCTTTGATGTTGCATTAAATTAAGTGCGTCATTGTTATTTTATGTAGCTGACTAAATGAACTCTATTTAAACATATTTGAAAATAATACTTCTAGGAGTCTCCAGCTTGGCTGGTAGGGCAGCCAACAATAGAGAAGCATGTTACTTCATGCTTAAGGCACAAGTGCTTTTAGGCATGGACAATTACTAGTAACGAATAAGAAAGCGAGTTTAATGGGCAATGTGCAAAAAAAAAATTTTTTTTTTTTTTGCTTAATGGGTTCTAATTATGCCTTCAGCAACATTGAAATTGATTTGTTAGTTTGGAGAACGGAAGAAGAATAAACCAATGAACAGAGTGAACATACTAGTTGGAATGAACATAACGAGCAAAGCTTTAGTTGTAGTTATAAATATTATCACACAATTGAATGTGCACAAATAAAACGTTTCTAGCTAGACACGCCCGATTACAAATTACAGTCTATTATTAATTATCAGTACACATCACCAACAGGGAGACCAATTTCCTAGTTTTTTCCTATTCACCTAGTCTAAAGATTAGTTTTGGTTACCTTGCAGTACATATGTTCAAAAGTTTAATTTACATATTGTTAGATAAGTTGATCAAAACCAGCACCATCATCTTATACATATTAGCTGGTATGTCATCACAAAAAGATATGTTGCAAAAGTCTACTTATTCTATGCATTTTTCTGTCACTACCAGTCGCGCTAAAACCCAGAAAAAACATAAGCACATCTTCAAAACCATTCAAAATTTCTCTTCGAATTCTCTATTCCATCAATCACAACAACTCTGATCTCATAGTTCCCCAGCACTACGATGAGGATGAAATCTGTCCACTTTAGGTGTAATGCTTCAATGAACTCATGGAAGATAGGATAACTAACAGACATGTTGTTACAAGGGATAGTCCATATTCGGTTTCCCATTCTAATTTAACCTCATCAAGGTTTAGCTTCTGAACCATTGGATGCAGCCTTTTGGACAAATTCCTGCATGGAAATAGATGAAAGCTTATATTATTAGTGAAAAACAAACAGAACATAATTAGTTGAGCATTGTGCAATTATCAAGTAATTGGAGACCATAATAATTGCTATTAACCCAGACCTCACCGTTAAAGATCGTTGTTCTACAAGTGTATCCAAATTTCATCAAAGTAGACTCGTGGTCAAAGATACACAGCAATCATGCAGTGTGCAAATCATCCGAACAAAATTAGCAAAGATAGGAAGCATTTTTGTATAGGAGAAATCCTGGCTATAATTATGGAATTAAACATTACTAAATAGTTTTGTTACCTTGCGAAGGATGTAGGTTTTCCCAATATAAATTTAGTTCCTCTGACCAATCATACGTAATCTCATTATCATCTTCATAAAAAAATTATCGTGTTGAAAATACACCTCCGCTCACATGCAAGACAAAATTACTTTGTATCCATTTCCAAGTCGATGGATTGCACAAAACTCGCTCCACCCATACTGCATAACATTGTCAACGACACGAATTAGCCATGATCTTGAGCCATGCATTAAGACTACCCAAATTGTCATGTTGTGACCTTGCACATAATGTGTACATTCTCGTGGCAATGGCTATGTAATAAACATAATATAACACAGATTTAAGACATAATTTCCTAAAGCAATGGGCATTGAACTGGTAAACATAAAATGCTAAGTTAAATAATCAAACCATTAAACCAGTCAAGTGGTGATCTGTAATAACTACCATATACCAGCTGCAACCCACACCAAACAAAAGAAGCATGCATCAATGAAAATTTCCAATGATTCATATAATCATGGTGAAACATATATTGTTGATCTACAAATAAAATGAAGTAACATAAAGCAGGTATATGTAGATTTTAATAGATACAGAGATGACAAACAAAATACCTATAGTGCTGCTGTGCACAAAGAAATTGTGCACAACAGCATCTTACCAAACTGCCAAAGCAATTTCTGAAGTCCCCTGCTGTAAGGACCAAATTCCGTAGTCTTAATTGTATTGGCAATTCTGTACAACAAAACACATAGTTTATATCGAGTTGTAATTTTATTATTTTTAATAAGCTATTGAGTCTGTATATGATTAGAGTGAAAAGAATCATTATTATTTGTAATCGAGAGGGAGCGTATTGGATAAAAGGAGGTCGGCTACAGCAAGATGAATTTTGGCAAAGACGGATCAATCCCTCCATCAATCTCGTTATCATCAACAACATCTATTTTGCGTAAAAAAAAAAAACAAGTGGGCCCAATCAAGAGGTCTACTTTAGGGCTACTCGCGGTCCGGTCCGGTTCGGTTCGGATTCTTAGGAATTTGAGAACCGAACCGCTAGTCACGGTTTCTATAAAATGAAATCCGTATCCGGACCAAAAGTCCTACGGTCTGATTCCAATCCAATCCGTGACTCAATCGGTTACGATTTTGTCCATGGGTTATAGCAAAAATAAAGCTCAAAGATATATCTCACACTAAAAGAGAAGAAGGTTACACTCAGAATTAAGTTTTAAACCACCAGAAAGTACTTGTTACATAAACTACCAAATGCCTACTTCAGAAATCAGATTCAAAAGAGTCTAAACATTAGTATATTGTATCATTACTATGCATAACATAAAATAAAAAAATAAAAAAAATAAAAAAAGAAATGAACTACTAAAACTGAACTAGGGTTATCCGTAACTTATACAAAAAAGTACTATTTACCCCTCTATTTTATGTACATTTACACTATATCCCATAATTAAGATAAAATACTAAAATTGATAGGAAAAAGTTTTAACATTACTAACAATTAATTATATAAATACACACACACACACACACACACACACACACATATATATATATACATAAATTTTTAATTATTATTTATAAAAAATAAATATTTCACAGTCCGCTTTGGTTAATCCACAGTTTCGTAATGAAAATCCGTAGAACGAACCGCGAGTCGCGATTTTTTAATTTTTCAATCCGTGTCCGGACCATTAATCTACAGATAAAATCCAAAAGGTACAGATTGATTCGGTCCGGACTAGTTTCACGGTTCACTGAATTTTTGAGCACCCCTAGTCTAATTATAGACTTGTTATTTTCCTCATAGGTTTGACTACTGCTATATAGTAAAACGAAATGGGCAGCCAAAGAATGCCTCTCCAAGCCATATACTACGTGCATATGTGGCGGCAGTAGAAAGAAAGAATGGGAGGCAAATGATTTTCGAGAGCTATTTTTTAAGGGAGACTTTCATTAGGTTTTTGGATGGCTTGTGGACTCAAAGCCGTTGGTGATCAAGATTACTGGGTGCGGTGTACGTGTGACTCGGCAAGTGGTACTTAAAACGTTGTGAGAATTTACTTCGTTTGGATTGGTATATCTGTAACTGCACAATGATTATAGTGACTTGATTCCTTCCCGTGGTTTTACCCATTCAAGGGTTTTCCACGTATATCTTTGTGTTTGTGCGATTGATTGCTTGCGTTGTTTTCGCTAATTGTTTTACTTAGTGATTCGCATTCATACTGTTAGGGTTTTTTAAGAATTATTAAGGAACCCTATTTCTTCAACTGCAAATTAGCATGCAGTCCCAACCATTGGCCGTAGTTATGAATGAATTTGTGGTATGGTCTGTGAATCACATTCTCATTTTCTCATGGATATGATATTGCAACAACCATTTTTTCGCCCTCAGCAACAATGAGAAAATACATGGGCTGAACACCATGCATACAGGTTGGATGCCTCTCAAGAGTCCAGCGAACAAATGGGGATTGAATCACCATAGCTGGACACCCTAAAATCTAAACAAATATTTTACTTCATAGTGAACTTGTAACAAAACCAATAAAGTGGGGAAAATGATACAAGCAAGCTCTAACCAGAAAAGGATATAACAATCAGTCCAGAATAACCCAGAATCATGCTTAAAACCAGGCAAACTAAAGTGGGTGATAAGAACAAACAAATTTATTTCACTATGAAGCAAAAAAAGACCATAGCTACACAACCATAAGGATAAACAATCATGGGACACAGGAAAAGTCATAACAAAATTACTCTTGCGCGAAGAAAACTATATCCATCACAAAAGCAAAGTTAAATGATAGATCCTAGTTATTATTATTAAGTGGAACAATTTAATGTGCTGCAGGTGAACAGTGCAAAAAAAAGAAGGTAAAACCAACGACGAAAAAAATTCATGCAAAAGGAAAAGGTAAAACCAACAAAGAAAAAAATTCATAGACGATCATTTAGTGTTCGAAGATAAGTTTGCTATATAAATGAATTAAAAATAGCTAAATAACTTATTCCACTAACCAGGAAGGGAAAACCCCACTTGCATAATTACTCCACCAACATCTGCACGGCGTGGACAACAACTGTAATGACACGAAACCTGCACACCATAGCCCATACAAATGCATAATAGAAATATTATTACCCCCAAAAAAAAAACTGCATGCACTATCCTGGAAAACATCCAAGAGCACCTAAGAAGGCCATAAGAAAACTATATTTCAATAATTAGTCCGCCAACATTTGAACGCCAAATTCGACCAGGGAATACACATTTTAATGTGTTCACAGGAGGACCTGACAATGGGCCAGAAGCATAAACGTGTGAAAAACTGGGAAAAATTTACGCAAGCAACAATTGAAAAGCTGTACACAATAGGTTCACACAAATGACACTATGCTATTACACCCCCCCCACCCCCCCCCACCCAACTCATATGCACTATTTTGAAAACCGTCCATGAGCGCTTAAAAAAGACCATAATAAGAAACCCATACCTTCATACTTAGTCCAGCTACATGCACACAACAAATTCGACGAGAAAATTAATCACAAACGGGAGGCTGAACTACCATTACCCACAAAAAAGCTCACGCATTACCTCACAAAACGTCATCGATGTATAAATCTGTTCACGCCGTCTGCGCAACACAAAGTGGACAGAGGAAAAATGGTGTGAACCTTAAAGGGAAAGAATCTGACCTCGCACGACCACTCTGGGCCGCCAATGCCACTGGAATACTCGATGATCGCCTTTCTCCCTCAAGAAATCCACAAACGCTTTTCTCTCTGATTGTCTAGAAACTTCCGTCTCTACCCGAGACAAGATATAAGTACGAAAAGAGCACAACGTCAGCAAGCTGTAATGTAAGGGCGAAAGACGAAATTACCCCCAAGAGCAAAACAAGCAGCAGAGGGGCATAATTGGCAAAAAATTAGCCACAAATTGGCAAGCCTCTCAATTTGACTGCAACGTTTTTAGTTTTTAAAGCCTTAGATTAGACAATACGAGTTCATGTCTTTGGCCAAAAGCAAGAAACTATTCACTTGTATCCTCCGTGCACCATAAGAATTTGGTGGAAGAAACTGATAATTCTGGTTAGATTAGTGATATGGGATAAAGTCTAACACTGCCCCTCACGTGTAGCCTGGATGCACGTGTAGGTACGAATTGAGGCGACGAGGAGATTCGACTCGGGTGACACAGACTCGACCATAGGAGGTGAGGCCATCCAAGACCTAGCTCTGATACCATATTAAATTTCTTGAAGGGCTCTAACCTAAAACCAATTGGCAATGAGTGATTTAGCCTTTAGAATATATTAACCAAGTTCGGATAACTTAGATAAGTGATGTGGAAAAAAGTCTGACATTGTTATAGCATCCAACTCAAAATCAATTGACAATGAAAAGAGACCGCATGGCTCATATACTAATTTTTAAGGTGATAATTAATCGATTTGGGACAAATTTCAACACTCGCACATGCGCATGTGCGACCCCCAACTCACACGTGAATAGGTCAACAAAGGATCCGAATATGCGGACCACAACGAAATAAAGTGTAACAATGGTAAAAACAAAGAGAAAAAGCGTTCGAAAATCCATCTCTGATACCAAAATGGTAGAGTTGTCATCATCCACTTTGAGATTCTCAACCCTTTATATCATTCGTGGACCTCTATAACATCGTCGAGTGGGTCAAACATCGGATAGGAGGCGATATGCGTCGTGAATTGATCTATATGAGTGCGAATTTTAGGTTTCTGTTTTCACCGATAAAAAACACTACAAACTTAACGCATTTTATCATTTCGTTTTCATTAACAAAAAAATTTCATCATTTTACCATATTGTTTTCAATAACTAAAAAGTTTTTACCAATAACTTTTTCGCTTACATACCTATCAACAATTTATTCATTACCGGAAACGAAATAACATTTCTTAACAATTTATTCACTCTTATTTACTATCGAAAACACCTAACAACTTTCTAACCACAAAAAAAAAAAATTTCTATAAATTTTTCACTACTGAAAACACCCTTAATATATTAGATGTGATTGTATTGGAGGGCTGAAAAAACGATTGGCAATGGCTGGTACGTTATATTCAAAGTTTTGGTTAATAGGTGCCAGGGAGTGTGTACTTGTGGCTGCCCGATATAGGGGTGAAGACATCATATTGCAATTCGCCTTTTTCCTTTTTTCTTGTATCTGCATTTCTACTTTCCGTAAAACCAAAAAAAAAAAAGAGAAGAGAAAATTTTTGTATGTTGGTTTAACTTTTCTCTTTAAAAATTATTTAGAAAATTAGAAGCCGGCCCCGTTTTTTAGGTTCGGTTCTATCCCAACCCTAAATTTTTTCCTCCAAAGCTGTAGGCTCGGTAATAGTATGTAATGACATCTTAACCCCAAAAATCCAAATGCCTCCCTCCGCCTCTCCCATAAATTCCTCCGACTTCTTCTCATCCCCCTGCCAATGCCCAGCGTCGTATCGTCATTGTCATCGTCGTCCTCCTCATGAGGAGTCCGCCTTTGCCGTCAAGTGTCCTGGGCCGTCCACCACTACCTCTGCCCCGGCAACGCCGTCATCCTTCTCCTCTATCCTCTACGGCGCAAATTGAGCGTCGCCAAGAATTCCAACAAATATTTGAGGACGAGTTCGACACTGCATCACAGATTGATTCGGTTTTAGTGTTGTTCATCTGTCCCATGCCTTCAATCACCGCCACCACTGGCGCCGCCGATGATGATGTTGACGATATCCGATCGTTTTGGATCTGCATTCTCCACCATGTGAAACTGACCGTGATCGTGGACGAAGTTCGTCGTCGAGTAGTTCTAGCGAGGTCTCCGTGGATTTCGAATTAGAAATTAAAAAAAGCAGAAGATGATGATGCCGCCGACCGGAGTGGAGTTGTTGCCGCAATCACTGCGATCACAGACTTTTAAACTTGTTCCTAAACTGGAACAGGTCCTCAATTTCATTGTTTGTTTTGTTTTGGACGATTATTGGACATCTTAATGCCGGAAACGTTCAGATTACTAGATCGGTTCGATTAGGTGAAGGTTTATATTCAAATGTTGAGGTTTCTTAGATGAGGTGAGAATTTTTGTACCTGTATTTTCGTATATTTTTGCAAAAATTATCTATAATTTCTAATTGATAATACTTTCAAATTGGAAGTGTTTCAATTATGTGAATTGTGTGATGAGCTATTTTCGTATATTTTTGTGTGTATTTTTTTTAAGAGAACGGTATATTTTTTATGAGAACTGTGTATTGTTCATGAGAACTGTCTATAAGAATGGTGTATTTTCTCTTAGAACTATATATTTTTCTATGAGAATTGTGTATTTTCTATGAGAAGTGAGTATTTTAATGTGTGATGAGGCTATGTGAACTGTGTATTTTCTATAAGAATTGCGTATTTTCTATGAGAATTGTATATTTTCTATGAGAACTCCCTATGAGAACTGTGTATTTTATATAAAAACTGTATATTTTTTATGAGAACTATGTTTTTTCTATGAAAACTGTATTTTTTTCCTATGAGAACTGTTATTGTCCATGATGATTGTATATGAGAACTGTGTATTTTTCTATGAGAACTGTGTATTTTAGTGTGTGGCGAGGCTATTTGAACGGTGTATTTTTTAGTTCACATAGCCATTTCACATAAAAATTGTCTATGAGAATTGTGTTTTTTCTATGAAAATTGTGTTTTTTTCTATGAGAATTGTTATTGTTTAGGATGATTATCTATGAGAACTGTGTATTTTCTATGAGAATTGTGTATTTTCTATGAAAACTCCCTATGAGAAATGTGTATTTTATAAAGAACTATATATTTTGGGTTAATTTTAGAAATAGTCCCTCTAGTTTCCGTGCAATTTCAATTTCACCCCTATAGAATTAATTGTGTCATTTTTAACCCTAAAGTTTATATTTTGTCTCAATTTGGTCCCTCTCACTGACGGCGTTAGTAAAACTAACAGAACTCGTGGGTAAAATTGACATTTCGCTCTTAGAGGGACGAAATTGAGACAAAATACAAACAAGAGGGACTATTTTAGAAATTTTACATTTTTTTATTTTACAAAGACAAACTCACACCTACAATCTTTCTCTAATTGAATAATCAAAATGTATTGAGGAAATTAAAAAAATTATTTTCAAATATATTACTGATAATATTATGAAATTCGATAAGCATCCCTTAGTTAAATATCTTTGCATCGATTTTTTTTTCAATGGATTTATCTTAATTTTTACAATCCCGTTATATATGTTCTTTTCTATGCGATTACAAAAAAAAAAAATTTGTGAAACAATTTGTTAATCTATATGAAACATTTTTCTTTCTTTCTAATAGCGAAAATAAAGATTTTTTTTTGGTGAATAAGAAAAAAGTTGCGATGAAATATTTTGCTACGAAATATTTTTCTTTTTTCTAATAGTGTAAAAAAGAACATAATGGGATTGTAAAAATCAAGATAAATCCATTGAAAGAAAAAACCCAATGCAAAATTATTAACTAAGGGATTCTTTTCAAATTTCATAATATTATCTGTATTATATTCTAAAATAATATTTTTTATTTCCCCAAATATATTTTGATTATTCAATCAAAGAAAAATAATTAAGGTGAGAAATATATTAGGTATGAGTTTCTCTTTGCAAAATAAAATGTAAAATTTTTAAAACAGTCTCTCTAGTTTGCATTTTGTCTCAATTTCGTCCCTCTACGAGTGAAATGTCAATTTTGCCGCAAAGTTCCGTTAGTTCTAATAACACCTTCAGTGAGAGGGACCAAATTGATACAAAATATAAACTACAAGGTTAAAAATGATATAATTAATACTAGAGGGATGAAATTGAGATTGCATGCAAACTAGAGGGACTATTTCTAAAATTAACCCATATATTTTCTATGAGAACTGTCTATGAAAACTATATTTTTTCTATGAAAACTGTGTTTTTTTTCTATGAGAACTGTTATTATCCATGATGATTGTCTATGAGAACTGTGTATTTTTCTATGAGAACTGTGTATTTGAGTGTGTGGTGATGCTATTTAAACTGTGTATTTTTCAGTTCACATGGCCATTTCACATGAGAACTGTTTATGAGAACTTTGTTTTTTCTATGAAAACGTGTTTTTTTCTATGAGAACTGTTATTGTCCATGATGATTGTCTATGAGAACTTTGTATTTTTCCATGAGAACTATGAATTTTCTATGAGAACTATGTATTTTAGTGTGTAGTGAGGCTAATTGAACTGTGTATTTTTCAGTTCACATGGCCATTTCACATAGTTCTCATAGAACTGATTATGAGAATTAGTGTAGTTCACAGAGCCAAGGGTATTTTTGTCCGAAATAATATGGATAAGAAATTGATCCTAAAAATATAAATTTTACTAGAAATGGACACGTAGATAAAAAGTTAAGAAGAATTGGCAAAATAGTAAAAATGAATGAAAAGTCAAGATAAAGAACTAAAATAAAGAAGAATAAATTTTTGTCAGGACTATTTGAAGTCCGAACCTAGAAAACGGGGCCGGCTTAAAAATTCCCCAAAACTATTTGTCGGTTAAATAGTTTTTTGAACATGTTTATGGGTTTTTTTTTTTTTTTTTTTAAAGTTGAACCCATTCTTGAGTTCGTTTATCGGTTAATTGAGATGAAAATTTGTGGTGCCATCCGAATCGGTTTAGGGCTGGGACGTAATTTCCAGAACCTCAAGGATTCAATTGTAATTCTCTAAATTCTTGGTTTTTCCCTTAAATCTAGCGCGACGTCTTGCTTTTCTAATCCAAAATTCACACACATAGATTTCGTGTTCTTTGCGATCTCCGTTGCTGTTGTCTCCGAGAGAGAATCATTTGCACGCCACCATCACCATGTCTGCTGAATCCGCCTCTGCAACTCAGAAAACCCTAGTTAGTACTATTACCATTTTTATCCAATATTTTTTTTTCTTTTTTTTCAATCACTATATACGATACATATATCCTTTTTTCTGAACATGTATCTATAACTGATGATTTGAACACTTTCTGGTACCAATCGTGAACCTTTTTGATTAGGCGGATCTTCTCGACTTCGTAGACTGGTCGGGAGTCGAATGCCTCAATCAAAGCACTAGTCACTCTCTTGCCAATGCCCTTAAACAGGTAAGCTTCGTCAGCTGATTACCTCACTGCAGAATGTTGTGTGTCGTTTAATGTTTCTGATATAAGACGTGTTGTCAGTTACTTGGGCTTTGTTTATGTCGTTCTCTGTTATTTGGTGTTTGTTAAAACCACCCAGATTCAGATTTATGTATTTTTGCCTAATTTACAAGCATGCGCATTGTGTGGGCACCTTCCGCTAGTATACACCTATTTTGACCATGAATTTTCCCGCGAGTTGTCGGTTGTCCTATGCAATGCAGGTAGACAGTGGTAAGAAATTTGTTGCCTCAGTTTCAACTATACTAGGACTTCTTGAGAATACTCTTTGATATTTGATAGATCTTTTGTGATGCTAGGTGTAATAAGCAAGGAACTCTCAATTGTTTTTCCACTTCGGTAATTTGCTTGCTTGTTTGCAGAACGCAAGTTGCTCATTTGGGTCTGGTTTGATTTGCACTTGTTGATGATTGCGATGGTTCAAATGTCTTGTCCACTTAATAATAGGGGAAAAAAGAGTTAAACTTAAAAGAAATCGAGAGAGGAGTCATGGAAAAGGAAAAAGTGTGACAGAGACCCCAATGCAAGTGTAAAGAGTGGAAAGAAACCTTATTGATTATCAAAAGAAGAAAAGAGTGGAAAAAGAAATCTAGAAGAGGGTGGAAAATGAACAAACACTTTTACAGTTGCAGACTGCCAAGTTTGGCAGATGATATTGCTGGTACTATTGTTTGAGGCACATGGAATTATCAACGGTCATGCTTTGACGGTTGACCCAATGCGAAATTGTATTCTCACACCATCTCTCCTTTCATTGAATTGCCCCACATGACCAAACTTGGAACAATGTTATAAGTGTTTGTTGGTACTTTGTAGCATTGGTTTTGTGGAGAGTTGGTGATAGTGAATTGGAAGGATCACCCTATAGGGCCATAGGCTATTCGTTGTTGATCCTGGTGTATATTTATATGTGTAATTGTTGTTTAACGGAGAATTTTATTTAGTTGTCAGTTTACCATCGGAATCGTTGTTAGAAGAAAGTATTGATGTGTATATGTGTAACAGTTTGCCTCATTTATATGTGTAACAGTTTATCTTGTTTCCAATTGATTTTACAAAATGTGTTGTTGGAAGAAAGTGTTGATGACCACTAAATTAGGCTGTAAGTCTTATGCAAAGGGATAAGGTTTTAGGAATGTGGACCTGCGATGTGAGGGTTTTGGGGAGTCAAAAGTTTTTGTATGGGGACACTGAACTGTGTTATGGCCATGGTAACTTGATTGATATTGAGAAAGAGCAGAATCTAAAGGACTTAACGCTTGCAAGGGGAAACAAAATTACTTGGACACAGCTAGAAGTTCCATCAAATAACTTCATATTTACATTACATACAGTGCTACAGTGATTTTGCTTAAGTATCAAGGGTTCAGTATTTCAGGTTGGGGTGGTGTTAGTAATGTTCTAAAAGTCGGCAGCCTAGGTGGACTAGTCCCCGCTTAGGCGCTAGGCTGTGGTCCAACGCCTAGATTATTTTGCCGGCTACGACTAGTCCCCCTCGGCCCTGCCTAGCACCTAGGCGGCCGACTAGTTAGCGCCTAGGTACTAGGTGCCCCCTTTTCCGCCCGACTAGCGTCTAGCAGTTTTTAGAACATTGGCTGTTAGATATAGAATTTAGATTGTCCAATCCAATTATTTTGGTATGATTAGTTTGATGTGGCGAAAGGGGAAGGCGTTGGTGATGGCAACATTGGCTAGCAGGGGAATTGGTCTGGGACTAGAGACTGTTCAAGAAGGATGGGGCCACTTCAAAGTTGTGAATGAAGCCAAGTAGGCTGCAACCTCAAATATAGCAGTCTTTTTGGTTTCCCTGGGTCTTCTTCCTCTGATTATTTTCCTACTTCTTGAGGTGAAGGTGTTGTGGGTGGTGATTTTGAGCAAGGGCAAGGCACTTTCTGCTTTAATGAGAAACCGAAACTAGATGGGGTGGCTGCATTGGTTGCAGGTAATGTAGAGCTTTTAATGAGAAACCCAAGCTAGATGTGGTGCCATGCCTGAGGTTCAAGTTCAGCATGTAGGGTTTCTTTCATCATTCTGGATATTATTATTGGAGTTTGAAGTCAAAAGAGCTGTGTTTTCTGCAGGTGAGATTTCAGTTTCAGGGAATTTAGTTTCAAGTGCTAAGATTACGATGAACTTATTTCCCATGTTGCATGGACTCGGTGCGAGTATCGATTATGAACGCATGTCCAAGTGTTTAGCTTAAATTATGACATCGGCATATGATTGGGAATGTACAGAATGGATGCAAGACAGGCCATGAACTCTTATATCAACTCCATGTCATGAAATATTGTCAGAAGACATGTTAATTACTTCTGTGGGCAGCGTGCCCGGAAAAAAAAAAGGGCGGATCGATGAGCGCGCTTTTTTTTGACAGACGAGCGCTCAATTCAGAGTTGCCACTTGGGTTTGAAGGTCCGACACCTAAGGAACCGAACTTGAAACACTCGCTGCGCTGTTTGATTTGAAAAAGGTGAAGGCACCAGTCCGTCATAACCATATCTGGGTTCGGGAGCCAAGTTACGAAAGGGGAAGGGTTTTAAGGCACCCCTCTCGCCCAATCCGGAGATCGGTTTTTACTTAGGCATTTGCGAAACATGTTTGCGATTCTGTTTGATTAATCAATTTTTTTGCCAATTAGGACGGGGGAACAATTAAAGGGGATTAAAACTGTAACGTGTTTGCAGGATGTGATAGAATAGCATGGATGGCAGTTAGTATAGGATGAGAACAGACTCCTGTGGGAGTTTAAACAAACTGGGAGGCCTTGTTTTGGAGTGACTTGTGAAGGAAGAAACCAGCATGCACTGAATAAGTCACTGCACGTTGTTTACTCCTGCGCGCGCAACTCCAAGACACGCGCACGCCGGTGAGCTCAAACCCACAGCTCTTATTCTCAAACCCTCTGGGCTTTGGAAGGACCAGTGCACACTCAGGACAAACCACGCAGTTATAAGCAACATAATATACAGTTTAAAGGCTGTAAAAGCCCTACAAATTAATAAAACACCTCATAAACAGTGCAGGGACAAAATAATAGCCTAAAGCCAAGCTACCCATGCAAGGCCACTCACTGGTCAGAGGCGCTCTAGCACGCGATGGTGCCCACTCTGTCGCACGAGGGTGCGCCCTAGCGCGCGATGGTCTGAGCCTTTTAACCAGTGTGTGATGTACACGTTTCTGGGTTCTGGTACATACTCAGAAAGGTCCCAGCTAGGGGTGTGCACGGGTCGGATGGGTCGGGTTCGGCCCTGAACCCAAACCCGACACGACCAGTCGGTTATCACTTTTTTGGGACCCGAACCCGAACCGAAGGAGGGGGGATACCCGTCCGTGTAACCGATTTTTTTGGTCGGGTCCGGTTTGGGTCGGGTCGGGTAAGAAAAACAACACCCCGAGCCCCGAACCGAAAACTGATTTTTTTGGAAAAGTGTACCCATACCCGACCGAACCATATGTTCGGCCCCGCCCGAAACCCTTCGGGTCGGGTCGGGTCCGTTGGGTCTCGGTTTTTTTGCACACCCTAGTCCCAGGGGTACTCCAAGACAACAAAAATGCAAATTAACTACAAAGCTAACAGTTTTTACTAAGAAAAGCAGTAAACTAGTTTTTTACATGCTTGCAGAGTGATCTATATGTAAATAAATACACAAAACAATAGGACACCAATCCCCACGCGGTCCATCGCGCGCAACCACGGAGTGTCGCGCGCGAGAGTGGGACCATCGCGCGCTGGTTCGTACCATGACGGTTTTTGAAACCTTGCCAGCTTTAGGACCAGGACTGGTATTAATTACCAACCTTGGCCCTGCCAGCCCCCCTCAGGGATCAGAACAGAAACTAGTAGGTACGCTATATCTTTGGTTGAGTTTGAAAGAGATTGAGCTTTGAGGTTTGAAGCTTGTTTGAGGTGTTTGAGTGATTGAGGTGGAAGAACAAGCTATGTTCTTGGATGCTTGTTGCTTGGCTATGTAACCAAAGGTGTATGGATTTTCTAACCTTTCAAATTTTGTAACCCTTTAAAAGATGAACAAAGGGAGGTATTTATAGAGAGAGAAGAGGGTGAATCTGGTTGGTGCAAGGAGAGGAGCTCAGCCAGTCCACGAGGCTGGCTGAAGTTTGTTTGGTGGCTAAGCTTCCCAACTGATAAAGGTGATGGGGACATCTTGGACCATCGCACGATGGAGTCAGTCTGGCGCGCGATGGTGCCACTCTGTCGTGCGATGGTGCGCCCTGGCGCGGGACGGTTGCACCCTGGCGTGCGTGTACCACCTACTCATGCGTTGGTCAACGATCAAGCTTTGACCATTGACCAACACTTGTCAAGTTGATCTACGCGCGCGGGCTCTCAACCAACGCGTGCCAATAGGGTTTTTTGGCTCTTTTGAAGTGGCTTAGGCTAGGTTAGGTTCAAGGGTTTTGCAAACACTCAAAGCTCAAACACTCTATCATTCCCGAGGTGTTCTTGATCTATTTCATCATTGGGAATCAAATACCGTAAGTAAACTAATCTGGAAGCCCAGATTGGGGTGTCTACAACTTCCAAATACACTTGAAACAAATGGAGTGAAGGAATGAATAGAGATAACGCATATTGCACACCCTTGGCCAAGTGTCAAGTGTTTGACACAGTTGCTTACAGATATCCTTGGAACATAGATTATTCCTACTTTTAAGACATAAACATAGCAATAGAAGTGATTTTTGTTTGTTAAGTCTACATGTTAAACACAAATTTGTTTATCGCCAAAAATGGATAATTTGTTATACTTTCATGAGCAAGTTTGTGCAAGATTTTCTTTGCTGGTACGTCTGAATTTTGTCCTTTTTTTCTCATAAAATGAAGGGCTGTGTTAGCATGCTGCATTTTGTTGTCCCTCCTTCCTTTGTCTGTTGGTATATATGTAGTCTGTATGACTGTTATTGTTATGCTTCTATTTATTCTTTCGCTTATGAATCAGGGCTATAGAGAAGATGAAGGTTTGAATCTCGAAAGTGATGCAGATGAGCAGCTTCTGATTTATATACCTTTTACCCAAGTGATTAAACTGCATTCTATTGCCATCAATGGACCTGAAGATGAAGGTAATTTTCACCTTTACTCTCTCTTTTGAAAGCTTGTTCTTGTCATTGACAATTGAGCCATAGTCCTTTAATTAGCTTTGATCGTGTTTCCTTCCTCTCCCTTTCTTTGTCTTTTGTTGTTGCGCACTTTTATCGAGAGTCGTGTAGAAGAACTGTTCACCCTGTTCTGGTTGTAATCTATGTTTTCAACAATAGGTTGAATTTTGGCAATACATTAAAATGGTACTACTGTATCATGGAGATTTAAGGTTTCTATAACTCTGTAATTGGTAGGAGCACCATGGTTGTCTTTCCTACATTTGTGCTTATGGAATCCAACGCTGTCTTTTTCTCCTAAGAATACACAAAACACAAAGCAAAATCTTTGATTGGAACTCCATGGCAACATAATAGAAGGGTTTTTGCCTTCTCGAAGATCATAGATGGTGGGAGGATGATGCATAGGACAATCATAACGTTTTCAACAATGGAGTCACCTAGGGACACCGAGTGGCTTAGGTTCCTTTCCCTCCTACAGAGAATCAAGTTCGACTCTTCCGAAATTGCAGCAGGGTGTGGTGGTGATAGCGTATGCTTTTGCTGATGTCTGCACGCTAATAGTTTCGTTGATTGTTATGTCGTGTATGTGATAGGCCAACTTAGGGCTGCTCTTACTCATTGAACCCCCATCATGCATCCTTTTGATGTTTGGGAAAAGGTCATGGTATAGGAAAAAGGCAAGTGTGTGCCATCTTCATCAGCTTGGTTGAGTGAGTTTAATGGTCTTTTGTCAAAGTTAACTATGTAGCAAAACAAATATTTAGTTGGCTCGAGTTTGCGTCAAATGTAGAATGCCAATGGGTAAAGAGGCATTCTCTAGCCTTGTTACTCATCATTCATATCAAGGGATACTATTCTGCTTTGAGTGATTAACCAACTAATGCTTTGAGCATTGGAGATACATATTTTGTTTTGACATAAACAAATAAAATAGAGATTTTTGTTGCCTTCAAGAAAATGGATTTACACATTCTGAAAGCGACCAGTGCCTATTGTGGGAGGTGAAATTAGAAATGGCAATTATGAACTAAAGATCAAGGATAACCAAGAAGGTAACAACAAAGTAATAAATGGCATGACGACACGTGGCGCCAATCTTATGACATCGGCAAGAATGATGCCGACCAAAAATCTTCTCGGACTTTACATCCCATGCTAAAAGCCAACTAGAGAAGCGCTCGGCATTAACATGTCCAAAGGAAGAGAGCTCTTGATACAATTGAACAAGATGGACTCACTCGGCTCTGAGAATGTTCGAGTGAGCACACGGGAATCCGATCAGGAGGGGAAGCTGCCATGTCGTTGGCTGGGGCAAAACATACCTCCTAAACCAAATTATTATAGCATGAGCAGATTGTTGAGCACTAACCATTGGCAAGGCATGCACATTAGAAATGATTGTGTTATGTCCAATTAATTAAGAAGTTTTTTGTGGCAGAAAAGCTACTCAAGTTAGACCAACGCAACACTGCAAGATTCCATAAAGGGCAATTGTGACCCCTGACCAGGGTTAGCCAAATGGTTACCAACCCAGGTTAAAGCCTCACCAATGGCCTATTAATAGAGCTATCATGGAAGAAAGGGCTCGATAAAACTGAACTCTAGACACCCATCGCGAGCTAGTTGCTCACTTGGATGTGTCCAAAGTTTTCAGAGGCAAAAGCTTGAGGCGAGGTTGTTGATCTCTCATGAGGCGAGGCCGGCATAAGCCTTTGGAGTTTTTACTTTTAATTTGTAAACTAAAATTAAGTAAAATTACCATAAAAAGATGGGGTTAGTGTTTGCGCCATACAAAGGTGCCTCGCAAAAAAAATAAATTGTATACAGAATTCACAAGAAAGGATGGCAAGGAATAAAAACATAGTGCATTAGTAGATCCAACTTTTAAAAGCACTCCAAGTCATCTCTTCTGATGCGTTCACCTCGGTCCTCTGAGTGAAGAAGGAGTGTGAAGCATATGCGTCTGACAGATGGTGGAACGCCTTTGTGGTTCTCTGCCCAAAATTAACATCCTGGAGCGTTGTGCCTTTGAAAACATTAATTGCGTTCGAGCAGCTGAGGCCCTTAGCTCCGGTGCTAACTAAGCCATCGAGGGGCACTCCAGCCACCACTCAGCAGGTGGTCTGTCTTTGATTGGTTGTGTTTTGTAGGAGAAAGAAAGATCAAGGAGTCAACAAAGTCAAAGTCCAAGGCTGGTCAAAGTGCTAATTCCTTTAACACGTGGTGGCATGAAAATAAGCCCGCCACACCTCTTTTTTAGATGGTCTTCCTTGCCACTGTGGACGGTGGTTAATAATATCTGCGTGATGATGGAAAACTTAATACTTGAATATGCATTTCACATATTTCATTAATGTTTGCAGATTTTTGTACACTTTTCAGGGATATCAAAATGCACTTTGCACACATCAACCACTAGGTCCACTACCCTAAGGGCAATTGTTTGCATTTTCATTTCTTAAAACAGGAAACTAGTAAAAGAGGGAATGATACTTGACGCATGAGAACAGGGTAGAGATTTACATGCTTGGTCCTTTATGTTTCTGAAACTTATGAAAACTTCACCTTCGGAGTCTTGTGTAATAAGAAATTTCTGGGGCCGGTGGTCGTGTTCTAGAGTTGAAGTCTCCAAATATGGGATCTCGGCCTTTTTTCCGTAATTTCTTTTCATTTTTATACTTGTTGTGCCACAGTATCTCATTCAGTTATGGCAAATACTTTGTGTCAGTCCCAATAACCCAAGCCTCCTAGGCCAACTCTTAAATGTGGACAAGGTCAGCAAGAGTCACTGCAAGTTCCGATGTTGTAATTGGTCATTTTTCTTTGTAAGAACTATCGAGCTCCTTGGAGCAAACTAGAATCAGTAGGTGGATTAAAATGCAAGGGCGACACTCTGACAGAGGAACACCGTCATAGCTAGCCGACGTAGGACTTCCTGCTACTGAGCTTTTGGACATCCTAGTCTTTTCTACTCTTTATGTTTGTACTTTTTGCTACAAACTAAGCAAGTGCTTACAAATAATGGAAGAAAGAAGAATCTTACGGCTGGGTATTATACCTGGGCAAACATCTTCAGATTTCTTTTCTGCATGCATCTTGTGCAAGTATTTTGCCTTGTTTGTAGTTTAGTGAACTGGATCCATGTTAAGTGATCCAAATGCTGTTACGTATAATTTTTCAGTATTAATGCAGATGTTGTTTTCCAGGTCCTAAAACTGTGAAACTTTACGCTAACAGGGAACACATGGGATTTAGGTAGAGTTTGAGCAATGATTTTCGTAACTTTGACGTTGGACATTCGGTTTTATAGTAGTGGCTGCTATTCACAGTGAATCTTTCTAAATATCGTACTAATCTTTACAGCAATGTCAACGACTTTCCTCCAAGTGACACAGCTGTTCTATCCCCGGAAAATCTGCAGGTAACTTTTTCTTATCAAAGTTATTTCTACTGCAAGCATGTCTCAAATTCATGGAATTTTTTTAGAGGTAGAAGTTAGAATATGCGGTTACATGTCTTCTTATGTGTAATTTTGTAGGGTAAACCTGTAGTCTTGAAATATGTGAAGTTTCAAAATGTTCGCAGGTATTTAAATGTTTACATAATTATCATTTTACATTTACTTGATCTGGTGAGGATATGACTTGATCTTACTAATGGCGCCATCTCAGCTTGACTATTTTTGTCGAGGACAATCAGTCTGGGTCTGACGTTACGAAAATTCAAAAGATTGTCCTTTATGGAACAACGTAAGTTTTCATATAGCTTTCGTTCTTACTGATTCATTTCATTACTACTTTTAGTTATGGCCGCCGTCAAATCTCGTTGGAGTTGATGGTGCTCTTTTTATGGATGCTAGTAATTGTAGTGCTGGGTATTGAAGTTTTGCGGGAGTATGGGATTTTTTAATTTGTTGTTTTGCGGAAATCAGGTGGTCACTTGCATACCTATGGACGATTTAATCTAGTCATTGAGCCTTTAAGATTTGGGTAAAATGGTTTGTTGAGTTTGATCTTTTAATTTCTTTGTTGAAAGAGAATATTTTCCCTGAAAATTTCCGATTTACCAAAAAAATAAATAATTTCTTCCCTGATAAGAGAGTTGCCTCATAGCTGTAAATTGGTTCTGGGTTCTGTGCTAGCATTTCCTTGTGGATCGATCTATCATTTCAGTAGATTTTGTTGTCTCTCACAATGTGCTGCTATTACGATTTCCGTGGTGTCTTTTTCTTTTTCCTTATCCTTCTTTCGCCTTAATGCAGGGTGGAAACAACAGATATGAAAGGTTTGAAGAAGATTGAAGATCACTAGCCCGAATTACAAATAAAAGAGGGAAAATAGAATGAGGGATAGCTTCATGTGCACTCATTTTGATTATCCTAAAAAACACGCCTGTATCCCGTTCGAATCATTTAAAGTTGTCTTTGAAATCGTCTCGTCTGTTTTCATTCTAAAATTCTTAACTTTTCAGAATTTACTCTCCTTATTCATATATACAACCATCCGCATTGTGGCATTGCTTGTGGTACTGTAGTAGGTGTATACTGGAGTACAGAATGGCGTTGATATAACCCTTTTAAGTAACGGACCGGTTTGGACCAGTTTCGGAGACGCAATTTCTGACCGCACAACCTTGTGGGGGACTCAAATGATTAGAGCAGTTCAATTTATTTGAAAATATGTTTTCTAGAGTTCCCATAAAAAATAAAGTTATTCGGATATCTCTAAGAACTTGATCGATATTTGTTCCTAAATTTGACAGGATAAAAACTGAATGAATTGATCACGTTCTTACCGATATTCAAAAGAGTTGATTTGTTACGAAAACTTTTAAAAATGTGTTTTAAACAAATGGAACCGGTTTCATTAGCGTAGGGTTCCGATTATTTTTGTGTCAAAATTTCTGTTCCAGGAACCGTCCTTTTTTGGCAAATGGATCATTTATCCGAGACCCTGTTACTGAATATCAGCGCTCCAGAGTTTTTTTTTGGATCCGAACACTCCAGAGTTTACGAGCTGGTTGAACCTTGATTCAGTTCTGAATTTGGTTTTCAGCTATTCGTTCTCTTTTTTTCCCCTAGGGAGCAACGGTTTCCTTGCAAAGAAAAGAATAAAGGATGCATTGTCATCCACGAATCAACACACCCACCCAGAAAAAATCACTTAAAAAACTCTTTAAGCAAGGCAAATCCTCATCTACCACTCCCCTCCGTCCTCTTTTAAGTATTCAACTTCATAAATTCAACTTATTATAGATATTATTATTACACTTTACATATTTGCCCTATATGAAGACATTCTCATCGTCCTTTTATCCACTAACTTTTCAAATAAGAATCTACTCATAGGCACAAGATAGAAAATGTACCAACTTTTACCCACAAACTTTAAAATTAACACTTACGGAATAATCCAAAATGGAATATTGGACCATAAAAAACAGACGGAGTGAGTACTAATCTTGGGGATGGAGCTTGTGATGTTTGAACCTTCACCAATCGAAAGAAAGAGGAAAAAAAAAAAAAAAAGGCTCCGACGGCAACGGACACAAATTCAGATATGAGAAGTGAGTACAACAGATTCACATGCTGTCGATCTCACCTCTTATGAGTAGTCTGTATACATTGTAACAGCATGGGGAGATGAAAAGAAGATACAGGCTGCTAGTGTCTCGTATCCACAACTCTTCCATAAAAGCTGGCAGGAATATACATGCACTCTTAAATAAAACAAGAAGTACGTTTTTCAATCCTTGATTTCAGAGGCTACAAATAAGACAATAAAACTAATTTTTTCGGTAGGCTTCTTTCAAATATCACTAATGCTCCCAAAAGAAAATCTGGGGTGAAAAAATGTAGTTCCTTTGATAAGCGGACTTGAACCAATGGGAAAACAAAACTTATAATCATAGAACTAGATGTGGTATCTCATGGTAAAGAATCCCGTATGTTGATACTCCTTTTGCTGAGGAAATAGCTCATCGATGATCATAATAAACCAGCTTCAAGGAGGTTTCTCCTCCTCAAAGTCTCGTCAACAAGTTTGAATGTCTTCTTGACAAGCTTCTGATCAAGGGCAGTCGTCCTGTAGATCTTGAAAACCCGGTCCACACGATCAGGGGCAGTGCTTTGGAAATACAACTCCTCAAACTTCTTCTTCACGAATCTGAGCACAATATTCCACATGGAAAGAGCAATATGACGTGTTTTGTATAGGAAGAGATCATAGTAATTTTTTTTTCTAGATCTCAACAAAACCCTAGGGTAGAGAACCAGAAATTACCCAGGCAAGCTGAAGGTAAGTAATGGCTACAAAGAAAAAAACCCATTTTACTAGGAAAATCTGACTTTTGTATGTATCCAGCCTTTAGCCCCCCAGTTCCCATATCCAGCCCCATAAAGACAACCCCCCTTCCAAATCCAAACTTCCAAAGTATTTTTCAACAAGTTTGGCGGTTTATGGTATTTATCAGACACCCCTCTATCTATTGTAATTTCTTACTGGAAAGGTAGGGAAAGGGAAGGGGAAAAGGGCTAATCAGGAGATCCAGAACTCCCCCAAATATCAGCTCTAGGTAATTTATTTCTCTCTTGAATGGAAGCTCAATGAATAATGAATTGCTTACTCGTATGCATGCTCAATCTCTTGTTTCCCTGTCGAAACTGGCTGGTAATCTTTGAACCACTCGCATACATTCAAAGGTACCTACACAAATAACACGTCAAATCCCAGGTAAGAGGTAATCATCCATCCACCTATGAACAAATGTTATACAATTGTTACTTGCTCTTACGTTTAGAACCTTCTTCTCAAATATATCAAACTTGTTTAGAAACAGCATGAAGGATGTTTTCTGCACAAAAGAAATGAAAATTAGCACTGGCATATCTAACATAGGACGAGAAAGGGTGCACGTGACCCCTGAATTTTCCATAATTACAGTTTCACCCCTCTTTGGATTTGAATCTTTCAACTACTACCCAAGTATTTATATTAGCACGCCTAAATTTTTTTAAGACCACTTGTTATGTCAAACGGAGTTGATAAGGACTCAACACTTCCTAAAATTAACCTGTCATGATTAATTCAATAAGTATACCTGAATCATTTTAAGATTGAATCATTTAATGCCTTGTTCGTTTCCCTTTTTGAAAAAAAATTTCCAACTCAAAAAATATTCATTACCCCTACTTCCAATCATTACCCCTATCTCCGATCATTATTCTCATTACTATCTCCACTCATTACCCATACTTCCAATCATTACTCTCATTAAAAAACCCCTATCTCCAATCATTATTCTCATTTCTCTCTCTATCTCTCTCCACTCATTACTCATACTTCCAATCATTACTCTCATAAAAAATTTCTCAAAAACTCATCCAAACACAACATTAATTTTTTTGTGCTCTTTGTAAATACTCTGACACTGTAGTTAATTCATTTCTTTGCTTAGTAATGAATATTTGAGTTTACATTATCTCATTGAGTTTGATTTTTGTACCCCCTATAAGCTAAATCCCTGGACCCGCCACTGAGCATTAGTAAACCAGGTCTGAGGTCTCCACTGCCAAAAAGTCAAGTTGTCTGCTAAATTACAATTCTTTGTTAAAATGAGCACGAGATGCAACAGAATCCTCCTTATGGAGAACTGAGAGGTTGTGGCAGATTTAAGTAAAAAGAACCTCAAAACATGGTTGCTGAAGGACCCAATCAAAGAGTTCCTTGGTCTCCATCATCCGATTCTTGCTTTCATCCTCAAATAGGGTTTGATCATACCTGAACCCATTGTGCTACATTAGTGGTAAGTTTTGCAACTTTCGATCTACCAGTAAACAATATAGAAAGGTATGATCAAATTGCTTTTTGCTAATTAGAGAAAAATAAAAATAAAAAACAAGAGTAACCTACAAGGACAGCACTATTGACATGACGCAGTTACTAACTCTTTTTTTTTTTTTCAAATTGCTGAGAGCAACACAGTAACAGAAAGCATCTTCCTGAAGAAAACTTCCAACAAATGTAACAGTTTGATTCAACGTTGTCAGCTCCGTACCAATAGCGCCACCTTTTGCAGACAATTGCTAACTTAAAAAGGTAACAAGCTCTGGTTGTGGAACAATACAACTTCAAGCAATGGCATTTCCCAATTAGAATGTCCTCACAAAATTGCGAAAAAGAATATTGATAAACAACTCAATACTTTATTAGCATAAATACAGAATATCAAATGAGGACAAGTCTCAAACAACTCTCCATTATATACTAAAAAGCGACGCAAGAATCCCCACAAAAGGAGGTCACGGAACCCCGAAAGGAAGATAATAGCAACCTTTGGCCCATAAGACACCACTATGCTGGAAAAAAAATTCGCAGTTCCCCCCCAATCAAATACCCCAGGACGTTCAAACGATGAATAATCTCAATAGGACATAGAGTTCTTATGGCTACCAAAGCCACATTTCAACCAAGAGCAACTTAACACAACTGAAATGTACCAGTACCACCCAGTCCAGATCCACCAAATAGAAAAACAAAGTTTGTTTCATCGATAACCACAGGTCCACGGCACAATCCAAAAATCAATTATCACTATTGAGGAGCATTTTCAGAAGGGATCACCTGCAGAGAGGGTCACATAGGTTTAACCAGCTTACCATGGATGTTTCCTAGACCCTTAATTTTGCATGATGAAAACGTGCAGCGGTAACCTCACATGATAAGGCATTAAGGCCTAAACAGCAGTTGCGGTCCCAATACAAGGGTGGTGATCATGTGGTTCCAATGTGTAATGGTACAATGGAGACGGCAACCTGAGGCATGAATTCTCTTCTTCACACAATTGGGGGAGTAATGTCCATAGCATAACGGGCAGCGGTAACCACCCACAAGTAACGCAGCGGTTGTGGCTCACTTTAAAAACCATGACTCTAACCCTAAAGGGTATGTATGCTTCACCCTTCTACTTGTACTTTGTGCCCTACTCTCCTGTCGAACTCCAACTCTGGTCGGAGACATTAATGTTGCTCTGCTCTATTTCAGTCACGTCCCAACCAGGGGCAACACCAGTTGGTTAAGTGTGGGGTCAGCTGACCCCATGGGAGAAAATAATTAATAATATTACTATTATTGTGGTGTAATTTTTTTGATTGGTCAATGAATGACACCACCAGAAATGTCTTTGACCCCATGAATAAGGCAGGAGAACGACATAATTTCTCTCCTCACCCTTCCAACGACATAATTTTTTTGTTCTGTGTTGGTAGATAAGCTCTAATCCAAATACTAGTGCAGTAATATGATCAACTTTGTATTTTTGTTGAGACTTGAGATGGTATCTAAACCTTCTTTTTCTTAGAATATGAAGGATTTAAGTTTATTAATAAACCCATGCTCAAGATAGCCTAGAGCCGCTACTGGTCCCAACAGAGGATGGTCAAGGCATAGCAGGTCTCCAAATAATAAGAGAATTTCAACCCGCGACTATCCTCATTCTAGACATAACACACAAAGTCAAGGACAATTTAACTCTTCATTTTTTATTCATCACTCGTGTCATTGACTTTTTTTTTCTTTTAATGACCTAAAGACCACAAGGGAACAAAGCATTCCACATCCATATATGAGGGTCTTTGTTGTGTACTTGGGACATTTAGAATACCTAATTACATGTAGAATTGGTTGAGGTCCTTATGATATAGCAAATAAAAAAAAGTCCACTGAAACCATAGCTCATCTTCCAAAAAGAAGACGCAACCATAGGCAATGGGATATCTGCAGTAAATTCCCTGCTCACAGATGTTTTGATACTCAGATTCGTATTTACAAGCAAACACAAGCATATGATGCTACAGTAATATCATAAAGCGGGGGAAACAATATTAAACTCACTCGCTAAGAGCAGCACAAAATATGACAGCTGTAACACCTTCAAACAGGTGTATCCACTTCCTTCTCTCATTTCTCTGACCTCCAACGTCATAGAGTCGATATACTTCACCACTTTTTTTGTTCTCACCAACTGGGCTGCAATTTAAGCCAACTAAATTGTAGGTCATATTATGAGGAGAGCCTGAATGGAATGTGGCTGACCTATTACTATAACGTAACAGACAGTATGCATGGGGAAAAATGATAGCAACATATCATCATTCATCAGCTGTTTCTTAGTGACCCTAGATTCTAGAATCAAGAAGTTGAGATAGATGAGTGGCAAGATGATGTTGGACGAACAAGAACAAGGTAGAAACAGAACCCCTGGCATCCCCGTGCCTAAGTACCCCTAGACATCTTGTGTCAAAGGAAGTAAAGTCATCACAGTACCAAATCAATCTTGTTCCCCACCACAAGACGAGTGAGAAAAGAAAAAGAAGTGGATGCCCAAATAAGAGCTAGAGGCAAACACCAGCTAAGTGAAGGAGGAAAAGCTGAAGGGTTCACGCTTTACGTAGTCTGTTACTTGGGATCTCTTCTTTTGGTTCTTTTATAATAGATATGCTTGAAAGGCTCTAGGTCAGGAACGCACGCCTTACTCGATGGGAGCAAGGTCAATAGGAAATTTGAACTAGCAGAGCAGGAAAGTGAAGATCCAAGAATGATTTTTCACGCGGATAAAAGGCTCACGCAAGTGAAACGTATTTATCAACAGTATGATCTTTCAGTTAGAATCTTTCAGTTAGAAAACACAGCACACCGTTGCAGGCTTGCAGCCACATAAAAAAGAATGCACTACAAGAGGCAATGCAAATAAAAAGCATGCCATAAATGGAAACAGTACTCACCTGAACTGGATTTCAACAACCCCTGTAGTTCGAACTCTGGCATAAAGAACATCCTCCTGCGTAACAGAAGATACTGAGAAGCTTGTGGCAAAACTTATATATTCTAACACCCAAAAAAATAACCAAACCAAATCCAACCCAACCGAGCCTTAAGTCCCAACCTAAAGAAATAACGAATTCAGAAAATTAGGGTAAAAGATGGTACAACTCATCTGTGCTACGGTAAAAATAGGAAATTCATTTTCTTAACAAGATAAATAGTGTGACTTGTGTCAATCCTGTCAATCCGTAAGTCCACAACACCGTAGCTCGTAAAGTGAAAATTCAAAAACATAAAATCTAGAAGTACCAGAGAACATAGATGATATAGCATCACTGGATTAAAGTCGAGTTTCAGTCATTGACAATACACATACTTCCAGCTACTTTCCTTTAATGGATCTATTCCTGCAATTGCAAAAGCGTACCAATATATGATCCTCTATCCGGGGTCACTCTCACTAGAAGTAGGAGCAGCTACGCTATGGTATTTTGACCCCTATCTTCTCCCAAGAAGAGTCATTGCCTCTTCCATGTTTACAGAACATATGAAACGCCCATATCCATTCTCTTCATGGATAGAAGGTGAAGTTGAACATATCTCAAAGAACATTATTGAAATGACAAAAATACTGCCATATAGAGGAAAGGTTCGGGAGAAGGTATCAGAGTGGTCTTATATTGTTCTGTACACACTTAAATTATTGCTGTAGTAACAAGACAGCTAGGTATTGATAGTAGTTGGCAAAGTAACATTTCAAGTTCGGGTCCTCAATTTACATACACTAGACGTTAAATTGCCATACCACTTCCTGGGTATAACAAGCAGGTGAACCATGCGAATTTCCTTTGCAAATTTTATGGTTATTTTGTGCTTTTTCAATTGTTATATTTCTCTTGCACAATAACCTTGGAAATTAGTGTCAACAAACCAACATGTCAACGACTTTCATTGCCAGCCTCACAGGGATCGTAAGGTTTTTAACAATATGTCAATGATTGATCTTTCCATCAAGTCAGACAAGTTTTACCCATTTAATAACATCATAGTGACATAAGTTTCCAGTGCGCACATTCAGAAACGTGATTTCGAAGCAAACTTACTTCCTACTTAATTTACTTAACCATTTCCTTACCAAAAAAACGAATAACCAAACCGAGTCTTGCGTCCCAATCACTTGGGGTCGGCTACATGAATCCGTTTCCTCCATTGAGCTCTGTCAAGGGCCACTTGTTCACACAAACCTATTATACTCATATCTTTGCACACAATAGCATCTAATGTCAATTTAGATCTACCCCTCCCCGTAGCATTGCTATCTAGAGCTATCCTATCCGCTCTCTTAACTACTGCATCTTCTGGTCTACGGTAGTCATGCTCAAACCACCTTAACTTATTTTCCCTCAACTTCTCTATAGGTGCTACACCTACCATCTCATGAACTGTTTCATTTCTAATCTTGTCTCATCTAGTCTTACCACACATCCACCTCAACATTCTCATTTCCGCTATACTCATCTTGCTCACATGTTGTTTCTTAATAGGCCAATATTCTGTCTCATAAAGCATCGTTGGCCTTATGGCAGTTCCATAGAATTTTCCCTTTAATTTTGTGGATACCCTCTTGTCACATAGTACACCAGTAGCGCTTCTCCACTTGAGCCACCCCACTTGGATCCTATGAGTCACATCATCAGCAATCTCTCCATCTCTACTAATAATTGAGCCTAAATACCTAAAATGATCACTCTTTGGTATCTCCTGGTCTTAGATCATCACTCTTTCTTCATGCGCACTACGGGTACCATTAAACTTGCACACCATATACTCAGTTTTACTCCTACTTATCCGAAAACCCTTTGACTCTAATGCTTCCCTCCAAATTTCTAGTTTCGTATTAACACCTCTAGCGGTTTCATCTACGAGAACAATGTCATTTGCAAACATCATACACCATGGAATATCCTCTTGAAATTGTCTAGTCAATTCATCCATAACTAAGGCAAAGAGGTACGGGCTCAGGGCTGACCCTTGATGCAATCCTACGGTGATTGAAAATTCAATTGTTTTCCATACTGGTGATCTAATGGTAGTGACGGCACCTTCATACATGTCTCTAATCACCTTGATATACCTTTGGTCACTCCTCTTCTCTCCAGAACCCACCATATGATGTCTCTAGGCATCCTATCATAAGTCTTTTCTAAGTCTATGAAAACCATATGGAGATCCTTTTTCTTTGCTCTGTGTTTTTCTACCAACCTCCTTAATAGGTAGATAGCTTCCAAGCAAGAACCCAAACTGTTTCTCTGACACCGTAGTCACCATCCTCAAGTGATGCTCAATAACTCTTTCCCATAACTTCATCGTATGACTCATCAATTTAATACCTCTATAGTTGTTGCAACTTTGAATATCCCCTTTATTCTTATAGATAGGTACTAAGGTGCTCCTTCTCCATTCGTCGGGCATCTTCCTAGTCATAATAATCTTGTTGAACAACTTCGTCAACCAAGTCACCTAAACTTTTCCACACTTCAATAGGGATACCATCTGGTCCTAAGGCCTTACCTGGTTTTATCCTTTTCAAAGCTTTAACCACTTTGAACTTTTGTATTCTCCGATAAAACTCATATTCTACGTTCTCGCCAGGTACATACACTTCCTCCCCACCAAAGCCTCCTTCATGTTTCTTGTTTAACAACTTATCGAAATACGACTTTCATCTATCCCTGATGGACTTGTCTTTCACCAACACCACCGAATCAATACATTTTATACACTTAACTTGAGAAACGTCTCTAGCTTTCCTTTCTCGCAACTTAACAAGTTTATAAATAATTTTTTCTCCATCTTTACTATCGAGTCTAGGGTAGAAATTCTCATAGGCTTTCCACTTAGCATCCCTAACGGCTTTCTTAGCTTGCTAGCTTGCTTATAACCCTGAAAATTCTCCTCATTTCGGTCCTTTTGCCACTTTTTAAATTACTCATTTGCTTTTACCATGGTTTGAACCTCGTCATTCCACCACCACCATGTCTCCTTAAAAATTGGACTTTTTCCCTTTGACTCCCCAAGAACTTCTTTCAATATTCTTCTAATACCATCAGCTATTGTAATCCACATATTATCACTATCGCCTTCCATTCCCCACCGTACTTCTTGAGACATTTTTTTCTTGAATACCTCTAGTTTCTCCCCTTTTAGGCCCCGTCATTTAGTCCGTGGACATCTAGTTTCCTTTCTCCTTCCATTATTCCCTTTGAGACAAATATCTAACACTAAAAGTCTATGTTGTGCCACTAGACACTCTTCGGGAACAACCTTCCAATCCTTACATGTCAAGCGGTCTGCACCTCTAGCAAGAAAATAGTCAATTTGGCTTCTATTGGCTCCACTCTTAAAGGTAATTAAATGCTCCTCTCGCTTCCTATAGAGAGTATTTCCAATTATAGGGTCAAAAGCTACCGCGAAATCTAAAATCCTCTTACCACGTTCGTTAAGGTCACCAAATCCAAAGCCACCATGCACCTTCTCATACCATTACTTATGCACTCCCACATAACCATTGAAATCACCTCCTATAAATAGCTTCTCTCCAAAAGGTATCCCTTGAACCACCTCATCCATCTGCTTCCAAAATTGCTCTTTAGTAAGATCATCTAAGCCTACTTGGGGTGCGTAAGCACTAATAATATTAACTATACTCTCTCCGATCACAAGCTTAACTGACATAATCTGATCTCCTTTCCTCGTTACTATAACTACCGAATCTTTCAGGTGTTTATCTACTACGATACCTACCCCATTTCTATGTCAATCCTTACCCTTATAGTAAAGCTTATAACATATGTCCTCTATCTCCCTAACTTTCTCCCCTACCCACTTAGTCTCCTGAAGGCAAGCTATACTAATCCTCCTCCTAAGCATGGTGTCAACTAGCTCCCTAGTTTTACCCGTTAATGTCCCTATATTCCAAGTTGCTAAACGAATCCTATAGTCCTAGGCTAGCTCAAAAAAAACGAATACAATGGTCAAAATCTAGAGCAAAGCAAGAGAAAATCGGAAAAAAAAATGGACCATAAAACCCTTGGAAAAATGTTGTTTTACATGACTAATTAGAATGATGATACGCTATGTGTGTAAAATGTGTAAATTTGAACAAGGATTGATTTCACGTCAAGAAATGCCTTTAATAAATTCTAATAATGTGATCTATACAAGCCTACCCTTGTCACATTCCATTCTAAAGATCAATATTTTTTTTTTTAAAGGCGAAAAAGGATTTCATTAATCTTTGAAAAGAGAATTACAAAGATTAAAGGGAAATATGCGAGAACGGCATCACAACAAGGAGAAAGCATCCCAACTAAAGATCATATGTCAAACACGCTCCTCTACTAGTTAATCTTCGCCATACCAAATAGGCGTGACTGACAACTTGAGAGTCCAAAAGGAAGAGGGGGGGGGGGGGGGGGGGGGGGGGGGGGGGGGGGGGGGGGTGGGGGTGCGGCGTGGGGGGAGGGGGGTGTTTAGGGAGAAGAATTGAGGATATTTCATTTTTTGCCAACACATCTTGAGGAACTACAATACATCCGTAACCTTCTTAAATTTCACAGCAAGTGAAGCTTGACTCTATACTATCATGGACCCGATTCAACCACAACATGTAGTGCCCAGACGATTGTTCAGCAAATTCTCTCTTATGAATGTAAAACATCCTTCTAACTTATACTATGTTTGTCACAGTACTAACTAAAACCGGACAAGGATACAAAAGACAGTATTATGAACTTTAATATTGGATACCTTCGTTGGAACATAGTTTGCGTCCGACAATCTTTGCAAATTTGCCATGAAATAATGTGCACAGTCTGGAACCTGGAGTTCATTACCATGAGAGCAGATTTCCTGAATGGAACAAAATAAGTAAAATTTAGACAGCTTCATTTGCGAGAAGTAAAAAGAAAAGAGCATAAAAAGAAATCACCAAAAAAGGTGAAAATCAAGAGGATAGGAGACTTATTGCAGAATAGGAGTCAATCAAACCATTAAGTCAACTTTGAAATTACCTGAATGGCAGAATCTTTCCATAGAGCTTCTATCTCTTGTGCAAGCTCTTTTGTCAGAGGGGGATAATCTAACCCGCCGCCAATTTCTGATAGTTTCTCTCCAATTCCCTGTTACAGAATCATAGATTCATTACACGTCGACACCAAATATTGGACCTTCTGCTTGGTCCAATGACCATAACTACATCAGAATAATTGCACACTGATATTGGAGGGGTGGGACCAATAGCAACCTAGGTTGCTCATACACCAATCACAGAACTTAATATTCAAAATAAACAATACGAGGGTCAAAAAAATGCACATCAATTAGAAAACAAAATGGTAAAATCATACCTTATTTTCAACAGATACAACATATTTCGAGGAATCAATTTCATTTTGAGCGAACTCCTTGGAGCCATCATATAATAGCTGTCAAAGCAGGTCGAATCATCATCGAGTACAATAATAACAATATCCGTTACACATTAATACATTGACTTCAAATCTACAAGTCATGTCATGATAGTGTTACAAGAATCTCCTTAACCCACTGACACTACGCACTCTTTTGTATTTGACAAAAAGGGGCATAACCAACACACCCTTTCAAGTATTGCGTACTTTTATTGTCTGATACACATTGGCATGGATGACTGTGATATAGCTCTTCAGCTCTGCCTCGTCAAATCCAGTTTGAAACAGAAGTTTTATCTGCAAACCAATCATACACTCTTAAGGTTATAGAGCAGTCTATAAATATGACACAAAAAAAGGACAATTTGATTTTTTTTAGAAAACAGACTAGTATCTGTCTTGCCTGTTTAAAAATCGTGGACTTCCCCGACTCTCCAGCACCTTAATGACAAAAGTGTTATCAAAGCAAATGAGAGAAACCCAAAAGAAGGGTGTTGACGAAATACAGGGCATAATCATGCAAAAGAAGAGAGAAAAGAGAATGTGCATAAAAGAACATCTCATGCTATTAGCTTAAATAACTAAACTAAAATATTAAATCCTTCCTATGCAGTTGGCACTGGTTCCACCCATGTATCTGATATCCAATCAGCAACTACCCACCCAAGCCATCGCTGATACACAATGCAAAAAAGAAGATATATTCTGTGGTGGTAATGATAACTATAGATTGTTAAGGAAATTCTAGAAACCCTATTCCCTTTCCTAGGGCCTCGCACCCTAACCTTTTGTAAAGCACCGAAATGACAGATTTCAAGGGTGGAAAACACATTATTCACAAAATCAGTTGACCTCTAGCTAGTTGAAGATCACGGTACAGGTAAAATACAATTACGTCACTGTTTCCTCATGACATGAGGAAGATCAAGGGGCGGCAGAATCAATATAACATTGCTTCCTCCTTGGCCCATGTCCTACAATTCCAAAATCATTTGACCTCCAGGAATGGAAGTTACTGGGACAGATCACATCTTCAAGACCATATTAAAAAAAGGGGGGGTGAATTAAGTTACTATTTGACCAGGTCATTGAGGCCAAAGAGACATTACAACGGGTTGACTAGAAGATTAACATGAGTAAAATAAGACTGCCATTCAAAACTTGACTGGGTCTCTGAAGTCATCCAGGCCTTCTCACTAACGCAAGCTTCCCCTAAGAATCAGACACTAAAAGTAGCCAAAGGATAACTTATGATCTCTCAATCTGGAGAGAACAACACAATTGAAACCATGCAAAATGCAATTTAGCTGTCCTTGCCCATTTGATTGTACTTAATATGGACGCAAGAAGAAAAGAGTTAGGTGTACCAAGGAGGAGAAGTTTATGAATATGCTTCTCTGCCCTTGTTTCTTGCTCAATCCGCCTTTCTATATCTGCAGCCTGAAATATAGAGATTGAGAAGCAGATTGATGGCTTTATAGGGAAAATAAAATGAGAAGAGAGAAGAATGGTCACAGACATAAATCCTTCTGCCCTCACAGGATCAAACTTTGGAAAAACATACCATGGTCCACCCATATTAAGCAAAATGTTTACCTGAGCATTCTCTTCGGTGTCAGCTTGATTGAATTGTTGGTGCCTACTACAGAGTAAGCCCATATTTCTTGTTGCTGTAGACAGCCTACAACAAATTACCCTAGTCATACAGCATCTGTCATTCGCAAGAAGCTTCAAATCGTTGACAGCTTCACCTTCTCTATTATCACAGCATTACATTGTTCATATTTGCCTGATCTGCACGCTGCAATCCATCCGAAAGAACAAAAATTGATCTAGAGCAAGCTCAAAACGGTAAGGCTGTAAGGTAACTTCAGCCTAGTTATAACATTTTGCAAGGCACCGTCAGTACTCTTGCGGAAATAAATGGCCCCATCACTTAATAACAAGCGTCAAGCAGTCACAGATAAACCCATCATAATCATCATCTTGAATGAATTCACAGAAAACAGCAACTGAGTCTAGAAGTATTCTTGAAACCTCAGTGTCTGCCTCCCAAGAAAAACTCTAGAAAATGGATCGACTGATGCAGTAGAATTTAGGTCATTTTGGTGTCCTTGGTGTTATTAGGGTCTTGAGTCTATAAATAGGTGAGTTGGTCTTTCATTTGGTAGCTTCCTATTATCAACAATATTGAAATATATAGATTGAGACTTTAGTTTCTCTCTCTACCCTTAGGGGTTCATCCCCTTGAACGGGATTTTGCTCCTTTCTTTGATTCTTATATTCCCTTTCATATTTTGATTGCATCATCGACGCAGAGCCCTAACTTTCGAGAGGCGAATGCATTCAGGGCCAGATTACAAAGATTTATCACAATCCAGAAACAAAAAAATACAATCAAATAGCGTGTTGAGCAAATCATACGTAAGTGCACTGCATTATCTAGCCATGGCAACCAAACAAGACCTAGCGTATCGAATATAAAAAGCATCTAATTCCATAACAATACAATAATCCCCCACAAATCAGAGTAAAGCACGATAGCAACAAGTGATGTTAAAAACAAAAATAAAATAAAAGAAGCAATTGAAGATACTCAGCCTGCATCTGTTTTCACCTTATCTTTTTTTACTTTTCGACATTTGCTGAATTCAGACAAGTAATTTAAAGCTACGAAATTCGCCACGTATCTGAATATACCTCTTCTCTTTCAAAACCCTAGATGCATTTCTGGTGGTGTTTTTTTCCTGTTGCTGTGCGTATATGGAGAGAGAGTGAGAGTGAGAGAGAGAGAGAGAGAAAGAGAACAAACCAGAGAGAGATAGAGAGAGAGAGAGAGAGAGAGAGAAGGATCCAGCAGGAGAAAAGAAAGAGAGTGATCTGCGGTAGAAATGCTGAGAGAGAAAGTGTTGTTGGGTTGGGCAGGCAATGCTGAGAGAGTGGATCGGAGAGAGAGAGAGAGAGAGAGAGAGGAGAAGACGAGAGCTCTGTTCAAAGTTGAATGGAACTCCGAAACAAGACACTCATCAGAAGACTAGTATTGAATTGAATATTTGACTAGCTCAAAGTATTCCACATCACTCCTGGTTACGAGTCCTAATTTTGGAGCCTGACGATTTTAGGTGACCTTTTTTTCATTTTTTATAACTTTTTTTTTTTGTCATTTATTAAACCTAACCTGCTCTATTTTAGATGATTTGGGGAGGAGGATGGATGCTTACGGGAATCGAATTCTGCCCATGTGCATGATAGTATAAGGGAGACACCAACTGCATTTTACTCCACTTTCATTTTTAAAACTTTGATTTTTATCTTTCTATTTTTCCCATCAAGTCAAACAATATGATGTAGAAATTACATCAAATCTAATACTAAAGTTCAGGATTAATTATTAAGAAAAAATATGCCTCAAAGTTTGGGATAGGGCCTTAATTTTACAATAACAAATTGCTTGGGTCTCTCAACAACAATTTTTCTAGAAGTGAATACATTTATCTGAAATTTTTTTGTATTTCAACATCAACTTCTCCAGGTTGGTAGTAAACATCAAAACTTAAAATTTTCGCTGTCGATTAATAAATTTGTATGAAAAATGCGTGTGCATACTAAATATCAAAAATGAAAAAAAAAATCAATCATGATTCTTAAAATTTAAATGTGTAAAATGGATTGCGAGAATTTCAAACGTCAAATTAAAGTTTTTTGGTTACAAAAAATATAATCAAGAATAGTGTTATTAGTGTGTGTGTGTGTGAGAGAGAGAACACTAGTGTGCGTGTGTGTGTGTGTGTGTGAGAGAGAGTGAGAGAGAGAGAGAGAGAGAGAGAGAGAGAAATTTGAGTGATTAATAAGTTTTCCTTTTTTCCTAATATTTCAGATTTGATGACGACAACCTTAATGAAAAAAGGTGATTAATGGTTACTGAGAGAGAGAGAGAGAGAGAGAGAGAGAGAGATTTTAGTGATTAATAAGTTTTCCTTTTTTCCTAATATTTCAGATTTGATGACGACAACCTTAATGGAAAAAGGTCTTAATGGTTACTGAAGTTGATGTCGGTCTATTTAGACATTTTAAATAGATCTCGTTTTATTTTATTGTATAGAGTGTAAGTTTTTGGTTCGATAAAGTGATATATTATGTCCGAATTAATTGTCAAGACTAGTATGAGCCACAATTTGAAGGAATCTTTGCATTTTCATTTTTTGTTTCTTCACTAAATTAAGAATAAAAATATGATGATATTTGTTGCATTTCATCTTATCTCATTTTTGAAAGGGTCAAACTAAAGGTCATCATTTAGCCCGAAGGCCCACGGCCCGCCTGACCCGTCTGGCTTTTACCCGGCCCGAGCCCGTCCAACGGGCGGGCTAGCCCAGCCCGTAGTTTTCAATGGGCGAGCTTGAGCCTAAGTATTTTTGCTTGACCCGCCTGCCGGCTCGCCCGACAGCTTCTCCATTATACTAATTTATTATGCTCCACTTTAGTTCACTACTACCAACTATACTAATTTATTATGCTCCACTAGGCAAATAAAGAAAAGAAGTTCACTTACCGAGAAAAGAGAAACAAAAGTCTGGTCTTAAAAGACTAGAGATGCGTGGGGTGCTCTATGCATTTGTGGTTAGCTGTAGAAGCCTTGTTGGCTGGGGGAGTTCTTTTTATGCTCCCAATGCTATAATATATAATATATACATACAATATATAATGTGTATGACTGTATTAAGTGTGGGGTGCTAATATTATATACATTTTTTTATCGTACTAATACTAGGATTTGTCCGTGCCTGAAGGCACAACGCAACGTGAGATCTAATTAGTGGCAACTGTGCAATTAATATTGTCAGAGAGAGAGAGAGGAAGAGCCATAGGATTTATAGAGCAAATCAACGGTTAGGATTTATGGAGCAAACCGTTATTCCTTATTATGTAGATAATGTACATTTTTTTGTGAGGCCTGACCCGTGAGCCAGCCTGAACTTTGGCCCGTCAGCCCGGCAATTGGGCTAGCCCGTGAGCAGGCTTAGGCTTCAACTTAAGAAACACAGCCCCGCTCGCAAAAAGAAAAAAGCCCGCTCAGCCCAGCCCGCGGGCAGGCTTGAGTAGTGACTTGACGAGCTGGGCCAACTCAGCCCAATGATGACCCTTAGGTCAAACCTACGGTTCGTTGGCTTCAAAAACCTAAAGGTCTGTTTGATTAGAAAGCAATTTGTACTAAAAAGTGAAAATGAATGAAAGTAAAGTAAAAGAAAAGAAAATGAAAAAAGTTTTGTAAGAATCTTGCAAGGAAAAAGTATATTTACTAGGTTAGCCTTTTACATGGTGAAAAGGAAAGTAGTTATGGACATAATGGGAAGTGTCATAAAATATGGCAACTTTTACAAGAAAATACAATTTTCTTGTGTTTTTAGCAAGATAATAAAAGCTATATACTCATGTTTTAATGAGTTGTACAAAAAATTTAAGTTTCTTACACTTTCTTGTATTTTCATGCTAATCAAGTACCAAAAAAGTTCATTATTTTCTTTTTCTTGCATTTTCTATTACTTTCACACTATTCAAACGAACCTTAAACTAATTGCAATTAAGGGTGGAATGGTGTTTTCGAATTTATTAACCAAGGTTATCCACAATATTATAATAAAAAATGGATAACCCAAAGTTTTTTTTTTTTTTTTTGTTTTTTGACAAAAGAGAGAAGTTTTTATTACTCTTAAAGGCGGGAAAACGCCGAAACATCGCACACAGAGGAACCCTATGGGGCCAAGGTAGTTGTCCACAAGTGGACAAACCACAAGAAAGGGTTTTCTTGCACATACATGAGTAGCCCTATTATAATCATATTTGACAAAAGCAATATCACATGACTGAAACAAATCCTTAAGAGTTAAACAATCCCAAACTAAAACTACAATATCAGAGGATGGATCACGAAGCATGGTGCAGCTCTTGATGATTGACTTCGCGTTCGACTCAATAATCACATCGGCAAGATGTGTGGCCCGTGGTTCCCTAATCTGCGATCCTCCTCCGTTGGCTCGTAGGTTTCCTAATCTTCTTTCCCAGCCCTGCACAGTGAACGCACGACTAAGACTTGGCCGGGGTTGCCCAGCAATGCCCTCCGACGCGAAGATAAGTATGTGTTTTTTGGAGAGGAAGGTAACTAGGGTTTTGTAAGGTCAGATGTGCATACCTCTCTAGGGTTACTCCTCCAATATTTATAGAGCCTTCTTGACTTGCTTCCCAAGCACAGGCACGTGCCTTACACGGGTTAGGTGACGTTGCACTGAAGTTTCTGAGTAGATCTGGTAACCGTTTATGGGAACGAGCTGGCAACCCCCATGTGCTCCCATCGTTATCTCTTAGCATAACCGCTTCGTCACGTGGGAGAACACATGACTCAGCAGGTGGCCGAGCCCATGGCTTACCGACCCTGGTGGACGACACGAGGTAAGAAACCCAATGGAACCATCATGCGGGGGTGGCCGAACCTGAAGAGTCTAGTAAACGGTAGCCGCGGCCAAGA
The DNA here is from genome assembly GCF_030253575.1 of Rhododendron vialii. Classification (NCBI taxonomy): domain Eukaryota; kingdom Viridiplantae; phylum Streptophyta; class Magnoliopsida; order Ericales; family Ericaceae; genus Rhododendron; species Rhododendron vialii. The sequence goes on along the minus strand of NC_080566.1, from coordinate 14,303,163 downwards.
GTTTACTTCTTTAGGAGGGTTGCCGAGCTTGATTGAGTCATCCGTGTCGTAATCTTCCAAATAGCCGAGCTTGATCTCGGCATGCTCCTTGACGGACTTGGACCGTTAGATTCGGTGTACTACAATAGCCCCTCAATTTTTGCTGACGCCGAGCGCATGGTGGAGATTGAAGAAGAGCGTGACCGGATCTTACTTTATCCGAACGCGAACCATAGCGGATGGTTTTAAAATTTTGGCCGAGCTTGACTTATTTCTTCGGCATCCATTGTGGACAGGCTCCAATCGGGGGTTACCAGGTGTTGCTTCATGGTTCAGTACGGCTGATAAGGGGACGGCTGGCACGCATGAAAACCTGCAAGGCCACTCCATCATTGCCACGTGTCGAGCATTGAATGGCTGTCAGTTTGGCAGTGCAGCATTTGGGCGGGAACTTCGAAACCCTAGGTCTTGCCTTATATAAAGGAGGACGCGAGGAGAGAGGGAGTTTACAACTTCCTTCTTTCTCTAGACCTCCATTGCAGAGCTTCGACCTCCGCCCGTTCAACTCCCAATCCTGATTTCTTCCTTGAACCACCATCAAATCATCCAGAAAACTTCAGGTATGCTTCGATTCCTGTTACTCCTTTGTTTTCTTCAGTTTTTATGCACTTCCTTCTTTGTTTTTGGGATTTTTTTGGGGCTTTCTGTTCTATATGAATAGTACGTTGCTAGGGATGAGCAGTCTGTTCATCTCCATCTTCAACCTGTTCTTCCGAGCCCCTCCAAGGCCAAAGTTGGCTTTTGTCCGAAGCTGAGTTCACTAGCCGTGCCTACAAACCAAGACATCAGTACTCGTCGAGCTTGAGTCTATAGGGTACAATATGGGTGGGCCAGTAGCGTAGCCGAGTAAAGGAGAATCCTCGTCCTTTACAAACGACAAGATTTCTCACTTCTTTTCCTTCTTTTTTGTTTGTGTTAATAGGCCTGGCTCACCCGGTTATAGATATTTCTTTCGACTCCGAAAGCTCAAGGGACGACTCTGGAGACTTGATAATCCGAGAGTACTTGGAAAGGCACAGGAGCCGACGGCAAACTTCCTCAATAGCCTCCAATATGTCAGACGATTCTCAAGATTCAAATGCCGAGCGTGATTATGAGAACGCTGATGACGAATTTCTTACCGAACCTGAGATTTCTTTATCAAAATCAACACATTCCGAGGCCGAGCCCCAACTTGGGCCAGAGGCCGAATCCAGATTCCGTTCTCAGGCCGAGACTTTAACTTCGGCCCGATCGAACCTTAGTGGGGCCCCTTTCGAGGATAAGGAGGTCGCCGACCTCTACTAGAGGGGTCAGGTTTGTCCCTACGCCCATTTCTTTTGTGGGGAGCAAGGTGAATACGAGAGGTTTTGTCGAGATTACAACGTCCCTGATGACGTTGTTATCTGCCAGGTAGGTAGCAACCGTATTGGGGACAAGAGAGAGCACCACCTCGAGAGCACCACCTCGAGCACATCACGGTGCCACTGATGGCAATTTGCGAAGCCGGGCTTCGGTTCCCACTCCACCCATTTTTAAGAGAACTGTTGGCCCGATTTAGCATTGTCCCACATTATTTTGCAATCAACAACTACAGGATTGTGATGTTTTTGATTGCCTTGAAAGAACTGCACGGCCTTCAGTTCACCGTCGCCGACCTTTTTCAGACTTATATTATGTCCAGGCACGGTCAGACCGAACGTAGGTACTTGTCAACGTGTCGAGATAAGGAGCCCTTAATAGATGGATTGCCCAATACTGACAAATGGGCAAACTTCTACGTCGAGGTCAGTGGTAACTTCGAGTTCGGTGATCAGGTTAACCGTAGGCACAATGTTCCAAAGGTTAAAGACTTCAGAGGTAGCACGATCTCTCAAAACTTGCCGAACGTGAAGAATCATATTGTTTTTCTAATTAAATTTTTTTTTAACAGATCACCGAGCTATAACGAAGACTCAACAATCGTTGTCTGTCGAGAAGCATGTAGAAATCCTCCGATCGCAGATTTGCAGGGACACGCCGACGCTACTCGGTTACGTTCCTTCTTACAAGGGAAAACTCAAGAGGAGGGAGAGAGGAACCGGGCTGAGCAAGAAGGCTACTGGACAGAAGAGGGGCACAAAGGAAACTATAGTTGGTAAGCATTTGAAGCCGAGCGTGGGAGAAAAGGAACCGAGGGTGATATTCCCCACATTTAGGAAGCCGACCGAATTCTGGTTCCGTGAGAGCCAACCATCCGAGTGTCCAAGTATAAGTGTTCCCCTTCAAACACTTGTTCCCGAGTTTGGAGACGAGATGGGAAGAAAGAACGTCGTTTGAGTTAACATCAGGGACGACGCAGTGGTTCGACAAAAGGAGTCTGATGCGTCCGAGCCCGTTGAGAAGAGACAGAAAATTACACACGATTTCTTTCCGACTAAGCCGCCGACTCCACACCCGACTGACAAGGAGAGGACTGAATCATCGGCTGCTGGTGGTTCGAGGGCGGTTCAGAAGTCTACGGATTTGGCTTGACCGTTTGCTATTCAAGAGTTTGCTCCCCTGCTTACCACAGCCGAGGGTAGAGTGGTTTTCGTACAGGACAGTGTCAAGCTGGAGCCTGGTTTGGCCGTTGCGATGCTTCAAGGTCTGGCTTTACCGAACGACATGCAGAAGATACCAGAAGACCTTCAGCCGAGTCTGATGCACGCGAGTGCGTACCTTGTTCAGGTACATCCAATCCTAATTTCTTAGAAACTTTGTTTGGGTTTGTTTCCGAGCTTGATTGATTTTTTGTATTTTATCTTGCTTTGTTTTACAAGCTGGGCAAGCTTTGCTTCGAGCTTCGAACAAAGCCGAGCTCGTTACTGCTGAGCGCTCTCGATACCGTGATGATCTCAAGACCGAGCATGAAAAAGTGAAGTCGTTGAAGGCCAGCCTAAAGTCGGCTAAGGCTCGGGTGGCCGATCTTGAGAAGGAGAGAGACGAAGCTGCTGAAAAAACCAAGAAGGTTGAGCGTGACCTTGCCAAGGTTCTGAGGAGGGAGAAGAGGAAGATGAAGGAAGTTAATGAGAAGGCATATCAGGCCGGCTTTGATCGAGCCGGGGCTGAGTATATGCGGGATGCTCGGAAGATGGTTAACGAGGCTATGGAGTCGAGGGTGCCTGTGGCTTACAGGAAGGGTTATAAAGATGGCGTGGCTGCTGCCGCCAACGCTCTATAGTTGGAGCCTGACTCGAATCTATACAAGTCTATTCCAGCACCTAATGTTCCCAACCTTGTTCTCCCATACACCGAAGAGGAGTGCGCGCCACTTCCACCTGAGGAATTCCCTGAGAGTGATGATGATGTTGAGGATGTTTCTGGGGACGATGCCGATGGTGGAGATGGACCCGTTGGGAAGGAGTCTTGCTAGGTCGGGAATGAGAAGGCGGCCGAGGATGCTGAGCGCGAGCCAATGAATGTTGATGCAAATGTCGAGGTTGGAGCTGATGATTCTGGGGCCGATGCTGCTGAGGATGTTGCCCAAGTTTAAGGGGCTGATTTACACTCATCTTTTGTTTTTGTTTTTGAACTTTGGACTTGTAATTTTTGCTGGGCTGGTTGACGCCGAACGATATATTTGGCAGTATCTTTCAGTTCTCAGGAATGTTTTTCTTTTTTGGCAGTATCTTTCAGTTCTCAGGAATGTTTTTCTTTTGAATGAATGACTTTGACTTCTATGTTTGCAATGTGTTAGTTTTGCCGAACTTCGATTGATTTTCCGCATGCCTTTTAATTTTAAAAAGCTTGCTTTGTTTGGATGGTAGATAGAATAGCCCCCACTTTGGTCTAGGTTCGGCCAAATATTTGAAATATAGGCCAATGTCGGAATTGGTTTGTTTATAGTGGAAAAATCGCTGAACTTTGGACCAAAGTATGGAGTTAAAAATAGACTTGATGGAAAGTCGGTTGATCACCTTTAAGTTAGATAGGAGCCCTTTACGTGAGATTGGGGCTCGGCCAATGTTGCCAGCCCCTTGTCAATGTATAAGGGTCTTGAAATGTTGCATTTTTGTGGGTGGTTGCTCACCGAGCCGTGAGTGTAACCGTGCATTGGCCGACCTTGCTGTCTTGCCAAGCCGAACCGAAGCCCAATTTACATAGGTGATGTGAGTCTTAGGCTTGGTGGACCATATGTTCTGATTTTTGCTTCTTTGGGCGGTTATAGTGGCCGAAGCAGGGGCGTAAAAGCCGTTTGTGGGTGTGACCGAAGTCAACGTTTGGGGTTGGCGGAGTTATGCCGAGTATAGTTTTATAGTAAAGAAGACAAGTAAAAATTTGTAGAAGACATCGATTGTCAAACAAGATACTTCTTTTACTTGGAAAACGTGAAATACAAGTTGAATGTAAAGATGTTGGCCGAAGCCAATAATAAAGAAATTGACATTGTTATGGCCGAAGCCAATTCTGTCATAAAAAAGCTTAAGAAGATAAAAAGCAGGATAGTTAGTGGTTGAACATGAGGCGCACTGTTGGGATTTTTCATTACATGTATGCCTTCTTTAAATTCTGTGCATTCCAGGGGTTGGCAAGGACTTTCCCAGTCATGTCCTCTAGTATGTAAGCACCTTCACCAGCGATTTTGACAACACGAAAAGGGCCCTCCCAGTTGGGTTTGAATTTCTGCTTCTTGCTAGCTTGTACCACCTTTCGCCAAACCAAGTCGTTTGGTTTGAAGGTCTTGGTTCGAACACTTCGGTTGTAGCCTTTTGCAACTTGTTGTTGGTACTCGGTGAGCTTTAGCTGAGCATCGTCATGCTTTTCTTCTGCCAAGATCCGTTCCTGTTCTACGGCTTCTTCATTAGTCTTTGGATCAAAGTTCTCTGTTCTCAGAGTGGGGAACTTGGATTCTAATGGGATTACTGCCTCCATGCCGAATGCCACTGAAAAGGGTGTTTGGCCTAGTGAGCGCCGGGGGGTAGAACGGTAAGCCCAAAGAACACGTGGTAATTCCTTAGCCCATTTTCCTCTCTTGGAGTTTAACCGATACTTGATCCCGGCGCAGACGGTCTTGTTTGTTGCCTCGGCTTGTCCATTCCCTTGGGGGTATGCTGGAGTAGAGTTGAAGAAGCGTATCCCAAATTTGGCACAGAGGCTGGTGAGGTCTTTACCGACGAATTGGCTTTCGTTGTCTGATACGATGGCGTAAGGGACTCCAAACCTTGTAACAATGTTTCGCCAAACAAATCTGCGAACGTCAGCCTCTGTGATTGTCACAAGAGGCTCGGCCTCTACCCATTTTGAGAAGTAGTCTGTTGCGGTGATCAGGAACTTGAATCCTCCTGGAGCTGTTGGCAGTTTTCCGACAATGTCGAGCCCCCATTGTGCAAAGGGCCAAGGACTGGTGATAGGGGAGAGGTTCTGGGCGGGTTGCTTTGGTATGGGAGAAAAAAGTTGGCATGGTCGGCATTTGCGAACTGTGTTTTCACAGTCTTTCTTCTTGTTCTTCCAAAAGTATCCCTGACTCAATGCTCGTTGGCAAAGTGAACGGCCGCCGGAATGGCAGCCACAACTCCCTGAGTGAAGTTCAGCAAGAATCTCGGGAACTTGGGTTGGGTGGACCACGAAGAGATATGGGCCGGAGATAGATTTCCTGTAGAGTTGGCCGCTTTCAGAGAGCCAGTAGTAAGCGGCTTTATTTCTGATGCGATAAGCTTCCTTCTTGTCTGCCAGTAGAGCATCATGTTTGAGAAACACAATGATCTCGTCCATCCAGCTTGGGCCAAGTTCAATGTTGAGAACCTTTGGAGTGGCATCAAAACTTGGGTGGTCGATGTTGTCGAAGCTGATTGTCCGGAATTCGGAGGCTTTAGAAGCTGAAGGCCAGCGAGTGCGTCGGTGTGCGCGTTGTGTTCGCGGTTGATCTGTTCGATTTTGAAATTGTGGAAGTGAGTGATTAGTGTAGCAGACCGAACATAGAACTTCACTGTGGTGCTGACTGAGCCTCGTTCGCGTCAATCAGAACCCTTGTGCACAGCTCCTGTCCCTGTTCTTTGTCGTCATCCCACTAGCCACAGGCTCGGCAGATTACAAGCCTGTGCTCGGCCAATCCCTTGCAACGTACCCACTCCCATCGGTCACGTGCCAGGGTCGGCAAAGGGCGTGTTCGGCCTCCCGCGGAGCACGGCCGCTGACCAACCACGGCTAGCTGCTGACTTGTGCGTCTTCCTACGTGTAAAAGCGGTTATAACAGAAGATGATCGTGGACACACATGGGCATGCCAGCTCAGCCCTAAAAGCGGTTACCAGATCTATTTGGCGACGTCATGATGACATCGTCTGGCTCGCGCAAGGCACGTGCCTGTGCTTGGAGGGCAAGTCAGAAAGCTCTATAAATACCTAGCAATGGTAACCCTAAAGACATACATGCTACTACATACTCACACTCATTGTCTTCTGCCTCCTCTCTCTGCACAATACTTATCCTCTCGCCGGAGGGCCTTACCGGGGCAACCCCCGGCCAGGCCTTAGTCGTGCGCTCCCTGTGCAGGCTAGGAGAAGACTCAATAACCAACAAGCCACCAGCGGAGGAGAAGATCGAGGATCACGGGCCACACAATTGGTGAACCCGACGTGAAACGCTTCTGATTCAAACGGCTCTCATATCATCCAAATCCCCTCACTCTTTCGTGAAACGACGACCAAACCACTCACAATGGGCGGAGATCAGACGGATGTAGCCATCTCAGGGACCAAAGACGCTAGCGGAAATGTCATCCCCACAACACCCCATGAGAGGCACATGTCCATGTCCCTAGCCCCAGGATCCGGTCTCTCACCAGTCGTGGACGATGTAACGACGGCCTATATCCGTTTACTACAGCGTCGCGACAACGAACGCGATAACGAGTTGGCTGCGCTAAGGGCGGAGGTGGCCCAAATGAAACAACACATACAGCAAGACACCACCCCCGCCGCATCCAGATCTAGTGGAGAGGGGGGTAGGAGAAGGCGAACACCACCTCCACCACCACCACAAAGACGTCAGAACGAGGGAGGCCAACGTGGATCCGTGAAAGACCGCCTAGGCTTCACTCCGGCCCCGGGCGACGCCAGAGAAATAATCCTTTACAAGCAACCCACCGCATCTAGAACACACCGCTCAAAAGAACACCACGATCGAACCAACACTAGGGATACCGAGTCGTTTACAAGCACATACTCCACTGGTCGCGTAGAATTCTCTCGCACAACGGTTTCCCACCGTAGCCGAGATTCCGTGCAGACCAGACGCCATGTATCTGAACGACTCAGGGAAATCCTTACAGAAAAGTTCGACAATAGCAACCAGGGCCGACGGAACGGAAAGGGCGTGCGTATTGACGAGCCAAACGAGACCAAAACCCGTAAGGACAGAGGAGAAACGGTTGACGAACATCGCCGGGTGACAACAGATCTACGAGACAAACTCCGGCATCGAAACCGCGAAAAGTCTCCAGATAGATAGTCCAAAAGAACAAAGACAGATGAGCACGGCAGGCCGCCACGCCCTGGTTTTGAGCGGCAGCTGAAGGATCTCGGCGTTTCTCCCTTCACACCCCACATAACCAACACGACGGCCGAACCCAACTTCCACCTGCCAAAGTTTACGAAGTTTGATCCTACCACATGCGAAGCCTACACCCACCTTATCCACTTCCGACAAACCATTGAGCTATGCACTACGAGAGACGAAAACAAATGCAAAGCGTTCCCATCCAGCCTCGGCTCCCTTGGACTCCAATGGTTCAACAAATTGCCCGCTGGATCCATACGGAACTTGGCCGACCTTGAACACGCCTTGAACACTCGCTTCATCACAAGTAACAGGACAGCCAAGGAGCCTGAGTCCTTATCCCAGATGAGGAAGCTCCCAAACGAAACACTCAGACAATACGCCGAGCGTTATTGGCAGCTATTCAACGAAATTCCAGGAATCGATGAATACTGGGCTGCGCGCACTTTCAAAAATGGTCTGGAAACCGACAGCAAGATCCTAGACGAACTCGCCATCCGCCCACCACACGGCATGGGAGAATTGATGCGCGTCGTGGAGAGATTCTGTGCTCTTGAAGAGTTTTATGCGGACCGTGCAGCCCAGGGAATCCCGAGCTTGACAGCATCCTTCACCTCGGCCGCAACCCAACTGCCGGCACCAGCAATCACCCAGCACCTGCAACCCAAGAAGCAGGTACACAACATCAAAGAAGGGAAGAAACGCCAACCCAAAGAGCACGACTACGTGGCCGAAACCACCCATTTCAAAGAACCCATTTGGTCCTTCCTAAAAGAAATCATGAGGCAACCATGGTTCGAGAAGCTGCAAGGCAAGCTCGGCACGGACAACGGCCAAGCGGATCAGAACCCAAGAAAGAAGTGCTCGTATCACAATGAGCTCGGCCACTACACAATGGCATGTGCTCCCTACAAGGCTTTGTTGGAACGTTTGGTGGCTCAAGGCCATCTCGATCAATACATTGACCGATCAAAAATGCCCGCCCGGCAGACAAATCCTAACCCCAACGAACAGCACCCACTGATACACGTCATCCACGGCCCAGTTTCGAAGGCATCCGAAACCGCCCTCAAAGCCGACATCGATCACGCCTCAACATCCAAACAGATACTCTCAGTCGGTTGCGGATCCAAGCGTCAACGACCACAGGATGTACCCAAGTGGACAATAAGCTTTACTGAGCGTGACCTTGAACATGTTCAAACTCCACATTCGGACGCCCTCGTCGTCACTATCCAAATCGGCGTCCACGACGTAAAGCGAGTCCTCATCGATCAAGGAAGTTCAGTAGAGGTCATGTATTATGACCTTTTCAAAAAATTGGATCTACCTGAGTCAGCCCTACAACCTACCGACGTACCCCTCACCGGCTTCAACGGCGCACCTGTCTGGCCGCTTGGCCAAATCTTCCTCCTAGTCGTCGTTGGCTCAAAAACTCTGACCGTCGAATTCATCGTCGTCAACGCACCGAGCCCATACAACGCCATCCTTGGCCGAACCTGGCTCCACGGAATGCAAGCCATCGCTTCTACCTACCACCAGGTCGTCCGCATCATCGGCACCACAGGAAGACAAGAAGATTTGCGAGGTGACCAAGTGGCCTCCAAAAAATGCTATGTCTCTACCGTCCACAACTCCGCCAAAGCCAAACAAGTACAATGGGTTGAAGTCCCCGACATGGCCGTAATCGACGACGTCGGCCAAAAAGCCGAAGACAAAGCAGAGGAAGACCTCGTCCAAATGCCAATCAACGAGGATGGCTCCCGATTCTTCCTCATCAGCTCTTCCATCAGCGAGGCTGACCGCGAAGAGATGTTCCAATACCTCAAGAAAAACATCGAAGTCTTTGCTTGGACCCCCAACGAAATGCCGGGGGTCGATCCAAATTTCATCAGTCACTCCCTCAACATCAAGAAGGACGCTAAACCTGTCATCCAGAAGGCACGGCGTTCTGCCACCGAACACGCCGACGCTGTCATCGAAGAGGTCAAACGTCTGCTGGAGGCCAATGCAATCCAAGAAGTACAATACCTGACATGGCTATCCAACACTGTGGTCGTTAAAAAGAAAAATGGCAAATGGCGAGTTTGCGTGGATTATACCAATCTCAACGACGCATGTCCAAAGGATTGGTTCCCACTGCCGAAGATTGATCAACTTGTGGACGCAACGGCAGGCCATGCTCGGCTAAGCTTTCTGGACGCCTACCGTGGCTACCACCAAATTGCCATGGACCCCGACGACATGGAGAAAACTGCTTTCATCACGCCATATGGCATCTTTTGCTACCGTGTCATGCCCTTTGGACTCAAGAATTCAGGGGCAACGTTCAACAGAGCAATATTCAAGATGTTAGAAGAACAAATCGGCCACACCGTGGAGGCTTACATTGATGACCTGGTCGTCAAAAGCAAGAAGGAATCCAATCACCTGCGAGACTTGGCCGAAGTTTTTGAAATCCTCAAGCTACACAAGCTATGGCTGAATCCTGAAAAATGCGCGTTCAGGGTGAGCGCTGGGAAATTCCTCGGACACTTGGTCGCACGAAGAGGTATTGAGGCCGACCCCAACCAAATCAAGGCTGTTAACGATTTGCGCCCACCAAGGACAATCAAGGAATTACAAAGGCTCACGGGGATGGCAGCAGCTCTAAACCGATTCATTAGCAAATCCTCAGACAAGTGCCACGCATTCTTCCATGCCTTGAAGGGAAAAAGCCGACGCAACTTTGAATGGACCCCGGATTGTGACTCCGTTTTGGCCGAACTAAAAGACTACTTAAATTCAGCCCCGCTACTGGTAAAACCTAAAGAGTTTGAAACTCTATATCTCTATCTTGCCATGTCCGCACACGCAACCAGTTCTGCACTTGTATGGCGGGAAGGCGCCGATGACAAGCCCATCTATTTTACAAGCAAGACACTCCTCCCAGCTCAAACTCGCTACCTACCGCTTGAAAAGTTAGCCCTTGCTCTTGTTTCAGCGGCTAGGAAACTCCTACCCTACTTCCAATCACACCCTATCGTTGTCTTAACAGAACACCCCCTCAAAGCTCTCATTCGGAAAGCAGATCTCTCCAACCGGGTCTCGAAATGGGCCGTTGAACTTGCCAACTTCGACTTTAGCTTTGGGCCACGAACTGTAATTAAGGGCCAGGTACTGGCCGACTTCATAGCAGAACTCACTCCAGCAGACACAGCGGCACTCAATGCTCCAACCCCACCAAACATTGCCGAACATAGCTCCGTGACCATTCCATGGCACCTTTTTCAAGGCGAGACTTGGCGACTTAATGTCGACGGGGCTTCCAACAGCAACGGAGCAGGAGCGGGAGTAGTCTTAGTCTCACCCTGTGGAACACTTCATGAAAGCTCCATCACCATCGACTTCCCAACCACCAACAATAAAGCTGAATATGAAGCCCTCCTTGCTGGTTTACGCTCAGCCATCGCGATGAAAGTCACCAACCTCGTTGTCTACTGCGACTCCCAACTCATCGTTAACCAAGTACTCGGTGACTATGAAGCTCGGGACCCTCGAATGTTGAAATACCAAACCACGACAGCTAAGCTCATCTCTCAGTTTCGCAATTTCAGCATCGAACAGATCAACCGCGAGCACAACGCACACGCAGACGCACTTGCAGGCCTCGCATCGGCATCCACAGCCTCAGAATTCCGAACCATCAACTTCGGCAGCATTGGCCACCCGTCTTTTGAGCCCACTCCAGAGGTACTCAATGTTGAACTTGGTCCCAGCTGGATGGATGAGATCGTTGCGTTCCTAAAGCACGACACCCTGCCCACAGACAAGAAGGAGGCTTACCGTGTGAGAAACAAGGCCGTTTACTACTGGCTTTCTGAAAGCGGCCAATTATACAGGAAATCCATCTCCGGACCGTATCTCCTCATTGTCCACCCCACCTAAGTGCCTGAAATTCTGACAGAACTTCATTCAGGCAGCTGCGGCTGCCACTCTGGCGACCGTTCACTTTGCCAAAGAGCATTGAGTCAGGGATACTTTTGGAAAAACATGAAGAAAGACTGCGAAGACACAGTTCACAAATGCCGACCGTGCCAACTTTTTTCTCCCATCCCAAAGCAACCCGCCCAGAACCTCTCCCCCATCACCAGTCCTTGGCCCTTTGCACAATGGGGACTTGACATCGTCGGAAAACTGCCAACAGCTCCAGGAGGATTCAAGTTCTTGATCACCGCAACAGACTACTTCTCCAAATGGGTAGAGGCCGAGCCTCTTGTTACAATCACAGAGGCTGACGTCCGCAGATTTGTTTGGCGAAACATTGTTACAAGGTTCAGAGTCCCTTATGCCATTGTATCAGACAACGGAAGCCAATTCGTCGGAAAAGACCTCACCAGTCTCTGTGCCGAATATGGGATACGCTTCTTCAACTCCACTCCTGCTTACCCACAAGGGAATGGACAAGCCGAGGTAACAAACAAGACCGTCTGCGCCGGGATCAAGCGCCGGTTAAACTCCAAGAGAGGAAAATGGGCAGAGGAATTACCACGTGTCCTCTGGGCTTACCGCTCTACACCCCGCGCTCAACTGGCGAAACTCCCTTTTCAATGGCATTTGGCATGGAGGCGGTAATCCCACTAGAGTCCAAGTTCCCCACTCTGAGACAGAGAATTTTGATCCCAAGACTAATGAAGAGGCAGTGGAACAAGAATTGATTTTGGCAGAAGAAAAACGCGACGACGCTCAGCTAAAGCTCGACGAATACCAACAACAAGTGGCAAGAGGCTACAACCGAAATGTTCGAACCAAGACCTTCAAACCAGACGACTTGGTTTGGCGAAAGGTGGTGCAAGCTAGCAAGAAGCAGAAATTCAAACCCAACTGGGAGGGTCCCTTTCGTGTTGTCAAGATCGCTGGTGAAGGTGCCTATGTGCTGGAGGACATGAATGGGAAAGTTCTAACTAACCCATGGAACGCACAGAACCTCAAAGAAGGCATACATGTAGTCGAAACCCTTACAGTATACCTCATGTTCGGCCACTGCTTATCCTATTTTTCTTTATTTGGCTTCGGCCCAAGTCTTTACATTTTAACCTGTACTTCATGTTTGTGGAATCAAAGAAATTTTATCTGGCTTTCGTCATTTACATTTCCAAATTTCTTTTCATTTACTTTATATTTTTACCTCGGCTTACTTAGCCAACCACAAACGTTGACCTCGGTCACACCCACAAATGGCTTCTATGCCTCTGCTTCGGCCACTATTACCACCCAAAGAAGCAAAACGGACATCAGGTCCACCGAGCCCAAAGACACACAATATGGCTGGAATTTGGGCTCCGGTTCGGCTTAGCAAGACATTATGGTTGGCTACAGCCAGGTTATACTCACGCTTTGGTGAGCAAACCACCCACAAACGTTAAACACTTCACCTATAGGCTAGGGGCTGACAAGTTGACCGAGCCCCAAAGCACGGGTGCGTGCCCCCTACAACTTTGGTGACTAACCTTAGTGTCATCCACTAAACTAGCAACTGGCCCAGAACAACACCACACTCGGCAAACTCTGTCTTCCATTCTACTTATCTACTTTGGTCCAGGCTCGGCAATCACCTACAGCTACCAACTTTAACAATTGGCCAAACATCCCTATCACCAAACCGAACCCAAACCAAAGTGGGGGCTACGGGTAACTATAATCTCAAACAATTTCAAACAAAGCAAGCTTTGCAGAACAGAAGTCATTCATTTAAAAAGATCAAGTATTCAAGCTCGGCAAAAAAGTTTATAGCTGGAGACCATTACATCTGGAATGGTAAAATCCGAACTCGGATCCGCCCAGTCCAAGAGTTCAACAAAGTACGAAAAATAAAAAGTAGATAACTACGGCAACCATCTTCCCCGAAACCAGAACCTGCGTACAACTTCTCTCAACCTTGGGCAGCCTCTCCAACTTCAACTCCAGTTCCAGCTGCATCTGCACCAGCACCACTGCTAGCAGCATCTTCGACAAGAGCATCCTCATTGACGTTCACAGGCTCCTGCTCGGCATGAGTGGCAGCTTTCTTGCCATCACTATCTTTCTCCAAACCCGTCAGATCTTCTACAATGACGTCGGCGTCGGTCAGGTCCTCGACATCATCTTCGCTCTCGGGAAATTCTTCAGGAGGGAGGGGTGCGCACTCTTCTTCAGTGTACGGAAGGACGAGCTCAGGTGTAACAGGAGCTGGAATTGATTTCATCAGATTCGTATCTGCTTCCAGCTGCATGACTCCACAAGCGGCCTTCACACCGTCCTTATACCCCGTTCGGTAGGCGATGGGCACCCTCATGCTTATGGCGTCGTTCACCATGGACCGAGCCTCACGCATGTACTCAGCACCAGCTCGGTCAAAATCGGCCTGATACGCCGCACTGTCTACCTCCTTCATCTTCTGCTTCTCCCTTCTCAGAACCTTAGCCACCTCACGCTCGGCCTTATTCATCTTCTCCTCCATCTTATCTCTCTCTTTCTCCAGCTCGGCGATCTAAGTTTTCGCCATTTTGAGGCTTCCTTTGTAGCTTCTCACCTTCTCACGCTCGACCTTCAAGTCCTCATGAAAGCCAACGCGCTCGGCAAGGACAAGCTCGGCATTTTTGGATGAACGGAGCAAGGCTTGTCCGGCCTATTCAAAAGTAAGAACGTGAGTTTACTTAACAGCAAAATGATGGAAAATAAAGAGGGCTGGGTTCGGATCAAACCTGAACAAGGTAAGCACTTGCATGAACTATGCTCGGCTGAAGGCCTTCGGGAATTTTCTCCATGTCCTTCGGCAAAGCTAAACCTTGAAGCACCGTAGTGGCAAGCCCTGGCTCAACCTTAACAGAATCTTCCACGGTGACGACCTTGCCTTCGGCCAAGGCTTAAGAGGGAGCGAACTCCTGAACGGCGACGGCGTCAGCCGAACCTAGGGGCATCTGAGCTGCCTTTGAGCCACCAACAGCCGATGACTCGGTCTTCTCCTGCACGCTCGGATGGGGAGTCGGTGGCTTTGTCGGGAAGAAGTCATGGGTGAGCTTCTGCCTCTTCTCAGCAGGCTCGGCGAAACCAGACTCTTAACGGACGGCTTTGCCGTCCCTAATGTTCACACGGACAACATTGCATTGACCCATCTCGTTGGGATGTTCTGGCACGAGTGTTTGAAGCGGGTATGAATACCAAGTTGCTCGGCTTGCCGACTCTCTTGGAACCAGAACTCTGCTGGCTTCCTAAACGTTGGCAACCTCACCCTCGGCTGCTTACTGCCTCCTGACGGCCCCGCCTTCTTTTCTCGGCTTTGACCTTCTGTGCTCAGCGTCGCTTCCCTTCCCTTTCTTCTGAGCTTTCCCTTGTAGGATGGCTCGTACCCTAGTATCGTCGGCGCGTCTCTACAGGCTTGTGACAAGAGGATATCGACGTGCGCCTTGACGGACAGGGATTGTTGAGTCTTTGTGATGGCTCGATGATCTGCAAAATGACAAGAGTCAACGAACGATTAAATTTTACAAATAACCAGACTCGGCTACAACTAAGGTGGTCGAGCTACCTCTGAAATCTTTGATCTTTGGAACCATGAATTTACGGTTAGACATGTTGCCGAACTCAAAGTTACCGCTCACTTCAACATAAAAATTGGCCCATTTGTCAGTATCGGGCAAGCCATCTACTAGTGGTTGCTTCTTGCTACGTGTCGACAGGTATCGACTCTTGGTCTGGCTGTGCCTAGACATAATGTAGGTATGGAAAAGGTTGGCGACGGTGAACTCGAGGTTGTGGAGCTCCTTCAACTTAATTACCGACATTACTATTCGGTAGCTGTTGACGGCAAAATAGTGTGGGACGATGCTGAACCGAGCAAGAAGTTTCCTCAAGAAGGGATGGAGAGGGAACCTCAACCCAGCCTCACATATCGCCATCAAAGGGACAGTGATGTGCTCGGGATGGTCCCCCCTCGTATCCTTAATTCTGTTGCTCGCCACTTGATTAATTACAACGTCGTTGGGGATGCTGTATTCTCGGCAAAAAATCTTGGTACTCCCTAGCGTTTCCACTGAAAAAATGGGCATGGGGGCAAACTTGGCCCCTCTCGTAGAGATCAGCAAGTCCTCTACCCTCGGATTGTGATTCGCTGTACCCAGAACGTACAGAGGTGGGGGCGTCGGCCTGAGGGACGAATCTGGATTCGGCCTCTGGCCCCAGGTGAGGCTCAGCCTCAGAGTGCGTTGATGTTGTAAATGAGATCTCAGGCTCGGTTATGAACTCGTCGGCACCGTACTCAAAAACACGTTCGGCATTTGAGTCATTGGAATCGGAAGACATGTTTGAGGCAATGGACGATATTTGGTGTCGGCGTCTGTGTTTTTCCAACCACTCGCGAAAAAATGAATCTCCAGAATCTCCCCTCGAGCTTTCAGAGTCGGAAGAGATGACAATGATTGGGTGAGCCAGACCTAAAAAAAACAAGAAGAAAACAATGAGAAACCTCGTCGTAGGCCAGAAGGCAAGGGATCTCTATGCTCGACTACCCTATTGGCCCACCCTATTTGTCTCTTCGAGATTCAAGCTCGGGAGATGCTAAGACTCGAAACGGGGCTCGGCCTATCAGCGCCTAGGCTGGGCTCGGCAAATTCCAACAAATGGCCAAGCACGGACGATGTTAGAGACTTGTGCTCGGAAGAACAAGTTGAAGATGAAGATGAACAGTCCGTTCATCCCCAGACCTCACACTGTTCACTATGAACAAAAAAGCCCCAAAACCCAAGAAAAAAGAAAGGAAAGCGTGGAAAAATTGCACAAACTATAAGAGGGATGAAAATCGAACCCATACCTGGAGATTTCAACGAGATTTGATGAAGAACCTGCTGGGAATCAAGGCTGGAAGATGAAAAAAAACGTAGGACGGAGCTCTGACAATGGAAGTTTAGAGAGAGAAAGTGGACGTGGCTTCTCCCTCTACCCCCTGCCCTTTATATAGGGCTAGGGTTCGAGATTCAAAATTCCCGCCCATCATTAAACCGCCGAGCCTTTGGCCATTCAGCGCATGACGCGTGGCAAGGAAAGGACAACTTGCAGAACTGATCAGCCGTCCTTCCGCCAGCCGTACCCAGCAATGGAGCAACATCTGGCACTCCTCCACTAGGGTTCTCCACCAACGGCTGATATTGCTCTTATAGAAAGGATGGATCAGGCTCGGTTAAATCTCTCCTTTAACAAATAAATATCACATTTGGCACTCGTTAAGTTCGGCCAAGGCTTGGTTTCAATCCCTACCTCGCGTTTGGCATCGACAGAGATTGAGGGGCTATTGTAGCAGACCGAACATAGAACTTCATTGTGGTGCTGACCGAGCCTCGTTCGCGTCAATCAGAAACCTTGTGCACGGCTTCTGTCCCTATTCTTCGTCGTCATCCCACTAGCCACAGGCTCAGCAGATTACAAGCCTATGCTCGGCCAATCCCTTGCAACATACCCACTCCCATCGGTCACGTGCCAGGGTCGGCAAAGGGGCGTGTTCGGCCTCTCGCAGAGCACGGCCGCTGACCAACCACGGCTAACTGCTGACTTGTGCGTCTTCCTACGTGTAAAAGCGGTTATAACAGAAGATGATCGTGGACGTACATGGGCATGCCAGCTCAGCCCTAAAAACGATTACCAGATCTATTTGGCGACGTCACGATGACATCGTCTGGCTCGCGCAAGGCACGTGCCTGTGCTTGGAGGGCAAGTCAGAAAGCTCTATAAATACTTAGCAATGGTAACCCTAAAGACATACATGCTACTACATACTCACACTCATTGTCTTCTGCCGCCTCTCTCTACACAATACTTATCCTCTCACCGGAGAGCCTTGCCGGGGCAACCCCAGGCCAGGTCTTAGTCGTGCGCTCCCTGTGCAGGCTAGGAGAAGACTCAATAACCAACAAGCCACCAGCGGAGGAGAAGATCGAGGATCATGGGCCACACAATTAGTTCGGCTACGGTTGCCTGGTATTTTGACATCCGCGGATCCCGAGCCTCATAGTCCCCCATTACTTGGTTAACTATGAGTTGGGAGTCACAGTAAACGACAATGTTGGAGATTTCCATCGCAACTACAGAGCGTAAGCCAGCTAGGAGGGCTTCATATTCAGCTTCGTTATTGGTGGCGGGGAATTCGATGCTGATAGCTTTTTCGTGTAGTGTTCCACAGGGGGAGACTAGAACGACCCCGGCCCCTACTCCGTTGTTGTTAGATGCTCCGTCAACATGTAGATGCCAGATGTCACCTTGGAAAAGGTGCCAAGGTTTCGGCGACAATTGATGCTGAGCGATGGTTTGTGTTGGGATTGGTGTGTTGAGAAGTTCAGTATCTTTCGAAGTAAGCTCAGCAATAAAGTCAGCAAGAACCTGCCCTCTGATTGCCGTTTGTGGTTCGAAATGGATATCAAAGTTTGCTAGCTCTACTGCCCACTTGGAGACCCTGTTAGATAGATCAGCCTTTCGAAAGAGGCTCTTGAGGGGGTGTTCTGTTAAGACGACTATGGGGTGCGATTGGAAGTAGGGTAGGAGTTTCTTTGCCGCTGAAACGAGAGCAAGGGCTAACTTTTCAAGTGGTAGGTAACGAGTTTGAGCTAGAAGGAGTGTCTTGCTTGTGAAGTAGATTGGCATGTCATCGGTGCCTTCCCGCCATACAAGTGCAGAACTGGTTACGTGGGCGGACACGGCGAGATAGAGATATAAAGTTTCGAACTCCTTGGGTTTCACCAACAGCGGGGCGGAGTTTAAGTATTCTTTGAGTTCGACCAAAGCGGAGTCACAATCCGGGGTCCACTCAAAGCTGCGTCGACTTTTTCCCTTCAAGGCATGGAAGAATGCGTGGCACTTGTCTGAGGATTTGTTGATGAATCGGTTTAGAGCCGCTGCCATCCCAGTGAGCCTCTGTACTTCCTTGATTGTCCTTGGTGGGCACAAATCTTTAACAGCCTTTATTTGGTTAGGGTCGGCCTCAATACCTCTTCGAGTGACCAGGTGTCCGAGGAATTTCCCAACGCTCACCCCGAACGCGCATTTTTCAGGATTCAGCCGTAGCTTGTGTAGTTTGAGGATTTCGAAGACTTCCGCCAAGCGCAGGTGGTTGGATTCCTTCTTGCTTTTTTTGACCAGGTCATCAATGTAAACTTCCACAGTGTGGCTGATTCGTTCTTGCAACATCTAGAATATTGCTCTGTTGAACGTTGCGCCTGAATTCTTGAGCCCAAAGGGCATGACGCGGTAGCAGAAGATGCCATATGGTATGATGAAAGCAGTTTTCTCCATGTCGTCAGGGTCCATGACAATTTGGTGGTAGCCACGGTAGGCGTCTAGAAAGCTTAGCTGAGCATGGCCTGCCGTTGCGTCCACAAGTTGATCAATCTTCGGGAGTGGGAACCAATCCTTCTGACAAGCGTCGTTGAGATTGGTATAATCCACGCAAACTCGCCATTTGCCATTTTTCATTTTAACGACCACTGTGTTGGACAACCATGTTGGGTATTGTACTTCCTGGATGGCGTTGGCTTCCAGCAGACGTTTGACTTCTTCGACGACGGCGTCGGCGTGTTCGGCTGCAGAACGCCATGCCTTCTGGATGACAGGTTTGTCTTCTTTCTTTATGTTGAGAGAGTGACTGATGAAATTGGGATCGACCCCCGACATTTCATTGGGGGTCTAGGCAAAAACTTTTATATTTTTCTTGAGGTATTGGTACATTTCTTCGCGGTCGACCTCGCTGATGGAAGAGCTGATTAAGAAGAATCGGGAGCCATCCTTGTTGATTGGCATTTGGACGAGGTCTTCTTCTGCTTTGTCTTCGGCTTGCTAGCTGATGTCATCGATCATGGTGATGTCTGGAATTTCGACCCATTGCACTTGCTTGGCTTTGGTGGAATTGTGGACGGCAGAGACATAGCATTTTTTGGAGGCTATTTGGTCGCCTCGAAGATCTTCCCATCTCCCATTGATGTCGATGAAGCGAACGACCTGGTGGTAGGTTGAGGCGATCGCTTGCATGCCGTGTAGCCATGTTCGGCCAAGAATTGCGTTATATGGGCTAGGTACGTTGACGATGATGAACTCGACGCTCAACGTTTTCGAGCCAATGACGACTAGCAGGAAGATTCGACCAAGTGGCCAAACGGGTGCTCCGTTGAATCCGATGAGGGGTACTTCTGCGGGTTGCAAAGCTGATTCTGGGAGATCAAGTTTTTTGAATAGGTCATAGTACATGACCTCCGCCGAGCTTCCCTGATTGATTAGAACGCGCTTGACATCATGTATTCCAATTTGAACGGTTACGACGAGGGCGTCGGAGTGTGGTGTTTGCACACGTTCGAGATCGCGCTCGGTGAAAGTAATTGTCCATTTGGGTGACTCTTTTGGTCGTGGTTGTTTGGATCCAGGTCCTACTGCGATTACCTGCTTGGAAGTGGATGCGCGATTGAGGTCAGCCTGAAGATTGGATTCAAATTCCTTTGTTATGGGACCGTGGATAACGTGTATCGTCGGTCGCAGTTCATTTGGGTTGGGATTCCTAGCAGGCGGACGGGTGGGTGTTTTGGCTTGATCGATGTACTGATCGAGATGGCCTTGTGCTGCCAGACGCTCTAATAGTGCTTTGTATGGTGCGCATGTGGTTGTGTAATGACCGAGCTCGTTGTGGTATGAGCACTTCTTTCTGGGGTTCTGATCTGCTTGGCCAGTGTCTGTGCCCAGCTTTCCTGTTGGCCATTCAAACCATGGTTGCCTCATGATTTCCTTCAAGAAAGACCAGATGGGTTCTTTGAAGTATGTGGTTTCTGCCACATAGTCATGTACCTTCGGCTTGCGCTTCTTCCCTTCCTTGATGTTGTGGACAAGTTTCTTTGGCTGAGGTTGCTGCGTTGCGACTGGTGCTGTCAACTGAGGTGTGACCGTTGTAGTAGAGTTTGTTAGCCCTTGAGCCACACGATCCGCGTAGAATTCTTCAAGAGCGCAGAATCTTTCCACGATGCGCATCAACTCGCCCATGCCATGGGGTGGGCGAATAACAAGTTTGTCCAAAATCTTGCTGTTAATTTCCAAGCCATTTTTGAAGGTTCTTGCGGCCTAGTACTCGTCGATTTCGGGAATTTAGTTGAACAGTTGCCAGTATCGTTCGACGTACTAACGAAGAGTTTTGGATGGGAGTTTCCGCATTTGGGACAATGACTCAGGCTCCTTGGCCGTCCTGTTGCTTGTGATGAAACGGGTGTTAAAAGCGCGTTCAAGGTCGGCTAGGTTCCGTATGGACCTGGCGAGCAATTTGTTGAACCACTGGAGTCCAAAGGAGCCGAGGCTGGACGGGAATGCTTTGCATTTGATTTCGTCCTTTGTGGTGCATAACTCAATGGTTTGACGGAAGTGAATCAGGTGGGTGTAAGCTTCACATGTGGTAGGATCGAACTTTGTAAACTTTGGTAGGTGGAAGTTGGGTTTGGCCGTCGTGTTGATTATATGGGGCGTGAAGGGAGAAACGCCGAGGTCCTTCAACTGCCGCTCAAAACCAGGGCGCGGTGGCTTGCCGTGCTCATCCATCTTTGTTCTCTTGGAGTCTCTGTCCGGGGACTTTTCATGGTTTCGATGTCGGAGTTTGTCTCGTAAATCTGCTGTCACCCAGTGATGTCCGTCAACCGTCTTTCCTCCGTCCTTACGGGATTTGGTTTCGTTGTTCGGCTCTTCAATACGCATGCCTTTTCCGTTTCGTTGAGCCTGGTTGCCATTGTCGAAATTTTTTGCCGGGATTTCCCCGAGACGTTCAGATACATGGCGTCTGGTCTCCACGGAATCTCGGCTACGGTGGGAAACCGTTGTATGAGAGAATTCTGCGCAACCAGTTGAGTATGTGCTTGTAAACGACTCGGTATCCCTAGTGTTGGTTCGATCGTGGTGGCTCTTTGAGCGGTGTGTTCCAGATGTCGTGTGCCGCTTGTAAAGTATGATCTCCCTCGCATCACCTGGGTCTAGTGGGATGCCAAGGCGGTCCTTGACGGAGCCGCGGTGGCCGATTTCGTGAGGACGTTCTTATGGTGGTGGTGGGGGTGGTGTTTGCTTTCGTCGCCTCCCGCTTCTGCCTCCCGCCGATCTAGATGTAGCGGGAGTGGCGTCTCGCTGCATCTGTTATTTCATTTGGGCAACTTTCGCTCTCAGAGCTGCCAGCTCGTTGTCCCTATCTTCGTCGTGACGTTGTAACAAGCGGATGTAGGCCGTTGTTACGTCGTCCGCCACTAGGGAGAGGCCTGAACTGGGGGGAAGTGAAATGGACATGTGCCTCTCTGAAAACGGTGGAAGGATTGTGTTTCCATTGGTGTCTTTGGCCCCTGAGACGGTGACGTCTGCCAGATCTCCGCCCATGGTAATCGAAGCTGTAGTGGTTGTTTAAAGGAGGAGGGTAGGCTAAAGAAGGTTCGAGCTGTTTGGATCAGAAGTTTAGATTCAAGTCGGGTTCACCAATTGTGTGGCCCGTGGTTCCCTGATCTGCGATCCTCCTCCGTTGGCTCGTAGGTTTCCTAATCTTCTTGCCTAGCCCTGCACAGTGAACGCACGACTAAGACCTGGCCGGGGTTACCCGGCAAGGCCCTCCGGCGCGAGGATAAGTATGTGTTTTTTGGAGAGGAAGGTAACTAGGGTTTTGTAAGGTCAGATGTGCATACCTCTCTAGGGTTACTCCTTCAATATTTATAGAGCCTTCTTGACTTGCTTCCCAAGCACAGGCACGTGCCTTACACGGGTTAGGTGACGTTGCCCTGACGTTTCTGAGTAGATCTGGTAACCATTTTTGGGAACGAGCTGGCAGCCCCCATGTGCTCCCATCGTTATCTCTTAGCATAACTGCTTCGTCACATGGGAGAGCACATGACTCAGCAGGTGGCCGAGCCCATGGCTTACCGACCCTGGTGGATGACACGAGGTAAGAGACCCAATGGAACCATCATGCAGAGGTGGCCGAATCTGAAGAGTCTAGTAAACGGTAGCCGCGGCCGAGAGTTTACTACTTCAGGAGGGTTGCCGAGCTTGATTGAGTCATCCGTGTCATAATCTTCCAAATAGCCGAGCTTGATCTCGGCATGCTCCTTGACGGACTTGGACCATTAGATTCGGTGTACTACACAAGATTCAAAGCAATACCCAAACGCATACCATCTTGAAGTGCCAAAGCTTATCCAAGTCGAGGAGAATTCAGGTCGTCGTATGACTTAACAAAGATACCAACAATTAAACCCACAGAGTCCCGTGCAATTACTTCAGTTCCGACAGTGTTTGTTCCCATTGATACCGCCGCGTCAACATTAATCTTTACCACACTTTGCTCGAGTCGCCTCCAAACCGAAATGACAGGGTTTGAAATATGCATCCGAGCTAGGAAGGGAGTTTTATTAGTCTTTAGAAACTTGAAGAAATCTGCTTGTGCCTTCACATTAACTGTCTTTGTCGGCCAATTTTTTCCATTAAAAATAGAATCATTTTGGGATCTCCAAATCAACTAGCAATATGTGAGACTCAAGCCCAAGGACGAAGAAGGGAGGTGAGCAAGGTTAATATGATCGTGAATACATTGCCACCAATCAGACATATGCCTACAGTCTTGAAGCTCCTCCGCTCTTAAATGAAATAGCGAATGAATCCATACTTTTACGGCAGAATCGCATCGAAACAATAAATGGCACACAGATTCCTCCGCTTTACCACATAACGAGCAAATTGGGTTAGAGCGAATATTTCTTGCTGTTAAAGCTGAGTTGGTTGCTAATGCATCATTGAAACACTTTCAAGCAAAATGTTTGATTTTTGGATGTATAGCCAAGCCCCACAATTTCTTCCAGATTTGTGCCATAGCATTTGCAGAACTCGATTGAGCTCCTTGACAATCCGGTTGGTTAAATGAGCTTTCTTTTTCAAACAATCAGCAGATTTAACAATGAAAAGCCCATTCGGGGAGAAGTGCCAGATCCTACGATCCCTCTGTTGAGTGTTGCTGATGGGTAATGAGAGAATCATATCTGAATCCTCCTTATTGAAAGAATTTTTAATCAGTTGCACCTTCCATGTCAAGCGATTGATTTTCAACATAAATAAATAAACCATTTTGATAGAAGATTCTCGTGTAACATAAATAAGACTCAAAAGAAGTTCCCATCTGTTTAATTTACAAATCAAGTCCCCAAGTTAAGAAATATACAACATTGGCACGCCGGCCCAAAATAGCTTAAGTGTGAGTATGAACAAGGTAATTAGTTACAAATGATTTAGTCAAAAAGAATTTCTAGAATAATTAGTTACAAACTCATCTTATCAAAAGAAAAACCAGTACAAGATGATTAAGTAACTAAAAGCAGTTAGCTTCCAAAATGTTTTCGTATCTCAACACACAATGCAAGTAAGCTATGATCCAACATTTAAACTTGAAAAGAAAGATTAGATTGAACTACACTAGTCCAGTAGGAAAATCTCTACGAAATCTATATGCTAATGAGATGATGAACGTGAATACAGTGAATCAAGCTAAATGACAAATCCAAAATAACACATGTCAACACCATATACTAGCATCAAGCACTCATATACACATACACACACTCATTCTTCTTCCAACGTATTTCCACCCCTTGCGATTTTGTGTTTTCACCCCTTGCATCACAATAAACTCCACATTCAACTCCACAACGATAACCACATTATCATGACTATCAACACCGATACCATATACTCATTCCACACATTACAACATTATCTAACACATCACAAATAGCTCATGGATCACAACAATTAAGGCAACAATAAAGTATTCATAAGAGTATGAAATCCTCAAGCCATATGATATTCCACCCTAACCATATATAGCAATTAATCACTAATATCACACGTAATCACCACATAATATGTAGAGAAAAAGAGAAATCCCTACCAAAGTGGATTTTGAGCATAACTAAGTCTACCAAGTGGATTTAGCCTTAATCTTCCAAGAACAAGCTCCACCCAAGTCTTGGTACAAGATCTAGAGTGAATATAATGTAAAAGCAAGATAAACAAGTATAGATCAACAAGTGATTGAGAGGAGAGAGAAAAATGTGATTG
Organism: Rhododendron vialii; assembly: GCF_030253575.1. Lineage (NCBI taxonomy): Eukaryota > Viridiplantae > Streptophyta > Magnoliopsida > Ericales > Ericaceae > Rhododendron > Rhododendron vialii. The sequence continues at coordinate 14,278,523 of NC_080566.1, read as the reverse complement.
AGAGCCAAAAGTTAGAGCCAAAACACCAAAACATACCCCTTGTTTACCAAATGCAAGAATCAAGAGAATTTGAGGTAGGAAACACTTGGATCTTGATGATTTGAGGAAGAAATCAAGGAGTTTGAGTGAGATTGGAGTGGGGTAGGTAAGAGGAGGTGTTTCCAGATCTATTTCGTGAGTTTTGGGTGTGAAAAATGGTAAAATGGAGTATTTATAGTGGACTGAAATACGTGCTGAAATTTCAGAAAATCAACAGCGTGTACCAGTACTGGGAAAATGCAGTACCGGTACTGGGACCTTTAAAACATCAAATTGGCCAAGCTCTGGACATTGGGTACTGGGACTAGGAAAATGCAGTACTGGTGCTGGCTGGACAAAAATATGAAATTTCATCGACGGTCACCAAATCAAATCTCAATCACTACCAACACTTCCAAACATCATTATAACCTCAAAATAAGATATTCCACATATTTTAAACGATTAAAGAAAACAGAATAATTTACGAGTCTCTATATTCTATCCTCCTTAAAGAAATTTCGTCCTAAAATTTATAATTCAAACCAACTAAGCTCATGCATCAAGTAAACATGATCATGCCACAACGTGTATTATCAAACAGCGAGCTAACCATTATAAAGTCAAAATTTGAGACTCACATTGATTCAATTCGGAAATAATTGCGGATACTTTTCTCTAACCTCGTCTTCCCTTTCCCACGTTGATTCTTCCTTTCCGAGAGTACTCCAAAGAACTTGCACTAATGGTATGGTCTTACCTCTCAAAACTTGCTCACGCGAGTCTAGGATACATATTGGCTTCTCTCCGTAAGATGCATCGGCTTCCAATTCTAATTCAAACCACTCGAGAATGTGTGACAAATCCGGCTCATACTTTTGTAACATCGATACATGGAATACATTATGAATGCCTGATAACCTCGGTGGCAATGCCAACTGATACGCGACTTCTCCAATATTCTCGATAATATCAAACGGCCCGATAAAACGCGGTGAAAGCTTGCCCTTCTGCCTAAAACGAGATATCCCCGAAGCAGTGACACCTTAAAGAATACATGATTCCCCACTTCAAACGATAATGGCCGGCGACGACGATCGACATAACTCTTCTGTCTACTTTGCGCGGTTAATAACCGTTGACGAATTACTTTGACTTGCTCGGTGGTTCTCCTTTGTGCCTTGAGAAGACGTTGGCAGATTGCTCTCATACTCTTGGAGGTTTCTTTGATCAAATCCAGCCCAACCAACGTAGGCTCGCCCAACTCGGTCCAACAAATGGGTGATCGACACGGTCTCCCATACAAAACTTCATACGGTGCCATCTCGATGCTAGATTGGTAACTATTGTTCTTCTTTCAAAAGTTCAAGAACGATAGAAATGTGAGATTGGTGCTCCTCCTCCGAAGGTGAATAGATAAAGATATCATTCACAAAAACGACCACAAAATGATAGGCATGAAAGATGCGGTTCATTAAATCCATGAAAGTTGCCGGCGCGTTCGTCAATCCAAAGGGCATAACAACGAATTCATAGTGATCATAACGAGTACGGAAAGCAGTTTTAGGAATGTCCTCCCTCTGAACCCTCAATTGATGGTAACCGGACCTCAAATCGATCTTAGAGAAACAAGTTGCGCCTCGAAGTTGGTCAAACAAATCGTCAATTCTAGGCATTGGGTACTTATTCTTAACGATGACACGATTCAACTTACGATAATCGATACATAAACAAAGTGACCCATCTTTATTTTCAGCAAATAATGCTGGTGCTCCCCATGGTGACGTACTTGGACGGATAAACCCCAAATCCTCCAATTCCTGTAATTGAATCTTTAATTCTCTCAACTCGGTAGGCGCGAAATGATAAGGAGGTACAGAGATAGGAGCGGTACCAGGAAGTAAGTCAATAGTAAATTCGATTTCTCTCTCGGGTGACAGACCGAGTAACTCTTTCGGAAACACATCTGGAAAGTCGCAAACGACAAGAGGTAACTCCCCAAACACAGATATGTCCTCATCTAAGGTCAAACTCGCTAATAAGGCATACACTGATTCTTGCTCCCGAAACCCATATAAGTATGGCTCTAACGGTTCCCGATGCTCCTCAAAGAACTCAAAACAAGTACCCCCAAGCGGACAAATACAGACTCGACGCTTGAAGCAATCTATGGTGGCATGAAACGTAGACAACCAATCCATTCCCAAAATAAGGTCGAACCCCGACATATTCAACACGATGAAGTCAAAGGTAAAACAAGATCTTGAATGATAGGCTTACAATCTCGGCAAATACGATCTAGTGGTGACCTACCTCCTATAGGTGTCTCAACAAACCCAACGCACAAGCAAAAAATGCAACAATGAATGAATGTGATGCTCTAGAATCAAATAATACTCTAGCAAAAGAGTTAAACAATAGGAATGTACCCCTCACAACCGAAGTCTCCGGGGTTTGAGAAGTAACAGGAGGTGGTGGAGGCGGAATAGCAGAAGTGATAACGAAAGCCCTTCCCTGAGTCATCTGACTCTGAACATGTCCACCCCGCTGACCAGAACCCTGAGTAGGTGTCGAAGAACTCGCTCCTCTCTCAACTTGAGATCCCTATGCCGACGTGGTTTGACGAAAGTGAGATTGCTGCTGCCGTTGAGTGCCCTGAAACGACTGTCGACTAGAACTTTGACCACCCCTCGGCTGCTGCACCGAGCTAGACTCACTACGTGCCCCTTCCCTATGCGAACAATTCCTCGCAAAATGTCCGGCCTTCCCACAAGTAAAACAAGTACCCAAGAGCTATGGGCACAGAGCACAGATGTGCCCCGCTTGACCACACTCGTGACACACAATCGAAGGCCTATCCGAATTCTCCTTGAGTCCCAAAAGAAAGAGATGATGGAGGCTTAAAGTTTGACAGACCCTGCGAAGCTAAAAATTGATCTCGCTGCCTCTTCCTAACTTGACTCCCAAAACTTTCTGAAGAAGAGCTCACACTCCCTACCAATTGCCTTGGTTCCCAAACTTTAGGATTTCGTGGTGCCTCATTTGGTATCTCAATGCTCCTTGCACACTCGACGACCTCGGCGAACCTTCCTTTACGTTGTGCCATCACCACTCTCGTCACGGAGTCATGTAACCCCTTTTCAAACCGTCTACATTTCCTTTCCTCGGTAGCCATTAATTCCGACGCAAAACGAGACAAAGATTAAAACTTCAAAGCATACTCTGACACTACATATTCCCTTGCTCTAGCTTCTCGAACTCTTCTCTCAACAAGTCACGGCTCGTTTCCGAAAAGTATTGCTCCTTGAAGCGCACCTTAAATTCGCCCCAAGTTAAGTTCTCTACATCTAGATCATTTGATTGAGCCGCGGTCCTTGCCGCCTTTCTCGCATCCTTCCTCGATTCTAAAACCGACTCCCACCACTCATTTGCCTCCTTGGTAAGTTGAACGACCACAATATTGATCCATAAGTCATCCTCCGTAATTTTAAGAGCCTTGAAAAGATTTCAGATCTGAGCCAATCAATGGTCAGGCACGAGAGGGTCACTGCTCGACCCGTTGAACGTCGGTGGATTCCTACGGCTGAACTCCCTCATAGCTGATAATGCACGACTATCCGCACTTTCCTTAGGAGCTGGGTTTAGAAGGTTTACAGCCGCAATAGCCGCAATGAAATCCCTAGCAAAAGGATTTTGAACGATTGATACTTCCTCTCCCTGACTGCGCTCGGCCCCTTCCCTCGGATTCGCATTAGGATTCTCCCTATGAAAGCTAACCTCATCCTCAACCGGTGCCTTTCGGCCACGGTCAGGGTCACGACCACGACCACCCCGACTCTCTGTCTCATCGGCTCTAGCACGTGTTCTCAGAGACACCTTGCTACAAGTTGTAAGAAAGAAAGGTTCATCAAAAGCAACATTATTTCACGAGGTCTAAAGCCCCAACTATCCCAACACGGGTCAAAACAACTTTACACCACTCTACTATATTGAAATGCAATGTCACATAAGTCAAGTAATGTTAATTCACACAAACACACATATGACATGCAAGAAGACATGACTTTTTGAACCCATGAGACTAGAAGTCTCCCCACGGTCTTAAAGTATTCAAACCTAGAAGCTCTTATACCAATTTGTCACGCCCTCGATTTTAAACATAAATAAATAAACCATTTTGATAGAAGATCCTCGCTTAACATAAATAATACCCAAAAGAAGTTCCCATCTGTTTAATTTACAAATCAAGTCCCCAAATTAAGAAATATACAACATTGGCATGCCGGCCCCAGAATAGCTTAAGTGTGAGTACGAACAAGGTAATTAGTTATAAATGATTTGGTCAAAAAGAATTTCTAGAATAATTAGTTACAAACTCATCTTATTAAAAGAAAAATCATTACAAGATGATTAAGTAACTAAAAGCAGTTAGCTTCTAAAATGTCTTCGCATCTCAACACATGATGCAAGCAAGCTATGATCCAACATTTAAACCTGAAAAGAAAGATTGGATTGAGCTATACTAGCCCAGTAGAAAAATCTCAACGAAATCTATATGCTAATGAGATGATGAACGTGAATACAGTGAATCAAGCTAAATGGCAAATCCAAAATAACACATGTCAACACCATATACTAGCATCAAGCACTCATATACACGTACACACACACATTTTTCTTCCAACGTATTTCCACCCCTTGCAATTTTGTGTTTCCACCCCTTGCGTCATAATAAACTCCACCATTTGCGATTTTGTGTTTCTACCCCTTGCGTCACAATAAACTCCACATTCAACTCCACAACGACAACCACATTATCATGACTATCAATACCGACACCATATACTCGTTCCACACATAACAACATTATTTAACACGTCACAAATAGCTCATGGATCACAACAATCAATGCAACAATAAGATATTCATAAGAGTATTAAATCCTCAAGCCATATGATATTCCACCCCAACCATATATAGCAATCAATCACTAATATCACACGTAATCATCACATAACATGTAGAGAAAGAGAGAAATCCCTACCAAAGTGGGTTTTGAGCAAAATCCTAAGTCTGCCAAGTGGATTTAGCCTTAATCTTCCAAGAACAAGCTCCACCCAAGTCTTGGTACAAGATCTAGAGTGAATATAATCCAAAAGCAAGATAAACAAGTATAGATCAACAAGTGATTGAGAGGAGAGAGAAAAAAACATGATTGAGAGCCAAAAGTTAGAACAAGAACACCGAAACATATCCCTTGTTCACAAAATGCAAGAATCTAGAGAATTTGAGGTAGGAAACACTTAGATCTTGATGATTTGAGGAAGAAATCAAGGAGTTTGAGTGAGATTGGAGTGGGGCAGGTGAGATGGGGTGTTTCTAGATATATTTCGTGGTTTTTGGGTGTGAAAAATGGTAAATTGGGGTATTTATAGTGGACTGAAATGCATGCTTAAATTTCAGAAAATCGACAGCGGGTACCGGTACTGGGAAAATGCAGTACCGGTACTGGGACCTTCAAAACGTCAAATTGGGCAAGCTCTGGACATTGGGTACCGGTACAAAGACAATGCAGTACCGGTACTGGCTGGACAAAAATATGAAATTTCACCGACGGTCACCAACACTTCCAAATATCATTACAACTTCAAAATACGATATTCCACATATTTTAAATGATTAAAGAAAATAGAATAATTTACGAGTCTCTACATTTCAAGTCTTTGAAGCATCATCAATAAGCTCTGAAACACGGGATATAGTGTTGTTCCTCATCATAGTTGGACAAATTTTGAATAAGGTGAAGCCTTTTCGAATGGGTAATTTCGGCCATTGGGCCTTACCTATTTTATAACGCAATTGCATTGTAATTAGGGTTATGAATTTCAGCGGAAACATGAGAGGAACTGAGAGAAAACTGTTCTCAGAGAAAAGATAGAAGACTTGTACTCTATCAATTCTTCGACTATAGTGGACTAGAATGGCTCCCGTGATTTTTTCTTGCGTTGAGATTTTCTACATATATTTGTGTGTGTTCTTTCGTTTTTTGTTCACAATTCACTATTTTTCGTTTTTCATGTAAAATCTATGATTCTTATTATCAAGGTCTGTAAGAGTGATGTGGATTGAACGTGGAGTTCGATTCCTAACAATTATATAAAGATAAGATTATCTAATATATTTTGAAGAACCAAAATTTTGTAACCGTTCCTAATGCTATCACTTATCTTTTCAATCTAAGACCATAGACACCCCAATCTGGGTCTCCTGTTTGATTTACTTTATTTTTGGTTCTTGTTTCCCCAATGATGAGTTGGATCAAGAATAGTTTTGGGAATGATTGGAAATTTGAACTTTAAGTGTTTGCAAAACCTTTAACCTTAGCCAAAACCCTACTGGCACGCGCTGGTCTAAACCCTGCATGGGCAGGTCAAATTGACATGTGGTGGTCAATGGTGAAATTTTGACTGTTGACCAACGCGTGCGTTGGTTTGGCTCGCACGTGCCAGTCTGAGATCTGCGCACGTCGGTCAACCCCTTGTCCCATCACCTTTTTTCCAACCAGATTTTTGCCATCATCAAGGGTCCATTACACCTATAGAGCCTCTGATTTCGTCTGAATAGTACCTCGGCAGGGGGGTGTTCCTTCTCTCTCAACCCTCCCATCACCTTTATGGGAGGCTTATCCATCAAACAGCCCAAACCAACCCTTGTTGGCTGGTTACACTTCCATTGCCACCATATCTTCCCCTCCTATAAATACCCCCCCATGGTTTTTCTTCTAAAGGGTTACAAAAGTTACAAAAAAAAGTTACAAAAATCTTAACCCTAAATCTCAAACTCAAGCAAACACCCTACTACCACTCAACAAGCAACCTTGTTCTTTACCATTACCACTCAAAAATCATCAAACACTAACCTTTCAACCACTAAACATCAAGTTCAAACCCTTTTTCAAAACCCAAGCAAAGGTATAACATGTATTATTTTCCTGTTCTGATCCCTGAGGAGGGCTGACAGGGCCAAGGTTTGTAATCTGTACTTGTCCTGGCCCTAAAGCTAGCAAGGTTACAAGAACCGTGTGATCTTCACACCTGCGTGAGTCAATCGTCTGTTCGCGTGGCATTCTGTGGCTGCGCGCACAGACCTGCGTGGGGATGGGGGTGTCGATCTTTTATGTTTTTATTGTTATGTAAGACACCGTTGAGCATGTTAAAACCTGTTTCATTGCTTTCCTTGCTAAAACTGCTAGTAGTCCTTCAATATTCATATCTGTTGTGTTGGAATACCCCTGAATTGTTTCTGAACATGTCTCAGAGCCTAGGTATGCTACTCTAAATGTTGGAAGTTTAGTCAGAACTGGTGCATGCCTGTCTTTGATCTATGTGCGCAAGTTCAAGCTGACTTCCAATGGTTGGTTATGCGTGGGTAACTTGACCTCTGGCTACTGTTTTGTTCCCCATACTGTTTTATGGGGTGTATTTCAATTATTGTTCATTTTGTCTGTAATTATATGTCTTTTCTGCCTATATACACTACTTGATTTGTCTTGAGCGAGCACTGGTCATTCCAGAGCCCAGAGGGAGATAAACACCAAAGCTTATTGGGACGAGCAAACACACGCGTGCAGGTCTGGGGTTCGCGCACAGGTTGTCTTGCATGCAGTGATCTACATGAAACAGATCAGCACATGCAAGTTTCCCCTGTGTGCACCAACTTCCAGTCATGCACTGTGTTGGCCCATTCAAGCAGTATTTGGCCTTCGTCTTGTTTATTGCTTATCATATCATGCCATCCATGCTATCGATCATATCCTGCAAATCTGTTACAGTTTTAATTCCCCTTTAAACTGTTCCTCCATCCTAATTGGCTAAAAGTTGATTAATAAAAAAGAATCTCAAAATGTTTTCGCAAAATGCTTAAGTAGAAACCGATCTCTGGATTGGATGATAAAGATGCCTTAAAACCCTTCTCCTCTCGTAACCTAACTCCCGAACCCAGATATGGTTATTACGAACTGGTGCCTTAACTTTGTCAAATTAAACATCGTAGAAAGCATTTCAAGTGTGGTTCCTTGGGTGTCAGACCTTCAAACCTAAGTGGCGACTTTGCATTGAGTGCTCGTCTGCCAGTGCTCCCTTGATCTGCCTTTTCTCTTTAAGGGCATGTTGCCCACAAAGACACAAAATCTTTTCAAACATCAAACATAAAAGCAAAAATGAAGTAACAAATATGTCCTCATAGCAAAAACTAACGTCTTGTCCGTTCGATGCACGGGGATGGGAAAAAAACATTAGTGAGAACTTTTGTCCTGTTGTCTCGTACATCAGTGGATTAGCTCATATGGTTCTTGTAATTTATTATATTCTCTTGCAGAATAATTATGAAAATTCCAAAATAATAAAAAAACAAATGAAATGAAGAAAAGAGAAAGGTTTCAAGAGTATTCGTTATGTTATTGATTGAACGTAGTTTCATTTTCAAGCCAAATAGTATATAGTTTACATTTTGTAAAACGTGTAGAATAATGAATAAAAAGAAGAAAAAATGAAAAAAATTCCATGTACGAGAGAGAGTTAAGAAGAGATTTTTGTTTTATTTTAGGTAACTTTATTCTTATAGTATATAGTATAAATATATACACGTTTAGTAGTTTACATTAAAGAATCCAATGGACAATAAATTAAATTGTTAATTATAGGTAGTGAGGGACCCACCATTTGTTGAGTGAAGTTCATTGACTATGTTTTTTTTTTTTTTGAAAGGAGAAAAAATTTCATTAATCTCTAAAATTGTTACAAAAACTAATAGGAATAAGGAGTGATGAATGACATCATATTCCTAACCCGAGACCGATAAGAGCAGCAACGCTAAGAATAATCCTATGCCCATCTAAGACCTAAACCCAAGTTTATCAAGAAGCCAAACGCGGAAACATTTATTGGGACAAAGCCTACATCTGTTAGCCTAAAAGCCTCAATAAATGGGACAAACCCATACAATTAAAGCCCAAACCCATAAACCTACAAGCTTAGAATACATGGGACAACCCCAAATAATAAAGCCCAAAAGCAAAACCCTATACACTGCTCGTCCAACCAACACCATTGAATCCACTTATAACCACCACAACAGAAGTAGTCAACCACCAAAGCTGACCAAACACCTTTGCCACCCCACAAGCCGTAAGGCCAAGAAACCAATAGATCCTAGGAGAAATATTGGCGAAGGCGAACAAAACCTAGCTCCCACAACTTGCTGGGCTAGAACTTGTCGTTAGGCAAATCCGGATAACCCCAGTAGGAAATCCGACAGGCAAACCAACGATGAAGAAGAAAGAAGCCAAGGAGTGGAGACAAGCAAAAGATGCGGCAAGGGAGGAGGATCAGTAGAGGGGAAAAAGTGCCGATGGTCACTACTGTTGAGAATTCGAAGTTAGCCACCAATCGCTGTGAATCTGCAAAATGACAGATCCCAAAAACAATCAGAGAGGGCACCAATCGAGCCCAATGCTAGCGGAAACCTCCCACGACCACCACCATAGCTTTGAAACAACCTGCAAAAGAAAAAACAGAGAAATGGGAAGAGAGGGAGAAGAGAAAGCGGGGAGAGGGGAAGAGGAAAGAAGAGAGAAAGAGAGAGTGAGGGGAGATCGAAGGGAGGCTGGGGGGAGGAGGGAGGAGGCGGTGCCTTCCCCTAGGTGGAGAAAACCCTAGGTGTTTGTATGTAGAGAGAAGGCATAGGTTTTTGTCCAAAACTTTTTTTCCATTGACTTTGTTTGTTGAGAGAGAAACTCTTCAATTTCAAAATCCAATATGACAAATTGGTTCACACAATCAAAACACATAAAAATCGAGATCTTTTTCATGCAAGATGTATACAATCAGAAACTGAATATTTGTTGCGAATTTAGTTTGGGTAAGCTTTTGGGAATTGTTATGGTGCTTTGGGTGGTGCTAAATTAATAAATTGCAATAAAAGTGTTAGTTGATGAAAGAGTGAAGTTGAAAAAGGTAGGACATATCCATTTGAGTTAAGCACTAAAATAGGTGACGTGGACATAATTATGTGTTGTTTTTAATTTGTTTTATTGGGTGTGGTTAAGTTTTCAATTTATTTGCGTTGATGAGTTTTTCTCCAAATTATGCCATGTTACCGTCTATATGCCGGTCTAACAGAGATAACAGTCCACCTCAGTGAAATCTATCACTAAATTTGACAGATTTAAATGGTAGGCGCTTAATTGAATAACAACTCCATAACTTAGGTATTTAATTGAAGTTTAAAATGGTTCGGGTGTCTATCAAAAATTGAGATCAAAATTCGAGGAGTATTTTGAAGGGAGAATTTTTCATAAGTTCACTATAGCAATTTTCAAACCCACTAAGTCCACTTCTAAATTCTAAAACCTCCTAAGTCCACTAACCTATTAGTAAAGATATAATAACCCTGTTAGGTCGAATATACCCCTGTTTTTTAAAAACTTTTTGCCCATTTTTTCAACCATTTCAAAAACATCAATTTGAAATTTCCTAAAATTTCTCCCAATTCCTGAAATTTCTCCCCATTCAAAAACTTATAAAAACCCACACCCATCCCCCCCCCCCCCCCCCCCCCCCCCCCCCATTTTCATCTGTTTCATCTCTTTTCAGAAGAAAGGCCCAGTTCCCAACCCTAGCCAATCGGTTCGTCTTCAACCACTTGATCGGCGAGAAGCACTCGATTGTCATTGCCGTCCTCAAGCACTCAAATACCGGCGTCGTCTCCGTCGCCCGTCGTCAAGCACTCGATTGCCGTCATCACTCCAACAACGAGATCAACGGACGAAAAACAGAGATCAACCCACGTCCCAGACTTCCTTCGTCGTCGATCGTCGACCTAGCCCAAGGTACGATCGTTGCAAATATCCGTCGTCGATCGTCACCCTTCGTCGCTGACATCGCACTCCTCCTCGCCGTCGTCCTTCGTCGTCGATCGTCGCCCTTCGTCGCTTTTGCATATATGTATATATAGTTTCTGATTTATATAACATTTTATATGATCTACTGTCTCGTAAGACATTTTATATGATGTTCTGTTGCTTTTGCATATATGTATATATAGTTTCTGATTTATATAACGTTATATACGATATACTGTCTCGTGAGACATTATATATGATGTTCTGTCGCTTTTGCATATATGTATATATAGTTTCTGATTTATATAACGTTATATACGATCTACTATCTCGTGAGACATTATATATGATGTTCTGTTCAACAAATATATAGGGTTATATATGGTTATATCAATGTTGGTAACTGAGTCCAGTTCAAGGTATATATAGGAACTCATTAGCAAAGCACAATTGAATAGTTAATAATATATAACATTATATGTGCCTATTTTATAAGTTTATATATGGTTATATATTCAGGTCTATAAGCCGCTGCGCGGACCAATTCAATAACGTAAATTTAGTAGTTTATTAATTTTCATGTATAAATATATGTTAGTTTTATTTGTACATATAACCATATTATAAAAAATATGATATGTTCTTTGTATATGAGACACATATGGTTATATATCCAATTTTATACCCTATATTATGTCATCATATGGTTACATGTGGATTGCTTTAATATGATTATATGGTTATATATTCAGGTCCGCGCAGCGGCTTAACAAACCTGCTCATATAACATTATCTATAATGAACTGGACTCTGTTATAAACATATATGTTAATTTAGGGTTTTGATTGCGAGTAGATATGGTTATATCAAACTCTGAGACCCTGCTCTGAGCAGTTTATGTTTCTCATCGTATATATGGTTATATAAATGATCTGAATAAATTAAGTTAGGGTTTTGATTGCGAGTAGACATGGTTATATCATACTCTGATCAGTTAGGTATTGGTTAAGTTAAGATAGGGTGTTGATTGTGAGTATATATGCTTATATCAATCTTTGATCCGTTAGGGTAGGGTTAAATTAAGTTAAGGATTTGATTGCTTGTATATATGGTTATATAAATCTTGGTTATATTCCAATTTTGTTATAGTATGTGAATGTAAACTGTGTGTGATCCTATGTCGCAATTGATACATTAGGTATGATTCTCCTCGTATATATGATTATATGAATGATTTGGCTAGGTTAAGTTAGGGTTTTGATTGCGAGTAGATATGATTATATCAAACTCTGATTATTATATGTTCTACTTTATTGAATTGGTCCGCGCAGCGGCCTTACTGACTTATTATTTGTGCAGTTGTTTAAAGGGTGAAGAGTATTAAGTTACCTGTGAAATCGACCGTGAAGAAGGCGACGGCGACAAAGGGAAAGAAGTTACAAGATCTCCTCTTCTTTTTTTTTCCATTTTTTTTAGAGTTAGAAAGGACAGAATCTCATGTATAACGTTATAAGGCTATATGTTTATTTTTTGTCACACTTATTACGTTTTTTTGTGTGTATTTATTTATGTGGCAAAGTAATACACATATAAAATTCTTTGTTTGTTTTTGCATTGTAAACATATATAAGATTATTTATATACGGTTATCAGAAGTTAGTCAATGAAGCCGCTGCACGGACCAATTCAATAAAGTAAAACATATAACGTTATATGTGAGTTTCTATGCTGTGAAACTTCAAAAAAATAGAACATATAACATTATATGAAAGCTGCTGACTTGTGTACCTCCCAACAAAAAAAGAATATATATTGTTACTCGAAGCAAGTTATTGAGGCCGCTGTACGGACCAATTCAATAAAGTAAAAATATAATGTTATATGAGAGTTTATGTGCAGCGAAACTCCAAAAAAAATATAGAACATATACTAATTTATGTTAATATATGTACATTCAGATATAAACGTGTTATATAACGTTAAATGCGAGCTGATGAATGAGTGTATAACGTAAAATGTAAGTATCTCACGTTAAATGTGAACTGATGAACAAATATATGACGTTATAAATGTACAATAACTTTATATACAGTGTATCAGAAAAGGAGAATCTTCTATCACTCTATTCCAATGTAACTGCTGGGATTTCAAACGTAGAACGGATAATAGGGGATAATGAGCTAAAAGTATGGGATTTGAATGGAAAGGGTAATTTTGTCAGGCACTATTTCCCTTTTTAAATGTAGTGGACTTTATGCCTTATCAAATACATATTAGTGGACCTAGTGGGTTAGAAACTTGATCAGTGAACTTAGTAGGTTAGAAACTTGATCAGTAGACCTAGTGGGTTAGAAACATGAAATAGTGGACCCTAGGCCAATTTTTTATATTTTGAAGTTATGGAAATTGAATAATGCTAGGGATCCCAACCTTTGGTGCCCGATTTGGTCCCGACGTAGACGTGGCGGGTGAGCTCCACGTCAGCTGCTGTTAAAAAAAAAAAAAAAAACCTCCGCCGCAGACCAAATCTGGAACCTAGAGAGAGAGAGAGAGAGAGAGAGAGAGGAGGAGGAGGAGGACCTCCGGCTACACCCACCACCACCGGCGACTCCCACAACCACCGGCGATCATAAAGAATCACTCATCGCCGACGCCCAGTCCAAGAATCGGCGACGGCGGCACACCTCCAATCTCGACAATGAATTCGACACAGAGGCCCTCATCGCGATATCGACGGCGTCATCTGGGGATTTCTCGCATGCATGGAGGATTCAGAGGCCATTGACGGCGGCGAAGGAGGAGATCAGCTCCGGAAACTGTATGTTCCTCCGACGTCATTTCTTCGGCGGGGTTCGGTTTGAACGTTGGGTGGTGGTTTGGAATTGGCGTTGATTTGTGGGGCAAAGACGGGGTTTTCGGCAGCGGTGGAGAGGGGTGGTTTTAGCAGAGGCTTTCCTCACCGGAGTTTCTGAGCTTTTGGGTTGGTTCTGATCGATTTGTAATGGGGTTATTCTGATCGATTAATAGTGTAGCGAAGGGTTGGTCGCCGGTTGTTGTGGGAGTCGCCGGAGGTGCTCCTCCTCCTCCTCTCTCTTTCTTTAGGTTCCAGATTCGGTTTGGGGCGGAGGGTTTTTTTTTTGGGGTTACAGCTGCTGACGTGCATGGGGCCCACCTGCCACGTCAGCGTCGGGACCAGGTCGGGATCCCTAGCATTATTGATTGAGGTTTTCCCAATCCCAAATTAGATAAGACCAACCGCGTCTCTCTCCTCTCGTGAAGCTTAAAAATCTGGTAAATGTATGGTCGGGCGATGGCGATAACCACCAACTGTGCCTTGTACTCAACCACCCACCAGTCGTCTCAGGCGCCATATCTGAAGAAATTACATCCCATCAAAGGGAGATGGTGTGCAACATCTTTATTACACTACAAGAAAAATGGGGAGACAAGTAGTGGTAGAAGGTTGGTCTCCATCTCCCTGGTTTTCCTCCATTGGCTCTCTCTCCCTCATCGTAAGTATCATCGCCCTTCTTTTTACCCCTCCGTCTATCTATCTCCCCGTGCCTCTATAAAGAGTTCTCTCCCTCTCTCTGGTTCATAATGTGTTTGGTTTTTGTCCAGTCACTTGCAGTTTAATGTCATGTTTTACTGCCAATTAGGAAAAGTACATAACCAACTTGGGCTGGCTCAGTCGGCCACCCTTGTACACTTCTATTAGTTCTGTAGAGGAGTTCAGGGGTCGATCCTTGCGGAAAGCAAAGATTGATTACTTCTTCCCTCGAATGTGGCTTATTTATTTAGTTATTTGTTCTCTTAATGGGTTTTCAGTTGGGTTTTGTATGATTGAGGTCTCATGTTCCGTTTTATGTAATTCAAATTTTTGTATTCTTCTACCGCTTGTGGTATAAAAAAACGAAAAAAATAGGAGAAGTTATTGACAACAAATAATAAGGTATTACATTATGTACAAAATGTGCATGTGACACTCTTTAATCTTTTAGTGGATGAGCCCATCCATGTATTGCATCGTGTATTGAAGTGGTAGTGCCATGATGTACATTTTGTACGCTTCTTCGTAAACTATTTATTGCATTGAACATTGAAGTGGTAATGCCATGATGTACATTTTGTACACTTCTTCGTAAACTATTTAGTGCCCGTAGCATTGCTCGCCCAATTACCAGTGAGGTGATGTTTTGGTATCCGACTAATGGGGATGAATCCCATCATCCACTAGTGTGTATGGACACTGAAATTGATAGTCAAGTTGGCGAGGGTCGAACCCTAAACCAGGAGCTTCAGGCCGGGGGCCCTGCGCCAACCTTTGGGGTTAAGTGAGGGGATATATGGGACATGAACACAACACGGACACGCTGTTTCTTCGAAATTTAGGTGGACACTGTGGTGGGCCAAGTCCGCCTAGCCTTAGGCCTGACATCACGGGTGAGTCAGGTGACCCATTTTCTGGGGCTTGCTTGGGCCGGACGCACATGCGCTGCATGGTCCAATCGTCCCCTAAGGTCTGCATAGTGAACCCACTTGGGAAACCCAACTGGGCCGAGAGGTTCATGACTGACCTGTGTAGATGACTCAGCAGCCCAGTTTGCTTGTACCTGGTGCCTCGGTGACACGTTCTGGACACGTTTGTTCGGCCACATGCACACCGAGCGTCATGCATGACGTCACCACCTAATACAATTACGGGTGACGTTAGGGGCAAGTACACTTTTTCTATAAAAGACTAAGGGAGAAACCCTAATAAGGTACGCCATTCTAGATTCTCTCTGAGTGTCTAACTTTGGCTTCAGAGTGCCCTCTGGCTAAATCCATCCTGGTGGCACAAACCGGTTCCTTGTTTTGCACTTGCTCAAAGGAGGAGGAGACCGCCCCACAGACACATTACTGCATTGTGGACACGTCGTAGATAAGATATATTATTATTGTAGCTGTATCTTACTAACTTACAGAATAATAAAAATATCATTTGTATAATTGTATCAAATGGAGATACAAAAAAGTGCAAGTACTAAATACTGTTGTCTGTTAACATTATGAGATACAAACCAACAGTCATAATATTACTACTCATGAACTAAAAGTCCATCAATACTTTGACTATTCGCCAATCTTTAAAAATTGTATTTTACCTTCCTAATGTGTGTTATGTGTCCCCCAAAGGGTCCCCAAGTGTGTCCTAGAGATGTGTCTGACTAAACAAAATTTAATGACAAAGGAGTGGACATATGTTTAGATGTGACACATGTCTAGAGAGTTTCATGTTGTGTCCTTGTCCGCTATGACAGATATGTAAGGGCTATAAACGTGTCCATGCTTCTTAATACTTGATTAATAGTGATGAAACTACCAATACCACTTCTGTAAAATAGTACTAAAGTGCTACTGGATCTTTATGTTTTGTAGCTGAGAATGAACTTCATCCCATTAATTGCTGGCTAATCAGACGTTGCCTCAGAGTAACTCCTTTTTTGTTATTGACGTACAGATGCTGTTGCTGGCAGCATTTTGGACAAGTATGTGAAAAGGTAATGAATAAATCACATCTTTTTACATGTTTAAGTTGATGGACTTCAACAAATATGAAAAAATGCAGCTTATACTGTTGTAACTTTCAATTGCTGGTAACCCAAGTTGAGCTGTGATAAGCGCAAAGCAAATGAAGTGCTTGACCCCTCTGGTTGCATTAGGTGTGGGACATGACTACTTGGGTCCAAAGCCTTGGATAACCTCTGTTAAAGCATCCAACTCTAAACCAATTGGCAAGAAGTGGAGAGGCCGCCCAGGCTTATATATACTAGGTTTGGAGGAGATAATTAACCGATGTGGGATAAATTCCAACACTCCCCCGCACGTGCGACCCCCGACTCGCACGTGGAGAGGTAAACAAAGGATCCGGAACGCACGGATCACAACGAAATAAGGTGCAACTACGGCACAGACAAAGGGGAAAAGCCTCCGAAAACCTAGCTTTGATATCATGTTAAAGCATCCAACTCCAAACCAATTGGCAAGGAGTGGAGAGGCCGCCCAGGCATATATACTAGGTTTGGAGGAGATAATTAACCGATGTGGGATAAATTCCAACAACCTCATTACCAAAAAAAAAAATGAAAAATGATATCCCCAATCAGTATAAACGGTTTGAAAGTCTTTGAGAGTTCACTCTGCAAATCATTTTGTGTTGCTTACCCCTATGTGATCGCCAAATGTAGCTTGTAATGGATGCATTATGTTCATCTTTCAATGAACATAACCTCAATCACCTTACTTTCATTTTCTACGCTTTTGTCTTTGCTCCGACAATTATGACCAGCCCAAAATTATGGTTTAGTTTCTTTTCCACACTGGTACTATGATGCCCTCCATCATTTAAGAGGTAAAAATACTGTATTCTATATATTTCTACATATTTTTCATTGGAGATTGTAGACAAACCAATTTGGCTTCGTAGATGTCTAAGCCCGCCTCGGGCGACCCCAATAATGAAGCTAGTTATACAGGTTGCAAGGCAAGGTTCTGGCAGAAGCACTAGTTGTTAGGGAGTGACTTGGAGTAGCGGACATAGAGACCAAAGCACTTGGGAAGCACTTTAAAAGCACTCTTCAAATCTTGAAGAGGCGGCCACCATTTCCATGGCACGGCCACGTGATCGTGATGGTCCAACGACCCCAAGTTGGGGTGCCCACTTGATGAGAGGTCCTACTGGTCTGCATGCCTGCGGTCACTTGAGTAGGATTTTCCACCACCCCATGATGTGGCGGCCGCTTATCTCAATAATGGAGTTGCGGGATCGATGCCCATAATAGTGCCCATGCTAGCCCTCATCCCAAGCTCTTCAAGAGTTATCAAGTTGAGTGTATCGGGTCATTTTTGTGCGTCCTCGACATATATGGGCTCCAAAATACTTCCTATTTATTTTATTTGTTTAACAGTGGTGGATTATCTTCAATCCCCTATAAATAGGAGCCTAGTTCTCTTAGAAAATTGCCGTATAAACACCCCAAAATTCCATGGGAATCCCACACACACCGGGAGAGAAATGTAGGCAATATTTTGAAAGAATAAGCACAGGAATTGTGAGCACAACTTTGAGAGCGCTCAGGCCCACTCCCATTATTCGTGGGGAGTCCAGAAATCTAACTGAAGTTCTGCCAGAATCAAGACAAACAGCCATGGCGAATCTAACTCCCAAGTTCTAGCTGAGGGATCCGAGGTAGGATGGCCTCGCAGTCATCCAAACTTCCCATTTTATTGTACTTTTGTTGAAAATTTATATTGTTGCTAATCCTTCTCAATATGTGTTTACTAGAAAAAAGCTGGATCCTCTAGAGGCTTATATACCAGCTGTGATATTGACCCAGTTGCAGATCGAAGATTTAGGTATTTCTTCCTCCCTTGCTTCCCCATTTTCTTGCACAAAGAAGTTTTCTATTAGGAATTATAGCTTGGTGTGTCATGTTTTCAGCCTTCCGTTCATATCATTGTACAAGTAAGTTGATTTTAATTTGTTACTTGCTTCAAAGCTCCATGCACATACACAAGTATTACATCATACAGCGAATTCAAATGTGAAAAACATTAATCAGTAATCATCTCATGTCCTATCCCGATTATGGTACCAAATAGCAGTGTCGTGAGGTCAATGGAAGTCCAAATCAAGTAGACATTCAACTAGAGTGTTGGATATTTTAGAAAATGTCAGCATGTTTTCTGCTCCTATATATGAGGTAACCTGATATTCCTTAAATAACTGAGCATGATAGTTACAAACGTTATGGGGGACATGTTGAGATGCCTTTGCTTTTTATTTTTTCTTGTGCATTACAAGTAGGGAATGCATGCGTGCTTAAGATTTCTAGGAGAAAAGACATTGGGTATTGATATTTATGCGTGATTTTTTCCTTCATAATTCAGGAAAAACTCTGGAAGTTGATCAACCTCAATATACTTCATGTCGGAATTTATTGCGTTCTGGCCCTGCAGCATCTCTGCGCGTTAATATTCGGGCAGTAAGTTGACGTTTCATCGGAATGGTTTCTCATGGTTTGCTATAAATAAAATCGGCTCTGTTTCTCGTTATGATATATTATGGCAAAATCTTTTTTCACTTCAGCTGATTAAGCTCATCAATTTTAGATGGTCGAGACCCTTTAAAACCTTTGGTTTCTGAGAGCAAAGTTTTATTATCGTGCAGAGAAGATTAAAGTTTTGAGCATTATCTTTCACTTTATACATCAGTTCTTTTGATAACTGTTGGTGTATATGGGTTAGAAGACTAGTTGATTATTTCAAAAAAAATTCATCATTTTACCAAGAAAACGAGGTTTGATTGAGGGAACTTGGGTTGACACAAGAAATTATGCCAAAAATCATGATCTTGGCAAGAACAAATGTTCAAAAATAAAAAACGGGCTGGACTGGCTATTTTGACTGGTTGAATTGTTGACCATGATATGGTCTGAATTAACCAGACTGAGAACCACTAAAATTTAAGAACCATCTTCTATTTTGAAAACCGCTCAAAAGAAGCGTTCGACCCAGCAAACCGTGTGAAACGTTCACGGGCCAACCGAACCAGTAGCTGCAAAAATTTAAATAATTGGATGCGAATTTATTAATTCGGCTTTGGTGCTTGAGCTGACAAATGTTGACCAACTGTCCGTGCCTTCTTGGGACCCATGGCACGGCAGCGCAGCTTTACAGGTAGCCTCCAAAATGATGGATTGCTGTGTTATGGTTTTATGACTGCTAGGTTTGCCTCCACTTTTTACTCCCAGTTGCTAGGTTTGCCTCCACTTTTTACTCCCAACCGATTTGGGATTCACTGAAAGAGTAGAACTTGCCTTTCTTGAAGAATACTTCAATCCCTCCTCTTTCACTGCAAAATAATGAGGGCTATATGCATTTCAAACATTTCTCATGCATATATTCTTTTTCTAGTTTCGTTTTATTTATTTTTATATTATTACTATTTGTTACATAATTGTGACATCATGGTTCGATTTTGGTTCGATTGCGTTGAACTGGTGACCCTTCTATCTGGTCCCTTTTCCGGTTTGCTCATCGGTCTGGTTTCCAAAACATAGCCTGAAACTTGGTATTTGAGCTAGAATAATGCTTGCATTAAGAAGTTGGAATATTTTTAATTCTGGAAACGACAACCTTTGCATAGGAAAAGACACTTGATGTTTTCTAATCTTGTGATACCTTAACGGTACAAGAATGAAAAGGAAGACAAACTGCTATGCCTACTGAGAGCAGTACTGTTCGATGTATGCCAGTGTTCCTCCTTGGTTTGGGTAAGCTCCTGAGTATTATGGAGGGGAATGTAACCGGTGATAAACAAACAAGACCTTAGTTCTTTTTCATTTGGTGTGAGGAGTATTCCAGTCCTCCAGAATTTGAGCTCAGAATTTCCTGTTTAATGGTTCAAAGGTCAGGATTCTTTCCTAGTGGTGAGTTTTCAGTGCCACAAACAGCTAATCTTTCTCTAATTTAGTAGGTATCAAACCGCATTATTCATGTTTGGTGTCAAGTTGGAATCTACATGGAAATAGACTACTTAAATTACCATTGTTCAGGCTTACCAACATTTCCTTTATGGCAACTTCAGATTTGTTGTCTCTGTAATTTTCGAACTTTGAATTACAGGTAGCACAATATGCATCTGACAGCGGTAATGGAAAAACTGCTTTCCAGAGTGTTGATCAATGCATAAGGTACTATTTTAGCCAATAGCCAGGTTAAATGTCATCACCCATGGATGCACTTGATAGATTTAGTGGATTTCGAAAAATCTTTTACGCAAGTACTTTAAGTTTTAGTTTTCAATACAGCTTTAAACTATGAAGCATCTACACCTTCCCAAAAACATAACTATGTCAGACACTTTTTGACATCGCCACTCTCTGGATACTCTTTTGACATGTTTTCGACATTCTAATTGGAAGTTTACTATTTTTTCGTTTGTTATTTATTTGGACTCAGTGAGACACGCTCGGAGCACACTAGGACACTCTAGGGACACTTGTCGTTGGGGGTGTCAAACAAGCAGGAATGTTGCGGAAGTCTTCTTCTGTATGATTGATAGTCGTAGATAGATTATGATGACATATGCATTGATTAAACTCTTTTTTGTTTGAAAACTTCCTAGATAATACAATGATGAATCAGAGTAAAGTGTATGACAAATAAAAGCAATATGGTGTTCATGTTATAATTAGAGCCTTAAATTTTTATCTTTCATAATTTTTGTTTAAATATCCTGTACAAGATGTAAAACATTAATAATCTCTCTTTAAATCATCCCCAACCTGTCATGTCCAATGTCCGTATCGCTGCTACTTAGGTTTTAACCAACTCAACTCCCATAACCAATCGTCCTAAACATTTGTAGTATGACGTACTGACATTGTTGTCAAGCCAACTATCATTACCACATTTCTTTTTTCAGAGCCTTAGAAGAACTTGATTCTTTGCTCCTGAATGCATCAAGGAATGATCCAGGAGCCTCGGTCAAATCTATGAAGGCACAGATTGGTGTTGCTGTTGGTGCATTGGACAGGTAACGATCTACATTTCAATTATAAGGATGTACATTTTTAATCCCCATTTTTGTTTTCCTTCTGACATAAGGAAATACAAATTGATTTACAACTCATCTATATGAATTCTTTTCAATAATAAATCCTTGTTGATTTTAATTATGACAACAATTATGAGGATATGTAAACCCTGGAATAGCAATTGTTACACAGAAAATTAGTGGGCTTCAGTTTTTGCTCAAGTACATTGAATGAAAAGTCGAAACTTGGATAGAGCATGGCTTGCGCTGCCCTGAATAGAACAACGATAAGGAGGAAGAAGGATCGGTATTCAATAGCTTTGTCTCCCCAATCAAAAAGATAGCTATGTCTTCACATGTTTAATAAATACAACCCCTCTTCTACACTTCACAATCATATTCTGTACCTCTCTTCTCTGTAAATCATTTTTTTTATGAAAGTACACCTCTCTTCTATATTGTTTCTTATTTTTTGATCACCCTCGCATTGTTACCATAGCTGAAAGTTAGATACATTTCCTTCCACAGCCTCCTCAAAACCGTTCCTTCTGATGTGCTAGACAAAGGTAAGGCTATTGCTGATGCGTATAGGGTACCGGAAGAGGATACAACTCCCGGGAATTTGGACCCAGAACTAAAGCAATTGGAATCAATACTATGAGTTATTAAATGATGTAGTGTATCTTCGTTCTTGTTGAGCAGAAACTCTCCGCATACTATGGTTATTCTTCTACCAAAGACAGAAAAGGGAAAACATACTATAAGGAAAAAGTTTTTGCACTTATTTTTTGGTCAATAAATATTCTTAGTGTAATTTTTGTAGTGAGGCCACTTCTATTTTTTCCCCACCCTCGGCAGGTTTGCATGCTTGCCTATGTGCATATTCCTTTTCATGTTGCACCCTTTTGTAAACAATCATTGGGAAGAGGATGGTGAATGGGAAGTTGCATTCATATTGCATTTTTTGAACATAGACATTCAATTTCTCTACTCCTATTTAGGGATTCTAACATACAATTGTGAGGCAAATGTGATACGAAGCATATCCATGATGCTACGGTTGGAGATTGAGTCAGTAGAGAAAAGGGAAGAGGTGGAAATGCCGAAAAGCAAAACCATAAGGCTGTTCAGTTGTAAAGAAAGGAAAAGTACGGGAATGTCTGACTTTCGTGCATTTTTTGGGGTTAAGTACATGAGAAACACATTTCTAACTTTCCCACTAGGATTAGTTTTTTCTCGAAACTCATTCTACAAAAAACACAAGAATTTGCAAGGAATCTTGTTTTTGCATTAGTTTCTTGTACAATTAACCTATTGCTTTTTAATTTTTTCACAATTTTTTTTTAATCTAATGGACACAAGTAGAAAAATACGTTTCATTTTCTTTACTTCCCTTCACAAAAATTTTTTGACAACAAATTTACTGCACTAAATGTATGACAAGTGAAAAGATCACAAGGTTCTTCATATCCCATTCGTTTGGTGTCTAAGAGCATCTCCAACGCCTTGCCAAAGTGGATGACCTACCCTTTTTTTTTTTTGGCTCCCTTCCCATTTTCAGCCCCTCCAATCATCTACTCCAACGGGGAGCCATTTCACCTGCCAAATTTGGGCCGAGCCATTTTTCCAGACAAATTTGGCTGAAAATGGGCCATGCCATTTCTTCCACGTCAGCTTTCCGTCCCCATTTTCAACTACCAAACTGAACAAAGCAAATAAAAATCAAAAGGTCAATACCCAATTTTTGGCAAACAAAAAGATTTAAAAAAATAAAGATTGGGAAAATTATTATTTTTAGTATCTCTCAAAAAATCAATAAACTGAAAACAAGAACCATAGCCAGATCGTTGCTCTATTCGTTAATTCTCCAATTCCCGGACGGATATCACTTATGCTCCCAAAAGTTATCGGAGAACGCATGTGATAAGAGACAAATTGGAGAGAGAAAGAGATACTAGACTGGTCAGCTTTTTCCCCTAACGGCCAAAACTGCTCGAGAGCAACGGTTTCGATAGATAAACTGGTGTCCAGTCAAATTTAATGCATACGTGGAGCAAATCTCGTGGGATGTTTTGTTTGGTGGGATAGAGATCTATGGTGTCAAAGACTTTTAATAGTAAGACTGAATCGGACATGAATCTCGTGATTTCTTCATGTGGCGAGCCCACTTCAGCTGTTCATTGGAAAAACAATAACTTGTCCTTCTGCTGGCTGTGCCGTGCCATCTTTCACCAAGGATTTGTGCGTTGCTGGCTACATTTATTTTGCCCATCTTTAAAGTGGAGTGAAAACAATTGAACTTCTTTTCCGTAGGCCCCGGACTTTAGTCCTATGTATAGGGAATTTTCAACAAAATCGCTTGTACAGGATGCATCTCTCCTCTTTCATGGTGTCTTGGGCTAGCTCTCAAAGTACTAGTTATTGTGCGCAGTCTCTCTCTCTCTCTCACGCATTCACTCTCTAAAAAAGAAGAGGTGGCCTCGATATCTCTATTGCTTTTGTACTATGGTTATTTTTTCGCTATATTAAAAAAAAAGGGGTAAAATTCCTTGACACCCTTCGGGGTTTTCCTTTATGACATATATCCCATTCACGCACAGGCGATGCCATAGCCAACATAGTGGGGTCGGCTAACCCACGGGAAGAGATGGAAATAATACTAATATTGTGCTATACATTTATGTTGGTCAAGAAATGACAAAAAAAATTGGTTGATGACCCCATCCTAGCTTATATGCAAACTAAAAGGTACTTAGAGATGGAGTATTACTCAAAGTGTTTGTGCACGGTTACGTACACCTTATTAATTTTTGAGAACTCAATCTCACTGTTTACTAGTAAGGAGTCTGATTAAAGTTAAGGTCATGCCCTATAATCTGTATAAACTGGCCCGTAAAAGTTGATATATAATATTTAGGAGGATTCGGACCTGAGACCTTAAGATCGATATCGTTTTCCTATCCATTTGTTTGAGACCAATTTAATCATTTAGCATATTATTTGAGAGCTATTAATTTTTTTGGTTAAGAGCTAATTTTGAATCGAATTTTTCAAAGAATCCTTTAAAAATTGAATTGACTTATTATTAACAATTATAGACTTTGGTTGTATGTAATGTTGAACTCGAGAAAGTTTTTTGACCCTTGAAACAATATTCCTAGAGTCGCCACTGCATTCACGTACTGGGAATAACTATAAACCTGCTGCGGTTTCTATATTCATTTTAATGACTCTCAATCACTAATTCTTCGACCAAAAATGTGGTGTAATTAATGAAAAGTGATTTGTGTTCACAAGTCACCTTTTTTCATAATAAAATAAACAATAGTAGAAAGCTCACAATTTTTAATTTGTTGGACTCAAAATATAAATTTCCATTTAAACCAAAATAGTTCTTTCAATGAGTGAAAAAGAAAGGCTAGTAATAAAATTTATCATTTTTTATAATCAAAACAGCTCTTCCAACGAGTGAGAAAATTCATTTTGTTTCACTTAAAAAAAGTAAGAGTCGATCAATTTTCTTCTTTTTGTTTTTTTTTTAATCAGAAAGTGTGAATTTTCAGATATAGTCGATTTGATTCATTCCATCACATGTTTGGATAAAAAATTGTTGATTTAAGGCATCGGTGAAATGCACATAAAAACCACGAGATGTTCATACGTGGAGGTTTCTATCATTAAAAAAATTATCATGCAATCTAAGTGAAATTTACCATAAAAACAACAGTCAAGGCACACGGTACGAAAAACTAGAGAAGAAATTCAATGACCCCGAGGGCAAGGTTGTGGACGAATTTGGAACATACATTAGTGTGGAATCTACTACGAGGAATGCTATATACACTACACATTTTCACTACATCATCCACTACATTCTTTATGGGACTCATTTCGGGTCCAACAAAAAATACAAAAAAATATTCATAAATTTTAAAATAATATTTTAGGGGGCCCTGCAAAAAATCAGCTTTAACCGGTATCGGTAAGTATTATTTCTAAATTTATAGGAGTGAAAATGCTCAACTGCGTAGTTTCGAACATACGAACCCAGAAATAATATTTATCGATACCCGTTAGAGCTGATTTTTTACAGGGCCCCCTAAAATATTATTTTAAAATTTATAGATATTTTTCTGTATTTTTTATTGAACCCGAAATGAGTCCCATAAAAAATGTAGTGGATGATGTAGTAAAAATGTGTAGTGTATGTAGCATTCCTCCTATTATTTTAAAATTTATAGATATTTTTTTGTATTTTTTATTGAACCCGAAATGAGTCCCATAAAGAATGTAGTGGATGATGTAGTAAAAATGTGTAGTGTATGTAACATTCCTCCCTACTATTATATGTGTAGACCCCACACCAAAAAATGGTCCAGATTAATGCTTAACCTTACCCAAAGGCATTGAACAATTTCTCACGAAAACCGTGACACATGAACAAAATTCTGACAATTCTTATGACAGGCACAATTATTGGATTACTTCGATAAATTCTTTAATCACGCCAGAATAAATCCAATCAACACGAGTTGAGCTTTCCTCAAATATCTGGGAAATAGATAGACCCCCGCAATATCCTCCGCAAAAGCCGTCCAACAAAGCAAAGCAAGCAAAATCTCACCTTTAATTTAGGCGGATTTTGCTCTAAACGTCACTTTTGACTCTCTTTTGACCACAATCTCGTATTGAACCAGACTCGTTCTCGACTCAGCTGTAAACCCACCCCACCAGGGCTCGACTCAGAGTATCCTACCCAAACTTGAATCACTCAGTGAGGAATTTGCTTTTCCCTCCTGGGTTTTGGTTCCACGCCCGGATCTGCTCTCTCTTGCCACCCTGAACCGGTTCAGCACCCCGTTAACTGCGATATCGAAAGCGTCTCTACTCCGGCTCCCCAGCCCCTCGCTTGGTTTCGCATACACAAATCTCGGAATAGAATCGATCACTTTCTCTCTCATCCTCCTCACGTCTTCCTTGCTGTACCCCTCCAAAATACTCCTTATCGACCGCCCATTCACGATGTCGCGCGGCTCGATGTAAACCGAGTAGCTCTCCGGTTCGCCCGGCAGAAACCACTTGTACTGCGTGTAGGCGGTTCGGAACCAGAAAAAGACGGGTATCGAGCCGGCCAACATGCAGTCGAACACGGACCGCCTAGTGTACGAGTCCCCCTTGGGCTGCAAGCAGAAGTCCGAGTCGAGAAACGTCTCCAGGTTCGACGTCCTCCCGTTGGCGCACTCGGCCCTGGCGCAGTCCACGACCCGGCACGAGCCCGACTCGTTCCGGCACTGGCTCATCAAAGCCGCCCTGATGTCGTCCTTTATGTCGGCACGTGCGGCACCGACAAAGCAGAACAGGCTCGTGCGGTTCCTGTTCCTGACGAACCCTTGCCAGTTGACGACGTCGGATATCGAGCTGGGGTGGAATCCGGTGGGGTAAGGCACACCGACATCGTTGTCGTCCCGCGGGGCCCGCTCGACGATGAGACGAGTGACACGCCTCATCGCCGGCATGTTTAGCAGACTCGACCCCCAGTCATAACTCGGGTCATCCAACCGCCTGAAATCCCACGTGATCCGACCCAGCGTAATGAAGTGATCAGCACCGTTAGATCTCCGCCAAAACGATTGTTTCCGGACCCACCTGCAGGACCGACGCAGAGGGTTATATAATTGATGTATAATTAAATTTAATATTTGGGAATTCAATAAAACAAAAAAAAAACAGAGGAAGGGATATTTTAATTCTTTGTTTCCCCTTGGCAACAAACATGCGTGAATCATTTCACAAAATATGTGTCGAACTTTAAAATTCGCTGTAAAAAACACAACCAAATCTATTAATATTACATGCATATACGATCAAAATAATCCCAAGTGTAATGCATATTCTACAAAACTCCTGGTCAAGTTGGGCCGACGAACGCATATAATTCCAGCGGTTTTCAACTGAAAATTATATATTATATCCTTTGTTTCATTTTGTTTGCTCACGATTTCATTTTGGGTTGTCACAAATTGTTCGCGATTCTTCACGATTAGGGCAAAATTGAGCAAAAATTAAAGGGTGTATTTGGAAACCCAAACATTTTTCAATCAAAGATTTTGAGTCAATGAAATAAAAAAAATTCCGTAATAAGCAAATAAATTGATTGAGACGGATAGAGTATAACTCAAAAAAAAAAAAAAAATGCAAATGTAAATAGTGCAGTCAGACGGACTCGTCCGTTCCTTACTCACCTGATCACCAACTCGCAATCACGGTCCCTCATGGTATGATTCGCCCACAAGTACTTCCCCACCGCGAGTCCAGCGTAGAACGGGATGTAAAACGCCGCAGCAGATTCCGGCTCTAAAGTCCGACACTCGTGATTCAAGAGCCGGTTGTGAAACAAAATCTCCAGCGCGAACTGGTTGGTCCAGTACCACGCCGGGGCGACGTTCCCCGGCACGACTTGAGCGAGTTCGGCCGCAGTGGGGCCGAACCCGTCGTTCGAGACGGCACCGCAGCGCCAGCGCCAGGGGTCGGAGTCGTTGCAGGTGTCGATCAAGTCCTTGTTGAACGATGGAGGGAGGTCGTAGACGTAGATTCGGCCAAGCGGACAGTTTGCGGCGGCGGATGGCTTGGTTTTGGTGGCTGGGAAAAGGGACGCGGGTAGGGGGACAGTGCGAGTGACGAAGAGGACGAGGATTTGGACGGAGAGAACGGTGATTAGGAGCCATAGACGAGGGTGTAAGGAACAGTGGGCTTGAATTGAGTTGAGGGGTTTAGGGAGGTCAGGGTTTTTGGGGGTTTGACGGGTAGGAGAGAGATGGCCGGGAAATGGAAGCACCATTGGAGAGAGAGAGAGAGAGAGAGAGAAAGAGAGATGTAGAGGTGTGGTAGAAGGTAAAGTTTATAGTCACATTTTATTTTGTACTGTATATAGTTTGGCGTGAATACATGTTTCAAGGAAATACTCTAGTACTTAATACTTTTACTAAAAAAATAATTGTAGATGTTGCTTTTACATATTTTTATGTTTTTTTCTGAAATTTTGCAACTTTAGTGTCAGCGACTCAGAGATAAAGGAAGCAGCATATCGAGATGATCAGAAATGAATATAACGGACAATAAAAATTAAAATAATGGAAGTAACAAATAAGAATAGATAGTATATTTGCTGGAAAATTTACAA
This sequence comes from Rhododendron vialii, assembly GCF_030253575.1. NCBI lineage: Eukaryota > Viridiplantae > Streptophyta > Magnoliopsida > Ericales > Ericaceae > Rhododendron > Rhododendron vialii. The sequence goes on along the minus strand of NC_080566.1, from coordinate 14,249,843 downwards.
TTAACTAATTTTTTTATCAAAAAAATAACGTTTCATTAAGAAGAAATGAGGAAGGAAATTCCATACATCTAATTGGAACAAAGCCCAAACACACTAAAAAAATAAAGTCTTGAACAACTGTGGGTCAAAAGTCCAGATATTACAATAAGTGCAAAAAAATAAACTCAATCCGCCAAGGTGGGTTAGGCCTAGCCCAAGAAATCCAAATTAAATCCCTAGCCCTTTGAAACAATTTCTAACACTGCCTCGCTACCATCGTCATCCACCATCGCACAGCTTCAACCAAATTGAGTCGCTATAGTGTATGTTCTAGGAATGTGTGAGAAACATTTTGGAAAGTGTGTGTCAAGATACATGTATGGATTTAGGTGTCTTATATGAAAAGGGAGTTGATCTTTTTTTGTTTTTTGTTTTTTTATAAAAAGGGAGAAGATTTTATTAATCTGAGAGGCGGAAAAAAGCCTAACATTAGAGAGAAATTTCTTGGGGGTAAGGTAGTTGTCCACAGACCGAACAAACTACAAGAAAAGGCTTTCTTTGCACAAGCATGTGTAACCCTATTACAATCACTTTTGACAATACTAAATTCACACAACTGAAACGAATCCTTCAATGTTAAACAATCTTGTACCAAAACTGCGATATCAGAGGGTGGATCTTTTGATATGGAACAGCTTCGAACAATCGATATATCCAAACTGAAGCCACTTCTGATGCGACTTTTGCTTCCAATACAATTCTTCCTTCTCCCATGATTTGGCCAAATTATCCTCTAAACCTGCAATCTCTTTCAAGTGAAATTCGCGCCCGTGTGCTTCCAGTCTATCAATATCCTTCTTAATGCCATCAATCTCCTTTCTAGAATTCAGATTTTTGGATGACCTCCAGGACTTCAGAGCTAACCTGCACTTCTTAATTTTTTGGCTAATACAGTATAGCCGGGACGCCACAATATCATCTTCCCACTGAGTCTGCACAATTTGCTTAACATCGTCATATTAAAACTATCAGGCATCGAAACGAAACATGGTAACATATCGCCTGATGTTAGACTTTATGCACAAAAGCAAATCCTTATGATCGGATCCCACACATTCTAGATGTTCCACCACAGCCTGGTGATGTTGGGTACTTCAGGAGGAGGAAACCAATACTCGGTCCAAACGAGATTCAATGAAATCAATTCCACTGCGGTTATTACGCCAAGTAAATGGATAGCTACGAAAGCCCAAATCCAGCAAACCACAATCATTGATTAAAGTTTGTGTTAGAAAAATGGGTCGGTTCGGACCGGACCCAACCCACATGGGTCGTCCACATGGGTTATGTGATTGAGTTGGTTAGAAGTAGGGCTGTAAACAAACCGAATCGAGCCGAACCCTGTTAAGTTCGGCTCGGGTTTGTTAAGGTATGAGTTTGGCTTGGATTCGGCTCGAGTTCGATTTGAGCCTGAACAACTTGGCTCGAGTTCGACTCGTTAAAATTTTTCAAGGCTCGGGTTCGGCTCGGTTGGGTTCGTTAAGATACTAGTCTGGCTCGAGTTCAGCTCGGGTTCGATTCGACCTTGAACATCTTGGCTCGAGTTTGGCTCGTTAAACTCAAATGAATCGAGCCGAGCCGAATCTAAGCTCGAATTGAGCTCGTCAAGACTCAGGTTTGATTCGGCTCAGCTCATTAAACTCAAGCGAACCCAAACTCTCTCATTGATCGTATAGAATTTGGGAGAAAAATAAGTATTGAATTATATATACAACCTTAAAATTTTTTACATTTACAAATAGACCCCTATTGAATTATTAATTAAATTTAAGTATAGGTTCGCGAACCTAACCGAGCCGAATACCGTTAGGTTCAGGTTCGGCTCATTTACGGAACGAGCCTAGAATTGAGGTTCAGGTTCAGTTCGTTTAGCAAACAAATCGAACTCGAACGAGCTCTTACCGAACCGAGTCTCGAACAGTTCGCGAATGGCTCGGTTCATTTACAGCCCTAGTTAGAAGGATGAGATAGACTCCTAATTTCTATCTATTAGTAGAGTTCAAAGATAGTAGATCACCTACATCTATTAGGAGACTTTGAACTCTTGGACTTTAATCTATAAATATAGTCCTGCAGATATTTGAAGATACACACAATACAAAAGAGTTAGAGTTCCATTTCTCCTTCTTCTCTAGAAAAATTCTCCTGTCAAATATCTTCTCTCTCTAGGGTTTCCATCTAAGAACCCAAGGATCTGCAGTGTGGATATCAAGAGTCGACTCTAGTAGTCTCCTCTACCCGGCGCGAAGAGAAGACGGTGTTCGTGAACATAATCGGTGCTTGTGCGGGCCTCAGATTATGAAAAGCTTGAAGTAATTCAATTCCGTTGCGCTTCAATCGTACGTGTAAGTCTTATGTGATTTATGAGCTTTCGATCCTATAAAGTTAACATTGGTATTAGAGCCATTACGGCTCGCTCTCGCATGAATGTCATTTTTTTATTTTCCGTTTTATGTTTTCGGATGCAAATACGGATATATGATATTCAGTTAAAACAAGAAGAAAAACGGATGCAATAGTGAGAAAGTAGAATCAGATGGGGTCTTGGCTTGATGTTTTGTGATGATTTATTAAGCCTATGATAATTATGATTAAATCGGTTACGTGTGCGCCGATTGATGAGCGGCTGAGCACTGGTGGGTGCTTATTCATGCACCGTTTTTGACGTCAAGAGTCTATTGCCAAGTGTTTTTTAATCCATATTAAAGAGATTCAATTATCCTTTTTCATATGTGGCTTGTCTGCTTTTTTTAGAACAAAGTGATTTGAAGAGTTAACCTTGGGCCCCGTTTTTATTTGTTTAAGTTCCATTTGCAAGTACCTTTTGCAAGTTAAATAGTAAAATAAAGGAATTTTGCAATCAGTATTCTTTTAAAGGAACAAACTTGTTGGGCTTTGAAGGGTAATACCACTGTTGGTCTTTGTTTCGATAAAGCTATGAAAAAACTTGGCTAGTGTGACTAATATTTTTGACGAAGCGACTCCAAATCTTTGTGATTTGGTGAAACCGATTAGATGGCAAAGACTATGAGACTGATTTTCTTTTCAAGTTCTTTTTGAGACTGATATATGCAATGTATATCCTATTGCACTATTTAAAAAAAAACTTGATGTAATTAAGTTTATTATGTATTCTCTTGTTCTGATTGTTTATTGCTGCATTACAGCGCAAATAATTGTACCCTTAGTAATTGGACTTTACCCATCTTCTTAGAGGGAGAGTATGGTGGAACCATCCATACCTTTAACCCATTATGTGTTGTTGCATGTTGGCATGGATGGTCAATTGAATGGATTAATATTTGTATGCGTTTGGAAATGGGCTCTCATTGATGATAGAGACCGGAGACAAACTTATTATACGGAATAAGTGCAACACCCTCATTTGTTTTTTTATTTGTAAGGGGGTGAATTTTTGCACTTATGTTTATATAATATTTTTGCCTCCTATTCTTGCATAAAATATTAATTAGGGACTTAAAATAACTAGTCCCATTCTCTTATTGTTATATTGATTCATTGGAAATTTTGTCTAAAAATCGATTAAGAAATAATGATTTACACCATGTGTTGGAGTGATGACTACGAGCATTGCAGATTTTTTATCTCTATCCATGGTTAAAATCATCGTTTGCTTAGTAGGATTTTAGGATAAAATTATTGTAATGTTCTAAATATTTCAAATGTGCAAATAAATGTAGTTAAATGGCCTCGAAGACTATTGTTGCTGATCTTATTAAAGGAGAAAAATTGTCACGCCCTCGATTTTCAACATAATTAAGTAATACATTTCAATAAAAGAGAAACCTCGCATATCATATACGTTACCCAAAGGAGTTTCCCACCGGTTTAATTTACAAACAAGTCCTTAAGTTTAGATAATTACAACTTTAGTCAAAAGAAAATTCAGTAGTAATTAGTTACAAAATCATCTTTAACAAAATGAGATCTTCACAATGATGACGAAATAACCAGTGATGTCAGCTTCCAAAAGTCTTTTACTGTCAAGCACACAATGCATGCAATCTTTTGCCCAGTGTCTGAACCTGAAAAGAAAGATTTGGTTGAGCTACACTAGCCCAGTAGAGAATTCTAAGCTCAAGCTATATGTAATTTGAATGAATCATATATCGAGAATGAATGAGTACTGACAGATACGCCTATACTACAAATGACTACCAACAAGCTGCGAATTATTGCCTAAGAGTCCTAGACTTCACATCAATGTCACTAGCCGTTTACTTCTTTAACTAGTTATATTATTAAACTCACGTCATTCCACATTTGTCTATAATCAAATCAAAACATCTTATTATTCTTCGTACGGTAGTACAATCTTTCTCGTGTCCACATTGATCTTCATTAAATCCCTTTATTGCAAAACCTTTCTTTTCCTTTAATCCGGTATTTCCCATCAATAATCACTAGGGTCACCTCGGTCTAGTTCCCTCGAGTGTAGGGTCACCCCGAGTCTTTTCCCTTAATAATAATAATCAGTTGGGGTCACCTCGGGTCTAGTTCCCTCGAGCGCAGGGTCACCCCAAGTCTTTTCCCTCAATAACGACCACTTGGGTCACATTTTACACTTTTCACAATCGACATCATTTCATAATCAATTTCATCATTCCTTAGACGGTTATACCACTGAATTTTAATTAATCATTACGCGACTCCACCAATGTACATGTTCATGCCTTTTCACTAGTTTACCCATTTGCATCAGACATAGCGTATCAAGCCAGTACGTATAATCCTACCGTACTTATCCATTAGTTTCTACCCTTGAACTTCCTAGAGAGAGTGTCAAAAGGATTAAAAGACTTGACGAGTCGAGAGGACACAAGTTATTTTATCATCTCAAACAATTCTTTCTCACATTGATTTTCACTTCAAGCATTCTTAACAATCTACCAATCCACCACGTTGATTACATCTCAAACCGCTCCTAACTGTCATCCATATCAAGACTCTGACTAATTAGTTAATACACGCCTTTTCCTTTAAGTGCACCATAATCCCACATGTTCTCACCGTACCTCTAAGTACATTTCCGTACCTTCACAAGTCACATATTAACCCACGACTAGGCTCTACGATGCCCGATTATCTAGTTTCTATACTCGGAGTCCATAAAAGCATGTACTAAAGGAATCTAAGAATTTTACGAGTCAAGAGAGAGAACGGATTGCAATACTACTCGTCGAATCCCTAGACATGTTCACTCTAGTCCATTGAATGCCACTCTAAGTGAGAAACGAGTTATACTCACCAAAACACTTGGAAAGATGCGTAAACAAACTCATTAGAGTCAATGAAAAGCTTCGACATGCGAGTTGAAGGATATAGGGAAGCAGCTGAAAGATACTGCAACAGCTGAAAAGGAAGCAGCACAATCTCTTATCGGTAGGCAAGCAAGTCCTACTGGTAGAAACCGAAGACAGAAAGGCCAACATTCCGGTAGAACTAGACCTACCGGTAGGTGAACAAGTCCTACCGATAGAAACTGAAGACAGGAAGGCCAACATCCCAAATTTATGCTAAGGCAGGAAGGCCAACATCCCAAATTTATGCTAAGGCCAACATTCCAGTAGACAATTTATGCTAAGGCCAACATTCCGGTAGACAATTTATGCTAAGGCCAACATTCCGGTAGAACTAGACCTACCGGTAGAAACTGAAGACAGGAAGGCCAACATCCCAAATTTATGTTTGACCTACCGGTAGGTAAGAAATTCCTATCGGTAGAAGTTAGATGCGTTAAGCAGCTTTTGAGCTGCTGCTATACGTTGAGCTGCTTACTAAGAATTTCTCACTTGTTCTACCGGTAGGGAAAAAGCTCCTACCGGTAGGGAATCGATTTTCTGGTAAAATAACAACGTTCTACCGGTAGAATGGACGGGCCTACCGGTAGGAATCCAGGAAGAACACACAATTCTGACAGCAACTACGAATTTTCAATCCAAACTTAAACACGACATTACAAGCACGATTCATGCACCAAATCACTCATAAAACATATAAAGAGAGGTAGAATTCCCTACCTCAAGTCGAGAAGCGAAACCCACGCAAGTTGAGCAAGCCCTAGCTCTCCAAACTTCTAAAAACAACTGAATACTCCTCCTCCGAGCAAGACCCACGAGATACGAACCACAATACACGTAGGGATGAATGATTGAAGGTTGATTTGAGTGGGTTTTGAGTTTGGAGGAGAGTTTTTGGTGAGGGAGTGAGAGAGGTAGAGAGAGAGCCGAGAGAGAGAATGGGATGGGGTTTATGGGAATTAATTTTCCCCCGGCACACACTCATATACACACTTGCACTATATTACACCAATACCCACATCTTTCAAACTCTTGCACATTGACCCACAACTATAATTTTCTCACTTAACCATTATTTGTCCACTTATAAAATGTTAAAATTTAAAAGAAAATTTCGGGTCTCTACATTCTACCCTCCTTAAAGAAATTTCGTCCTCGAAATTTGATAAGGCAAGCCTAATCATGCCAAGCCTCACATCAACATACTCCAACTGTAACACTATCCATTATACAACAATTCAATAACCATCAAAATCCATGTCTAGATTCATATCAAGCAGACCACAACAAACACATGTATATCTTTCGAACTTCGTACCCCCATTTCCACGTAACCATGCACTAACAACATCGGCTTACCTTTCAACAATGGACTACACGAGTCTAGGGTACGCATCGGTTTCTCATCATAGGACACTTGAGCTCCTAATTCAATTTTGGACCTTTCTAACACATGCAATGGACTTATTTCATACCTCCTCAATCTCCGTATACATAATGCGTCATATATTTTGAAAAAGTTAGGCGGCAACGTCAAATGGTTCCCAGTTTCTAAACTTTTCTTTATCATACAAATCCTATACACAATTATCTATCTCACCATAGAGATCTTACCTCCTAAGTATAACCAGATAATCCAATTAACTTCCCGAGACTTCCATCTAGAATGGGCGGTGATCAAGCGCCTCTTCTAAGTGGATTTCACTGGTTGTCGCCTGGGTATCCCAAAACACGCACATAGTGTCCGACACTTGTGTCCGACACTTAAACTATCTTTCTTACGGTGAACGCTTCCTCTCTGCCCAAAATGAGACAAACCCCAACGCAAGTACGCTTTACGAAATTCATGATTTCCCTTCTTCAAATAACATTGGGTGACGTCGACGGTCAACACAATCCTTTGGTCGGCCCTCCGCAGTTAGCAATCTTTGACGATCTTTACCTTTCTCTTTTCGGTCATTCTCCCTCGAGCTTCCAAATATCGTTAGCGAATTGAATTAATTGTTTTAGCGGGTCCATAACACAAGCCAATTCTTCTAAAAGTTGCATGAAATTTTCACTCTAGGTTGGGTCATTCTATATTATGAGAAGGATTCGATTTGTCATCTCAAATGAAACGAATAAGCTACAAAACTCAAGCAGTGTTAACCAAGAATTGGAAGAATGGTAACGAAGCATCCGAAATTCAAAGAACACGTGGAATCTTCAGGGCGGTTTGGCAACAATTCAAAATACCTTTTTATAATAACCCAAGAAATTTGAAATGACTGATCATGACTTTCTTATTGCTTTACGAGTCAATAGAGTCAGTGAATAACCTTTAGCAACTGAACGATGTCGATACTAAGGATAAATACAAGAAGTAAAACAAGTCTCTGGTAAGTTAACTGATACAAGATCAAAAATTTGTCCAATACTGGGAATGGTAAGACCTTCCAACAAGTTAAGGTTGAGTGTTACAGAATGAGTCATATGCCTCCAGAGTTAAGGAACCACGACAGAGTAAAATAACACTTAAAGTAATTTCCACAATTGAATTTGTATTGAACGGTGTCAATGAATAGACATCAATAGATATGTCACCACAAGATTTGACTCCAACAATGGAAATTCGAACCAACCAAATAGGCAAGGGCAAACAAATAGATACAAAGGGGATATGAGTTCAAATCATATGACTCCTTAGTCATGGGATCAAAATGGATGATGGCCCAAGCAAGCAATAGTGGGAACAAGGTCTAAATTTTAATAGTGCTAACGAATTTGTATTTCATACGGTACATAGCCAAAGGTTGGGTTCAATAGATTGATGTTGCAAATTAAATACTCATATGGAATAACGGTTATAAGCAAACGACGAAAATGATAATCGCATCAAGGAAATCTAAACTGACCAATGAAAATTTATCTCAAGCAGGGTGATGTCAAAATAAGACCTTGAATAGGGAACGAAGAACATTTGTCAAATTTGATAGCAACAGTGTCATAAGATACTTCGCTACAAGAATTTAAATATGCCCAAGAAAAGCTAGGAAGGGATCGCATAACAATTGACTCAAATACTGAGAATTATAACGGGTCATCCACCCACTGGATTTCACGAAAGAATAAATTACGATACAATTCTGACAATATTCAGCTTGGCCAATGAAAGATGGTAATAAAAGAAACAACTCTTCTAAAATCACATTTGAGATGTCACCAATCATCATGGATACAACCAATCCCTGTCCAAATCCAATCAAATCTCGATATAAGTAGTTTAAAGAGGTCAAAGACAACACTTCAATATGGAATGATTAACCTCTAGTCTCGGTAAATATGATCTATCGATATTTCTCAACACGCGTGGACTAAAATTTCTTATTTTCTATTCCAAACATGGACAAGAATAGGATTCTCAATGAGTGAAATGCTTCCAAATCAAAAGTATGGTAGAGAATGAGTAGAACAACTAGGAATAAATGATACCTCAAACAAGTGACGCTTCTAAGAGCTAGAGAATAGTACGAAGTGGTAGTTTAGCTACGGAACTGCATCTGTTGTTGTTTCGACGTTTGTGTTTTCTGCTGCATTGAGCTCGTCTCACCATGTTCTCCCAATCCTCGAGGACAATTCCTTGCCATGTGGCCATGTTCGCCGCAAGTATAACAAGATCCCCCACGCCATGGACATTGAGAACGAATATGACCAAACTGACGACATCAATAACACACAATCTGACACTTGAGAAGAGCTCTTGGAGTCCCGATATAAAGAGGTGGCTTAAAGCCCTGCTGGTCCTGAATAAAGTGATCTGATACTCTAGGTTTCTTCCTTCCTGAACTCTTAACACTCTCTGAAGATGATCTTGTGCTAACGACTCGATGCCTAATTTCTCCCACATTCACACCACCTTGCGCACCTTCCAGTGTCTCGACACCTTTCCCGCACTCAACAATCTCAGGAAACATCACTTCATCCCTGGTACATTGACTCACTTCATTCTCCCCGTTTGCACTACAGCCCTGGTGCTCACGATCCCCGGTCTCACCACACCTATCTCCACGTCTCGAAGACATCCTACTATGGAAGCATAAGAAATGAAATCATCAACATTAGCCACCTAATTATGTGCTACAGGTCTCCAACCTTTCCAACCGAAGTCAACAACTTTGTGCCACTCTATTGTGATATATATATATATATATATATGCAATGTCACATCGACATACTGACTCTTCATGCAAGCACACATGTGATTTTTGCAAAAAGATGCATCGATTTTTGAACCCATGAGACTAAAAGTCTCCCCACGGTCTCAAGGTATTCTAAACTTATGCTCTGATACCAATTTGTCACGCCCTCGATTTTCAAAAAAATTAAGTAATACTCCCTCCGTCCCTAAATAAGTGTCTAGCGCGCAAAACTAGACTTTACAAAACATGCATATTTTTTATTAAAAAATTTAATTTTTTTTCACAATCTAATAGAACTCATTGTTATCTGTTGATTTGTGAAAAAAAATTAATTTTTTTAACGAAACAAATGCATTTTTTGGAAGGCCTAATTTTGCGCGCCGGACACTTATTTAGGGACGGTGGGAGTACATTTCAATAAAAGAGAAACCTCGCATATCATATACGTTACCCAAAGGAGTTTCCCACCGGTTTAATTTACAAACAAGTCCTTAAGTTTAGATAATTACAACTTTAGTCAAAAGAAAATTCAGTAGTAATTAGTTACAAAACCATCTTTAACAAAATGAGATCTTCACAACGATGACGAAATAACCAATGATGTTAGCTTCCAAAAGTCTTTAACTGTCAAGCACACAATGCATGCAATCTTTTGCCCAGTGTCTGAACCTGAAAAGAAAGATTTGGTTGAGCTACACTAGCCCAATAAAGAATTCTAAGCTCAAGCTATATGTAATTTGAATGAATCATATACCGAGAATGAATGAGTACTGACAGATACGCCTATACTACAAATGACTACCAACAAGCTGCGAATTATCGCCTAAGAGTCCTAGACTTCACATCAATGTCACTAACCGTTTACTTCTTTAACTAGTTATATTATTAAACTCATGTCATTCCACATTTGTCTATAATCAAATCAAAACATCTTATTATTCTTCGTACGGTAGTACAATCTTTCTCGTGTCCACATTGATCTTCATTAAATCCCTTTATTGCAAAACCTCTATTTTCCTTTAATCCGGTATTTTCCATCAATAATCACTAGGGTCACCTCGGGTCTAGTTCCCTCGAGCGCAGGGTCACCCCGAGTCTTTTCCCTTAATAATAATAATCAGTTGGGGTCACCTCGGGTCTAGTTCCCTCGAGCGCAGGGTCACCCCGAGTCTTTTCCTCCAATAATATGAATCAGTTGGGTCACCTCGGGTCTAGTTCACTCGAGTGCAGGGTCAACCCGAGTCTTTTTCCTCAATAACGACCACTTGGGTCACCTTTCACACTTTTCACAAACGACATCATTTCATAATCAATTTCATCATTCCTTTGACGGTTATACCACTGAATTTTAATTAATCATTACGCGACTCCACAAATGTACATGTTCATGCCTTTTCACTAGTTTACCCATTTGCATCTTCACTAGTTTACCCATTTGCATCAGACATAGCGTATCAAGCCAGTACGTATAATCCTACCATACTTATCCATTAGTTTCTACACTTGAACCTCCTAGAGAGAGTGTCAAAAGAATTAAAAGACTTGACGAGTCGAGAGGACACAAGTTATTTTATCATCTCAAACAATTCTTTCTCACATCGATTTTCACTTCAAGCGTTCTTAACAATCTACCAATCCACCACGTTGATTACATCTCATACCGCTCCTAACTGTCATCCATATCAAGACTCTGACTAATTAATTAATACACGGCTTTTCCTTTAAGTGCACCATAATCCCACACGTCCTCACCGTACCTCTGAGTACATTTCCCGTACCTTCACAAGTCACATATTAACCCACGACTAGGCTCTACGATGCCCGATTATCTAGTTTCTATACTCGGAGTCCGTAAAAGCATGTACTAAAGGAATCTAAGAATTTTACGAGTCAAGAGAGAGAACGGATTGCAATACTACTCGTCGAATCCCTAGACATGTTCACTCTAGTCCATTGAATGCCACTCTAAGTGAGAAACGAGTTATACTCACCAAAACACTTGGAAAGATGCGTAAACAAACTTATTAGAGTCAATGAAAAGCTTCGACATGCAAGTTGAAGGATATAGGGAAGCAGCTGAAAGATACTGCAGCAACTCAAAGAAGCAGCTGAAGGAAGCAGCTGAAAAGGAAACAGCACAATCTCCTACCGGTAGGCAAGCAAGTCCTACCGGTAGAAACCGAAGACAGAAAGGCCAACATTCCGGTAGAACTAGACCTACCGGTAGGTGAACAAGTCCTACCGGTAGAAACTGAAGACAGGAAGGCCAACATCCCAAATTTATGCTTGACCTACCGGTAGGTAAGAAATTCCTACCGGTAGAAGTTAGATGCGTTGAGCAGCTTTTGAGCTGCTGCTATATGTTGAGCTGTTTACTAAGAATTTCTCACATGTTCAACCGGTAGGGAAAAAGCTCCTACCAGTAGGGAATCAATTTTCTGGTAAAATAACAACGTTCTACCGGTAGAATGGACGGGCCTACCGGTAGGAATCCAGGAAGAACACACAATTCTGACAGCAACTATGAATTTTCAATCCAAACTTAAACACGACATTACAAGCACGATTCATGCACCAAATCACTCATAAAACATATAAAGAGAGGTAGAATTCCCTACCTCAAGTCGAGAAGCGAAACCCACGCAAGTTGAGCAAGCCCTAGCTCTCCAAACTTCTAAAAACAACTGAATACTCCTCCTCCGAGCAAGACCCACGAGATACGAACCGCAATACGCGTAGGGATGAATGATTGAAGGTTGATTTGAGTGGGTTTTGAGTTTGGAGGAGAGTTTTTGGGTGAGGGAGTGAGAGAGGTAGAGAGAGAGCCGAGAGAGAGAATGGGATGGGGTTTATGGGAATTAATTTTCCCCTGGCACACACTCATATACACACTTGCACTATATTACACCAACACCCACATCTTTCAAACTCTTGCACATTGACCCACAACTATAATTTTCACACTTAACCATTATTTGTCCACTTATAAAATGTTAAAATTTAAAAGAAAATTTCGGGTCTCTACAGAAACTGGACGGGAAAAACTATGACCTGTGGCACAAGAAAATCCAATATCTCTTGAATGAGCAAGAAGTACTTGAAACCTTGACCAATACCATGATTGTCCCCGAAGAGGGGACCACTGCCCAAGACTATCGAAACATGGAAACTTATCAAAATTGGGTCAAGAAAGACCGTTGTGCGCGCTTTACTATGTTAGCCAGCATGCACAATGATCTCATTGGCGAGTTTGAAAACTGCGCTACGGCCCAAGAAATGTGGAACCAGCTGAAAATTGCTTTTGGTGGCACAACGGCAACTAGGTTGCGCGCGTTAACATTGAAGTTCAACAGTTATAAAATGAACCCCCAACATTCCATGCTTGAACATTTGAGGGTTATGTCGGCTATGATATGCAACCTTAGGATTGCCGGTAACGTTCTAACTGATGAGCAGCAGATTCTCGCTGTGCTTAGGCCTTTACTTGATGAAAGATGGGACCATTTCAAGCTCACAATGACACACAATGAAATGGTTAAAACCTTTAATGATTTGAAGTGTCATCTTGAGCTTGAAGCCGAGCGCCAAGATGCTAAGCGAGGCAATGAGGTTCTCGTGGTTGAACCTGGCCAGCGCAAGACAATTAGGTCTAAGCGCAAAAGGCAAGGTGGTGAGGCTAAGCATGGAGAAGCTAGAGATAATGCGCCAAAAGAACGTGTTAAGCGCTGCAGAGGTAAGAAGGATGAATCCAAAGTCACTTGTTACAACTGTAAGAAGATTGGACACTTTGCTCGTGATTGCACTGAGCTGAAGAAGGTACCATCTTACCTTATTTCTCGCATAGATTGCTTGGTTTGCTCTCATGTATTGGTTGCTCATATTGATCCTAACTGGATTGTTGACACAGGAGCGACAAAACATGTAGCACAAGAACGAGGAGAATTTATCAAGTATCGCCCGATTCCTGTTGGTAGCTAGAGTGTATTTATGAGGAATAGTTCAGCCGAGTATTTGCTAGGAGTTAGCACTTATCAACTGAAGTGCAAAGTGGTCGCACACTTATTCTCTATGATGTACTTTATGCGCCTGGAGTTTGACATAACTTGATGAGTAGTAGTTTTAGTTGAGTTGGGATTTTCCTTTAATTTCAGTAGAGATGTTTTTTTAATCTGCCTAGATAATAAGCCGTTTGGGCATGGATCTATTTTTGGTAGTTTCTATGTTTTGGATTTGGATGGTTTGAATAATAATGCATTTATGGCTTTTCATGATAATGATGTTGTTTCTAGTTCTGTGAATTGGCATGCCAAGTTAGGTCATATTGGCCAAGATAGGATGACTAGGTTAGCTAGAGAAAGCCTTTTAGGCCCACTCACTAAAGTCAACCTACCAATATGTGAGTCTTGCATGGCAGGAAAAGCGATAAGAAAACCATTCGGTAAGGTAGTGAGAGCTACAAGTCCACTAGAGCTAGTACATTCAGACATTTCTGGACCCATGAATGTTAGGGCACAATATGTTGGTACCTACTTTATCACATTTATCGATGATTATTTGCGATATTAAAATGTCTATTTGATCACTCATAAATCGAAAGCATTGGATTGCTTCATTTGATTTGTTAAAGAAGTTGAGAATCAAAAAGAGAGAACCCTAAAAGTTTTGAGGACAGATCGCGGACGCGAATACTTACCTGAGGAATTTAAAGGGCTTTGTGAAAATAAAGGCATCCAATGACAGTTAACGAAACTAGGTACTTCGCAACACAATGGTGTTGCAGAAAGAAGAAATCGTACACTGTTAGATATGGTTAGGTCGATGATGGCGCATACTAATCTTCCAATTAGTTTTTAGGGAGATGCTCTATTAAGTGCGGCCTACATCCTAAACTGTGTGCCAAGTAAATCAACCTCTTCTACACCATATGAGTTATGGGCAAGTAGGAAGCCAGTCTTTGACCATTTGAGACCCGGGGGTCATCAGGTGTGAGCATTATTTTATGATATGCGAACAACCTGATGGTGAATTGATTGAGATTGATGAGTCCAGAGATGTGAATTTCATTGAACATGAGTTTCCAAGTAGAGAAGATATGAGGGGAGATCTTAATCTTTATGAAATGTATGAATCAGAGGAAGTTACACCTGTTCTCAGCGTCGCCGAGAATAGTGGGAGTAGCTTGCCTCCTAGTGGGAGTACTCCACTAGACTATTGATTCTCAAGATCCTCGACCACGTAGGAGCCATCGTGAAAGTATTTCTCGTCATCGTTTTGAGATTGAAGGGGAATCGTTTATGTGTGCTCCTCAAGAGGAAGATGAGCCTAGTTCATATAATGAGGCTTTGTCTTTTTTTACCTGCTTGTAAGAAATGACTAATTGCTATGGAGGATGAGTTTAGTTCTATGGGCAAATATCAGGTGTGGGAGTTGGTTGATCTTCAGCTTGGGCGAGAGAGATGAGACATAATTATACTATTTATATGATGCTAATTTTAGAGTATTGTCGCCTTGGTTGGACCAAGATGAGGTCACTCTTGACCGAACACAGAGTTTGTGTAGCCTTTGCTTGAGCCAGACAGAGAACTAGATAGGGCGCAGTGCATGCGACAAATTTGAGAGTCTCGAGTAAGGGGCTTTTAGTAGCGACTGTACTTATGTCTGTACGGTGTTTTTGGGAGTGACACAATCTTTAGGGATTGTTCCACCGTAGCATGTGAATCATACCATATGTGCTGTTGTCGACCATACTTAGAGGAGTGATAGCGTGGATCCCTTTCCTATCATTGTGTGGGCTCTAAGAGTCATTTATATGACCACTTGTTACCCTTACTTGACTTGAGACTATGTCATGAAGTAGAGACTTTGTGTTGTTACTCTAGCTTGACTACCTAAGGCCACGAAATGTCAGGGTCCCGTGGAGCATACTGGGAAAGTAGCAAGGTTAACATGGAATGACATGAAGGCTCAAGGAAGACTTTTTGGTATCACATTCGTTTATGCGGTTGGTTGTGCTTTGTGCCGGCACAAGTTATTATCTTTTTATATACAGTATATCAAAATAAAAAATAAATTTGAAATTAGAGGCACACCAACGCAAGGGGGTTGAGCATTGCTCTAAGCTGGGACTCAAGAGGGATTGGAGATGCTCAATCTGATGTGGCTAGATTTGTCTAGGGAAATGATGAGATCTTGTGGAGTGATGTGCCATGTTAGTTTGATGGAAGCTTAATATGGTACTCTTATTTAGCTTGTTTCTTTCTTGTCGGTCGCACGCCTCATTTCCTGTATGAAGAGAGAATTGATAAGATTGACATGGATGAGATATTTTTATATTGACCAATGTGTACAAGTGGGAGATGTTAGAAAAATGGGTTGGTTCAGACCGGACCCAACCCACATGGGTCGTCCACATGGGTTATGTGATTGACTTGGTTAGAAGGATGAGATAGACTCCTAATCTCTATCTGTTAGTAGAGTTCAAAGATAATAGATCACCTACAGCTATTAGGAGACTTTGAACTCTTGGACTTTAATTTATAAATATAGTCCTGCAGATATTTGGAGATACACACAATACGAAAGAGTTAGAGTTGCATCCCTCCTTCTCCTCTAGAAAAATTCTCTTGTCAAATATCTTCTCTCTCTAGAGTTTCCATCTAAGAACCCAAGGATCTGCGGTGTGGATATCAAGAGTAGACTCTAGTAGTCTCTTCTACCCAGCGCGAAGAGAAGACGGAATTCGTGAATGTAATCGGTGCTTGTAGAGCGGGCCTCAGATCGTGAAAAGTTTGAAGCAATTAAATTCCGATGCGTTTCAATCGTACGTGTAAGTTTTATGTGATTTATGAGCTTTCGATCCTATAAAGTTAACAGTTTGGAAACGCCCCACAGCTTCCTCGACTACGCTACAAACCTCCCCGTTTTTCCTCTTGATACAAAATATCGTTGAAATCTCCCCAAACGACAACTTCAGCATTAAGATCCCGAATGTAATCAGATAAGTAAAGAAGCTGTTGGTAACGAACATGCTCTTCTGGACTAAGGTACACATTCAGTAAATGCAAAGATGAATGAGAATCTAAGCATTTAACCATGAAGTCAACAAAAAAATTACAATACTTAAAAACTTCAAAAGCACATAATCGTTCCAAAAAAATCTTAAACTTCAATGGAGAAGATGTAGTCGAAAATGTAAAACAAGAGTGAATAATAAAGATTACATTGTTGGGTGTTTGAGATATTTTTGCTCCTTGGGAGCTGTACAACCTTCGGGTTATCATCTCTATTATGTTTTTTGTTACCTCCTATGCACACATATATTATTGTTTGAGTTATACTCCTTCCGTCCCACTTTATTTTGCCTGTTTCTTTTTTGGGACGTTTTCAAAAAATTGTCTATGTCTCACAATCTATAATATTTTTTATGATTTCGAAAACTTTGTAGAATAAAATAAACTAAGATCTATCAAACAGGATCCATATTGAATATATAAAATATTATAGATTGTGAAATATAGACAATTTTTTGAGACGTCCCAAAAGGAAACAGATGGAACAAAATGGAACGGAGGGAGTATCAATTATTTGAGTGTTCAATATATTCTATTGTGTTAGATTTTCAACAAAGTGGTATCTGGTACAATTCTAAGATGAGCGTGTTGATCAAGAATGAATGGTCATGTTATGTGTGGAGACATGTTTTCTCCCATTATTATGTCGTTCCTAAAATTGAGTTGGCGGCGGTCCATGGAGTGGAGGAGCCATGAGATGTGGAAAAAGAGGCTCATGTGCAAGCCAGAAAAATGTGGCAAGGCTGCCTTTTGAAATAGAGGGAAAGAGCCGCACGCATGTGATAGGACCTGGTGAGAAAGTAATTGTGTTCAAGGACCTAGTGGGGCACAATACACTCTGGTAGGATCGACTAGGAAGTTCCCCTTTTAAAAACTTAAACTGAGTTGGCCCAAAGTAAGTTGGGTTATAGTTTTGAGGCCTCTTTGGGCCAAAACTATTAGGGTCCTAAATTTGGGCTAAACCTACTCTACCCAGTATGACAACTAAAACTACTTAGGCTCCTAAATTTGGGCTTATCTGGGTGAACTCTAATTAGCTGCCCGGTAGGCCTAAGAACCTCCTGACCCTGTCACAAACCTGAGGCCCAAGAGTACTCCAATTCTCCATAATTCTAGTAGCTGGGTCGGGGCCCTCGAAGACAGGGCCGGGCAAAACAACCGAAAATTTTCGATGTCCCAAGCAATTATCATTGAAATCAATCTGCAAGTTTATTTTTCCACCTGTATAATTATCGATTTTAGTTGAGAAAATAATGAGTTCTCTCACTCACATTTTAAGAATTTTAACTCGAATCCTTGTCAATTATATAAGTCCTGGCCCTTGAGATTGTGAGGAAGAGATCGATCTCATCTGTCCCGAAAACCTCCGTGACGAGGAATTTTCCGGGTATTAGATTGTATGATTTTTTTTTTCTAATATTTTAAATCAAATCCCTCACCACAGAGGCATAAGAGTTTACAGCACATAAGATTCTATCTCGGAAGAATCAGAGGAGAGAGCAAAAAAAGAACTTTGCTCACAACATCTTACTAGAATATTCGGGAACAAATACAATTAGATAACTTTTATTTATCCGTTCTTATCGTTTTTAAGCGAAAACATTGTCGGTCCTTTTTTTAATAACCCTTTTTATGGCAGGGTGCTGATCCAGTCTAGTTTCTCTTTGGTCCAGTCCGGTTCAGTTTTGTATCATTTGTGGGCCATTTTCGGGCCCACAACAATTATTAGAAATGTTCACTTTTTAGAGCTTGCTGAGAACATTAACCACTTCAAAAATCAAGTCGATCTGATATCATTTGATATAATTTTGAAATGCATTAAGCTTCATATAATTTTGAAGTACGTTTTAAATGAACATCGAGAAGTTTTAGAATTATCGAACTAGTGTTGTTAATGAATTTATTGTAAAATATTTATCCCAGACTATTAAAAATAAAGAAAATTAAGAAAGAATAGTCCCAAATAGAAAAACAGCTCATAAAGCAATAAGTATAAATGAACCATATAATGAAATTCAAGCATAAAACTAATTTTATATATGTATTTTTGAAATATATGCAAGTGTGTATGTTTATATATTAACACATTTTCATAATTATGCTAATTTATTTTAAAATATTATTATTATTATTATTTTCTTAAAATTTTGAATGGGGGCACATACCCCGCATGCCCTCCTTTGGTCCGTCCCTGCCAAATAGTATTCTCCGTCAAAAAAGTGAGAGCAGTTGCTTTTGGGCTTTCCTATTACACTTCATGATTTGGGCCGATGCTAGACTGGATTCCTCTTCTGGTCCGTTTGTCTTGGGCCTAAACCGAGTATTAACGGATTAGTACAGGCTCTCTTTCTCATTCGACAAATTTGGCCAGTTCGTATAGGCTCGTTCAATGTTCGGTTATTCTGTAGGGCCGGCTGCCTGTAGTGTGGCCGATTCGGTTCATTTGGGCAATGAACATCCATTTTAACAATAGACGGCTCCAATCAATAGACGATCCAGATCAATAGGAACATCCGTGCCAAAATAGATGCTCGGATTGACAGTACTACAACCTTGTAGTGCGGTTGTGCACTAGCTATTTCAAATCGTCATTCAATAGCTATTTCATAAGTTTAAATAGGCGAATGCAATTACAGTAGGTAAATTCAAAATTTTCTAATTTATTTTTCTCAAAAAATTTTCAATTAATCAGGTAATATTCCAAAAATTGATAACCTAATATTTACTGAAGCAGAAATAATCATTTAGATTTAGATTCTTAAATAGATTTTTTATCTTATGTATGATTATACATTACCAGCTTATGCATAAATCATTCAGTGCATGGTACCACAGTCGGAGGAAAGAAGGAGCAAGTTGGGTCACTTGTTCCAATTGAGTTTATAAAATTTCCAATTAAAAATTAAAGTTGCATAGAATTGGCTAGCTTATAATCGAACCGAGAATCGACAGGTGAATGATGTATATTGAGAAAGAAATATTTATAAGACTACCGGGCATTAATTCAAATATAATCGGTGTCTTAGTTGAATTATATTCATATCTTTCGATGATATATTTGAAAGGGAATTGATAATGCCAAAACCCTTTTTTGTTCCTGCCAAAATTCAATATTTTCTTTTGATTGCATGATTTAATTGCCTTGCACTACACCACTTATTTTATGAAAATGACCCTTAAAATCTCTTAGGAATATTTTAATGTTCTTTTGGCATTTCACCGGAGCGTGAACTTTTTATTTTTTTAAGAATACCAAAGCTTCAACTTGAGAGGGGGATGGTGCATATAGAGCAACTATTTTTAGTTTCATGATTTCAAGCAAAATTATGTTGAAAAAAACTTTTTTACGGGGTGTCCCATATACAAGTGTTTGCGGCGCTCGATCGCGCACGTCCGAAGTATTTTTTGTAACGACCCTGATTTTTGGTAAATAAAAATTTCGTTAAATATTTAAATTTTATTTTAATTACTTGGATTTGCTACTAAAAAAATTTCTTTTTAATTTTTAATAATCCGTCATAATTAGATTTGAGATTTATAAAATTATATATTTTCACGCCGAGCAATCTAGTCATTTTCTAAAGACAAGTATGCTTGTAGAAGCACTTGTATTTTTTTCTAGTGAGTTAAATAAAATCTTTAAATTATATTTCTTGGCTAGAAATCCTACTTGGCAAGTAGAATTAGTTTCCAACCAATTCGTTAGAAAACCCTAATTACCGTTTCAATCTAGTTACAATTTTCTAACCCTAGATGGACCTTTTTGACCGTCTTTGAGCCTTATGAAACCCTCCGAACCCTATTGAACCATTAGACTATAGGAGTAATCATTTTATTCCTATGTTTAGTCATTTCACTTTACCTAGCATCATTACTTACCCTACATATTAGATAATAAAGGCAAGGGAAAACTTTAACCTTTGGTCCATAAATGTTAGGGAAAATATTATCCCTTGGACAATAGATTCCCATGACTAGTCATATCAAATTATTACCAATATTCCTTTACCCCTTGGTCCATAATTGTTAAGGGAATTTTTGTCTCTTGGTTATTAGACCTTTGACTTGCCAAAATGCATGACAAGACAAGTCATACAAAGAATCCCATCATTTTGTTTCCAAAAGAAGCAAGAATAGCCATGCATGCATGCACACCTATGTTCTAGTCTTAAAATCCTAAACTTACTTTCCTAGATTTTCTTGGATGTATATAGATACAAGAGAGAGAGAGAGAGAGAGAGAGAGAGAGAGAGAGAGAGAGAGAGAGAGAGAGAGAGAGGCCGGATGGAGAGAGTGGGGTGGAGTGTGTGCATGAGTTTTGATTACTTACTCAAGCAACATTATAGCCTTAAGCCTATTTTTGACCACTTGCCAACCCATTTCTAGTCTTTCAAAGTACAAAGTTAGCCAATGATTTTATTCTTTCTTACAAGCAACCTTTCCACAAACTTGACAAGTCCAAAACCCTTCATGATGACCTAAGATTTGGCCTACAAATGGAAGTGACAAGTCATGGAAGACTTGGCATGCTTTCAAGCTTGATTGGACATGACAATGGAGCAAATCCATGGGAGGAAGGAGAGAAGGGGGGGCCGGCCATAGAGGAGGGAGGAGGAGCTCAAGTGTTGGCTATAAATAGCACCCCATGCCTTCCATTCAACTCACACCATCACTTCTTGCTCTCACTTCTCTCTAGAAACCATTTCTGTTTTTCCAGGCAGCCTACTGCCCTTTGAAAATCTCCATTTTTCTCCTGCTTAAAGTAGTTTTTAGAACCAACTCCCTTCGGGAAAGTTGTAGAACACTTCGAAACCTTCAATAAGTTTATCGTTTAAAATGCATGATTGTCAATAAGTTTATCTCACTAATGGAGGTATGAACATGTTGGATAAATGACTTTGTCTTAAATAAACATATGTTGTATTGAGTTTCTCAAAAAGTAAGATATAACGATTTTCGAAAGATAAGATTTTAACGCTTGATTTGAAGTATTCATATTTTGATCTTTTCGAGCATGCTTAGCAATATAGAATTGGATGATCTTGTTAGATTACAATGAATGATTTATGGTTGCGTATGTGAAAAGTCCTACCGCGGAGTCTATGCATGAGAACGAGACACGGAAATCGAGAAAATAGAAACATGACACCTAGGGTGTGGTTAACAAGAAAAATGTGTTTCGAAGGAGGAAATATTTTTGAAACTACATAATGACCGATTTTGATGGCATTATGTGAGATGTGTGTGTGAATGTGTGCCAATGGGAACTCGGGACGGCGGAACCATTGTGAGGATACTCGGGAACCCGGAACTGCGGAACCGAGGTTGGGTATGTGGCTTGGTTATCCGCGGAGAGGAGCCAATGCAAATGTGTGCCAATGGGAACCCGGTGCGGCGGAACCATTGTGAGGATACTCGGGAACCCGGAACGGCGGAACCGAGGTTGGGTGTGTTAAAAATGGATTTTGAAAATGTTGATTTGGTGATGAAAAGTGAAAATGGAGACACGGTCTACGATGAGTTGCGTAGGAGAAACACAGAAAAACATGGACACCAACGATACTTGAATAGTGAATGTGGATGTGTGATTGTTACTATTCGTCGTATATGATTTACTGTTTGTAAGTTATGAGTTAGTGGGTAGGGTTTACTCTATTGAGCTTTTGTAAGCTCACGGTGTTACCTTTGGTGACCCTGACATATTATATTGGTGGCGACGCCGGTATAATGTGTCAGACCTCATAGATGAACAGGGTGAACATTATACCTTGGAAGCTTTCGGAGCCGAGGAGCTGGCCAGAATGGAAGAATAGGCGGAGTAGTAGATAGGAACCCTAGTCTACCCTCCTTTTGTTTAATAAAGTACTTTTGGGAGAATTATGTTGTAATATTGAGCCAGACTCTATTTAGTTTTTCAATAAAATTGCTTCTTTAACGTACCCAAAATTGGGGGCGTTACAACTTGGTATCAAAGCTTTAGGTTCAAAACCTCGGCCATGGGTAGAATGGGTAGAACCATGAGATAGTTTGACCGTTACACAAACGTGAATTGAGTTTAAGTTTACCGTCTCAAATTGGGTGGAATTCTGTCAAAACAATCTTCGGATTGAAGCAAGGCATGGAATTGGTAGTACGGCCGAGCTGGGAATTCCCGAACAATTGGATGATGACTTAAATCAAGAATCGAATGTGGGACTTAGAAACTTAAAAACATTTTTGGTGTTAGTAAACCTTGCGGCTCGTCATTGGATAAATATTTTCCACGCCTTTTAAACGACGAGAGTGGGAGCCTAGCACCGAGTGAGTGCCGGGCATAGCCCCATTAGGCCGGCAAACCACACTCCCCCCTAAACTTCAAATTTTAAATTTTAACCTCCAAAATATTCAAATTTCAAACTTTAAACTTCAAACTTTTTCCCTCCTCCACCCACCTTTTCCGTCCCCTATATATACCCTACCACTACTTCCATTTCTTCATCCCTCTCACCATCTTAACTCCTCCAAATCTTCATACTATCCTATCAACCCGAACCAAACCGAGCCGAGCTATGGCAACCCGACGACGAGGATTTCCGGAAGACGCCATATTCCGAGAAATCGAGCGAGCCGAAATAACCATAACAATCCAAACCCTATGGTTGCAACTCTTCACCCTCGTCCTGTTTTGTGCGGTAGTCACAATAAGCATGCCACGGTGGTTCGCCGTGAATAACCGTCTCAACACCTTCTGGTACGGGATTCTCGTCGTGGCCGTCGCACTCGCCGCAGTCATAAAAGAGTACGAACGTCAGTTGCGCCAAGCTTACAACGAAAGATGGTAGAGAATCTCGAGGATGGGCGAGACCCGAACCCAACGACGCCATTTAGACATATATTAGGCCGATTGTAATCCTTCGGGATGTAGGATGTCGAAAATTAGGATCACTCCTATCTATTTAAATCTGTACTCTTCCTATGTTATTAATGAAGGGCTTATTTCAGTTACTACTTATTCTAATGAAGGGCTTATTTCAGTTACTACTTATTCTTATATGTTTCTTAATCTCTGTTCACGTACGTGTCCCTACTTGCCTTATAGTAGAACTCTATGTTTATGATTGTAATTTCCTTTTATTTATGAAAAGTTTGCTTTATTTTAAAGAGTGCCGTTGCATACTACTTGGAAAACTGCTTTCAATTCTAAAGGGAAAATACCATTTACAAAAGGAAAATTGTTTAAGATTAAAAAGAAAAACCCTTTCGATTTTCCCTCGTAGATAGTGAATACAGGCCACAGATTTGGATACGATCACGGAAGACCCTCTAAACGCAGAATAGGTCTAACTAAGTTATTTTAGCCATTCTTAGCACTAACCAACCCTAGGCCTAAGCGGCCGGAACCATAACCGAATTCAATTGCATCCTATTCTATTGCTGCTTTGAAAATTTGTTCACGTTTCAAAATCTCGATTGTCTTTTCTCACCTCATCACCCTTTCACTAGGAGTAAGAACCTTGCGATTTCGAGTTACGCGCCGTTAGGAAACTAGATTGTGAATAACTCCTTTCTAACACTAAAAAGGAAGGACTACGAGAACAAGTCAAGATGCCAGCACCAACGGTGAGGCCGCCACCGCAAGCAACAAGGGCGACATTGATGCAGAAGTTAAAAGAGCATCCCAACACAACGTCTGAAGCCAACAAGATCAACCAATACTCCTAGAGCTTCCATTCTAACCTCTAAACATCGCGAGATTCCTTAGAATCATAAACCGACAAAGGAAGGCGTGAAACTGTTCAAGGGCTGCGGACGCTAACCACCTGTACCGGACGCAAACCGGGAACACTGAGGTCGAAAAGTTCATTTAGATTGGGAATGCTTGAAGGGAACGACAATTACGTCCGCCAGCTAAATCCTAGTAGGAAGTATATACCAATCGACTAGTTATATCCATACTATTTCCTAACTACATTGCTTCTCTCAAATCTCTATTTGAAATTGACATCCTTGTGAAGAAAACCCTCATTGCTTCAAGTAATGAAATCATCCATTTTAACTCTTTACGACACTTATTGACAAGAGTGGCGTAATCCTGGGTATCTTTTGTGACCTAACCTTATTGGCTAGCGATTCAACTCAGTAGTACCTTCTATGGTGTTATTGATCCTAACCGTTATCACTTGTTGGATAACCTTTCCCTATTCCTCGAATTTCTCGTACCTCGAATTTCTCGTACCTCGAATTTCTCGTAACTCTTGATATTGACTCTTGAGTTTTGAACCTTGAGAATCATAGCAACCATTATCTTCCGATACAACTTTTACTGACACTTTCAATAAAGATCGGCAATGCCATAACTGAGATTTGATGATTGGACCATTCAATCATTGATAATTGTTCCACCTCGTCCGTAATCAATAAATTCGGATCATCTCTTGATGATGTTGAAATCATTTCGAAAAAAAAAAACTCTCTGTACAACTCTTCCAAATTTGTTGAAACTAATCTCCTTGGGAGATGGGTACTCTTCCTTGAACTAAGCCAAGTATCATCAAAAGCTTGCGCTACTTGAGGGCAGCTTAACTCAGTCATTTCCAACCCGACACCTAGGATTATCTGGAATAAATACGATTGGATTGCCGTACTCTTTTAATTACTGCCGCAAGCTGACGCTGCCAAGGACTTATTTTTCCCGTGACTGCATAGGTTTGTGGGCATGCGTGCCCGTTTTCGGAATTTTCGGATTCCGAGACGCGAGGCAAGGGGCCCGGGTCGAGGGAGCGCGTGCGGGGAAAGCGAGCGCTCGCAAAATACAGAGTCGCCACTCGGGTTTGAAGGTTCGACACCCAAGGAACCGTATTTCGAAGCACTTGCTGCGCTGTTTGATTTGAAAAAGTTAAGGAACTAGTCCGTCATAACCATATCTGGGTTCGGGAGCCAGGTTACGAGAGGGGAAGGGTTTTATGGCACCCCTCTCGCCCAATCCGGAGATCGGTCTCTACTTAGGCATTTGCGAAAAATGTTTGTTTGCGATTCTGTTTTGATTAGTCAATTCTTTAGCCATTTAGGGCGGGGGAACAGTTTAAGGGATTAAAACTGTAACAGTTTGCAAGATGTGATAGATAGCATGGATGAATGAGATGACAAGTAATAAATGGAATGAAGTTCAAAACATCGATCATACATCAAGACAACGCTGTGTATGATTTTGGCACAAACAAACAGCCAGCTTGCATGCGTGAAGTTCATCCGCATGCAAGCAAACCATCGTGCGACATAACCATATACTCGCGCGAGTATTGATGCTTCACCAATGGTTTGAATTTCATCCCCTTCTGGGCTCTGGAAGGACCAGTGCTCACCCAGGTGCAAACCAAGCAGTTCATAGGTACTTGAAAGTAAACAATATTACAACAAACAGACGGAAATATTATATAAATGCAACCCCTAAACAGTGGGGGTGTTTAAACAGAGGCCAAGGCCAAACTGCTCATGCAAGGGCAGTCCCTGGAAGACACAGAATCATCGCGCGACAGAGTGACACAGGCGCGCGATTGTTCAGACTGGACTTCCAGGAATTGCTTTGCATACTTAGGGCTCTGAGACATGTTCAGGAGCATCCCAAGAGCATTCCAAACCAAGAGGTGTTATAAACTAAGCTAAACAATGATTTTCAACATGCAAAACAGCAAAGCAGTGAGCTAAAGCTCCTTAAAAGACTTTTAAAAGACTACAAACACAATAATAAACTTAAAGACCAGGGTCCCTTCCCCACGTGGTCCAATCTCACGCAGACAGAATTGTCGCGCGAGTATACGGGACCATCGCGCGAGGGTTTCCCAGTTAACAGCTCTTGAAACCCTGCTAGCTTTAGGGCCAGAACTGGTATCGATTACCAGCCTTGACCCTGCCAGCCCCCCTCAGGGGTTCGAACAGTGAGCAGAAAGATATTATACCTTTGCTTGAGTGTCTTGGAGATGGCTTGAATGATGAGATGGTGAGATTTGGAGGGTGATTATGTGGGAGTGAGTGGTGTGAGATGTTTGTGCTTGAGTTTGCCTTCTTCTTTCTTGGAGAGAGATTGGTAACCCTTTGCAAGGAAGCATGGGGGGCGGGGGTATTTATAGAAAAAAAGGGGTTAGTGGGTGGCTAACCAAGGCCTTGTAACCAGCCAACAATGCTGGTTACAATTGCTTGGCGGAGGAGTGGGGTAGCAAAGGTGATGGGAGAATGGGGGGTGAGGTGGTGCAAGGGGAGCCCCCCCAGAACGCTGTTCAGCCGAGAAAACGGGGTCACATAGGCCTGTAGCCCCCTGACCACCACGCAATCTGGGTGAAAATGACAGGTGTTGACCATCGCGCGATGAAGTGAGAGCATCGCGCGAGGGTCCAGCCAACCCCGCGAGGGTCAATGGTCAAAGCTTTGACTTTGACCACCACCTGGCAGATGGACCATCGCGCGAGGGTCCTAGTGTGTCGCGCGACTATCAAACCCAAGGTCCAGGTTCTGATTCAAAGGTTTTAGGGCTAAGGATGGGTTCTTCACATGCCAAACTCAAGCCATTCCAAGTTCTCGAGACTGTTTCGACCTGATTCATCATCGGGGAATCAAGAAACCGAAGAACAAAGTAAAACGATCGGGAAGTCAAATTGGGGTGTCTACAGTAGTCCCTCTTTGACGGCACGCGGAGCACCATTGGCTGGTACGGGTAACGTCAAAGATTTCTAGACACCCATCCAATCCACCCAAAAGCCGATTTAAACGAAAAGTGCTAGCAAGTATATACAAATACCGTGCACCAACGGATTGGGGAGCAGATTGATTGCTGATACGAATTTGGACGGATGGATCGTCGCCGATTGAAATTGGACGGATGGATCGTCGCTGATTGATATTGGACGGAAGGATCGTCGCTGATTGATATTGGACGGATGGATCGTCGCTGATTGAAATTGGACGGATGGATCGTCGCTGATTGAAATTGGACGGATGGATCGTCGCTGATTCGAAATTGGACGGATGGATCGTCGCTGATCAATAATTGGACGGATAGATCGTCGCTGATTGATAATCGGACGGATGGATCGTCGCTGATTGATAATCGGACGGATGGATCGTCGCTGACTCGAAATTGGACGGATGGATCGTCGCTGATCAATAATTGGACGGATAGATTGTCGCTGATTGATAATCGGACGGATGGATCGTCGCTGATTGATAATTGGACGGATGGATCGTCGCTGATTTTGGTGCGGGCGGACCACTGCTTCAAAATCGTCGTGGAGCCTAGACGAAGACCCGCGTGTTTTTAAAGGACGGATGAGCAGGATCGGGCTTGTCCGGAGGTTGGATTGGGCCTAAGGCCCACTTGAATCATCGTGCGACAGAGCCATACCATCGCGCGAGGGTCTCGTGCTAGGACTTCGGTCTGGGAATGGCCCAAACCCGGCCCAACCTGTTCCACGCTTTTAAACTTCCCGGGGACGTTACAGAAGCAGTTTCCAGTGATTTCGAAATCTCACAACTCCTCACCATTCTCAAACTCTCCAAACCCACAACTCAAACCTTTTGATTTCTTCACCAAAAACCGATAAACCCACGCCCGAACACGCACCCATGGCGGATCATAGCAATGGTGGCGGTGGAGAAGAAAGGGTTGATCGTCCGGAGGACGAGGGGGGACCCACGGAGGTCAATACAGGAGATCAAGCGCAGGCGGAGATGGCTGTAGATACTGGTGCAAAGGTAACTGGCGGCGGCGATGGCGAACAGGGCCGCATGCAGGAGACTGGCGACGACAGAGATCATCGCGCGACGCAGTCAGACCGTCGCGCGACAGTTGAGATCGAGGCCGTGAGGGCTGGGGTCGTGCAATTGGACCCGAGCGAGGCCGTGAGTGGTTCGGTGGTAGTTGGTGGCAGTTCCGAGGGTGTAGGCAGTGGAGGCGCCGAGGATGGTGGTGCCGGGCCAAGCGGGACTCCGTTAAGGGATCCGGCAAAAGGCAAGGGTGTGGCGAGCGAGGAAGAGGACACCGCAGAGGTTCCGGAGGAGGAGGTACTGTTTCGGCCGGGGGCCACGTCATCGGGCCACAGGCCGATCACGAGACAGGATCTTGCGGAGTTTCTAAGCGAGGAGAGGCTAGCTCGGCTGCTTGAGGAGGATCCCATGATTGGGGCCGTCGTTTTGGAGGCTCGAGAGGAGCGAGAGCGGGAGATAGCCGCTTCAGAGGCTACGGCGAGGGCCGAGAGGGCGAGGGCCGCTGAGGAGGAGGTTTTGAGGGACGCGGAGGCCGAGGAGCGGGTTGAAGCGAGGGGGGAGGGACCCAGAGTGACAGCAGTGTCAGAGGCGGAAGGTTTGACTCGTGCTCCATTTTCAGCAGAGGGGTACAGGTCACCAGTTCCACACCTGTTTGTACCATCAGGTTTTGCGGCATACAAGCCACGGCAAGCGGAGTATGACCCCGAGCTCGTTCTGAGAGACCCCGATACCCACATTTCTAGCAGCTGGGCTGAGGTAAATTTCTGAGAATCCCCCATTTACTTTCGTGATTGCCATTTCAATATAATGCATGTGCTTGAATACCGAGGAACGTAGTGCAACCCTTTAAAGTAGATCCAAATAGTGACACTACAGTTCACATTAAATGCCATGCATGAGACATAATAACTTGAACCAACCATCTACTGCCAAGTTGTATTGATTACCTAGAACTTAAGAATGAAAGCCTCACATGCTGATATACCTCCTGTTGCTTGTTTCCGTGTCTAATGCAGGAGAGAGCGAGACAGAGGGACATCTGGGGTTTCGGGGGCGCCTGTAGCTCCTTGGCGTTGTACCAGGGTTTGCCGAAGAGGGTGAGGCAGTTGGTGGATATGGCAGGCTTTGGGGAGTTCATACAGACCCTGACTCGGGCCAGAAATGACCATGCGGTCTTGGTTGCGCTTGCAGAGAGGTGGAGGGATACCACTAACACTTTCCACCTACCGCTCGGGGAGATGACAGTGACACCCACAGACTTTGCAGCAATCACTGGTTTGAGAGTTGGAGGCGACCCCATCCCATTTGACTCGGGCATTCAGGAGGACGAGGCGGCCCTGGAGTGGTTCTTGGGAGAGGTGCCCAAGGTTGAGGAGGGGATGGCGAGATATGGGCAGTTCACCCGGTACCTTGCAAAGGAGGTGGCAATGGAGCAAGAGGCGGAGCAGATGGCCCGGGCTTACTTGCTGTACCTTTTTGGTGCCACCCTGTATCCGAACAGGCGCAGCAAGATCCACCTATCGTACTTGCCTGCACTGAGGGATTTGAGGACAGCCTCACGTTTTGACTGGGGAGGGGCTGCGCTTGGCGCGGCTTATGGTTTCATGGGGGACTCGTCGAGGACTGAGATGAGCACTACTGGCTACTGGCGGATTTGGGAGGTATGATCAAAATTGAGTAAAGCACATTTTCCATTATGTACTTATCTGTTTGAATACATAAACTGCTTAAATATATTCCTGCATTGTACTAATGATTTGAACCTTGATAACTGTGCAGCTCTGGGCCTATGAAGTTCTGAACATGTGCCGTCCAGTGACAAAGAGCCTGGACTTGGGGATCCTCCCACGTGCTCATATCTGGAGCAAAAAGAATATGGGAGAGAAAAGAGGGCGAGGCGACCTGAACGGCTTCAGGGTATACCTAGACGAGCTCCAACCCTCACAGGTATGACACGACTTCATCAAATATAAATATACGTCCCTTTTATTGCTTTAATGCTGTCGCTGACCGATGTTTGCATTGCTTGCTTGCGCAGGTAGAGTGGGATCCTTGGAAAGTGGCAGAGTCAGAGCCTGAGTACTTAGCCAGGAGCAGGGCCGTGACGGCGAGCAGAGTGCTGCTGGAGTCGGCTTTTGGTTGGCAGTGGTACTTGGGTGACCGAGTGACACGCCAGTCGCTTGGCCACGCAGGGCTCCAGGTGCCCAGACCGCTTCCACCACGGGCCTCACACATAGGGGAGTACACGTTGGCCGAGCTAGAGATCTTCACGCGGCCTGACACCGATTTGACACGCTACCTACGTCCCGGCATGGACTATGCAGTTTACCAGAGAGAGCGCTTGGTGGGGCCGCTGAGAGTACGAGAGTTCAGGGAGGTCCGGAGTCAGGCCCGTGGAGCTGCTGAAGAGAGGAGGGCCGTCGCTGCGAGGCAGAGCAGTGGCGAGAGTCGCGCGAGGCGGGGTCCGAGTGGACCTGTGAGAGGTGGGCCACCAGAGTTGACATGGCGTATAGCTGTGGTGGATTCTCAGGGCAATCCGGCCGGCCGAGCTACACCTAGTTCCTGCCAGAGTTGAGCCAGCGCCTGTCACTGTGCCGGTAAGGCATCGTACCCTTCATTATTGTACTTCCATAAAGCCTTGAAATATTGCTCCATTACTTATGTTCAAGTTATCCTTGCAGGTGCCTAATGAGTGGGCGAACGAAGCCGTTCGGCGTATGCTCGCATTGGAGAACGTGATAAGACGGGCGGCAAGTGGCCTGCCTTTGGACTTGCGATACCCACCACCGGCAGCTCAGAGATCTCAGGTATATCCTTTAGAGAAACGATACATTCCTGCATTCGATACTTGACATATGCATGCTTTGTTCGATACATAGTGTACTTTGATTGCCGTCAACTTTGAAATTGATTGTACCTGCTTGCAAACATACAATACATAGAACATATACTAAATGTGCAAAATTTTACAATGCAGACTCAGGGACGGGCGGCTCCTAGGAGGAAGAGCGCGAGAGAGCCTCCACAGAAGAAGCTAGCAAGCAGGACTCCTGCTCCTCCAACTACTACTAGACCACAGACGCGGGGCGTACAGCCACCCGCCGCGAGCGAGGAGGCGGCCCAAGAGGCCGTGGCGCGCGCAGAGGAGAGGTATCAATTGAAGATGCGCCAAAGGCCCTCGCAAGACGAGCCGGTCCGCAAGAAGCGGCTGATCCTGCCCGAGGATTCTGAGGAAGAAGAGGAAGAGGAGGGAGAAGAAGAAGAGGAGGACGAGGAGGCGCCTGACAGCAGTGGTTCAAATGACTCAGCCGATGATCATGGTTTTAGACAGGATCCTAGAGAGAGAGATGACGACGACGACGACGACGGGGATGGTGACTGGTTCGGGGAGGACTGAGGGCTACTAAGAAGCCTCATTTGTCTTTCCACATCTTTGATTTTTGCTTTTGGGCCTGCGTGCCCGCGTAGATAGATGGAAGGCCGGAGTGCCTTAGTTGATACTTGATACACGTTTTTTGGGGCCTGTGTGCCTTTTTGATTTGATGGGCGAGTGTGCCCGAGCTGACACGATGACTTTTGACTGGCCTAAGCACCGCATGCACAGTAGTCTTCTTTACTTTGACATGGATAGATATGGATTAGCTATAAAATTTGCATTTTCAGTTCATTTTACTCTTGCAACGAACTTAGAATAAATAAACGCTCGCCACTAATACCATGCTTGCATTGATAATGTACCGAGACTGCTCACAAACGCACACATACGCACATACATAATTGACTCGGAGAAAAACGAAAATGTACCCCAGGATATGGTCAGGATACGAGGATACGAGGGAATGGAATATTGGACATTTAAAAGCCAAAACCTAGAATATTCTAACTTGGATAAAAAGAACACTTTCGTGAGGTCATGTATATACAAAATGGCCTACGAAAGCCGACGGATTCGAGAAACACCTCTCGAAACGCAAAATTGCCCAAAATCCTTACGAATGACACAAAAGGGACACGAGATGGGAAAACATGACTCTATTATGTCCCGGACTGAAACCGACACCTCCGTACAGTCACAATAGGTCACCATGACCTGTACGGCCTGAGAGAAAAGGACACGACCCTCCGGGATGAGTTTCGACCTTCCGAAACACACATTTGGCCTTGAAACGAGCCACCAAGGGTTCAAAAACCTCGTTAAACATGATATCTCGAATCCGATGCTTGGATATGGTTGCATATGCTCACATTGACTTGCCGGAACCACAAAAGTTGCAAAAGTACCCTTGGAATAGGACACGACCAAAATTGGACAGTAGCTGGTGAGATCTGTCAAAATGCAGGCTGAACCATCGCGCGATGGAGTGAGAATGTCGCGCGATGGAGTGGATGGTTCTCACTCGCGCGATGGACTGAGACCA
Source organism: Rhododendron vialii (assembly GCF_030253575.1). NCBI lineage: Eukaryota > Viridiplantae > Streptophyta > Magnoliopsida > Ericales > Ericaceae > Rhododendron > Rhododendron vialii. The sequence continues at coordinate 14,217,081 of NC_080566.1, read as the reverse complement.
TCACGCGATGGTTGGGCCGTGCCAGGCCACCTTATTTTGACCATCTCAGATTTTTGGACGTCCAAGCCTCGTCATCAATCTTTAACTGCTCAGAGTACTTCGGGGGGGGGGGGGGGGGGGGGGGGGGGGGGGCAGTGCAGAGATGCCCTCACTTTGGAGAAGAAAACGCCACATGGCATGGATGTTTGTACTGGGAAGGGACGACACTCTATGCATTCTGCCTATAAAGAGGTCAATATTCTGCAAATGAAAGGCATTCCTCCCATAGTTTGAAAGTCCCACGAGGAAGCAGGATGGCAAATAACCTTCCTGCTTTAATTAGCCCCTGGCTCATGGCCTTTGTTGCTGGAGATTGGCTGTCATTCCGGTTTCACGGGCTGGCCGCATTCCGTTTCCTTCGCAATGTGAGGGTCCGTCCCGAGTTCCTGAGGGCAGCCCTACAATTCTGGGATCCAGAGGTTCATGTATTCAGGTTTGGGATTAACGAGCTGTTTCCAACCGTGGAGGAATTCCAAGCATACCTCCAAGGAGTTGCCTCGAGCGTGATTGTCGTGCCCCCTTATAGGAAGAGCATGCCAAAGCTGTTACAGTCAAGTCTTGATATTACTAGAGGAGCGGCCGAAAGTTTGCTAACTGGAGGGCAAATCAACATCATGCGCCTAATGGAGTGGTATGGGCCAGAAGGGGACGTAGAGAATATAGCCGTGCAGGCTCGACGTCGATTTGCCCTGGCAATTGGCGTGCTGGCTGCTTATTTACTGGTATCTCCAAATGGGCAAGTCAACCCCATGCTGGTGAGCGTCGCCGCTCAAATGGGTGCCCGGAGAAATGTGGTACCACTGGTTCTGGCAGAGACACTCATAGGTTTGGATTTGGTTTCTTCCGGCCAAACAGACGTGTTCGGCGGTAGTCCACTACTACTGCAGGTTAGCTTAGTTCTCACTCAGCTCACCTTTTTCCGGCTTTCACACGTTCTGTTTTTACCTCATCTCTCAGCTAAGGCTATATCGAAGCTCCTTACTTGTCTTTTCTCTCAAGCTTTATGTAACTTCTCACTTGTTTTTCCACTCTTGCAGCTCTGGCTATCCGACAAATTGGGATTGCTCACAGCACCGGAAGCAAACTGGCCTCATTTGCCCGGCCGAATGCACCAGCGGGGTATGATCTATCCGGAAATGTCTGTGAATCAATGGTGCGCATTTATGAGGGAAATGCTGCCGAACGAGATCACATGGCGGCATGAAGCTTTAAACATTCCAGACATGGCCCTGAGTTCTACAGGATTCGAGAGAGTAGTGATAGCTGGGCTGACCGCTTTCACATTCTACATCCCCGGACGCATCCTTCGTTAGCTAGGAATGAGCCAAGGATTCCATCGAGCTGGGACTGAAGATTTCCAAGTCCCTGCTTTCACTGCCCAGAATTTGAGAGGGTATGAGCACGACTGGGGCCTGCGGCAACTCGGAGGAGCTGACCCAGACTTTAGCACGGAACTTACGCACCGATATCAAACATGGCTAAGAAGGGAAATCGCAAGCAGGCAAAATAATAATTGACTTCTGACGAATCCTGATGATCTAGAATAAACCGTGAGCCTGTTAAGGCCTCGAGCACTTTATTCTGTTTTTATGCTTTAATCTTTTTAAGACTGCTCAGCCTGTGTAATAGAAGTTATAATTTGAATAAAAATGAAAGTTCGAGAGTTTTCCCCTTTTGACCCAAGTGTTGAACCGCCGTGTCATCCTAGCATCGGGTCAACTCCTGGTAATGGGAAACCGTGGATCAAGTTGAAGGATTGTGACCGAATCTCACAGAGAGATTGTCTACGTATCCCTTTTCAGAGAATCAGGTCAGCACGTAGTTCAGGCTAAGGTTCACTCGAGTATTTTAACTCTCCTTTTACGCTCTAAATTTTGCCTAGTGCTGCCACTTCGGGTTTTCAGCCTAGCGAGCTTTGATTGATGCCTATTTATTTTTGCCTAAACCGCCTTCTCAAGTTTTCGGTCTAGCAGGCTTGCTCTAATTTTTGCTTGGAACCGCCCACCCTTGTGGTTTTCGGCCCAACGAGCTTCTCTCAGGGATAGTATCGTTTGAGTTGATCCAGGTTAACCAGAGAGCTGAATTCGTTGCCGTCAAGATCAATGAGCTGAGCCGCTCCCCCAGAAAGGATGGTCTTGATGATGTAAGGTCCGGAACGTTTGGGTCGAAACTTGCCACGGGGGTCAAAAACTGGTGCCCGAATCTCTTTCGTAACCATGTCCCCTTCGACCAAGTCTCTAGACTTCACTTTTTTGTTGAACGCCCGGGCAATTCTCCGCTGATACCTCTGAACATGATACAGGGCCCGAAGCCTCCTTTCATCGAAAAGCATGAGTTCGACAAATCTCCCACAGAGCCATTCAGATTTCGAGAGTTCCGATTCTACCATGATCCTCAAAGACGGCACCTCAAGCTCTATAGGGAGAACTGCTTCCATCCCGTAGACCAAGGAATAGGGGGTTGCCCCCGTTGATGTTCGAATCGACGTTCGATAACCCCAAAGAGCTAAAGGCAGTTGCTCGTGCCAGTCCCTGGCGGACTCTGCAGACTTCTTGATGATTGTCTCGACATTTTTGTTGGCCACTTCAACCGCACCATTTGTTTGGGGACGATAGACCGTTGAGTGATGGACTTGGATCTTGAATTCTTCGAAGAGCTCCAGGACCCTGCCTTTGAAATGACTCCCATTGTCTGATACGAACGCTTGCGGAACCCCATATCGGTAGATGATGTTTTTCCTGATGAAGTGAGCGACTTGAACTGCCGCTAGGCTTTTATAAGATTCAGCCTCCACCCATTTGGTAAAATAATCTATGGCCACGAGGATGAACCTATGACCATTTGATGCGGATGGTCTGACCATGCCGATGACATCGATGCCCCATACAGAGAAAGGCCAAGGCGAAGCCATGCCAAACAGGTTAGAGGGTGGAACATGCATTAGATTAGCATGAATTTGGCATTTGTGACATCGCCGCACATAATCTACACACTGAGATTCCATAGTAGACCAGAAATAGCCTTGGCGCAAGATTTTCCTAGCCAGCATGACGCCGCTCATGTGAGGGCCACAGACCCCCTCGTGGATCTCCTCCATGATTCTGACGGCCTCGGCCCCGTTGTAGACACCCCAATCTGACTTCCCGATCGTTTTACTTTGTTCTTCGGTTTCTTGATTCCCCGATGATGAGTCAGGTCGAAACAGTCCCGAGAACTTGGAATGGCTTGAGTTTGGCATGTGAGGAACCCATCCTTAGCCCTAAAACCTTTAATCAGAACCTAGACCCTGGTCTGAATGTCGCGCGACAATCTAGGACCCTCGCGCGATGGTTCGTCTGCCAGGTGGTGGTCAAAGTTAAAGCTTTGACCATTGACCCTCGCGGGGTTGGCTAGACCCTCGCGCGATGGTCTCACTTCGTCGCGCGATGGTCAACACCTGTCATTTTCACACAGATTGCGTGTTGGTCAGGGGCCTACAGACCCATGTGACCCCGTTTTCTCGACTGAACAGCATTCTGGGGGGGCTCCCCTTGCACCACCTCACCCCCCATTCTCCCATCACCTTTGCCACCCACTCCTCCACCAAGCATTTGTAACCAGCATTGTTGGCTGGTTACAAGGGCTTGGTTAGCCATCCACTAACCCCTTCTTTTCTATAAATACCCCCCCTTATGCTTCCTTGCAAAGGGTTACAAAAAAAGCTCTCACCAAGAAAGAAGAAGAAAAACTCAAGCACAAACAGTTCACACAACTCAAACCCACATAATCACCCTCCAAATCTCACCATCTCATCATTCAAGCCATCTCCAAGACACTCAAAGCAAAGGTATAATATCTTTCTGCTCACTGTTCGATCCCCTGAGGGGGGCTGGCAGGGTCAAGGCTGGTAATCGATACCAGTTCTGGCCCTAAAGCCGGCAGAGTTTCAAGGGCTGTTGGCTGGGAAACCCTCGCGCGATGGTCCCGTATCCTCGCGCGACGATTCTGTCTGCGTGAGAATGGACCACGTGGGGAAGGGACCCTGGTCTTTAAGTTTATTATTGTGCATATAGCTCTTTTAAAAGTCTTTAAAGGAAATTTAGCCCACTGCTTTGCTGTTTTGCATGTTGAAAATCATTGTTAGGCTTAGTTTATAACACCTCTTGGTTTGGAATGCTTTTGGGATGCTCCTGAACATGTCTCAGAGCCCTAAGTATGCAAAGCAATTCCTGGAAATCCAGTCAGAACAATCGCGCGTCTGTCTCATTCTGTCGCGCGATGGTTCTCTCTCTCCCAGGGACCGCCCTTGCATGAGCAGCCTGGCCTTGGCCTTTGTTTAGACACCCCCACTGTTTAGGGGTTGCATTTTCATAATATTTCTATCTGTTGGCTGTAATATTGTTTACTTTCAAGTACCCATAAACTGCTTGGTTTGCACCTGGGTGAGCACTGGTCCTTCCAGAGCCCAGAAGGGAATGAAATTCAAACCATTGGTGAAACATGAATACTCGCGCGAGTGTATGGGAATGTCGCGCGACAGTTTGCTTGCATGCGGATGAACTCACGCATGCAAGCTGGCTGTTTCTTCGTGCCAAAATCATACACAGCGCTGTCTTGATGTATGATCAATGCTTTGAACTTCGTTCTATTTATTACTCGTCATCTCGCTCATGCATGCTATCCATCACATCCTGCAAACTGTTACAGTTTTAATCCCCGATTAACTGTTCCCCCGCCCTAATTGGCTAAAAATTGATTAATGAAACAGAATCGCAAACAAACATTTTTCGCAAATGCCTAAGTAGAGACCGATCTCCGGATTGGGCGAGAGGGGTGCCATAAAACCCTTCCCCTCTCGTAACCTGGCTCCCGAACCCAGATATGGTTATGACGGACTAGTTCCTTAACTCTTTCAAATCAAACAGCGCAGCAAGTGCTTCGAAATACGGTTCCTTGGGTGTCGGACCTTCAAAACCCGAGTGGCGACTCTGTATTTTGCGAGCGCTTGCTTTCCCCGCTCGCGCTCCCTTGACCCGGGCCCCTTGCCTCGCGTCTCGGAATCCGGAAATTCCGAAAACGGGCACGCATGCCCACAGTGGCGACTCTGCTGGGGAATCGAACCAATATTGGTCTATGTTTAGATTTCAATACACTTGAGGAACAATCCCGCAAAAGTTTGTCAAAACGGTGAGCTTCGCGCTGCCGAAGGTTGGAATGGTGATTTAACGGGACCTCGTGTCCGTCCAATCCAATCTGGGACTTTTCCGATTGTTCTCTCGTGTAGTTTCTTCTAAGCATTGATTAAATAAAGTGAGCCAAATTTGAAAAAGGCATTTGCGAATTTGCGATTCTATTTTCATTAATCAACTTCTTTAGCATCTTCATTTGCATCGATGTGGGATAAAGCCTCGTTGGATCGTTTTGGCAATCCGGCACGATTTACCGGAGCTCGGGGACCCCGAATGACCAACAACCTTCGACGATGATGAGTCATTCTACCGTTTGACTGTTGCTCTGCGATTACGCGGGCAGTGGGAGGTATATCTTGGCTTTAGTCCGAGGAACCCGTTACAAGCCAAAACCAGCCTTTTTGCATATACAAAGCACTAGAACTCTCCAAACTAGGACAGGTACCTGCAGGATAAGATCTACTTGCATCTAACCCCCATATACTGTGTTACTGCTTTTCCTATCGCATGCACTGTACATACATACCGTTTTGCGTAGGGGCATGTTTAGGGCGGCTTCTAGGTTGTCTCTCTTTCGAGTCTGCCTTATGTTTATTAGGACGCTGCTGGGTTCGATGAAGAGTCATGCATCTTCGCGGTGCATGTTGTCAGATTTTCAAAAGTCCTAGGATCAACAAGACTTCGGGAAATTGAAACTTTCTAAGTCCTTGTCCATGTCCCGATTGAAGTCTCAAACAGAAAACAAGGAACGACGAAGAGAATGCCGTGATGCTCACACCACCCTGGTTACCGTGCGCAGCACGTACACCGCTCAGGCTATGGCACTGTGTTGCCTACGCCGCCCCGGTTAAGGTATCACGTCATTCACCCCAAGTTATTCCATGTTCAAAGTTGGAACTTCAAGAGCGAAAAAAATCAAAGGCTTAGACTATTTTCGACATCTTTTAGTATTATTCGACCCAAACGAGGATACACTCTCGAAAAGAAATCCGAGGATTTTAGCAGCGTCCGAACATCATGAGACAGACCCGTCTGTAGTCTTAGAGTCTAAGGGCGACACTGACGACGATGGCTGCATTATCACTTTAAAGTCTTTTGCTTAGAGTAAGGTTGCTGCAGGGCCCTTATCGAACCTTTTCTTACAGCAAAGCAAAGCAGAATTCTGAACCATTGCGCCTCCAAGGAAAGTATCGAGGCAGAAAGCCAAACCCACTTGGGAACGTCTGCATCAGAATTCCGTTCAAAGGCTAGTCAGGTTGCAAGCTCAGTCAGTCACAACGGAAGACTCTCCGGGCTCTCTTTTGGCCGCTTTACGATCAGGATCACCGTCAGTTCTCCAGGAAATTGAATCTCTGGCGTTACCAACCTCCCCGTCCTCGTCAAGTTCATTCGGGACCTCCATCATGGCAGATCATCCGCAACCACTGAGTCTCGAAACCATGCTCATGAACATCCAGAACAGCATCGCCACTATGCAGTAAAGGGGTGCTCAGACTGATGCAAATCTCGCTAGGCTCAATGACCTTATCAACACTCGTCTTCCACCAGCTGTAGAAGTGGGAGGCGAGGTCGATGAGGACGACCATGCGGAACAGGTCTTTGTTGAAGACCCTAACCATGCGGGGCGGATCATAATTCAGCCCAACCTGAGAGAGGCTCACCCGGAGGTTGCGAATCTGAATCTCGCTGTGGCAAGACCCGTTCTGGATCCTAACATGACTGCTCTCATGGCAAAGATCGTCAAGCTAGAGGAATCTGTGTCCAAGTCTAAAAAGATCAGCGCCGGGGGAATTGATTTAGATCGCCTCTGCTTGTATCCTAATGCTAAGCTCCCTGACAAGTTCAAAATGCCTGATCTCGCCAAGTTTGATGGAAGTGGCGACCCGAAGACTCATCTCTATGGCTACCATGCCGCCATGAAACTCTTGGCTGTTGAACCCGAAGCCATGTCCCAGCTCTTCCCTCAGACTCTCTCAGGACCTGCCTTTCACTGGTTTTTGTCGCTCGACATTGCTAAAAGGAGGACGTGGGAAGACATCGGTGCTGCGTTTATTTCGCAGTATAGTTACAACTCCCATCTCAAGATGACAACCCGAGAGCTTGAGTCCACGAAAATGGAGGTTAAGGAATCCTTCGCAGATTTTGTCAAAAGATGGAGGACGAAGGCTGCTCAGATGACCGATCGCCCGAGTGAGAGAGATCAGCTTCGAATCATCTCTCGCAATCTTCAGCCTGATTACGCTAGGCATTTGGTTCTTGTCCAAGCCTCCTCGAACTTTGATACTTTCTTCGAATCTGGGTTGGCCATCGAGGATGCGCTACAAAGCGGGATTCTGTCAAGAGGGGAGTCTTCTAACCCTTCGAAACCAAAGCCTCGGGTTTACTCAGGAAACACCAATGCGTTGTTTGGCAGTGGGACATCTTCCAACACAGCAACTAGCGGCACTAATGCTTCCTCTTCCAATACAACCAATCGCGTCGCTGAGATTAACCAGGTGCAAACCACACAAAATAACCGGCCCCGCGGTCAGTCCCGCAGTTTCTCCGCGTTTGAAGCTCCACTGTCATCCGTCATGGAGAAGTTAATCCAGTCAGGGCATCTGAAGCCCCTTGACCCGGCTCCTTTGCCTAAGAACCCTTCACCCAACTTCAAAGCTAACCTTTACTGTGCCTACCACCAAGGGGTTGGACATCTTACGGACTCCTGTTTTCGCCTCCGACATGCGATCCAGGATCTCATAGATGAAGGAACTCTCCATGCTCCACCTCCACCAACCCAAAAACCAAACATCCTCTCCAACTCCCTGCCAAAGCACAATGCTGCTCCCCGCATCAACCAAATATCCATCAGCTCCACTCATATCAACCCTAGCTCCACTATATTCAACCCCACTGACCATATAACCTCAACAAACCAACCCAGGCCGGTCGTGCCTATCCCTTCTCAGCCCGAAGCCGAGATTTCCTACATCCATCTTGAAGAAGGACAATCGTCTAATCCCGATGTGCCTCTCGCACGCTTGCAGAATGGGGCGTTTGTGTTCAACGCCTCCATCAGCGAGCTGTTTCACCAGTCCATTCCTGCCGTGCAGCTCAACTCTGCTTCTTCCTTGGACAGCCCGTATTTTGATGTGACGGATCCAAACTCCTCTCCGAATTTGATAAGCCGCTTTAGGTCTGCAGTCCCTTTTCTACCAGAACAGTAGGTTGATATGCAAGCAGTAGGATGGGCTATCGCCGATAATGATGATTATGCGGCCTCCATAATCAATGAATGGACGGAGCTAGAGTTAGACGGTTTCCCCCAGAACCCCGAATATGTCCCATTTAACCATGCTTGGTATGACGCCTGGATGGCTAATTATGAGGCAGGCATGCTTGACCCTTTGGATGGATTCTCTTTGAACATGCTTTTTCAACAGCCTGAGCCCGTTCTGCCTGAGGAGGAGTACTATTGGGATCCCGAGCCCGCGTGGCAGTTTCCATTAGAATTCAACCTTAATCCTCCTCAAGGATATGCTCTGCCCGATCACGAGATTCAATTCATAGAAGAAGGTTTCGTTCAGGAGGAAACTCGCGTCTTGGGGGAATGCTTTCTCCCTTCTACTCTTGACAGGCTGGTGGGCTCTGTAACCAACACTGAGTACGATCCTACATTCTACATCATTAGCGAGGAGCTCTCGCGCCCCGCACCGCCTTATCCGACCGAGGAAGATCACAGCATTATGGTTACGGACCTTGTTCCGCCAGCAGATCTCTGGGATGTAGATGATGTGGTTAATATCCAAGTTGGGTCTGAGGTTTGGACTGTCAACCGCTCTCTTGCCGATGGGGGACTCTGGGACGTCCCGTTTATTGCTAACACGGAGCCTGTTGGGGAGGCTGTAGCTGTTAAGGAGCCAGATTTCTGGGAGTCGCTGCTGTGGAATGATTTAGCTCAAGACCTCGATCTAGGCATGGAAGCACCTGTAGCCCCACTGCCTTCTGACAAAGGAAAACGCAAATTGGGGGAAGTCCCTGCTGATCTTTGGGATGACCGTCAAGACCTTCAGGCGATACCCTCTTTAGAGGACGTTCACAACGTTACGAGGAGTGGACGAATTTTTCAGCCTTCCAATCTTCAGGCTGGGAGCTCGTCCAATCCTTCTAACAAAAGGAACGAACCTTCTGCATTCTCAAGGTCCGCACCGTTTGAGGCACCTCCTAGCTCCCCGAATGAGGACTTGATTCAGAGGCAGCTGGAGCGGATTCCTGCTGCTATATCACTCTGGGGGCTAATCTGTTCCTCCCGCGAGCATCGTCAGAAGTTTTGCCATACTCTTTCTCGCCTTGAGATTCAACTTGATGTCACGCCTGAAGCTATGATATCCATAATTCTCCTGCCTACTTCGAAGCACACTGTGGTCTTCACCGACAAGGATCTACCGATTGAAGGGGTTGATCACAATCGCCCCTTGCACATCACTGTTAAGTGTAAGGGACTCTGGATTCCAACTGTTCTGATCGACAACGGATCGGCGATCAATGTTTGCCCGTTGAGAGTGGCTTACCGCTTGGGACTAACCAAGAAAGACTTTGCACCTTCCAATCTAGCTGTTAAGGCATACGACAGCACTCGTCGCGTGGTCGAGGGCACGCTCGTGCTCAAACTTGACGCTGAGGGATTTGAGATGGATGTTGAGTTCCATGTGGTCGACATCCCCGCCACCTTTAATCTTCTGCTGGGAAGGCCGTGGCTTCACCGATCTGACATCATGGCTGTACCGTCTACTCTTCACCAAAAGGTTATGTTGGGACTGCCTACTGGAACTTTGACTATTTGCGGGGACTCGGGCATTCGCCCGCTTAAGGAAGATGGCACACCTGTTCTGGGGATTGCACACGGCGAGGAAGACGTTGATCTCGGGGGTTTCTCTTTTGACACTTCTGGTTCAGTTTTGGCTATCAACGTGGATGGGGACTTCATCATAAGCTCTGTTGCTTTAGACATCATGAGGAGGATGTCCTATCTGCCTGGTCTTGGCCTTGGGATTCACCAACAAGGGATCCCGGAGTTCCCTGCCTTTCCTTCCTGCGAGGGCCGCTTTGGTCTGGGGTACTCTTCCTCTACCAAGGATGCCAAAAGAAGGAAATGCACGGGAAAACCTCGATCTCTCTATGGTGAACCCGACAGCTACTTTGTGCGCGAAGTGGGGAATGACGTCTACACCGGACAGCCTGAGCCTTTTATCGATTCAGTCACTGGGGATTTGCTGCCTGGGTTTGAGGTTTTCGCTGATGACACTTGGTCCTCTAGGGATGAAGAGCCAGCAAGGGCGGAGTTCAAAAGGAAGCTTAGCCAGCCTAAGCTAAAGACTGATTGGCTGGTGTCTTTTGATCAAGGGAGCTTGGAGCAGCTATTTTATGAGTTCTCCCAGGTGGGTTTGGCCAAGGAAGCTGAAGAGGCCGAGGTGTTCATGCTCGGTTCCGACGATCTCAAGGATCCCCTCTCCCTCATCACAGAAGCAAAGGGTAGTCTTAAAAATTGCATTTTCAAACCATGCCTTACTTGCATTGATGATGTATCAGAGTCTGACACTGAGTCTGTTGAGTCCTCTGAGTCGGAGTTTGAGCCTCTTGGCCCTCCACGTCATGGCTTTTACTTTGAGTTTGATTCCCTTGTACTTGGCGACCCTGCAGGGTCTTATGAAATGAAGGAATCCTCTTCTGACTACTTGAATGATCTTTATATAAACTGTGTCGACCCCGACGATGAAGGGATAGATTTCGATGGGGACATTCCCAAGGAAATCCGTGCCCTCATCGAAAGGGAAGACGGAAGGCATGCTCAGCCGTTAAAAGAAGAAATAGTCTTAATAAACTTGAAAGACGAGAATGATCCCCGAATGGTTCAGGTGGGCTCCACTTTATCTCCAGAGGAACATCACGATTTCAAAGAGCTGCTCTCAGAATTCAGCGACATCTTCGCGTGGTCTCATCAAGACATGCCCGGCATCGACCCAGAGATAGTGGAGCATCGAATCCCCTTGCTACCGAATGCCAAACCTGTGAAGCAGAAGTTGAGGCGGATGAGGCCAGATTGGGTGCAGAGGATCAAGGAAGAGGTCACTAAGCAGATCGACGCCGGTTTTCTCATGGTTTCTCAGTACCCTACGTGGGTTGCCAACATTGTTCCAGTTCTTAAAAAGAATGGGCAAATTCGAGTGTGCGTGGACTTCAGGGATTTGAACAAGGCGAGCCCCAAGGACGATTTTCCTCTGCCTCATATCGATGTACTGGTTGATAATACGGCGGGCCATGCCCTGCTTTCGTTCATGGATGGTTTCTCCGGATATAACCAGATTCTTATGGCGCCCGAAGACCGTGAGAAGACGACTTTCATCACTGAATGGGGGACTTATTGTTACTTGGTCATGCCGTTTGGTTTGAAAAATGCTGGTCCCACCTACCAGAGAGCCGCTACGACCATTCTGCACGACATGATGCACGAAGAAGTTGAGGTCTACGTGGACGACATGATTGCTAAGTCAAAAACTCGGGAAGGGCATGTTCCTGTATTGAGGAAGTTTTTCGAGAGGCTCCGAAAGTTCCGCATGCGTCTCAATCCACAGAAATGCACCTTTGGGGTCACAGCAGGTAAGATGCTCGGTTTCATGATCACTTCGCGTGGGATTGAGGTCGACCCATCCAAGATCAAAGCGGTGCTTGAAATGAAGCCACCAGAAACTGAAAAGGGAGTGCGAAGCTTTTTGGGGAAGGTTCAGTTCATCAGCAGATTCATCGCCAAGTTAACCTTAACTTGCGAGCCGATGTTTCGTCTACTCAAGAAGGACACCCCGTTCGTATGGTCGGACAGATGTCAGGCTGCCTTCATGTCCATTCAGAGCTATCTGCAAAACCCGCCTGTCTTGATGCCACCGGTGCCCGGGAGGCCTTTGATTCTATACTTATCTGTGAGTTCTACGTCCATGGGATGCTTGCTAGCTCAAGAGGGTGACCAGGGAGTTGAGAAAGCCGTTTATTACTTAAGTAAGAAAATGGTGGGGTCTGAAGAGCGCTACACCGCCTTGGAGAAAACGTGTTGGGCTTTGGTTTGGGCTTCTAAGAAGTTGAGACACTACATGCTGGCTTACCCAGTGAAATTGATTTCTCGGATGGATCCACTCAAGTATCTGTTTGAGAAACCGGCTCTCACTGGTAAGTTAGCACGCTGGTGGCTCCTTCTGGCAGAATTCGACCTCGAATATGTCACGAGGAAGTCGGTAAAGGGGCGAGCTATCGCTGAGTTTTTGGCTGATCACCCTGTGGATGGACCGAAAGATGCGGATTTCGTGTTCCCAGATGAGGAGGTGCTAGCAGTTATCGAGGACGTCTGGACTCTGTACTTCGATGGGGCAGCCAATCAGAAAGGATTTGGGATCGGGGTCTTGCTAATCGCCCCCGATGGTTCTCATATTCCGCTTGCATTCAAACTTAACTTCGATGTTACAAACAACCAAGCTGAATACGAGGCCTGTATCGTGGGTATGGAGGCTGCACTCACGCTCGGCGTTGAACGACTCGAAGTCATCGGGGACTCCAATCTCGTTGTATCTCAAGCCAATGGGGACTGGAAGGTGCGTGAAGAGGGGTTGAAACCTTATCATCAGGATTTGGAGGGGCTAATTCCTCGCTTTAACAAAGTGACTTTCACCCACATCACCCGTTTGAAGAACCAATTTGCCGATGCCCTCGCGACTTTGGCTTCCATGGTCGAACTACCCTTCGGAGTCAAACTCCGCCCAGTCTTAATTGAACAACGAGACCGCCCCGCTTATCAATATGTCAACGCCATCGATGATGTCGATGATGGCCTACCTTGGTACCATGACGTATGGAATTTCGTCGAGAATGGCACATATCCGGCTGAGGCCTCTAAGAAGGATCAGACTGCATTGCGAAGAATAGCCGCCCAGTACATCATTTGCGGGGGAAAGTTATATAGGAGGTCTCATTGCGGAATGCACAAGCTCTGTGTCAACGGGGCCGAGGCTGTTAGAATCATGGAGGAAATCCACGAGGGGGTCTGTGGCCCACACATGAGCGGCGTCATGCTGGCTAGGAAAATCTTGCGCCAAGGCTATTTCTGGTCTACTATGGAATCTCAGTGTGTAGATTATGTGCGGCGATGTCACAAATGCCAAATTCATGCTAATCTAATGCATGTTCCACCCTCTAACCTATTTGGCATGGCTTCGCCTTGGCCTTTCTCTGTATGAGGCATCGACGTCATCGGTATGGTTAGACCGTCTGCATCAAATGGCCATAGATTCATCCTCGTGGCGATAGATTATTTTACCAAATGGGTGGAGGCCGAATCTTATAAGACCCTAACCGCGGTTCAAGTCGCTCACTTCATCAGGAAAAACATCATCTACCGATATGGGGTTCCGCAAGCGTTCGTATCAGACAACGGGAGTCATTTCAAAGGCAGGGTTCTAGAGCTCTTTGAAGAATTCAAGATCCAAGTCCATCACTCAACGGTCTATCGTCCCCAAACAAACGGTGCGGTTGAAGCGGCCAACAAAAATGTCGAGACAATCATCAAGAAGTCTGCAGAGTCCGCCAGGGACTGGCACGAGCAACTGCCTTTAGCTCTTTGGGGTTATCGAACGTCGATTCGAACATCAACGGGGGCAACCCCTTATTCTTTGGTCTACGGGATGGAAGCAGTTCTCCCTATAGAGCTTGAGGTACCATCTTTGAGGATCATGGTAGAATCGGAACTCTCAGAATCTGAATGGCTCAGTGGGAGATTTGTTGAACTCATGCTTTTCGATGAAAGGAGGCTTCGGGCCCTGTATCATGTTCAGGGGTATCAGCGGAGAATCGCCCGGGCATTCAACAAAAAAGTGAAGTCTAGAGACTTGGTCGAAGGGGACATGGTTACGAAAGAGATTCGGGCACCAGTTTTTGACCCCCGTGGCAAATTTCGACCCAAGCGTTCCGGACCTTACATCATCAAGACCATTCTTTCTGGGGGAGCAGCTCAGCTCATTGATCTTGACGGCAACGAATTCAGCTCTCTGGTTAACCTGGATCAACTCAAACGATACTATCCCTGAGAGAAGCTCGTTGGGCCGAAAACCACAAGGGTGGGCGGTTCCAAGCAAAAATTAGAGCAAGCCTGCTAAACCGAAAACCTGAGAAGGCGGTTTAGGCAAAAATAAATAGGCATCAATCAAAGCTCGCTAGGCTGAAAACACGAAGTGGCAGCACTAGGCAAAATTTAGAGCGCAAAAGGAGAGTTAAAATACTCGAGTGAACCTTGGCCTGAACTACGTGCTGACCTGATTCCCTGAAAGGGGATACGTAGGCAATCTCTCTGTGAGATTCGGTCACAATCCATCAACTTGATCCACGGTTTCCCATTACCAGGAGTTGACCCGATACTTGGGTGACACGGCGGTTCAACACTCGGGTCAAAAGGGGACAACCCTCGAACTTTGATTTTTAGTCAAATTATAACTTCTATTACACAGGCTGAGCAGTCTTAAAAAGATTAAAGCATAAAAACAGAATAAAGTGCTCGAGGCCTTAACAGGCTCACGGTTTATTCTAGATCATTAGGGTTCGTCAGAAGTCAATTGTTGTTTTGCCTGCTTGTGATTTCCCTTCTTAGCCATGTTTGATATCGGTGCGTAAGTTCCGTACTAAAGTCTGGGTCAGCTCCTCCGAGTTGCCGCAGGCCCCAGTCGTGCTCATACCCTCTCAGATTCTGGGCAGTAAAAGCGGGGACTTGGAAATCTTTAGTCCCAGCTCGGTGGAGTCCTTGGCTCATTCCTAGTTGACGAAGGATGCGTCCGGGGATGTAGAATGTGAAAGCAGTCAGCCCAGCTATCACTACCCTCTCGAATCCTGCAGAACTCAGCGCCATGTCTGGAATGTTTAAAGCTTCGTGCCGCCATATGATCTCGTTCGGCCGCATTTCCCTCATAAATGCGCACCATTGATTCACAGACATTTTCGGATAGATCATACCCCGCTGGTGCATTCGGCCGGGCAGATGAGGCCAATTTGCTTCCGGTGCTGTGAGCAATCCCAATTTGTCAGATAGCCAGAGCTGCATGAGTGGAAAAACAAGTGAGAAGCCACATAAAGCTTGAGAGAAAAGACAAGTAAGAAGCTTTGATATAGCCTTAGCTGAGAGATGAGGTAAAAACAGAACGTGTGAAAGCCAGAAAAAGGAGAGCTGAGTGAGAATTAAGCTAACCTGCAGTAGTAGTGGACTACCGCCGAACACGTCTGTCTGGCCTGAAGAAACCAAATCCAAACCTATGAGTGTCTCTGCCAGGACCAGTGGTACCACATTTCTCCGAGCACCCATTTGAGCGGCGACGCTCACCAACATGGGGTTGACTCGCCCATTTGGAGATACCAGTAAATAAGCAGCCAGCACGCCAATTGCCAGGGCAAATCGACGTCGAGCCTGCGCGGCTATATTCTCTACGTCCCCTTCTGGCCCATACCACTCCATTAGGCGCATGATGTTGATTTGCCCTCCAGTTAGCAAACTTTCGGCCGCCCCTCTAGTAATATCAAGACTTGACTGTAACAGCTTTGGCATGTTCTTCCTATAAGGCGGCACGACAATCACGCTCGAGGCGACTCCTTGGAGGTATGCTTGGAATTCCTCCACGGTTGGGCACAGCTCGTTAACCCCAAACCTGAACACGTGAACCTCTGGGTCCCAGAATTGTAGGGCTGCCCTCAGAAACTCTGGACGGACCCTCACATTGCGAAGGAAACGGAATGCGGCCAGCCCGTGAAACCGAAATGACAGCCAATCTCCAGCAACAAAGGCCGTGAGCCATGGGCTAATCAAGGCCGGAAGATTATTTGCCATTCTGCTTCTCGTGGGACTCTCAAACTGTGGGAGGAATGCCTTTCATTTGCAGAATATTGGCCTCTTTATAGGCAGAATGCATAGAGTGTCGTCCCTTTCCAGTGCAAACATCCATGCCATGTGGCATTTTCTTCTTCAAAGTGAGGGCACCTCTGCACCCCCCCCCCCCCCCCCCCCCCCCCCCCCTCTGAAGTACTCTGAGCAGTTAAAGGTTGATGACGAGGCTTGGACGTCCAAAAATCTGAGATGGTCAAATAAAGGTGACCTGGCACGGCCCAACCATCGCGCGATGATCTCAGTCCATCGCGCGACAGAGCACCATCCACTCCATCGCGCGACATTTTCAAATCCTCGCGCGATGGTTCAGTCTGCATTTTGACAGATTTCACCAGCTACTGTCCAATTTTGGTCGCGTCCTATTCCAAGGGTACTTTTGCAACTTTGGTGGTTCTGGCAAGTCAATGTGAGCATATGCAACCATATCCAAGCATCGGATTCGAGTTATCACGTTTAACGAGGTTTTTGAACCCTCGGTGGCTCGTTTCAAGGCCAAATGTGTGTTTCGGAAGGTCGAAACTCGTTCCGGAGGGTCGTGTCCTTTTCTCTCAGGCCGTATAAGTCATGGTGACCTGTTGTGACTGTACGGAGGTGTTGGTTTCGGTCCGGGACATAATAGAGTCTTGTTTTCCCATCTCGTGTCCCTTTTGTGTCCTTCGTAAGGTTTTTGGGCAATTTTGCGTTTCGGGAGGTGTTCCTCGAGTCCGTCGGCTCTCTTGAGTCATTTTGTGTATTCATGACCTCACGGAAGCGTCCCTTTTATACGAGTTCGGGTATTTTGGGTTTTGGCTTTTAAATGTCCAATATTTCGTATCCTCGTATCCTAACCGTATCCTGGGGTTCATTTTAGTTTTTCTCTGAAATTAGTTCTGTCCGCATGTATGTGTGCGTTTGTGAACAGTCTCGGTACATTATCAATGCAAGCATGGTATTAGTGGCAAGCGTTTATTTATTCTAAGATCATTACAAGAGTAAAATAAACTGAAAATGCAAATTTTATAGCTAATCCATATCTATCCATGTCAAAGCAAGGAATACTACTATGCATGCGGCACTTCGGCCAGTCAAAAGTCATCACGTCGGCTCGGGCACACTCGCCCATCAAATCAAAAAGGCGGACAGGCCCCAAAAACATGTATCAAGTATCAACTAAGGCACTCCGGCCTTCCATCTATCTACGCGGGCATGCAGGCCCAAAAAGCAAAAATCAGATGCGGAGAGACAAGTGAGGCTTCTTAGTAGCCCTCAGTCCTCCCCGAACCAGTCACCATCCCCGTCGTTGTCGTCGTCTCCCTCTCTAGGATCCTGTCTAAAACCAGGGTCATCGGCTGAGTCGTCTGAACCACTGCTGTCAGGCGCCTCCTCGTCCTCTTCTTCTTCTTCTCCCTCCTCTTCCTCTTCTTCCTCAGAATCCTCGGGCAGGATCAGCCGCTTCTTGCGGACCGGCTCATCTTGCGAGGGCCTCTGGCGCATCTTCAATTGATACCTCTCCTCTGCGCGTGCCACGGCCTCTCGGGCCGCCTCCTCACTCGCGACGGGTGGCTGTACGCCCCGCGTCTGTGGTCTAGTAGTAGGTGGAGGAGCGGGAGTCCTGCTTGCTGGCTTCTTCTGCGGAGGCTCTCTCGCGCTCTTCCTCCTAGGAACCGCCTGTCCCTGTGTCTGCATTGTAAAAATTTTTGCACATTTAGTATACATTCTATATGTTGTATGTTTGCAAGCAGGTACAATCTATTTCAAAGTTGACGGCAATTAAAGTACACTATGTATCGAGCAAAGCATGCATATGTCAAGTATCGAATGCAGGAATGTATCGTTTCTCTGAAGGGTATATACCTGAGATCTCTGAGCTGCCGGTGATGGATAGCGCAAGTCCAAAGGCAGGCCACTTGCCGCCCGCCTTATCACGTTCTCCAGTGCAAGCATGCGCCGAACGGCCTCGTTCGCCCACTCATTGGGCACCTGCAAGAATAACTTGAGCATAAGTAACGGAGCAATATCTCAAGGCTTTATTGGAAGTACAATAATGAAGGGTACAATGCCTTACCGACATAGTGACGGGCGCTGGCTCAACTCTGGCAGGAACTAGGTGTAGCTCGGCCGGATTGCCCTGAGAATCCACCACGGCTATACGCCATGTCAACTCTGGTGGCCCACCTCTCACAGGTCCACTCGGACCCCGCCTCGCAGCGACGGCCCTCCTCTCCTCAGCAGCTCCCCGGGCCTGACTCCGGACCTCCCTGAACTCTCGTACTCTCAACGGCCCCGCCAAGCGCTCTCTCTGGTAAACTGCATAGTCCATGCCTGGACGCAGGTAGCGTGTCAAATCGGTGTCAGGCCGCGTGAAGATCTCCAGCTCGGCCAACGTGTACTCCCCTGTGTGTGAGGCCCGTGGTGGAAGCGGTCCGGGCACCTGGAACCCTGCGTGGCCAAGCGACTGGCGTGTCACTCGGTCACCCAAGTACCACTGCCAACCAAAAGCTGACTCCAGCAGCACTCTGCTCGCCGTCACGGCCCTGCTCCTGGCCAAGTACTCGGGCTCTGACTCTGCCACTTTCCAAGGATCCCACTCTACCTGCGCAAGCAAGCAACGCAAACGTCGGTCAGCGACAACATTAAAGCAATAAAAGGGACTCATATTTAAAATTGATGAAGTTGTGACATACCTGTGAGGGTCGGAGCTCGTCTAGGTATACCCTGAAGCCGTTCAGGTCGCCTCGCCCTCTTTTCTCTCCCATATTCTTCTTGCTCCAGATATGAGCACGTGGGAGGATCCCCAGGTCCAGGCTCTTTGTCACTGGACGGCACATGTTCAGAACTTCGTAGGCCCAGAGCTGCACAGTTGTCAAGGTTCAAATCATTAGTACAATGCAGGAATATTTTTGAGCAGTTTATGTATTCAAAAAGATAAGCGCATATTGGAAATGTACTTTACTCAATAATGATCATACCTCCCAAATCCGCCAGTATCCAGCTGTGCTCATCTCGGTCCTTGACGAGTCTCCCATGAAACCATAGGCTGCGCCAAGCGCAGCTCCTCCCCAGTCAAAACGTGAGGCCGTCCTCAGATCCCTCAGTGCAGGCAAGTACGATAGGTGGACCTTGCTGCGCCTGTTCGGATACAGGGTGGCGCCAAAAAGATACAACAGGTATGCCCGGGCCATCTGCTCTGCCTCCTGCTCCGTCGCCACCTCCTTTGCAAGGTATCTCGTGAACTAGCCATATCTCGCCATCCCCTCCTCAACCTTGGGCACCTCTCCCAAGAACCACTCCAGGGCCGCCTCGTCCTCCTGAATGCCCGAGTCAAACGGGATAGGGTCACCTCCAACCCTCAAACCGGTAAGCGCCGCAAAGTCAGTAGGCGTCACTGTCATCTCCCCGAGCGGTAGGTGGAAAGTGTTGGTGGTATCTCTCCATCTCTCTACAAGCGCAACCAAGACCGCGTGGTCGTTTCTAGCCCGAGTCAAGGTCTGTATGAACTCCCCAAAGCCTGCCATATCCACCAATTGCCTCACCCTCTCCGGCAAGCCCTGGTACAACGCCAAGGAGCTACAGGCACCTCCGAAACCCCGGATGTCCCTCTGTCTCGCTCTCTCCTGCATTAGACATGGAAACAAGCAACAGGAAATATATCAGCATGTGAGGCTTTCATTCTCAAGTTCTAGGTAATCAATACAACTTGGCAGTAGATGGTTGGTTCAAGTTATTATGTCTCATGCATGGCATTCAACGTGAAACTATAGTGTCACTATTCGTATCTACTTCAAAGGATCATCCTATGTTTCTCGGTATGTAAGCAACATGCGTTGTATTAAAATGGCGATCACAAAAGTAAATGAGGGATTTTCAGAAATTTACGTCAGCCCAGCTGCTTGAAATGTGGGTGTCGGGGTCTCTCAGAACGAGCTCGGGGTCGTACTCCGCTTGCCGTGGCTTGTATGCCACAAATCCTGACGGTACAAACAGGTGTGGAACTGGTGACCTGTACCCCTCTGCTGAAAACGGAGCACGAGTCAAGCTCTCCGCCTCTGACACTGCGGTCACTCTGGGTCCCTCCCCCTCGCTCCAACCCGCTCCTCGGCCTCCGCGTCCCTCAAAACCTCCTCCTCACCGGCTCTCGCCCTCTCGGCCCTCGCCGTAGCCTCTGAAGCGGCTATTTCTCGCTCTCGCTCCTCTCGAGCCTCCAAAACGGCGGCCCCAATCATGGGATCCTCTTCCAGAAGCCGGGCTAATCTCTCGTCACTCAGGAACTCCGCAAGATCCTGTCTCGTGATCGGCCTGTGGCCCGATGACGTGGCCCCCGGCCGAAACAGTACCTCCTCCTCAGGAATCTCCGTGGCTTCCTCCTCCTCGGCCGCCACGCCCTTACCTTCGCCGGATCCCTTGGCGGAGTCTCGCTTGGCCCATCGCCACCATCCTCGGCACCTCCACTGCCTACACCCTCGGAACTGCTACCAACCACCACCGAACCACTCACGGCCTCGCTCGGGTCCAATTGCACGACCCCAGCCCTCACGGCCCCGATCTCAACCGTCGCGCGACGGTCTGACTGCGTCGCGCGATGATTGCCGTCGCCAACCGCCTCCTGCTCGTGACTCCGTTCGCCATCACCGCCGCCCGCTACCTCTGCACTGGTGTCTACAACAACCCCCGATGCCGGCCGATCCTCTGTTTCGACCACCATTGGTCTTCCCTCGTCCTCCGGACGATCAACTACTTCCCCACTGCCCCGAGTAACGTCGTGATCAGCCATGGATGATGATACACACGTGGGTTTGCTTGGTTTTGGGACGGAATCAAGGGTTGGAGAGGAAGAGTTTGAGAGAGAATAGTGTTGGAGTGAGTTCGAAACTGCTGTGAGCGGTTTTCGAACGTCCCCGTCGGTTGTATGGAAGAAAGCAGGTCCGGGCCGGGTCTGGGCTCTTAGCAGACCCAGGCCTGAACAAAGAACCCTCGCGCGATGGTATGACTATGTCGCGCGATGGTTTGGTTGGGCCTCCCGGCCCAATGCAGCTTCTGGACAAGCCCGATCCTGCTTATCCGTCTGTTCAAAGCACACGGGTTTTCGCCTAGGCCCCACAACGATTTTGAGGATTATCACGAGTCAATGTCTTTTTAAAATCCGAAACGCATTGATATATCCCCAGCAGTGGTCTGCCCGAACCAAAATCAGCGACGATCCATCCGTCCAATTATCAATCAGCGACGATCCATCCGTCCAATTATCAATCAGCGACGATCCATCCGTCCAATTATCAATCAGCGACGATCCATCCGTCCAATTATCAATCAGCGACGATCCATCCGTCCAATTGTCAATCAGCGACGATCCATCCGTCCAATTATCAATCAGCGATGATCCATCCGTCCAATTGTCAATCAGCGACGATCCATCCGTCCAACTTTCAATCAGCGACGATCCATCCGTCCAATTGTCAATCAGCGACGATCCATCCGTCCAATTATCAATCAGCGACGATCCATCCGTCCAACTTTCAATCAGCGACGATCCATCCGTCCAATTGTCAATCAGCGACGATCCATCCGTCCAATTATCAATCAGCGACAATCCATCCGTCCAATTTCAATCAACGACGATCCATCCGTCCAAATTCGGATCAGCAATCAATCTGCTCACCGATCCGTTGGTGCACGGTATTTGTATATACTTGCTAGCACTTTTCGTTTAAATCGGCTTTTGGGTGGATTGGATGGGTGTCTAGAAATCTTTGACGTTACCCGTACCAGCCAATGGTGCTCCGCGTGCCGTCAAAGAGGGACTACTGTAGACACCCCAATCTGACTTCCCGATCGTTTTACTTTGTTCTTCGGTTTCTTGATTCCCCGATGATGAGTCAGGTCGAAACAGTCCCGAGAACTTGGAATGGCTTGAGTTTGGCATGTGAGGAACCCATCCTTAGCCCTAAAACCTTTAATCAGAACCTAGACCCTGGTCTGAATGTCGCGCGACAATCTAGGACCCTCGCGCGATGGTTCGTCTGCCAGGTGGTGGTCAAAGTCAAAGCTTTGACCATTGACCCTCGCGGGGTTGGCTGGACCCTCGCGCGATGGTCTCACTTCGTCGCGCGATGGTCAACACCTGTCATTTTCACACAGATTGCGTGTTGGTCAGGGGCCTACAGACCCATGTGACCCTGTTTTCTCGGCTGAACAGCGTTCTGGGGGGGCTCCCCTTGCACCACCTCACCCCCATTCTCCCATCACCTTTGCCACCCACTCCTCCACCAAGCATTTATAACCAGCATTGTTGGCTAGTTACAAGGGCTTGGTTAGCCATCCACTAACCCCTTCTTTTCTATAAATACCCCCCCTTATGCTTCCTTGCAAAGGGTTACAAAAAAAGCTCTCACCAAGAAAGAAGAAGAAAAACTCAAGCACAAACACTTCACACAACTCAAACCCACATAATCACCCTCCAAATCTCACCATCTCATCATTCAAGCCATCTCCAAGACACTCAAAGCAAAGGTATAATATCTTTCTGCTCACTGTTCGATCCCCTGAGGGGGGCTGGCAGGGTCAAGGCTGGTAATCGATACCAGTTCTGGCCCTAAAGCCGGCAGAGTTTCAAGGGCTGTTGGCTGGGAAACCCTCGCGCGATGGTCCCGTATCCTCGCGCGACGATTCTGTCTGCGTGAGAATGGACCACGTGGGGAAGGGACCCTGGTCTTTAAGTTTATTATTGTGCATATAGCTCTTTTAAAAGTCTTTAAAGGAAATTTAGCCCACTGCTTTGCTGTTTTGCATGTTGAAAATCATTGTTAGGCTTAGTTTATAACACCTCTTGGTTTGGAATGCTTTTGGGATGCTCCTGAACATGTCTCAGAGCCCTAAGTATGCAAAGCAATTCCTGGAAATCCAGTCAGAACAATCGCGCGTCTGTCTCATTCTGTCGCGCGATGGTTCTCTCTCTCCCAGGGACCGCCCTTGCATGAGCAGCCTGGCCTTGGCCTTTGTTTAGACACCCCCACTGTTTAGGGGTTGCATTTTCATAATATTTCTATCTGTTGGCTGTAATATTGTTTACTTTCAAGTACCCATAAACTGCTTGGTTTGTACCTGGGTGAGCACTGGTCCTTCCAGAGCCCAGAAGGGAATGAAATTCAAACCATTGGTGAAACATGAATACTCGCGCGAGTGTATGGGAATGTCGCGCGACAGTTTGCTTGCATGCGGATGAACTCACGCATGCAAGCTGGCTGTTTCTTCGTGCCAAAATCATACACAGCGCTGTCTTGATGTATGATCAATGCTTTGAACTTCGTTCTATTTATTACTCGTTATCTCGCTCATGCATGCTATCCATCACATCCTGCAAACTGTTACAGTTTTAATCCCCGATTAACTGTTCCCCCGCCCTAATTGGCTAAAAATTGATTAATGAAACAGAATCGCAAATAAACATTTTTCGCAAATGCCTAAGTAGAGACCGATCTCCGGATTGGGCGAGAGGGGTGCCATAAAACCCTTCCCCTCTCGTAACCTGGCTCCCGAACCCAGATATGGTTATGACGGACTAGTTCCTTAACTCTTTCAAATCAAACAGCGCAGCAAGTGCTTCGAAATACGATTCCTTGGGTGTCGGACCTTCAAAACCCGAGTGGCGACTCTGTATTTTGCGAGCGCTTGCTTTCCCCGCTCGCGCTCCCTTGACCCGGGCCCCTTGCCTCGCGTCTCGGAATCCGGAAATTCCGAAAACGGGCACGCATGCCCACACCCGTTGACACAGAGCTTGTGCATTCCGCAATGAGACCTCCTATATAACTTTCCCCCACAAATGATGTACTGGGCGGCTATCCTTCGCAATGCAGTCTGATCCTTCTTGGAGGCCTCAGCTGGATACGTGCCATTCTCGACGAAGTTCCATATGTCATGGTACCAGGGTAGGCCATCATCGACATCATCGATGGCGTTGACATATTGATAAGCGGGGCGGTCCCGTTGTTCAATTAAGACTGGGTGGAGTTTGACTACGAAGGGTAGTTCGACCATGGAAGCCAAAGTCGCGAGTGCATCGGCAAATCGGTTCTTCAAACGAGTGATGTGGGTGAAAGTCACTTTGTTAAAGCGAGGAATTAGCCCCTCCAAATCCTGATGATAAGGTTTCAACCCCTCTTCACGCACCTTCCAGTCCCCATTGGCTTGAGATACAACGAGATTGGAGTCCCCGATGACTTCGAGTCGTTCAACGCCGAGCGTGAGTGCAGCCTCCATACCCACGATACAGGCCTCGTATTCAGCTTGGTTGTTTGTAACATCGAAGTTAAGTTTGAATGCAAGCGGAATATGAGAACCATCGGGGGCGACTAGCAAGACCCCGATCCCAAATCCTTTCTGATTGGCCGCCCCATCGAAGTACAGAGTCCAGACGTCCTCGACAACTGTTAGCACCTCCTCATCTGGGAACACGAAATCTGCATCTTCCGGTCCATCCACAGGGTGATCAGCCAAAAACTCAGCGATGGCTCGCCCCTTTACCAACTTTCTCGTGACGTATTCGAGATCGAATTCTGCCAAGAGGAGCAACCAGCATGCTAACTTACTAGTGAGAGCCGGTTTCTCAAATAGATACTTGAGTGGATCCATTCGAGAAATCAACTTCACTGGGTAAGCCAGCATGTAGTGTCTCAACTTCTTGGAAGCCCAAACCAAAGCCCAGCACGTTTTTTCCAAGGCGGTGTAGCGCTCTTCAGACCCAACCATTTTCTTACTTAAGTAATAAACGGCCTTCTCAACTCCCTGGTCACCCTCTTGAGCTAGCAAGCATCCCATGGATGTAGAACTCACAGATAAGTATAGAATCAAGGGCTTTCCGGGCACCGGTGGCATTAAGACAGGCGGGTTTTGCAGATAGCTCTGAATGGACATGAAGGCCGCCTGACATCTGTCCGACCATACGAACGGGGTGTCCTTCTTGAGTAGACGAAACATCGGCTCGCAAGTTAAGGTTAACTTGGCGATGAATCTGCTGATGAACTGAACCTTCCCCAAAAAGCTTCGCACTCCCTTTTCAGTCTCTGGTGGCTTCATTTCAAGCACCGCTTTGATCTTGGACGGATCGACCTCAATCCCACGCGAAGTGATCATGAAACCGAGCATCTTACCTGCTGTGACCCCAAAGGTGCATTTCTGTGGATTGAGACGCATGCGGAACTTTCGGAGCCTCTCGAAAAACTTCCTCAATACAGGAACATGCCCTTCCCGAGTTTTTGACTTAGCAATCATGTCGTCCACGTAGACTTCAACTTCTTTGTGCATCATGTCATGCAGAATGGTCGTAGCGGCTCTCTGGTAGGTAGGACCAGCATTTTTCAAACCAAACGGCATGACCAAGTAACAATAAGTCCCCCATTCAGTGATGAAAGTCGTTTTCTCACGGTCTTCTGGTGCCATAAGAATCTGGTTATATCCGGAGAAACCATCCATGAATGAAAGCAGGGCATGGCCCGCCGTATTGTCAACCAGTACATCGATATGTGGCAGGGGAAAATCGTCCTTGGGGCTTGCCTTGTTCAAATCCCTGAAATCCACGCACACTCGAATTTGCCCATTCTTTTTAGGAACTGAAACAATGTTGGCAACCCATGTGGGGTATTGAGAAACCATGAGAAAACCGGCGTCGATCTGCTTAGTGACCTCTTCTTTGATCCTCTGCACCCAATCTGGCCTCATCCGCCTCAACTTCTGCTTCACAGGTTTGGCATTTGGTAGCAAGGGGATTCGATGCTCCACTATTTCTGGGTCGATGCCGGGCATGTCTTGATGAGACCACGCGAAGATGTCACTGAATTCTGAGAGCAGCTCTTTGAAATCGTGATGTTCCTCTGCAGATAAAGTGGAGCCCACCTGAACCATTCGGGGATCATTCTCGTCTTTCAAGTTTATTAAAACTATTTCTTCTTTTAACGGCTGAGCATGCCTTTCGTCTTCCCTTTCGATGAGGGCACGGATTTCCTTGGGAATGTCCCCATCGAAATCTATCCCTTCATCGTCGGGGTCGACACAGTTTATATAAAGATCATTCAAGTAGTCAGAAGAGGATTCCTTCATTTCATAAGACCCTGCAGGGTCGCCAAGTACAAGGGAATCAAACTCAAAGTAAAAGCCACGACGTGGAGGGCCAAGAGGCACAAACTCCGACTCAGAGCTAGACTTAAACTCAGACGACTCAACAGACTCAGTGTCAGACTCTGATACATCATCAATGCAAGTAAGGCGCGGTTTGAAAATGCAATTTTTAAGGCTACCCTTTGCTTCTGTGATGAGGGAGAGAGGATCCTCGAGGTCGTCGGAACCGAGCATGAACACCTCGGCCTCTTCAGCTTCCTTGGCCAAACCCACTTGGGAGAACTCATAAAACAGCTGCTCTAAGCTCCCTTGATCAAAAGACATCAGCCAATCAGTCTTCAGCTTAGGCTGGCTAAGCTTCCTTTTGAACTCCGCCCTTGCTGGCTCTTCATCACTAGAGGACCAAGTGTCATCAGCGAAAACCTCAAACCCAGGCAGCAAATCCCCAGTGACTGAATCGATAAAAGGCTCAGGCTGTCCGGTGTAGACGTCATTCCCCACTTCGCGCACAAAGTAGCTGTCGGGTTCACCATAGAGAGATCGAGGTTTTCCCATGCATTTCCTTCTTTTGGCATCCTTGGTAGAGGAAGAGTACCCCAAACCAAAGCGGCCCTCGCAGGAAGGAAAGGCAGGGAACTCCGGGATCCCTTGTTGGTGAATCCCAAGACCAAGACCAGGTAAATAGGACATCCTCCTCATGATGTCCAAGGCGACAGAGCTTATGATGAAGTCCCCATCCACGTTGATAGCCAAAACCGAACCAGAAGTGTCGAAAGAGAAACCCCCGAGATCAACGTCTTCCTCGCCGTGTGCAATCCCCAAAACAGGCGTGCCATCTTCCTTAAGCGGGCGAATGCCCGAGTCCCCGCAAATAGTCAAAGTTCCGGTAGGGAGTCCCAACATAACCTTTTGGTGAACAGTAGACGGTACAGCCATGATGTCAGATCGGTGAAGCCACGGGCTTCCCAGCAGAAGATTAAAGGTGGCGGGGATGTCGACCACATGGAACTCAACAGCCATCTCAAATCCCTCAGCGTCAAGTTTGAGCACGAGCGTGCCTTCGACCACGCGACGAGTGCTGTCGTATGCCTTAACAGCCAGATTGGAAGGTGCAAAGTCTTTCTTGGCCAGTCCCAAACGGTAAGCCACTCTCAACGGGCAAACATTGATCGCCGATCCGTTGTCGATCAAAACAGTTGGAATCCAGAGTCCCTTACACTTAACAGTGATGTGCAAGGGGCGATTGTGATCAACCCCTTCGATCGGTAGATCCTTGTCAGTGAAGACCACGGTGTGCTTCGAAGTAGGTGGGAGAATTATGGATATCATGGCTTCAGGCGTGACATCGGGTTGGATCTCAAGGCGAGAGAGAGTATGGCAAAACTTCTGACGATGCTCGCGGGAGGAACAGATTAGCCCTCAGAGTGATATAGCAGCAGGAATCCGCTCCAGCTGCCTCTGAATCAAGTCATCATTCGGGGAGCTAGGAGGTGCCTCAAACGGTGCAGACCTTGAGAATGCAGAAGGTTCGTTCCTTTTGTTAGAAGAATTGGACGAGCTCCCAGCCTGAAGATTGGAAGGCTGAAAAATTCGTCCATTCCTCGTAACGTTGTGAACGTTCTCTAAAGAGGGTATCGCTTGAAGGTCTTGACGGTCATCCCAAAGATCAGCAGGGACCTCCCCCAATTTGCATTTTCCTTTGTCAGAAGGCAATGGGGCTACAGGTGCTTCCATGCCTAGATCGAGGTCTTGAGCTAAATCGTTCCACAGCAGCGACTCCCAGAAATCTGGTTCCTTAACAGCTACAGCCTCCCCAATGGGCTCCGTGTTAGCAATAAACGGGACGTCCCAGAGTCCCCCATCGGCAAGAGAGCGGTTGACAGTCCAAACCTCGGACCCAACTTGGATATTAACCACATCATCAACATCCCAGAGGTCTGCTGGCGGAACAAGGTCCGTAACCATAATGCTGTGATCTTCCTCGGTCGGATAAGGCGGTGCGGGGCGCGAGAGTTCCTCGCTAATGATGTAGAATGTAGGGTCGTACTCAGTGTTAGTTACAGAGCCAACCAGCCTGTCAAGAGTAGAAGGGAGAAAGCATTCCTCCAAGACGCGAGTTTCCTCTTGAATGAGACCCTCCTCTATGAATTGAATCTCGTGATCGGGCAGAGCATATCCTTGAAGAGGATTAAGGTCGAACTCTAATGGAAACTGCCACACGGGCTCGGGATCCCAATAGTACTCCTCCTCAGGCAGAACGGGTTCAGGCTGTTGAAAATGCATGTTCAAAGAGAATCCATCCAAAGGGTCAAGCATGCCTGCCTCATAATTAGCCATCCAGGCGTCATACCAAGCATGGTTAAATGGGACATATTCGGGGTTCTGGGGGAAACCGTCTAACTCTAGCTCCGTCCATTCATTGATCATGGGGGCTGCATAATCATCATTATCGGCGATAGCCCATCCTACTGCTTGCATATCAACCTGCCGTTCCGGTAGAAAAGGGACAGCAGACCTAAAGCGGCTTATCAAATTCGGAGAGGAGTTTGGATCCGTCACATCAAAATACGGGTTGTCCAAGGAAGAAGTAGAGTTGAGCTGCACGGAAGGAATGGACTGGTGAAACAGTTCGCTGATGGAGGCGTTGAACACAAACGTTCCATTCTGCAGGCGTGCGAGAGGCACATCGGGATTGGACGACTATCCTTCTTCAAGATGGATGTAGAAAATCTCGGCTTCGGGCTGAGAAGGGATGGGCACGACCGGCCTGGGTTGGTTTGTTGAGGTTATATGGTCAGTGGGGTTGAATATAGTGGAGCTAGGGTTGATATAAGTGGAGCTGATGGATATTTGGTTGATGCGGGGAGCAGCATTGTGCTTTGGCAGGGAGTTGGAGAGGATGTTTGGTTTTTGGGTTGGTGGAGGTGGAGCGTGGAGAGTTCCTTCATCTATGAGATCCTGGATCGCATGTCGGAGACGGAAACAGGAGTCCGTAAGATGTCCAGCCCCTTGGTGGTAGGCACAATAAAGGTTAGCTTTGAAGTTGGGTGAAGGGTTCTTAGGCAGAGGAGTCGGGTCAAGGGGTTTCAGATGCCCTGACTGGATTAACTTCTCCATGACAGATGACAGTGGAGCTTCAAACACGGAGAAACTGCGGGACTGACCGCGGGGCCGGTTATTTTGTGGGGTTTGCACCTGGTTAATCTCAGCGACGCGATTGGTTGTATTGGAAGAGGAAGCATTAGTGCCGCTAGTTGCTGTGTTGAAAGATGTCCCACTGCCAAACAACGCATTGGTGTTTCCTGAGTAGACCCGAGGCTTTGGTTTCGAAGGGTTAGAAGACTCCCCTCTTGACAGAATCCCGCTTTGTAGCGCATCCTCGATGGCCAACCCAGATTCGAAGAAAGTATCGAAGTTGGAGGAAGCTTGGACAAGAACCAAATGCCTAGCGTAATCAGGTTGAAGATTGCGAGAGATGATTCGGAGCTGATCTCTCTCACTCGGGCGATCGGTCTTCTGAGCAGCCTTCGTTCTCCATCTTTTGACAAAATCCGCAAAGGATTCCTTAGCTTCCATTTTCGTGGACTCAAGCTCTCGGGTCGTCATCTTGAGCTAGGAGTTGTAACTATGCTGCGAAATAAACGCAGCACCGATATCCTCCCACGTCCTCCTTTTAGCGATGTCGAGCGACAAAAACCAGTGAAAAGCGGGTCCTGAGAGAGTCTGAGGGAACAGCTGGGATATGGCCTCGGGTTCAACAGCCAAGAGTTTCATGGCGGCATGGTAGCCATAGAGATGAGTCTTCGGGTCGCCACTCCCATCAAACTTGGCGAGATCAGGCATTTTGAACTTGTCGGGGAGCTTAGCATTAGGATACAAGCAGAGGCGATCTAAATCAATTCCCCCGGCGCTGATCTTTTCAGACTTGGACATAGATTCCTCCAGCTTGACGATCTTTGCCATGAGAGCAGTCATGTTAGGATCCAGAACGGGTCTTGCCACAGCGAGATTCAGATTCGCAGCCTCCGGGTGAGTCTCTCTCGGGTTGGGCTGAATTATGATCCGCCCCGCATGGTTAGGGTCTTCAACAAAGATCGGTTCCGCATGGTCGTCCTCATCGACCTCGCCTCCCACTTCTGCAGCTGGCGGAAACGAGTGTTGATAAGATCATTGAGCCTAGTGAGGTTTGCATCAGTCTGAGCACCCCTTTGCTGCATGGTGGTGATGCTGTTCTGGATGTTCATGAGCATGGTTTCGAGACTCAGTGGTTGCGGATGATCTGCCATAATGGAGGTCCCGGATGAACTTGACGAGGACGGGGAGGTTGGTGACGCCGGAGATTCAATTTCCTGGAGAACTGACGGTGATCCTGATCGTAAAGCGGCCAAAAGGGAACACGGAGAGTCTTCCGTTGTGACTGACTGAGCTTGCAACCTGACTAGCCTTTGAACGGAAGTCTGATGCAGACGTTCCCAAGTGGGTTTGGCTTTCTGCCTCGATACTTTCCTTGGTGGCGCAATGGTTCAGAATTCTGCTTTGCTTTGCTGTAAGAAAAGGTTCGATAAGGGCCCTGCAGCAACCTTACTCTAAGCAAAAGACTTTAAAGTGATAATGCAGCCATCGTCGTCAGTGTCGCCCTTAGACTCTAAGACTACAGACGAGTCTGTCTCATGATGTTCGGACACTGCCAAAATCCTCGGATTTCTTTTTTTAGAGCGTATCCTCGTTTGAATCGAATAATACTAAGAGATGTCAAAAATAGCCTAAGCCTCTGACTTTTCCGTTCTTGAAGTTTCAACTTCGAACTTGGAATAACTCGGGGTGAATGACGTGATACCTTAACCGGGGCGGCGTAGGCAACACAGTGCCATAGCCTGAGCGGTGTACGTGCTGCGCACGATAACCAGGGTGGTGTGAGCATCACGGCATTCTCTTCGTCGTTCCTTGTTTTCTGTTTGAGACTTTAATCGGGATATGGCCAAGGACTTAGAAAGTTTTGATTTCCCAAAGTCTTGTTGATCCTAGGACTTTTGAAAATCTAACAACATGCACCGCGAAGATGCATGACTCTTCATCGGACCTAGCAGCGTCCTAATAAACATAAGACAGACTCGAAAGAGAGACAACCTAGAAGCCGCCCTAAACATGCCCCTACGCAAAACGGTATGTATGTACAGTGCATGCGATAGGGAAAGCAGTAACACGTAGACAGTATATGGGGGTTAGATGCAAGTAGATCCTACCCTGCAGGTACCTGTCCTAGTTTGGAGAGTTCTAATGCTTTGTACGTGCAAAGGCTGGTTTTGGCTTGTAACGGGTTCCTCGGACTAGAGCCAAGATATACCTCCCACTGCCCGCATAATCGCTGAGCAACAGTCGAACAGTAGAATGATTCATCATCGTCGAAGGTTGTTGGTCATTCGGGGTCCCCGAGCTCCGTTAAACCGTGCCGGATTGCCAAAACGATCCAACGAGGCTTATCCCACATCGATGCAAATGAAGATGCTAAAGAATTTGATTAATGAAATAGAATCGCAAATTCGCAAATGCCTTTTCAAATTTGGCTCTCTTTATTGATCAATACTTAGAAGATACTACACGAGAGAACAATCGGAAAAGCCCCAGATTGGATGGCCGGACACGAGGTCCTGTTAAATCACCAATCCTTTCTTTAGCAGCGCGAAGCTCACTATTTTGACAGACTTTTGTGGGATCGTTCTTCAAGTGTATTGAAATCTAAGCATAGACAAATATTGGTTCGATCCCCAGCGGAGTCGCCACTGTGGGCATGCGTGCCCGTTTTCGGAATTTTCGGATTCCGAGACGCGAGGCAAGGGGCCCGGGTCGAGGGAGCGCGTGCGGGGAAAGCGAGCGCTCGCAAAATACAGAGTCGCCACTCGGGTTTGAAGGTTCGACACCCAAGGAACCGTATTTCGAAGCACTTGCTGCGCTGTTTGATTTGAAAAAGTTAAGGAACTAGTCCGTCATAACCATATCTGGGTTCGGGAGCCAGGTTACGAGAGGGGAAGGGTTTTATGGCACCCCTCTCGCCCAATCCGGAGATCGGTCTCTACTTAGGCATTTGCGAAAAATGTTTGTTTGCGATTCTGTTTTGATTAGTCAATTCTTTAGCCATTTAGGGCGGGGGAACAGTTTAAGGAATTAAAACTGTAACAGTTTGCAAGATGTGATAGATAGCATGGATGAATGAGATGACAAGTAATAAATGGAATGAAGTTCAAAACATCGATCATACATCAAGACAACGCTGTGTATGATTTTGGCACAAACAAACAGCCAGCTTGCATGCGTGAAGTTCATCCGCATGCAAGCAAACCATCGCGCGACATAACCATATACTCGCGCGAGTATTGATGCTTCACCAATGGTTTGAATTTCATCCCCTTCTGGGCTCTGGAAGGACCAGTGCTCACCCAGGTGCAAACCAAGCAGTTCATAGGTACTTGAAAGTAAACAATATTACAACAAACAGACGGAAATATTATATAAACGCAACCCCTGAACAGTGGGGGTGTTTAAACAGAGGCCAAGGCCAAACTGCTCATGCAAGGGCAGTCCCTGGAAGACACAGAATCATCGCGCGACAGAGTGACACAGACGCGCGATTGTTCAGACTGGACTTCCAGGAATTGCTTTGTGTACTTAGGGCTCTGAGACATGTTCAGGAGCATCCCAAGAGCATTCCAAACCAAGAGGTGTTATAAACTAAGCTAAACAATGATTTTCAACATGCAAAACAGCAAAGCAGTGAGCTAAAGCTCCTTAAAAGACTTTTAAAAGACTACAAACACAATAATAAACTTAAAGACCAGGGTCCCTTCCCCACGTGGTCCAATCTCACGCAGACAGAATTGTCGCGCGAGTATACGGGACCATCGCGCGAGGGTTTCCCAATTAACAGCTCTTGAAACCCTGCTAGCTTTAGGGCCAGAACTGGTATCGATTACCAGCCTTGACCCTGCCAGCCCCCCTCAGGGGTTCGAACAGTGAGCAGAAAGATATTATACCTTTGCTTGAGTGTCTTGGAGATGGCTTGAATGATGAGATGGTGAGATTTGGAGGGTGATTATGTGGGAGTGAGTGGTGTGAGATGTTTGTGCTTGAGTTTGCCTTCTTCTTTCTTGGAGAGAGATTGGTAACCCTTTACAAGGAAGCATGGGGGGGGGGGGGGGTATTTATAGAAAAAAGGGGTTAGTGGTTGGCTAACCAAGGCCTTGTAACCAGCCAACAATGCTGGTTACAATTGCTTGGTGGAGGAGTGGGGTAGCAAAGGTGATGGGAGAATGGGGGGTGAGGTGGTGCAAGGGGAGCCCCCCCAGAACGCTGTTCAGCCGAGAAAACGGGGTCACATAGGCCTGTAGCCCCCTGACCACCACGCAATCTGGGTGAAAATGACAGGTGTTGACCATCGCGCGATGAAGTGAGAGCATCGCGCGAGGGTCCAGCCAACCCCGCGAGGGTCAATGGTCAAAGCTTTGACTTTGATCACCACCTGGCAGATGGACCATCGCGCGAGGGTCCTAGTGTGTCACGCGACTATCAAACCCAAGGTCCAGGTTCTGATTCAAAGGTTTTAGGGCTAAGGATGGGTTCCTCACATGCCAAACTCAAGCCATTCCAAGTTCTCGAGACTGTTTCGACCTGATTCATCATCGGGGAATCAAGAAACCGAAGAACAAAGTAAAACGATCGGGAAGTCAAATTGGGGTGTCTACAAGGTTCTTTCAATGCCTTTGCTAATAATATCCGAGTTTGTAGAATATAGTAGGACTTGCTTGCAGATGTTCGATTTCCCCCTGAATAAGGATGGAGTACTTACGCTGTACGATAATGGAGTGATTCTGCCCAAGCGATCCGTTGTTTCCTAGTTTAGAAATGGGTTTAATATCGTTAGGTGGGAAGCATGCTGATTTGATAGGGACGTGATAAGAAAATGCTTGTGGGATACGAGTCCGCATGATAATTTGGTAGAAGTTTTGCATTTGACGTTGGTATCTACGATGGAAACTTCATCAAAGGCGTACTACGAGGTAAGTTGTTCGACGACTGAAGCAACTTCAACCCCGTCTTGTTAAGCAAGTGATGAGGCTTAATTCGATTAACAAAACATGCAGAAGGTTGTGAGAGATGCCTGAAACGCTGTCGTCTTACTTCGAGATACTTCTAGGACCTACCGGAGCCTTAGACAATAGCCGTGTGATGCCAAAGCATTTTGTGGGTTGCCAGAGTATTCGAATCTTGATTGACTAAACCTGCCTATAGAATCATTTTTGACTTGCCGGGGGCGTTTCTTTCATTCCTTAACATCACCTCTCTCCGTTCAGCCATAAGTTGAAATCCTAATTTTCGAGCCTGATCAACACTGCAAGGGTACCTATACCCATGTAGCGTATTCTATCCTCTTCCAATCGAGAATCTACCCTTGAAATGGGAAGGTTTTTCCTAAACTGTTTATCACTGCATACCTAGAAACTGAACCCATAGGATCGCTGTTGAACCTGTTATCACTTCAGGAGGAAGAATAGCTGTCAACCTAGTCTATGAAGGTTACGTGATGGAGATATCCTCAAATGACGAAGGTGATCACCTCAATATCACGCTATTGGTGGTGACCTACTCCTATTTTAAGGGGGATAGACGATGATTCCAAGACCAGTAAAGCGACGAAATCTGATCCGTAGTCATGCACCAATTTCGAGGACGAAATTTTTTTAAGGGGGATAGTTTGTAACGACCCTGATTTTTGGTAAATAAAAATTTCGTTAAATATTTAAATTTTATTTTAATTACATGAATTTGCTACTAAAAAAATTTCTTTTTAATTTTTAATAATCCGTCATAATTAGATTTGAGATTTATAAAATTATATATTTTCACGCCGAGCAATCTAGTCATTTTCTAAAGACAAGTATGCTTGTAGAAGCACTTGTATTTTTTTTAGTGAGTTAAATAAAATCTTTAAATTATATTTCTTGGCTAGAAATCCTACTTGGCAAGTAGAATTAGTTTCCAACCGATTCGTTAGAAAACCCTAATTACCGTTTCAATCTAGTTACAATTTCCTAACCCTAGATGGACCTTTTTGACTGTCTTTGAGCCTTATGAAACCCTCCGAACCCTATTGAACCATTAGACTATAGGAGTAATCATTTTATTCCTATGTTTAGTCATTTCACTTTACCTAGCATCATTACTTACCCTACCTATTGGATAATAAAGGCAATGGAAAACTTTAACCTTTGGTCCATAAATGTTAGAGAAAATATTATCCCTTGGACAATAGATTCCCATGACTAGTCATATCAAATTATTACCAATATTCCTTTACCCCTTGGTCCATAATTGTTAGGGGAATTTTTGTCTCTTGGTTATTAGACCTTTGACTTGCCAAAATGCATGACAAGACAAGTCATACAAAGAATCCCATCATTTTGCTTCCAAAAGAAGCAAGAATAGCCATGCATGCATGCACACCTATGTTCTAGTCTTAAAATCCTAGACTTACTTTCCTAGATTTTCTTGGATGTATATAGATACAAGAGAGAGAGAGAGAGAGAGAGAGAGAGAGAGAGAGAGAGAGAGAGAGAGAGAGAGAGAGAGAGGCCGGATGGAGAGAGTGGGGTGGAGTGTGTGCATGAGTTTTGATTACTTACACAAGCAACATTATAGCCTTAAGCCTATTTTTGACCACTTGCCAACCCATTTCTAGTCTTTCAAAGTACAAAGTTAGCCAATGATTTTATTCTTTCTTACAAGCAACCTTCCCATAGACTTGACAAGTCCAAAACCCTTCATGATGACCTAAGATTTGGCCTACAAATCAATGATTTTATTCTTTCTTACAAGCAACCTTCCCATAGACTTGACAAGTCCAAAACCCTTCATGATGACCTAAGATTTGGCCTACAAATGGAAGTGACAAGTCATGGAAGACTTGGCATGCTTTCAAGCTTGATTGGACATGACAATGGAGCAAATCCATGGGAGGAAGGAGAGAATGGGGGGCCGGCCATAGAGGAGGGAGGAGGAGCTCAAGTGTTGGCTATAAATAGCACCCCATGCCTTCCATTCAACTCACACCATCACTTCTTGCTCTCACTTCTCTCTAGAAACCATTTCTGTTTTTCCAGGCAGCCCACTGCCCTTTGAAAATCTCCATTTTTCTCCCGCTTAAAGTAGTTTTTAGAACCAACTCCCTTCGGGAAAGTTGTAGAGCACTTCGAAACCTTTAAGTTAGACCCAAGAACCATCCAAATCGGTGAAGAAATGCCAAAGATATTGGCATCCGAAGTTCAGTAAAAATCTCGGATTTCCATTTTCTGACAGCACACTGTCTCTTCCTTTATCACCATTTTTCTCCTACCTAAAGTAGTTTCTAGGATCAACTTCCTTCACAAAAGTCGTAGAGCACTTCGAGAGCTTCAACTTCGACCCAAGAACGATCGTATTCGGCCAAATATTGACCAAGTTACTGCCATCCAAAGTTCGGTCCAGATTTGCAAGTTTCACCGCCGTAGAAAATCTTCCAACTAGCTTATTCGGCCCCGACTAAGTTTCGGATCAAGGTAGATTTTCTCTACTCACTTCCCTAAGTATACGTAGAACCCTAGTCTAATAACTCTACGTATAGTATAGAATCTACGTTAGAAAGTAGCATGTTCTTGATTCAAAGTATCAATATCGTAGATAAGATTATCTATTGTTTGGTTTCAAGTAAATAAGCTTATCGTTTAAAATGCATGATTGTCAATAAGTTTATCTCACTAATGGAGGTATGAACATGTTGGATAAATGACTTTTTCTTAAATAAACATATGTTGTATTGAATTTCTCAAAAAATAAGATATAACGATTTTCGAAAGATAAGATTTTAACGCTTGATTTGAAGTAATCATATTTTGATCTTTTCGAGCATGCTTAGCAATATAGAATTGGATGATCTTGTTAGACTACAATGAATGATTTATGGTTGCGTATGTGAAAAGTCCTACCGCGGAGTCTATGCATGAGAACGAGACACGGAAATCGAGAAAATAGAAACATGACACCTAGGGTGTGGTTAACAAGAAAAATGTGTTTCGAAGGAGGAAATATTTTTGAAACTACATAATGACCGATTTTGATGGCATTATGTGAGATGTGTGTGTGAATGTGCGCCAATGGGAACCCGGGACAGCGGAACCATTGTGAGGATACTCGGGAACCCGGAACGGCGGAACCGAGGTTGGGTGTGTGGCTTGGTTATCCGCGGAGAGGAGCCAATGCAAATGTGTGCCAATGGGAACCCGGTGCGGCGGAACCATTGTGAGGATACTCGGGAACCCGGAACGGCGGAACCAAGGTTGGGTGTGTTAAAAACGGATTTTGAAAATGTTGATTTGGTGATGAAAAGTGAAAATGAAGACACGGTCTACGATGAGTTGCGTAGGAGAAACACAGAAAAACATGGACACCAACGATACTTGAATAGTGAATGTGGATGTGTGATTGTTACTATTCGTCGTATATGATTTACTGTTTGTAAGTTATGAGTTAGTGGGTAGGGTTTACTCTATTGAGCTTTTGTAAGCTCACGGTGTTACCTTTGGTGACCCTGACATATTATATTGGTGGCGACGCCGGTATAATGTGTCAGACCTCATAGATGAACAGGGTGAACATTATACCTTAGAAGCTTTCGGAGCCGAGGAGCTGGCCAGAATGGAAGAAGAGGCGGAGTAGTAGATAGGAACCCTAGTCTACCCTCCTTTTGTTTAATAAAGTACTATTGGGAGAATTATGTTTTAATATTGAGCAAGACTCTATTTAGTTTTTCAATAAAATTGCTTCTTTAACGTACCCAAAATCGGGGGCGTTACATTTTTAGACGGTCCGGATTGAAAGCCAATTTTGACCGGTCAAAATTGAAAAGCAATCTCAACCATTAATTGCGCGAATGGACGGCCAAAATTGCGCGGAGCCGTAAATCCGCCGAGAAGCCGTGAATGAGTTTTTCTCAATTTTGATCCCAAGTGAAAACAACCCATATAAGTTCGATCAAAGCAAAACAACCCATCTAACAACCCATGTTTTCAATTACTCCTGTTTACAATCATATCCTCCAAGTTTAAATGTATAGATCAATCAAAGGCAAACAAGTCCACCCAAATTGAAAAAGATAAGTTTAACAAATAGTAGAAGAGCAATACTCTTATATTTTAAAGCTAAAAAATATCCTTAAAAAGAAAAGCTAAAAAATAACAGTAACTGCATTGCACCATTTTAAAGCTGATAAATAGTAGCT
Organism: Rhododendron vialii; assembly: GCF_030253575.1. Taxonomy (NCBI): domain Eukaryota; kingdom Viridiplantae; phylum Streptophyta; class Magnoliopsida; order Ericales; family Ericaceae; genus Rhododendron; species Rhododendron vialii. The sequence goes on along the minus strand of NC_080566.1, from coordinate 14,178,542 downwards.
TCGTTGGATCTTAATGAAGCTCTGGTATTCTCGAAAAACGAGAGTCGAAGCTCTGATGATGATGAAATGCCAAAAAAAACGTTAAAATACTCCTAAGAGGTTTCAATGTGCATTTTCGTAAAGCAAGTGGTGTAGTGGAGGGCAATTATGATAAAAAAAAATAGTGGAGGGCAATTAAGTCATGCAATGAAAGGTAAAATATTGAGTTTTAGCAAGAATAAAAATGGTTTTGACAGGAACAAAAGGGCTTTTGACATTATTATCTCCGTATTTGAAATCTTTAAATATATTGGGAAAATTAATTATCACGATTACCACGACAAAAATGGTTGACTACAAATATGGATTAATAATGTTTCTTCACTGGCACCACCCTGTTGTTGAATTATTTTTCTTCAACTGGCGAACTGGCGAAATCGAAGCTCCGCTTTGTATGGTGGCTTCCTCATGAAAAGTTGCAAGGGGGCTTTGGATTGAAAAGTTAGGTAACTTATTTTTATGTTTTTATTTGAATTTTTTTGCATTTGTTTGTTTTGCTTCAATCTTTTGTGACTTATTGATTCGTCTCGACAAGATGAATCGGAAAAGTAAAAATTTTTGATCAAAACTCATAATTTTTTGAACAAAGATAAAAATAAGTCAATAAGTCAAATTTTGATCAAAACTCATAATTATCAAATACGAATTTTTTTTCGAATAAAGACAAAAAAAGAGTTACTATTTCAGTTTTAAAGACAAATGAAAATATACTTTTTCATAATTTAGGACAAACTTAGCCCGTAAATTGTTTAACAAAAGATTAATTTTTTCCAACAATCATAGTAATAAGATTTCAACGTGTTTTTTTAGTGAGTTATGTGATCATCACGATACTGTTACGGCCCAAAAGATCAAAAAAAAAAAAAAAATCAATGCTCGTAAGGCACCGTTAAGAAGATTAGGAAAAAATTGATGGTAATACAAGCTAAGTATAGAGGTCTCACATTGATGTGTGGTGGTGATGGGCCGAATCACCAAGTTGTACCGAGGGCACTCAATAATCTCTCCATAACTAGACTGGAGGTATGGGATTTTTAATCACACTGGAGACAAGCCATGTTCCTTGGGGAAGGATATATTTACGCAAATTCATGTTTTCTAGAGAAACTAGAAAAAAGGAGTACGACCCGGGTAAACAATCCCCAACAGCATTATTAATTCATAAACGATACTCAACGGAATTTGAGAGAGAGATAAAAAAAACTCAAATGGCCGGGCTGACACGGCACCCTATTAAATTTTCAAAAACCTGCACTCAAGACTAGACTGTAAATGAATTGAGCCATTCGTGAACTGTTCGAGACTCGACTCGATAAAGGTTTGTTCGAGTTTGATTCGTCCACTATATGAATTGAACCTAGCTCGTTTCATAAAAGAACCGAACATAAACCTAGCGGTATTTGGCTTGATTAGGCTCGTAAATCTGGAATATATGTGTATTATAGATTTTTTTATGAGAATTTTGTATATATACGTAATAAAATTTTTAGAACTTATAAGTATAAACGTTTATAATTATTAAAAACTTATTTATGTATATATTTTTATCGTTTTATATACAGTCATTTTCACATGAGGACCAGCTCATTTTAGTTAAATGCGGACCTCTCAATTTCTCCCATTTTTAGTTAAAATTGATCCTTAGAATCACGTTCTGAACACATTAAGCGGCTCGGATCATCAAAATTCGATTGAAAAAGGGGGTCCGCATTTGAAGAGGCTCTCATTTGAAACATATGTATGAATGTACTTATGTACATAGTAAAATTTTAATTTTATTTTTAGACCTGTATGAGAGCATATATATATATATATATATATGTATATATATATATATATGATATATATAGCTCATTGAGGCTCGTGAACAAGCTCAAATTCGATTCAAACCTAGGCAAGTTCAGCTCGAGCTCGGCTCGTCAAATTTTCATTGAGTTCGGCTCGAGTTTGAGTTCACTTAAGAACTTAACAAATGAATTTAAACATTCTAATATTCAGCTTGATTCAGCTCGTTTATAGACCTACTTAAGGCCCGTGTGGTTATCACATCTATATAGAAGTGTCAAACGGGTTGGACTAGCATGACACGGCATGGGCATGACACTGGTACGGGCACGACAAGTTTAAATGTAGCACGACACGATCTTAGACGGGCACGGCACTATTCTAGACGGGCACGAAAGGGCATGACATACCAAATACTAATTTTAATACCAAAAAAATATTAACTTCTTATTTTATACTGTAACATAGTAACATTTTAAATTTTTTGTATTGATCAATATTGTACACTTTTTGGAGGTTTTTTTTTTCTTTCCGACAAAACTCGGTTGGAGATGTGCCGACATGGGCACGACAAGATTAAAAATCGGCACGATACGATTAAGTAAACGGACTGGTACGACACAATACGATTAAAAAACAGCACGATCCATGATAAAGTAAACGGGCCAGCACGACACCGCACGAAGCACGGTTGGCACAGAGCTAAACGGGCCAGACCGCATGACCCGTTTGACACCTCTACGTCTATATTCTTATTTGCTTATTGTCTTATTCTTTTGAAGAGTTGCATCACTTCCTGGGTCTATATCCAAATTTTGAATCTGTAAACGTGTAATTTCGATATTTAGAATTTTTTTTTTTTGAACGGCAATTTTTTATTATTAATTCTTGGAAATATTACAAAAATTAAAAGGATAAGGATAATGACATCGAATCCTAAGCTTAACTAAGAACTATCTTCTGCCCACCCGAGACCCAAACTCTAGGTTAGCAAGAAACCAACCTAAGAGAACACCCATTGGGCCAAGCTGAGACACCTATGGGTCTCAAACCAGAATCTGCAACAAACAACACAAAGGCGGGCCAAGCCCGGCCCGAAACTGGACCAAACCCGGTCCGGCCCAACACCAAACCCTAACCCGAAGCAGATAGCCACCGCTGCCGACCACCCAAACCGCCAGACAACTCCCGGCAAAGCCAAACCACCGCCGAAACCCCCAGGTCGAGAACCCCAAAAACCACCAGATGCTGCAGGCCCCTTCCCTGAACTCCCTTTATACTGCCAAGAAATAGCCGGTTCCGTTCTCACAAACGATCAGAGATCCGGCAACCCCGCAACGTCATTGCTACACGTCACCCAAGAAAATCACGAGCAGATCGCAACCTGCCAACGTCCCCGCAACTACTTGCCCTTGGTATCAAATCCATCTTTTCAATTTTTGGATAACAAAAATAATGATCCATCTACTAATTTGCGATTCCGTTACGAAATTCCTTTTTAGTTTTTATGTACTACTTCAGGATTGGAATATTTTTTTCAACCATGTAAAGAGCAATAGGCAAAGTCAACGGGTGATTTCCTAAGTGAATAAACTAAATTTTCACATGGGTGTGGGCTTTGGTTAGCGAGTTGATGTTCAAAAAACTAATTCCCGCCTTTTTGTGTATATTTAGCTGCTTAAAACCCGAGACTACATCACAACTCAGTCTTGTTAACTTAACAGTACAAGTGATTAGTTCTTGTTCCATTCATCATCTCTCTCCTCCCCGCCGCCACCCCCACCCCCACCTCTCTCTCTCTCTCTTTCTCTCTCTCCCTCCTTCATTGTAACAAGAACTAAACAATGATGCTTCCAATTTCCGGCCACCCATCAACCGAGCTCGAAGCCCCTAAAAAGCGACCTAACAAATCATGCCCATCCAACCTTACTCCTCTCCATCGCGCTTTAATCTTCACTGTAATCTTTTTTCAAGTATCTATTGTTTTATATCTTACTCGTACCCACCATCTATCTCTACCCGAATCACATCAAGTATCACCTGTATTTCAAGCCCGAGAATCTAGGATAGTATCAAAAATCTCATCCAAAACTTACGGCAGCTTGCCAAACAAAGGCATATCAAATATCTTATCAAAAACTTACAGCAGCTTGCCAAACAAAGGCGTACCAAATGTCTCATCAGCAACTCAGGGCAACTTGCCAAACAAACGCCATGGCAGCTTGTTAAACAAAGGCGTATCAAATATCTCATCAAAAACTCACCGCAGCTTGCCAAAAAAAGGCGTATCAAATGTCTCGTCAAAAACTCACGGCAGCTTGCCAAACGAAGGCGTATCAAATATTTCTTCGGAAACTTACGCTAGCTTGCCAAACAAAGGCGTATTAAATATCGCATTGGAAACTTACGGCAGCTTGCCAAACAAAGGCTGCGATTCTGGTCGGATTTATGTCTATGATCTCCCCCCGATGTTCAATTACGATCTCATGAACAATTGCAACCAACTAGAGCCGCCGGACAACGAATGTGACAGAAATTTGAACGACGGTCTCGGACCAGCGGCGAGAGAGTTCGCCGGAATGCTACCGGAGAGTATTATCCCTGCGTTTTACTGGACGGACATGTATTGGGGCGAGGTCGTGTTCCACAATCGGATGCTGAACCACAAGTGCCGAACGCTAGAGCCGGAATCCGCTACGGCGTTCTACATACCTTTTTATGCTGCGCTGGATGTGAGAAAACACTTGTTCAATCACACCGTAAGAGAGCGCGATATGCTTCCAGAGATGTTGACCGATTGGGTCCAGGAACAGAAATGGTGGAAGAGATCCATCGGCTCCAATCATTTCATCATGCTTGGAAGGATTACATGGGATTTCCGACGTGAGGGAGACTCCGACGCCGATTGGGGGAACAGATTCCTCCATATGCCGGCGATGCGGAACGTCATCCGTGTATCCGTGGAGCGTAGCATCTGGGACGACCTAGAAATCGCTGTACCTTACCCCACCATATTCCACCCCAGGTCAGATTCCGATATCTTTGAGTGGCAGGAGTTCGTCCGGAGCCGCCGCCGAAACCACCTGTTTGCCTTCGTCGGCGGCGGTCGTTCTTCGATCAAGAACGATTTCCGGGGGATTTTACAGAAACAGTGCCTCGATGAGTCAACCGTGTGTCGCCACGTGAACTGCGGCTGGAAAAACTGTAGCGACCGGAAGACGGCGGTCATGGAAGCGTTTCTCGACTCCAATTTCTGTCTCCAGCCGAGGGGGGACGCTTTCACGAGGCGGTCAGTTTTCGATTGCATGTTGGCCGGTTCGATACCGGTTTTCTTCTGGAGGCGGACGGCTTACATGCAGTACGAGTTATTCATGCCGATCGAACCAGAGGATTACTCTGTTTTTATACACCGTGACGATGTACGTAACAGAACGGATATAAGGAGAGTGTTAGAAAGGTATGGAAGGAAGGACGTGAAAAAGATGAGAGAGAAAGTAATAGAATATATACCACGATTTGTGTATGCGAAACCGAGTCAAGGGTTAGAGAAAACAAGAGATGCTTTTGATATTGCTCTTGATGGGGTACTGACCAAATACAAGGCTCACATGGAGAAGGGTAGAATTGGGAATTGGAATGAAATATGAATGATCAAATGTGCACAATTTTCATTTCGATCATGGTGTTATATGGAGTATTAATTTGTTTTCTTTGTTTATTTCAACTAGTGTTATTTCAATTCATTTCAACTTGTTGTGTTGAGAACTTTAGAATAAACTAAGGCTCCGTTCCGAAAACTTTCTTAAAAAATAAATATTTATTTTGTCACTTCTTATTCAAAAAATAAGAAGGGTCATTCCACAAAATCCAAATAAAAAGTTCCTTTCACATTTTTAAACTAAAAAATAATGTAAATGAAAAAGAAAATTCAATTTTTTTTGCACCGTATTAAAGATCTCAATGAGATCTATCAAACAAGATCCATAGTGATAGGAAAATTATTTGCGTAAACACATGATTTTTGAGCTTGAAGTTGCCTTATACAAAAAATAAGACTGTTGCTATGATAATGGGTGCTGGGGGAGGGAAATCGTACCGGCGGCCGTGCCGGGCCGTCTCCGGCTACCAGACGGCCGATTCGAGCCGTCCAAAAATTCTAAAAAAAAAAACCGAGGGGGCTCGCGCGGGAATCAACTGCATTCGAGGTGTGTAGGGTTCTTGATCCGAGCACCCCTTTTCCGTGTATATATTATTATCATATATACATGGAAAAGGGATGCTCGGATCAAGCACCCTACACACCTCGGATGCCGTTGATTCCCGCGAAAGCCCCCTCGATTTTTTTTTTGTAGAATTTTTGGACGGCTTGGATCGGCCGTTCGGTGACCGGACACGGCCCGGCACGGCCGCCGATATGATTTCCCTCCTGGCGCCCATTGGTACCTATATATAATTTCTTCCAAAATAAGTTCTTAACTTGTTTCTGGAACCCAGCCTAACACTGCTACAATAATAGATATGAGTCACACTACAGAAAAATACAAAAATCACGGTTTGCAGTGAAAGCGTGATAAAAAGTGGATTTTAATGCGGAATAAAAGACCTCACTCTTGCACCAAAATAAAAGAAAACCAACTTCATCCTTGTAGCGTGATAAAATAATTTAGGACGGAAAAAAATGAGATAAAAGATCCTGCTCTTTAGACGAGATAAAAGAGAAAAAACCCTACCCTTGTGGCGTGATAAAAATTTTAGGGAGGAAAAAAATGAGATAAAAAATCTTGCTCTTGTGGTGAGATAAAAGAGAAAAGACATCACCCTTGTTGTGTGATAAAAGATTTTAGGGCGAAAAAAAATGAAATAAAAGATCTCGCTATTGTGATAAGATAAAAGAGAAAATACCTCACCCTTGTGGGGTGATAAAAAACTTTAGCGCGGAAAAAAATGAGATAAATGATATTACTCTTGTGGTGAGATAAAAAGCTTACCCATTTAGGCGCCCGGCCTGAATTTTATGTGGGCAGGTTCATCCTTGCGGAGTGATAAAATATTTTAAGGCGGAAAAAAATGAGATAAAAGATCTCGCTCTTGTGGCGAGATAAAAGAAAAAAGACCTCACCCTTGAGGTGTGATAAAAGATTTTAGGGCGAAAAAGAATGAGATAAAAGATCTCGCTCTTGTGATAAAAGAGAAAAGACCTCACCCTTGTTGTGTGATAAAAGATTTTAGGGCGGAAAAAATGAGATAAAAGATCTCGCTCTTGTGGCAGGATAAAAGAGAAAATACCTCATCCTTGTGGCGTGATAAAAAACTTTAGCACGGAAAAAAGTGAGATAAATGATTTCACTCTTACGGCGAGATAAAAAGCTTACCCATTTAGACGCACGGTCTGAATTTTAAGTGGGCAGGATGATACTCATTTGGATGGACTTGGAAAAGTTATGTGAGAAAAACGATATCGTTTAAGGATTTTGAAAAGTTCTTTTATTTATTTATAAAAGGTAGGAAGATAAACTCTAACTATACTCACCCCAAAAAATATTTACGTTTCATCATCTTCATGGTTCCACTAGTGCTCGATTTTCACGTGGACGCGCTGTGATCTTTTATGGTTTATTGTAATAGTGAAACTTAGTTATTTCAGATGTCTTTCAAGTGTTTGACACATTAGGTAAAAAAATAATTATATTATTATGGCTTAGCCTTGTCTAAAAAAGGATTAAAATTTAATTGGGAAGCCACTATTGAAATTGAAATTTAATATAAACACAAAATCCATGTGAAATTGTTAGTTTATGCAAAAAAAAAAATCTAAAGTTTGTCCATAATGTTACAATCTGCAGGTTGTGTTAACTTTCATATGGGGAATTTAGAGGTTAGCCCCAAAAAGTAGGTTCAGATTAATTTAGTTCGGAAAAAAATATTCCTTATTTATTTCAGTTCATTTTCTTCAATTTTCATGCATTTTTACTATTTTGCCCATTCTTCTTAATCTTTTGTGTACATGTCCATTTTTATTAAAATTTATATTTTTAGAATCTACTCCTGACCCATATTATTTTAGACAAAAATACCTTTGGCTATGTGAACTGACTACAAGAACTGCCAATTCTCATAGCCAGTTAACATAATATTTCGGACAAAAATATTTTCGCCAGTTCACATAGTCTGAGTTAACATATTATTTTAGACAAAAATACCCCTGAACTATGGCTATGAGAATTGAGACTATGAGAGCTATATTTTTAGAATCAATTCCTGAATCATATTATTTCGAACAAAAATACCATTGGTTATGTGAACTAGTTATGAGAACTGCCAAGTCTCATAGTCAGTTCTATAAGAACTGCTTAGTTCTCATAGAGAATTGGCTATGTGAACTGAGTTATGAAAATTGGCTATGAGAAGTGACTGTTCTCATGGAGAACTAGTTTTGTAAACTGGACTATGCGAATTGAAAAAAACACAGCTCACATGGTCTTACCACACACTAAAATACACAGTTCTCATAAAGAATATATAATTTATAAAAAATACACGGGTCTAATGGACAATTCTCATGAACAATACACAATTCTCATAGAAAAATACATAGTTTTCATAGAAAATACACACAAACAAAATTGAACAAAAATTAAAAGGTAATTAAAATCAAATATAGTTATAAATATTCTCACCGTCATGTCTTAAAAAAGTAATCAAAGTAAAAAAGTAATAATTCACATAGAAATAAATTGATTTAGAATTGAATTTTTAACTGTCAAATCTCATAGTTAGTTCTATAAGAACTGCTCAGCTCTCATAGAGAATTGGTTATGTGAATTAGCTATGTGAACTGTCAATTTTCATAATCAGTTCTATGAGAATTGACTGTTCTCATAGAGAACTAGCCTTATGAACTTGTTATGAGAATTGGACTATGTGAACTGAAAAATACACAGTTCACATAGTCTTACCACGTACTAAAATATACAGTTCTCATAAAAAATATATAGTTTTTAAAGAAAATACATGATTCTAATAGACAGTTCTCATGGACAATATACAGTTCTCATAGAAAAATATGCATCCTCATAGAAAAATACACAGTTCTCATAAAATAACACATATTTCTCATAGAAAAATACATAATTCTCATAGAAAATACACATACAAACAAAAATTAAACAAAAACAAAAAAAGTAATCAAATACACTCTAAATACAAACATCAAGATGTTCATTAGAAAATCAATGGGTGTGTTGGGGCTTGCTCATAACTAGGCTATGCGAAAATCACTTTCATTCAAAATATCACCGTCCACATACGTAGTTCAGAAAAAAGAAAAAAGCGTACGTGACTTGCTCATATCAAATAGATTTTTCCACCTTTGGTCACTTTCTTCCACATTTTAAACTCAATAAATCAAACATCATCTTCTCCCAGAAGAAAACAAAAAAGTAGTGAAATAGGTTGGGTGTGGTTCGACGAAGCAGACGAGGGTGTTGTAAATTCTGACAACAACGCAAACCCAAAGATCTAGCGACCGTTGCTCTTCGCAGTGCTGGATATATTTTTGGATTACCTTCTTGATTCGCTCGTCAAGTCCAATCACTCTGCTAAAATCTTGACTTATTTGATTGCGGCAAGAATGCGAATTCTCGTCGGAGAGGGGACGACAACGGCAGTCGGCTCTGCTCCATCAGTGAAAAGAGAGGTGTTGGTGTGTCGAAGAGGTGTCGGTAGCAATGGTTGAGAGAGAGAGCGAGGGGGGGGGGGGGGGGGGGGGGTTCAGTTTTCACATTTAGTCGTGGAGTGGATCTTGGTGGGCAAAGATGTCATTAAGTAACATAACTGAGCCTATTTAGATTCGGTAAAAAATATTAGGGTTGGGATGAAACCAAACCTATAAAGGAGGACCGGTCTCTAATTTTAAAAAAATACATAGCTCACATTACAACAAAAAACACTATTGTCTACTAAATTTATTGGCTAAAACTAAAATTTTCAATCCAAGAATTCCTTTGGTGACCAACAACAAATTTTGATTGGCAAAAGATCTGTTGTCATATTTTTAAATTTTTTTAAACAATGTTTATATATATTTATTTTTATTTATTTTAATATCATGTTAATTGCATTTTAAAAAATTCGGCAAATTTTAAGGAAAAAAAAAGTTTTCTCACTTTAGGAAGTAAGTATAAATATTTTTGTTTTCCTGATGTAACATAAATTCTTGGCTACCTTAGTAGTAAAGATATTGAAAATCAACCAAGGGTGTGTAGGTTCGAAACTTGGCAATGATAAGAAAAGAAGATCTTAGATACAATGAAAAGATTACTCACAATTGTTTTTTATCTTAGTTTATGATGTGATCATTTTAAAATTTCAATCACGGTTATAGACCGTGATCTAAAGTGACATACGATCACACTTATCAAGTGTGATCATTTTGAAATGATCACGACTAAGAGAAACAGTTACAGTTTATAATCGTGATAAAAGAAAAACAATCACTCATTTTGGTCGTAATTGTTTCTCTCTTTCAATCACAGTGATAAAAGAAAGTGACTTACATTCACACCCAGATCCACCACGGTAACAAGAGCGTGATAAAAATTTTATAGTCACGACCAATAACTGTGATTTTTATGGTTTATTATAGTAGTGTAAGGTTACAATAAGGACTATTATAGAATAACAATGTTACCGCCGCCACACACAAACACTCAAAAAGATGGTAACATCATATGAGTGATTGCGAAGTGTCTTGAGGATCAATTCATTTCATTTGTGAATACGTTTAAATAGCTCCGCACCTTATGTAACGACCCTTATTTTTAGTAAATAAAAATCTCGTAAAATATTTGAAAATCCTTATTTAAACCCTAGATTGCTTAATAATATTTTTTTAACTTTAATAATCCATCATAATTAGATTTGAGACTTATAAAATTATATCTTTTCTCACCGGACAATCTAGTCCTTTTTTAAAGACAAGTATGCTTATAGAAGCACTTGTATATTTTCTTAGTGAGTAAAATAAAATCTTAAAGTTGTATTTCTTGGCTAGAAATTCTACTTGGCAAGTAGAATTAACTTCCAACCGATTAGTTAGAGAAACCTAATTACCATTTCACCTAGTTACATTTCTTTAACCCTAGATGAACCTTATCAAACTTTTGGACCTTAGGAAGTAATCATTTTGCTTCTAAAAGTAGGAAACCTAGACTTGCCATGCATGCAAGCCTAAGAATAATAGCCTTGAACCTAATTATCCTCCAAAGTTACTTTTCTAGATTTTTCCCTAGGTATATATAAGTATATATACATAATAGCTTACTATAATCATGTCTATATACATATATGTAAGGGGATAAAAACTATTGAAGCTCAGAACAACACCAATATGCAATGGCTACTTGTGCCTTCTCACCCAAACTCTAGTTCGTCTTCGGAACTCTAATCTGCAAAACAGACAAGGGGTGAGTGTACCTATGCCTCTCGTGGCAACGGCCCTCCGATGTCTAAGTTAGTATCACGTACTCCAAAAAATCCTAATTATCAGTAGGCGAATAATATGAATGCAGCCTATTGCATACCTTTTGCCTTTAGGTTTACCTCGTATTTATAGATGCATAGGTGCTTGCTTCGGAAGCATCCTTGTTGCCCTAGGATTCCAATCTCGTATGGGAAACTCAGGATATCTTGGATTCTCGTTCCCTTTTCAGTTTATTACCTTAATCCTTTTTGGACTCTTTTCCATAAAAGGCTGAACATCCCGTTGGGTATCTTTCTTAGACCCTACATTCTCAGAATCTCACTCTTTAACGAAATATGTCTGTTCTGGAACCTTCCAAAGTGTTCCTTGCACCTGAGGCTGCTTTCCTCAGAATTCTCCTCGTGTTCGGCCTTCGCGTTGCCAAACAGACTATTTGGACCAGTAACTCCGCATGTTACTGCTCTTCTCTCTATTTCTTGGTCCAATAACTTCTCATGTTCATTTGGACCTTGACCCGTACAGTCTTCCTGGACCAATGGCTTCTCATGTCACTGGCCCATGTCCGACCACCGTCTTGCACAACGACTACCCCAATCGTACTTATCTCATGGTCCCTCTCATCACGTGTTCGGGCCCTACCTGTACCTGTTCGGGAATACCTCCCTACAATTGCTCCCCAGCTTTACTTGTTATTTTTGCCCAAATAGCGAGCAAAACTTCCTTGAACCGAGCAAATTCATTCCACAAAAATTGGTGCAAGTTCCATCATTAATCTAGTTCAAACGCCTCGTCGTTTTGGCTGGACAGGCTTTTCCTGCCCTTAGCTTTATACGTGGCGAAGTTTGTACCGCCCATATTAAATGTGAATAGACAATCCTTCGGGGGACGGAATGCCCAAAACGGCGTTTGGGGTGACGTTCCACATACGCCACCCCACTTATTAGGGCATATTTGGGTTTTCATCATATTTTCAAAACCCCATTCTCTCTCTAGACTCCCTCTGCAGAAAGAAAGTTCGTGCATACTCGCCATTGGAGCTCTGTTCATCATCTCAGGGCCCCTTCTTTTCTGCTTTAGGGATTCCATCCACTGATTCGTAAGTCATCATTCCTCTCTTTGCTCCATTTCCTTCGTTGATTTAGGGTTTCTACAGTCGTTTTAGGGTTTCTTCGTTCCCTTTTTCATTTGAAAAACCCAAACTTTCGGTCATGGGGAGGTTTCGTAGGCATTGTAACACTCCTCAAACCATGGCCAATTTCAGATCTCGTTACGAGATTTCTGATAATGTGGCCACTGCTCTGGCCCCTGAGGATGCTATCCGTGAAAGTTTTGACTTCGACACCCTTCATATTCTTGTTGTTGCCGTTGTCGAGGGTGGAGTTAGGTTTCCTTTGGCTCCCCTGCTTCGTCAGGTTCTGGCCTACTATAGGCTTTCCCCAATGCAGGTTTCAGCCAATTTTTTCCGCGTGGTTATGGGTATAAATGCCTTAAATCAAATGTTAGGCACGTCTTTAGGTTTACACGACATCCACCATTTATACAGCATCTCCAGAACCGGGGACGCCCTCACATATTACTTAAAGAGTAGGGATTCTAGAAAGAAACTCGTCCTTGAACTCCTTGATTCCGCTCGAGGGGATGACGATGATTTTCTGATTGTTACGGGTAACTTCGAACCCAGAGATGAGGACGGCCAAGTGATTGGTTTTCATGTTCCTCACATATTCGGGAGCCCAGGTTAGTGCTTTCCTCTTGATCCATGTGTTTTTCTTTCAGTCAAAGCCTTTTCATGCTTTTACTTAATGTTTGTGTATTGCATATGTTACAGCTACGAACATCAATCAGGGTCACAACATCATAACCCCACAGGTCCATGTAGCGAATATCAGGCGTGCGCTTGCTTTCAACGGTGAAGGAACATACCTTTCGGGCCGAGCAAGAGCAGCACAGGTGCTCCTTAGCTATACAGCTTCGTATGGTAGTTTTATTGATCGGCGTACCCGTGCAGCCGACAATCCTGTATTAGCTGGTCCATCTAGTTCGATACCCGAACAAGAAGAAAGGCGTTCTCAAACACCACCAATGCCCAACGAGCCAATTCCTCTTGCCGAGGAAGCTTTTAGTTCTACATTTAGCGGCTACACCCCTTCTCTTCCACCTCTAGAGATGAATCGACCAATCGACCTGGGGAGCCTTCTAACTATTCCCGGCGCCGGTCGGGGTCGTAGTGTTGCTCGGAGCCAAAGTGGTTCTCAAGGCCACGGTCGTCGTGCCCATATCCAGATTGACGCTCCTCTAGGGTTCTCCCCATAAGAAATTGAAGCTAGCCACCGGGACAAACGTCAGTGGGTGGAATCATCACAGGAAAGGCCCCTTCAATCCTCATCATCTCCAGCTCCTATATGGGCTCCCCCATTTGCCCATGGAAATCGGCCTGTCTCTGCTCGAGATAGTGTAGAATCTGAGGGGACAACCCTTGCTCTGAGCCAGGCCTTTCTTCTGCCGGGAGACATGCAAAAAGAAGTGGCATGCTCTCCTGATAACCTCCTCAGCTCATTCATGTCCCATAGTGCCAAGGTAAACTTCCTCGTTTTTACTTAAATCATATCCCTTTGTGTTTGTGTTGACTGTTTGGGTTTCCAGGCAATGCAGAAGATGGTGGCAATGGCCCAGAAGCTTGGCTAGTTCGAACCCCAACGTGCCAAGCTTGCAAGTGACAACACCAAGCTCCAGCACACCACTATTAGGCTTGAAAGGGAAAGGAACCAAGCCCGGGGGATGGCAGACGAGCTGAAAAGCAAGCTTAAGGGGGCTGAAGACAGCTTGAACCAATCCCTTACGAAACTGGAGGCAAGCAAAAATGAAGCCAAAGCTGCATTTGAGCTGGGGTATAATGCAGGGATTAAAGTAGCTACTGAAAGCTACAAGAATCAGATGCCTGGGATCCAAGATCAGATATGGGTTGCCTCATGGACAGCGTGTCTTACAAAAGTTGGGGTACCTGAATCCTCTCCTCTCTGGGCCAACATCGACCTACTAAGCTTTGCTGCTGTGCCTGAGGAAGACATTACTGAGGAAGAGGACCGTCTTGACAGGGAGCTAGATGCTCGTGCTTCTGAACAGCCTACTGCTGACGCCGAACAAAGTGATAACATGACCAACCCTGGCCAGAAGGAAGCCAGTGGTGGCCCTAATGATGACAGCATGGTTGTGGAAGACACACCTGCACAGGCCTCTGTACAAGATCTTATCGTAGGAGAGTAAGTATGATTTCTGCCTTTTGACAAACAATTTCAATTTCCTGAAAGCAAGCTGCTGGCCTTGCGTGGCCGTAAATCTAGCCCTGCGTGGCACAAATACAATTTGTCTAACACATGCATTTGGTCCTTTGCGGTATTTGTTTTTGTAGCCTTGTATGGCCTAAATATTGGTTTGCTCGGCCCTTCGTGGCCTTTTTATTTGCAATCGTGCAAGTTTAAGTTATATCATCGAAGCATTTCATATTTTGTCTATCTAGTATGTTTGTATCTAAGTATCTCGTACTTTATGTATGCCACTGCATTTCTTTTTCATGCATACATCTCAAGTTTATTCATGCTTGAGTCAATCCCTAAGTTTACTCGTACTTAGCGGTTTGTGCATGTATTCGTATGCACTTCGTACCTGAAAGCTTTCCATGTATTCGTATGCAACCCAAATTTGTCATATTCGTGCAAATGCCTAAGTTTACTCATACTCAGATATTTGTTTCTCTCATGCCTAAGTTTCACATACTTAGACAACCAATGCATGTTTACGTATGCAACCCAAGTGTTTTCGTACTTGGTAATTTTTGTATCTTATAAATTCATACGGACCCGCACTCTCTGCTCCCCAATATGAAGGGAGGTCGAAGAGGGAGTGCCTTACTTCATATTTAAGTACCCAAAAATAAAGATTTTGGAAAAATAGAATGTCCTATCAAAAGAATTTTCCTCATAATTTATAATCTGAATTTTATTCATAATTCAAGAACTTAAGGGGTTACTCGTACCCCTTGCAACTTAATAAAGACAAAACACAAGAGAATTTTACTCGTAATTCTCACACAATCACAATGTGTTATCCTAAAACAGAATAAAAATTGAACTAAAGTCTTTTAAACAAAGAATTTCCTCAAATTATGGACATTCCAAGGCCTTGGTACCAGGTTCCCGTCCAGGTCTGCCAATCTGTAAGCCCCAATGCCCACAATTTCAGTAACTTGATATGGTCCTTCCTAATTGGCTCCCAACTTGCCCTCGTTGGCTATCTTGGTGTTGCCGAGCACCTTTCGAAGCACAAGGTCTCCAACACCAAACTCTCGTGAGTGGACATTCTTGTTGTAGCTTTTCATCAGCTGCTCCTGATATGAGGCTAAGTGTACCAGAGCCCTCTCTTTCCGTTCCTCGGCGAGATCCAATTCCATCTCTAGGGCTTTGTCATTGCCTCCACTTTCAACCAAAGTGGTCCTGTTGGTCGGCAAACCCATCTCCAATGGAATCACAGCTTCCGTTCCATATGCTAATGAATAGGGGGTCTCTCCCGTAGACCTCCTAAGCGCTGTTCGGTGCGCCCACAAAACCAGTGACAATTCATTGGGCCATTTCCCCTTTGCTTTGTCCAACCTCTTCTTGATCCCGTCAAGTATGATTTTGTTGGATGCTTCCGCCTGTCCGTTACTATGAGGGTATGCTGGGGTCGAGTAATAATTCCTTATCCCATACTGGGCACAAAAAGCCTTGAACTTTTTCTGGAACTGGGACCCGTTATTTGTAATCAGCGAATAAGGGACCCCAAATCGTGTAATGATACTCTTCCATATGAACCTTTCTACCATAGGTTTAGTGATCTTAGCCAATGGTTCTGCCTCAATCCATTTTGTAAAGTAATCAATCGCCACCAACAGGAATTTTCTATTTTCAGTTGCCTTGTGAAGTGGACCCACGATGTCCATTCCTCATTGTGCGAATGGCCAAGGACTTGTCAATGGTACCAGGTCTTCGGCTGGCGTTCGGATAATTGGTGAGAATTTCTGACATTTCTCACAAATTTTCACGTATACCTTTGCATCTTCTTGGATGTGCGGCCACCAGTAACCCTGGGTGATTGTTCGGTGGGCAATGGACTTGCCTCCAGCGTGGCTTTGACATGTTCCCTCGTGGATCTCATGAAGAAACTTCTGCACCATCTCAGGGTGTACACAAAGTAAATACGGTCCTGTGAGGATTTCCTATATAACCTTCCTTCAGGTGATAGCCAAAATCGTGCAGACTTTGTTTTTATCTTGTGAGCCTCCTTTTTGTCAGTGGGGAGAGTCCCATCTCGTAAGAACTCCACAACTGGATCCATCCAACTTGGTCCTTGGTTCACGTCCAAGACCAATTCCACACTTCTTCCAATGCTTGGCTCAGCAAGATAATCCACTGCCACTTTTCTCTTGAACTCGATTGGCACAACTGCGGCCAACCAAGCTAATGAATCAGCGTGGGCATTCTGCCCAGAACTTATTTGTTCAATGTACACTTTCTCAAAAGTGTCAAGTAGATCCTTGGTGGCTTCCACGTAGGCCGCCATTTTCTCATTCCGGGCCTCATAATCTCCAGACAACTGGTTCACCACAAGTTGTGAGTCACAGTACACTCGTATTCTTTTTACCTTCAAGGTTTTTGCACTTCTCAAGCCAGCCAGGAGTGCCTCGTACTCTGCCACATTGTTCGATGCGCTGAAACCCAGTCGAACGGATAATTCTAACATTACTCCATTAGGAGGAAATAGCACAACCCCAACCCTTGATCTGGAGTTACATGCGGAACCATCAATGAATAGTTTCCATTCTATGGGATTTTGTTCGGCATATGCCTTACCCTTCCTGGTGGATGGTCCAACTGGCTGCTCCTTTCTCGTAGGAGGCAGTGGAGCCACTGTAGGAGAAAATTCTGCTACAAAATCTGCCAGTATCTGCCCCTTTATTGCAGTGCGTGACTGATAATCAATGTTGTACTGACTTAATTCTACCGACCAAGTTGAAATACGCCCCGAGAAGTCTGCCTTTCGTAGCAAAGATTTCAATGGAAACTCTGTGTAAACCACAATTTTATGACTTTAGAAGTAGTGGGGCAGTTTTCTTGCTGCTGTCCTCAGTGCCAGGACTAATTTTTCAAGGGGCAAATATCTCGTTTCTGCATCTAGTAATGTTTTGCTCACATAATATACGGGGATTTGCTCAGACCTCTTATTCCTTAATAATACTGCACTTACAGCATGCTCAGAAACTACTAAATACAAAATCAAAGACTCACCCGGATCAGGAGTAGATAGGAGTGGGGCTTCTGCCAAGTACTTCTTTAGGTCTTGGAATGCCCGTTCGCATTCTGCCCCCATTTGTATCCTTCGCTCTTTTGCAGCAATTGAAATAAGGGCCTGCACTTGTCACTGGATCGACTGATAAATCTGTTAAGGGCCGCGGCCATTCCAGTCAGTCTTTGAACCTCCTTCGTGGTCTTTTGGACTTTGGAGCTTTTGCAAAGCTGCTATTTGATCAGGATTTGCCTCTATCCCTCTAATGGTCACAAGATGACCCAAGAATTTCCCTGAGCTTACTCCAAACGCACACTTTGAGGCATTTAGCTTCAACTTGTATTCCCTCAGTATCTCAAAGGCTTCCTTCAAATCAGTTATGTGGTCTCGCCTTTCCTTGCTCTTGACCACCATATCGTCTATGTACACCTCCATAGTCTTGCCGAGCAACTTCTTTAGCATAATCGTTGCCAACCTTTGATATGTTGCTCCGGCATTCCTTAAACCAAAAGGCATGACACTATAATAGTACAGCCCCCTTGGTGTGATAAAGGAAGTCTTCTCTTGATTGGGCCTATACATGGCGATCTGGTGATATCCCAGATAAGCGTTAAGGAAGCTCATCCGCCCATACCCAACTGTAGCATCCACCAATTGATCTATCCTGGGGAGGGGGAAACTATCCTTTGGGCACGCCTTATTTAAATCCGTAAAGTCTACACAGACTCACCACTTTCCATTTTTCTTTTTTACCACCATAATGTTAGATAACCATTCAGGGTAGTAGGCTTCTCGTATAGCTTTTGCTTCTAGCAAATAGTCAACCTCTTCAATGACAGCATCTACGTGTTGTACGGCTGATCGTCTTTTCTTTTGCATCACATGCTTATGTCATGGATCTACATTTAGGTGGTGACAAATTACGTTCGCATCTACCCCATGCATTTCTTCGGGTACCCAAGCAAACACATCAACATGCTCCTTGAGGAACCCTGTCAACTCTTCCTCCTCTTTTTTGTTCAGATTTTCCCCAATTAGGAAATATCTTTCTGGATCAATCTTATTGATCTGAATTTTCTTTAACCCCTCCACAACTTTCTCGGCTGGGTTTCCTCCGACGTCCTCGATGGTCGGCTGTTCTGGAACCTCGACGGCTTGGACCATCTTTGCCTTTGGTGCTTTTTTGATTATGGAAATCAAGGACTGCTGGGCGACCCTTTGGTTTCCCCTAATCCTCTCAATGCCATTAGATCCAGGAAACCTTACCATCTGATGGTAAGTGGAGGAAATTGCCCTCATCTTATGCAACCACGTTCTTCCTATAATCACGTTATAGGAAGATGGTACATCCACCACTAGGAAATCGGTTCGTAGTACCACTGTCCCTGCCCGAACAGGCAGCGTTACTTTGCCCAGTGGCCAGACTGCTCCTGCATCGAACCCGACCAAGAGAGTCATTGACTACTCTAAGTCTGACTGCGTCAATCCTAACTTCTTGAAAGCATCGTAGTACAGCACCTCCGTGCAGCTTCCTGAATCCACCAGGATTCTTTCCATGTCATATTCCCCAATTCGTAGGATTATGACCAAAGTATCATTATGGGGCACCCGGACCCCTTCCAGGTCCTCATTTGTGAAAACTATGCCTTCGTTGCAGAGCTCTTTGTCACGTCCTCTTTTTTTTCCCAACTGCATTACATGTTGGTCGTGCCTTAATCGCCTTTGGAGTAATCTCACCTCATTCTTCGTATAAGGTTCAGTTAAGCCATGTATCATATGGATTATACCCCTTGGATTTTGTTTGTAATCCAACTCCATTGCTTTCTCCTTATCTTTAGGATCTTCCTGTATAAACTCTTTGAGGTAACCCTGGGAAACCAAATCGTCAAGGTGCTTCTTGAACATCTCACAGTCTTTGGTCATGTGACCCCAATCCTTATGGTAACTATAGTGCTGATTCGTAGCCCGCTTTGCTTTCTTGTGTCCTCCCAGGGCCGGGGGCCATTTAAAGTAAGGCTGATTCTTTATTCGATAAAGAATCCTGTAAATGGGTTCCTTCCAAACCGTATTTATCGAAAAGAAAGATTTAGGATCAGGAGCTTGTTTATCCTTGTACGGCTCTTTCTTAGCTTGCCCATAGTCTTTCCTTTCTCGATAAGTTTTGGGCTCTGGCTTATCTGCTTTCTTCGCAGGCCCCTTAACCTGCTCGGCTACCATCTTGTCGTCTTCCCGGAGTATGTCATCCTCGTTCCTGGCGTGCTGCTCTATTTGTTCCATTAACTTTGCTAGCGTTCCTACTGGACTCATGTTCAAGGATTTACGCAGCTCTCCCTGAACAAGTAACCCGGTTTTGAACGTAGCTATTGCGTACTCCTCGCTGCAACCTTCAATCTCGTTGAAAGTTTCCCAGTACTTCTTTGCATAGTTCCTGATTGGTTCATCTTCTCCTTGCTTCATAAAGGAAAGGCTTTCAAAAGTTTTTGGAGCTCTTCTGCTCGTTAAGAACCGAGCAGTGAATTCTTTGGCCAACTGCACCCATGTTCGGATGGAGCATGGGCCCAACTTATGAAACCAGGTCAAAGCCACTTTTCCCAAACTTGATGGGAACATCTTGCACATGATTGCATCATCTCCTTCATGCATAAACATCGCCTGCTGGTAATGCTATATGTGTGCCACGGGATTAGCATCTATCTCGTAGAGGATGAACGTTCCATGCTTTACCCTGCTCGGCAATCTAGCCTCCTGTAACTTTTTTGCAAAAGGGGAGGATGCAATATTCTTGAGTGCTTTCCGTGCTGCTTCTCGTGCAGTCATGGTTCCATCTTCTAATCCCTTCTCTTTGTTGGGTCCAGTCCCTTCCCAGTCGGAATCAGGTCTCTCGTACCTATCCCTATGATGTTTTCTAGTCCCCTCATCCTCAGGAGTAGAACTTTGGCCCCCGCTCTTCCTGTTCCTCTCTTTTTGTGGAGAAGCTTTGTGTCACCTTAGGATTGGACTTCTACTTCTACTCCTTCTTCCTCGCGAAAGAGCCTTTCTGTATTTCACCATAGTATACCTATCTCCCCTGGAATTTCTTGGTAAGAGTCCGGGGTCCTCGGGGTGTTCTCGGATCCTCTCTAACTCCTGGATCTTGTGCTATCGTTTTTTGATCAAACGAGCATACTCCTCGATTTTTTACCTCTTTTTATCGAGGACATCCTCGCTATAGTGCACACTTTTTGAGTGTGTAACCGCTTCATCCCTTTGGTGGGATTTACTCCTCCTCGTAGATCTTGAGGCTGTCCTTTCCTCTCTGCTCTTAGAGTTGTCATGGACAGTAAGGGGGCGGCCCTTACTTGTGGTCCTCCTGTGTCTGCCTTCGGGCTTTTTTGGAGCCCCGGGTGGAGATCCATCTCCGCCTCCATCCAACAGATTCTTTGGATCATGTGGTGTTGCTGGATCTATTTCCACCATGGTCGTATTTCAAAGGGAATTCTTTTGTTTCCCACAGACGGCACCAATTGTAAGGGGATGAAAACTATTGAAGCTCAGAACAACACCAATATGCAATGGCTACTCGTGCCTTCTCACCCAAACCCTAGTTCGTCTTTGGAACCCTAATCTGCAAAACAGACAAGGGGTGAACGCACCTTTGCCTCTCGTGGCAACGGCCCTCCGATGCCTAAGTTAGTATCACGTACTCCAGAAAACCCTAATTATCAGTAGGCGAATAATATGAATGCAGCATATTGCGTACCTTTTGCATCTAGGTTTACCTCGTATTTATAGATGCATAGGTGCTTGCTTCCCAAGCATCCTTGTTGCCCTAGGATTCCAATCTCGTATGGGAAACCCAGGATATCTTGGATTCTCGTTCCCTTATCAGATTATTACCTTAATCCTTTTTGGACTCTTTTCCATAAAAGGCCGAACATCCAATTCCCGTTGGGTATCTTTCTTAGACCCTACATTCTCAGAATCTCACTCCTTAACGGAATATGTCTATTCTGGAACCTTCCAAAGTGTTCCTTGCACCTGAGGTTGCTTTCTTCAGAATTCTCCTCGTGTTCGGCCTTCGCGTTGCCGAACAGACTATTTGGACCAGTAACTCCGCGTGTTACTGCTACTCTATCTATTTCTTGGTCTAATAACTTCTCATGTTCATTTGGACCTTGACCCTGTACAGTCTTCTTGGACCAATGGCTTCTCATGTCACTGGCCCATGTCCGACCACCGTCTTGCATAGCGACTATCCCAATCGTACTTATCTCATGGTCCCTCTCATCACGTGTTCGGGCCCTACCTGTATCTATTCGGGAATACCTCCCTACAATATATATAGACTTTTTTGGAAAGTCTTAACCATTGGATAATGTTTTGTCATTAAAAGCCTTACCACTCATTACCTTTTTCCTAGACTTATACCTAATAAGACTACTTAGTACTTAAACTATATACACACACATACACACGGTAAGAAAGAGAGAAGGGGGGGGGGGGGGGGGGAGAGAGAGAGAGAGAGAGAGAGAGAGAGAGAGAGAGAGAGAGAGAGAGAGAGAGAGAGGAGTGGTGTGTGTGCGTGTGTTCGTTCACTTCAACAAGCTACCCCTTAGGCCAACCTTACACTCAAGCTTAAGTACTACTTTATTACCCTTCTTTAGGCCACTTTAAACATGAAATCTAGCCCTTAATCATCCTAGAAGTTGATTAATAACCTAGACCTAGGATTGACTAAACATGGGAAGACTATTCTTTTAGCCTAGCTATCATTATCTTTAGATTTGTAAGACTTGCAACCTAGGGTATAATCACCTAGGATTTCCTTTAAAACCGTAGAAAATCTTCATGATCACATAGCCTTGCACCTATGATGGATTGACAAGAGAGGGTAAGGCTTTGACATCCTTAAAGATGTGATTTGACAACACAATGGAGCAAACAATAAGAGGAAAAGAGAGGAAGAGGGCCGGCCATGAGAGGAGAGGGAGAGCCAAGTTTTTACTATAAATAGCACCCCCTTCTTGCCATTCAACTCACACATTGAAATCTTCCAACTTATGTTTCTAGAAATCATTGTGTTTGTTCTTTGTTCTTTCTTGTTCTTGGTGCTCTTGAGTTCTTCAAGAAACTCATCCAAGGCACCCATCAAACCACTACTCGACCACCCTCTCGATCTAAAAAATTTAGTAATTTAGTCAAGAACTAGTTTCGAGAGAAAGAAAGTCTTATCTTTTCTCTTTTGAAACTACCGTAAGCTTACCGTAGGAAGTCACTCCGTTCGATAGCCGACGTACTTTTTCCGTAGTCGTACCTATCTCCAAGAAGAACGGTAGAATATTTCTACTCACTTTCTCTAGTAAAAAAAATTATAGTTATATTTTCTTTTTGTGTTTAAAAGTGCATGTTAAGTTAAAGTACTAAAAATAGCTAGCAAACTTGTTTTACTAAAATTTCAAAATGAAATAGGATCATGTAGATTATCCTTACTCACTATCTCTAAGTATAAGTAGAAATGTGTATATTGTTTGTATGTTTGAAATGCATGAAAGAAAGTAAAAGCTAGTAACTTACTTTACGGAAATCTTGAAAGGAAATATGACCATGTCGAATATCTCGATTTGAATTACCGGAAAAACATATGTAGTTTTGAACTTCCTAAAAAGAAAGAAAGAATGGACTTTGAAACGTAAGAAATAATGGTTTGATTGAAAGTATGATTATGTATACATGTTTACTAGGATTTCTTGTTTGATGTGTGATAAAGCATAAGTGGTTTCCACTCCAAATGTGTTCATCCATGTGACACTATGCTTTAAATGTGTGGTAATTGTTTGAATGTGATTCCGTGAACATAAACATGATAAAATAATACAGGGGATGATCTTGCTAGTTTAGTTTCAAGATTACAATGAATGATTTTATGATTACTTACGTGAAAAGTCCTGCCGTGGAGTCATTGCATGAAAACGAGACATAAAAATTGAGAAAGTTAGAAACATGATACCTAGGGTGTGGTTAATGAAAAGACGTGTTTTGAAACCACAATGTGGCCGGACGTGGTAGCCCATTATGTGGTGTGTGTTGCCAATGGGACCAAACTTGGTAGTCTCATTGGAGGTGTGACTTGGTTATCCGCGGAGAGGAGCCAAGAAAGAAAAATATTTTGAAACCACAATGTGGCCAGACATGGTAGCCCATTGTGTGTATAGATTTTTGAAACCGCAATGTGACCGGACTTGGTAACCCATTGTGTGTGTTACCAATGGAGCCACACGTGGTAGTGTGGGCTACCACAGCCCCGGGTGAGATCGGGGCGGCCCAAAAAAAAAACACATACCGCTCCGGCTAATTGATTTGAAACATTTGAAGAGTCGCCACCCGGATTTATCGTTCGCCACCCGAGAAACCGTTTTTGATTTGAAAATTGATTGACTTGAATTGAAAACCAGAGATCATTCGAGGGTTCGGAAGCCATGTTACAAGGGGGAAGGGTTTTACGGCACCCCCCTCGCCCGACGCGATGTCGGTCTCTACTAAACGTTTGTGGAATTTTTCAAATGGATTTTGTTTCATTAAACATGTAGCAGGTATCCACAAGTGTAGGAAATAGAAGGTGTATACTGGTGCTTGTGTACAAGCAGTGATGAAATGATGATGGGCATATGCATGATGGCAAAGCAGTATAAACTGCTACTGGATCAACTCTCGAGCGCTTGAGAGTACTCTCGAGCGCTTGGGAGTGCTACTGACCAAATCCTGCAGAGTTTGTTAGTCTCGAATAAGATGCCAAATAACGGTGTACACTGGTGCATGTGTATGGGAAGGTGATTATGTGATGAAAGACAGCAAGATAACAGGGAATGAAACACTCCTTACTGGCTTCACTCTCGAGCGCTTAAGAGCATTCTCGAGCGCTTGGGAGTGTCTGAACCCCCACCTGCACTTTCTGTTAGCACTGACATAACACAATGTAAAGACTGCAAAATGAAATACTGTTACACAGACCACTGGCTCAGTAGAGGACTTGAAAAATTGAGGTGGGACCTCAAGTTTTTCAAGTCATGTATCCTTGCCATTACACAAACGGATCTACAATTCTAAAAGAGCAAATGTACACATCTATACATGCAGAAGCTTAGAAAACACAGAAAACTGGGAAAGTGAAATGCAATGGCATGCATGCACTCCTGAGCGCTTGGGAATGGATCCGAGCGCTTGGGAGTGAGCTGCATGCCAGCTTACTCTCAAACGAAAAAAATGGTACTGCTTCACCATAAAAACATCCTTATCTGAGTTTTTAACAAGAGAAGATCTTATTTTTAACTTAAGAAAACTTTATTCTTACTTGAAATTTGTAAGAAACATTTCTGTTTTAGGAAAAATGATCTTCTGTGTCTACATGCCAGAATAAAACCATTTCGTTTAAAAGTGCATCTCACCCCAGCCTATTGCTTACCAAAATGCCATGCATGGGACTGGAAACTGTCCCGAGCGCTCAGGAGCACTCTGGAGCGCTCTAGAGTGTTTCTAGTAGGGGTTTTGGGAAAACATTATTCATGGACTCTTTGCTATTGCCTTTTCACTAAGGTCTCCCAACCATGCACCAGTATTAAGGACTGGGGCAGGCTGAGAGACCCCCCTCAGAAGGGAGAACAACCTCTTGATTTGAACCAAGGATAGAAATGTTTCTACCTTTATTTGACACTTTGCTCCTTGGATGGTTGTGAAAGGTGAATGTGGAGATCAGAAACTGAGAGTGCTCTAGATTTCTTGCCTTTTTCTTTGATGATTTTGAAAGAAACCTTTGAAGTTGGGCAAGAAGTTTTTTGTTTTTGAGACCTTTTTCCTTTGAACAAGAAAGAGGGAAGAAGAGGAGTTTAGAGAGAGAAGATTTTCGTCCCCCCCTCCTCTCTTTTTTGCTGAAAGACAAGGTGTATATATATAGAGGATATAACCCATGGTTTTGATAATCAAGTGATTTTGAAATAAATCCATTTTTAAAGAAAGAAATCTTCAGCTGATCTCTTCTCTGACTGAGGTTGAGTGTTGACTCACCTCAGCCGGTGCAATGATGGCTTGCATGGATAGTGGGAATCTTCTTCACCCATTGGGCACTGAGAGAGGTCTCGAGCGCTTTGGAGTGGTCTCGAGCCCTTGGGACTTCACTCTCGAGCGCTTGAGAGTGAGTCAGGCCAGTGGTTTTTGGAAAACAGTTTGGAGCGCTTGGGACTGCTTCAAAGCGCTTGGGAATGATTTTGGTCATTTCCTCCAAGGAGCAACGTCTCAATTGGTACATGGCTTGTTCTGATCCATATTCATCATCGGGGAGCCCCAGGGCCACAAATTAAGGAAATTTGACAAGTCCAAATTGGGGTGTCTACAGGTAGCCTCATTGGTAATGTGGCGTGTTTCAAAAGTATTTTTCGAAATGTTGATTTGGTAAATGAAAATGAGACATGATCTATGATGAGTCGCATAGGAGAAACACATATATCACAGACACTAACGTTAGTTGAATAGCGAATATGGACGTGTCATTGTTAAGTGCTTTATTGAATATGCATGTACTATTTGAAATTCCTGAATGACATATTATTTCTATGACCTATTGTTTGTAATTTATGGGTTAGCGGGGTATGAGATTATTCTGCTGAACTCTCGTAGCTCATAGTGTTACCTTTGGTGACCTTGACATATTATACTGGTGATGACGTTGGTACAATGTGTCAAACTTTGTAGATGACCATGGTGAGCTGTACACCTTGGAGGCTTTCGGAGCCGAAGAGCTGGCTAGGATGGAAGAGCAGGTGGAGTTGTAGTTAGGAACCTTAGTTTCTCCTCCTTTTATGTAATGAAAGTACTCTTATAGGGGTTATGATTTAATAATGAGTCAACTCTATTTATATTTTCAATAAAAATTGTCTATTTAACATTTCCAAAATTCGGTGCGTTACACCTTAGGCCATCCACAGTGGTACAATAAAAAAAGGATAACCAAAAGTTAACACATCAGCTTTTGATTATTCACTTAAGAGGTTGTTAAGCTTAACAATGTTGAGCTTCACAATGGTCAATTCTAGTCCATAACCAAAATATGGGTCCACTACAATTTTACTTTCTCCCCCCCTCTGTTTCCTATCATTCACTTCACTCCATTAACGTTTTTTTGGCAAAAATATATCGATTTCTTCTCTTAATTTTGAGAAAAAAATCTGTGACTTTGTTCCCTCATATTATGAATTTTTTTGGGGGGAAAAAAATAGAAATGAGAAAGAAGAGTGAAATACCTTGATCCGGCGATGATTGGTTGAATTGTAGATGATCGAGAGATATGAGCTTCACTTTTTTAGGGAAATGAAGAGAAATAATTTGTGGGTGAAGTGAAGAAGATATAAAGTAGGCGAAGTAGAGAAGAAAAAATTCTACCGATTGAAAAGGTCGCTAGTTTTGGTTATCCAAAGCCCAAAATTTGATTATTTCTAAGAATGTTGCTAAGTTTGATTATACCATTGTGAGCCATCTTTTACACCAACATTATTAACTTTAAAAATAATTAATTTTTGATTAAACCACTGCGGATGGCTTTAGGAATACCTGTTAAAGAAAACAACCAAGGAACGTACACTATAAAGGGTTTTCTGGCTAAACAAAGCAAATTAGTTTTATTTTTTTGTCTTTATTAATATTTTTTTTGCATTTGCTAATTTTTCATCGATTTTTTTTGGATTGTTGTGTCGTCATGACGATCGAAATCTAAAAAGTAAAAAATTAGGATCGAATTTTTTTTTGAATAAAGACAAAAACAAGTTTTTTGTCTTTATTAAAAAATTATGTTTGGACCATAATTTTTTACTTTTCATATTCATCTCGTCGAGTCGAACTAATAATCTAAAAAAAAAAAATTGACGTGAAACTAACAAATGCAAAAAAAGTTTGAATAAAAAAGAAGAAAAACCACAATTGGTTTATTTTAGCCAAACAACCCCTAAGCTGGAAAACATCGTGAACCATGTCCTTAATTGTCATGTACACCAGCACCTTTTTCCTTCACTTTCGAATATCCAAAGTCCAGTCCAAATGATGGTAACAAGCCCAGAACAAGGGACAGAGGTAACACTTGATTCAAAATATCAAAATGTACTATTACAAATTTTTTATCTCAAAATTTATGATGTTTTAATTAAATAAAGTTAAAACTTTTGTTTAATAGAATTAATTAGCATCTATCGAACAAGATACATATTGTATATATATAAAATATTATAAATTGAAAAAAATAAACATTTTATTGAGAGTTTCGGAATAATGAAAGTGGACTCTCATTTAGGAACGGAGGGAGTAAGGCATAAAAACAAAATCAACTCGAGTCAAAGTGGAAGCATAGAGCATATTTTTTCCATCATAAAATGCTTCAGCCCCACCTTCTTATTTGAATTAACTTATTTTAGGTGTGTCCCCAATGTTTTATTTCTACTACCCCGGTATACCAAATCAATACACTTGTAATAAAAGAAACAAGGATGGTAAGCCAAGGCATACCCTGAAAATACAAAATTGCCCTTGTAAGGTTTGCCCTTCAATTGGTTCTTGCATGTGTTGAGCTGATGGTAGTTTAGGTATTCTATGTTTTGCTTCCTTCACTCAATAACCTGTGTTTTTTCTACAGTTCTAAGCGGTAACTACAGTACCTCAAGGACAAACGCTTTCTCCTTATTTTTAGGGGAAGGACTAATCAATCCCTTCAAAGAAGGAGAACATGTAAGAACTTTCCTCCAAATTTTTCCTCACTTATTGTCTTACTTCCTGTAGAGACCAGCATAATTTTTAATTATCAAAATGTTTTATTAATGCCAAATTGGGAGAAATATGAGTAATGTGGTGATTGTTTGGCTTGGGGTTTGAAGTGATAAGATGATAACTTGAGGGATTGTGTGTGTGATTTAAAGATATAGGAGTATAAATAGT
The DNA here is from genome assembly GCF_030253575.1 of Rhododendron vialii. Taxonomy (NCBI): domain Eukaryota; kingdom Viridiplantae; phylum Streptophyta; class Magnoliopsida; order Ericales; family Ericaceae; genus Rhododendron; species Rhododendron vialii. Next base: position 14,149,972 of record NC_080566.1, on the reverse strand, counting down.
GGGTGTGTGTGTGTAGGGGATTATTTTCATCCCTATATCTCTCTCTCATCCATTCTCTCTCTCTCTCTCTCTCTCTCTCTCTCTCTCTCTTGCTTTATCACTCAAACCTCACTCTATCTCTCAAAACCCTCAAGGATTAACCTCCCCTCAGCCTTCCAATCGTGTTCTTGAGCTCGGAAATCCTTGGGTCAAGCTTGAATCGAAGTTTTGAAGTTCAAGGAGGCTAGGGCTCGTTCAAATCTCGTAGATCTTGGTTATCGTCGCAAGCTAGGGACTTCTTTACCTCTTTTATGTGTTTTTATGTTGTTGTGATGTGAGAATCGAGCTTTGATCGTCTCCATTTGTTCATTTGAAAGCTGTCAGAAAACTGCAGAAATCGCTTGAAATCGCCTAGGGATCGATCCCCAAGCATGAGGGATCAATCCCTCTTTCAAATCTGGACATTGTCACCTTGGGGATCGATCCCCAAGAGAGGAGGGATCGATCCCTCCCATCTCTTGAAATTTTGCTCGTCTTTTGAGTTTCAGCCCAACTTCAAACAGCCATAACTTTCTCGTCCGATATCCGATTCATGCAAATTTTATATCGATTTGAAGGTCTTGAAGTTAGCTTTCCATTTCCACCAAAATCGCCTTAAGACTCTGAGTACAGAGAAAGGTATGACCATAAGAGTGAGGGTGTGTCAGTCTGCCAACATCCGATGGCTACTCCTAAGATCCTCGTTCTATCGTTTTGACTTCCTATGATTAGTGAATGTTATTGTTGACCCGTTGGCCTTCCGTTAGTGAGGAACAAATAAGGAATTACTTAGTTAAAACTTTGTTTAAATACTTTCTATTGATTGTTGGCACTTGTGAATCTTTGTTGCATATTTGTGATAACGTCGGCACGTTGTACGAAGTCTCATCTATGAATGTTGGGGGAGTCTTAACTTGCATATCGTGTGAGAAAGTGGTTGTTTGAGTTGGAAGTTGGTTTAGGGAGTCTCGTAACGCAAGGGGTGGTAATACGAAGACTTAGACGGGTCTCATAACGCAAGGGGTGGTAATACGGTGACTCGAGTCGTTAGGGATCATTGTGACGCAAGGGGTGGTAACACGGTAATCCTCGTGGTGTTATACGGTAACGCAAGGGGTGGAAATACCGATGGTGGGAATTTGGGATAGCGAGTCGTGTTGAGGTAGTAGAGTGCATGAGTCTTGTGAATTGTGTGGCCATTTGTGATAATGACATATCCTTGAATGATCGTAATGAATGTTGACAGACCTATGAGTTCATTGTTATCTCTTGATTGAACTATATCTCCTTGTCATCTCATTTTGCACTTGGCTTCATATTTATACATAGAATTGGTAAAGATTTTTCTACTGGGCTAGTGTAGCTTAACCTAATCTTTCTTTTCAGGTTCAAATGCTGGATAATAGTTTGCATGCATTCATGTGCTTGGATGTGGAAGACTCTTAGAAGCTAATTTCATTGAGTTACTTAATCAGCTTTGTAATGACTTCCTTTTGATTAAAATGAGTTTGTAACTAATTATCAAAAATTTCTTTTGACTAAATCGTTTTGTAACTTAGTAACTGGTTGTACTTATATTTGGACTCATTTAGGGCCATAGTGTCAATGTTGTATATTTTTAAACTTGGAGACTTGTTTGTAAAGTTAAACATGTGGGAACTCTTTTGGGTATTATTTATCTTTAAGTGAGGATCTTTTATTGAAATGGATTATTATTTATGTTGAAAATCAAGGGTGTGACACTTCCCTTCCAAGAAAAGTCAAAGCCAAGATGATCTCACATATATCTGACTTGCAGCTCTCTCTCACTCTTTCTCTCTCTCTCTCTCTCTCTCTCTCTCTCTTAGTTCAACCAAATATTGCTCCGACCGTTGACCTCCCCGGTAAGTTTCAAAGATTGTGGTTAGTTCAGATAAGTGTGAAAAAAGTGTTCTGAAAGTGTTTATAGTGATTTTAACGGTATAGGAGTCCTCAGGCTCAGGCACAAAGAGGATCATGCGAAAGTGTTTCGAGTTTCTAGACTCTGATTTCAAGCCCATTTTAGCCTTGCAAACTTCGAGTTTGGGAAATAGTATTTAAACAAAGTTTTAGAGAACCGAATTAACTATTCAACGCACTTTGAATAGAGTGAAACGATGTCCAATGGGAAAGTTATGGCCAAAATACCAAAGGCAAAAACAGAGGACGTCCATACCCGAGATCCAGTGTCGGATAACTCATGTAAACAACATTTTGATTATCTATTCTCAAGGTATGAGTATGTGGAGTCTTGTACACAAGTTTGGGATGTGAGACATGCTATATATCATCATCGAGAGAATTTTTTAAGCAAAAACAGTTCTCGATTTTTCAGATTGATGGTCAATTCCGAACTGGTGTTCTCGGAATTTTTGCCATTGAAAGATGTAGCAGCATTCCTTCTAAAGGTATGTCTTTGTTAGTTGATTGCTTATCTTTGTTAAGGAAGCTCATTAAGGGTTGTTAGAAAGGGCAGTTAGAAGTCATTCAGTGCAGTTGGTTATTCTATTCAACTCCAGCTCAGCTTGCTTCCAGCTCAGCAATCCGTGTGCTCTTCTTTCATCCAATCACAAGGCTAAGACTGATGTGTGTTTCTTCTGTATCTCAGTTGTATAAATAGCTTAGAACACAGTGCTTTGTCATTAGAAAAACAGTTCCAGCAGAAATAAAATTACGTTTTGTTGGTTCTCTCTCTAGAATTTCACATGGCATCAGAGCATTGTGATGAGAGTCGATCATCTCGATCCTGACGAATTCCTCAAAGATTCTGTACAGCTTTAGTCGATTCATTCAGTTTTGACTGCAAGAAATGACGGAATCATCTTCAGCAACTATTCCACCAGCACTTGCATTCATAGTTTCCAATTTTCATTCTCTGGTAAATCTGAAACTTGATTCTGGAAACTATTTGTTGTGGAAGACACAAGTTATAAATGCCTTTCGTGCGAATGGATACATAGGGTTTTTAGATGGAACTACTCAGTGTCCTTCATCTACCACTTGAGATTCTTCAAATAATACTGTTGTGAATCTTGATTATACTAAGAGGATGTTGATTAATAATCAACTTCTATCGTGTTTGACTGCAAGTCTGTCCTCAACTACCTTACCACATGTTTTAGGGCTTGAAATTGTTTCACAAGTTTGGTTCTCACTGGTGCAAAGATTTAATTCTCTTTCTAGATCACGAATTCATGAGTTGAAAAGTAGACTATACAATGTAACCAAAACATGAACTATGGACAATTATATTGATGAAATTAGGAGTCATGCACAAAGATTAGAAGCTGTGGGACACCATATAGATGATGATGATTTGGTGTTCTATACTCTAAATGGCTTGCCAAAAGAGGAGTTTAAACAACTGAGAATAGCTATTGATACTAGAGAAGGAGATATTACGTTTGAAGAGTTAACCACGATACTTAATTTTGAGGAGACACGAACTCACAAAGATGAGTTGAATTCTACTAAAGTGTTTGTGGCTGCATCCAAATCACCAGAAATGACTACATCACAGTCTTTTAATGCAAGCTCATCCTCTGGACCTTCAATGTTTCCTGATAATAGTGAAACATCATCATCTCAAGTTCAGATGTTTCAATCTTTCAATGGACCAGGTCCATTTTATCCTCAATTTTTCCCTAAGCCAAATAGAAACAATTCTTATGATGGAGGTTTCAACAGAAATAGAGGAGGCAGAGGTTTTGGCTTTGGAGGAAATCAAAGACCTAAATGTCAAATTTGTGGAAAGAACAACCACACAGCTGTATATTGCTATTACAGGCAAAATACGACATTTCAACCACCATCTTTTATGCTTGGCAGATCTGGTTCCTCACCATGGTCTGGAAACCAAGGGAGTTTTTCAAGTTTTACTCCACTAGGTTTACACCTCAAATACAGAATTCTATGATGAGATACAATGGTGCATCTAGAAATTTTCCTGGTCAGAATGGGGGTTTTTTAGGTTTTCATGGAGGATTTTCTTGTTTTAATGGGCAAAATGGAGGATTTTCTGGTTTTAATGGACAAAATGGAGGCTATAATGGACAATATGTTGGTTCTACTTCTTCTCAGTATCCCAGAACCTCTTATCCATCACCCGTAGCAAATATGGTCAGTCATGGAGGGTATCAAGGTGTACAACATGCCTCTTTTTCCTTTTCTAGTATGGATTCTTCTGCCAACACTCTAAACTGGTTCTTTGATAGTGGAGCATCAGCACATGTCACCAATGATTTGGCTAATCTTCAAATTCATCAGCCTTGCCAAACAGGAAAAGGGGTTGTTGTTGGAAATGGAGTTTCTGTTCCTGTGTCTTACTCTGGTAAAGGTCTTTTACCTACTCCTCATATCAGTTTTAAACTAAATCATGTCTTGCACTCACCTGCCATAACTCACAATCTTTTGTCTGTGCATCAGTTTGCAAAAGACAATAATTGTTTTCTTATCTTTGATTATCATGGCTATGTGATTCAGGACAATCACACACTCCAAGTTCTTCACAAGGGACCATGTCTTCTGGGTTTATACCCAATTCAAACCTCCTGTAAAGCTGGTTCTACTTCCTTCAGGTTCTCGAGTTCTTTACACCACTCATGTGTCTTCAACTTCTATATGGCATCAAAAGTTGGGACATCCTAGTCTTACTTTGTTTCAGTCCTTAATAAAGCAGTTTCAATTGCCTATTCATAAACCTTTTGATGTGACTTATTTTAGTTGTAATCAAGCAAAGAGTCACAAGCTTCCTTTTCTTGTCTCTGTCACCACTTCTACTAAGCCTTTTGATCTTTTACATATGGATGTGTGGGGTCCTGCCCCTGTTCCTTCTGTTCAAGGTTACAGATATTATCTGTTAATAATTGATGATTTTAGTAGATATTCCTTGTTATTCCCATTACATTACAAGTCTGATGTGAAGACTATGCTTACTCACTTCAAATCCTATTTCAAACACAATTTAACACTCCTGTTAAGACTGCAAGGTCAGATAATGGAGGAGAATTTGTGAATAATTACCTCAATCAGTTGTTTCTGTTGTATGGGGTTTGCCATCAAACTTCTTGTCCACACACTCCTGAACAAAATGGAGTTATGGAAAGAAAGCATCGTCATCTTATAGAAACTACTCTTACACTTCTCATTCATGCTGGTATGCCTACTCATTTTTGGCTTGAAGCTTTGACTACTGCTGTGTTTTTGGCAAATAGACTTCCTCATAGTTCTCTTCAATTTCAAGTTCTGTTTGTTCTGCTTTTCAATACTACACCTGATTATTTAGCTTTAAAACCTTTTGGTTGTGCTTGTTTTCCTTGGTTAAAGCCCTATAACTCTCATAAGCTGAGTCCAAAGTCTATAACATGTGTGTTCTTAGGATATTGCTATACTTCCAAGGGGTATCGTTGCTATGATCCTATTACAGACAAGGTTTATGTGTCACGTCATGTAAAATTTGAAGAAACATGTTTTCCTTTTCAAGATCTTCTTACTACAGCTTCTCATTCCTCTTTTTCCTCCGTGTCTTCGTCTTCTTTTCCTATTTCTCTTACTTCTTTTGATGACATTATTGTTCAAGTTCCATTGCCTTCTTCTCTGTCATCATCTGATCCCTCTGATTTCTTTTCTACTTCCATGATTAATGCTTCTTCTAGCTCCTCTGACCACACTTCTTCCTCTGCATTGTCCTTTCCTAAGTCATCCGTTGATCTTTCTCCTACAGTTTCTTAGGATATTGCTATACTTCCAAGGGGTATCGTTGGTATGATCCTATTACAGACAAGGTTTATGTGTCACGTCATGTAAAATTTGAAGAAACATGTTTTCCTTTTCAAGATCTTCTTACTGCAGCTTCTCATTCCTCTTTTTCTTCCGTGTCTTCGTCTTCTTTTCCTATTTCTCTTACTTCTTTTGATGACATTATTGTTCAAGTTCCATTGCCTTCTTCTCTGTCATCATCTGATCCCTCTGATTTCTTTTCTACTTCCATGATTAATGCTTCTTCTAGCTCCTCTGACCACACTTCTTCCTCTGCATTGTCCTTTCCTGAGTCATCCGTTGATCTTTCTCCTACAGTTTCTACTTCTATAGCTCCTCCTCTTCCTCCTGTCCATCCTATGACCACTAGATCTAAAGTGGGTACTTTTAAACCTAAACATCCCTTGTCTTTGTTCACTTCTGTTACTCCAGCTATAGAACCTAAAAACTTTACAGAGGCTGTGAAACATATTGTTTGGCAAAAGATGCTTTGTTCGCTCCGATATAAGGAATAACGCCCCAAGCGTAGGGCTTAATACGTTAGTTGAAGCATAATAATCCGAAAGACCGGGATCGTACCCATGGGAATAATTAATACGACTTTGCTGGATTTGTAGATGTAAGCACGGGTTTTCGACTTTTAGGCAGCCAATTTTGTTTTACGTTTGCGGTGGAAAGTAAAAAGGCTAAATTAAACGGGAATAAACTAGGATAAAAAGCAGGTTAGGTCTAGAATTACTAACACCCACGACTCGAGTTGAACTACATTTTTCATCTAATTACACGGTTTAAGATACTCAATTAAGGTTTCCAAACCGGAAAATAAGATGGTTCGATTACCAAGCTAGCTCTAGAATTTATTTAGCAAATGCCTCGTGCGACAGAGCTCCAACCATCATGTGTGGTAAGTAGGCGATGCTCTTACCTACACATGATCAAGGAGATTAACACCTTAGCAATTTGACAAATAAATCTGAACCCCACATCGATTTTCGAACCAAAAATTCAAACTTTATTGATGAAAAATGTAATTTTTACTCGAGTCATGAGGTGCTAATCACCCCATGACCTAACCTTAGAAAATTACTCACACATATCTATGAAGATAAGAGCAAGCAAAAGCTACTTAACATAATTGAAATAACAACGATAGAAGAAAATTAGATTAAACGAAAGATCGGAGTAGCGGCTACAACTTTATTGAAAACTACAATAGCAAAAACTAATTAACTAAGGCAGAAAATTAAATTTAGAGTACTGAAAATGAAGAACAATGAAAAATCTAGATCTAGATCTAAAAATGATGCAATCAAATCTTCCCTTGTACAATTGTGACATCAGGGCTTAAATACTCCAAGATTTGCGCACGGAATATTCTTCAGGAGATCCAAAAATCCATCTCTGAGGCCCTCGGTATCGATGGGAAAGGCCTTACGCTGCTGATGGAGCTCACTCGGTACCGATAGAGAATTTTTAAAAGTACCGATACCCAGCAGCTTAATGCTGCTGTGATGAAGTAGCTCGGTACCGATAGATCTCATTACTTCCAATCGGTGCCGTGCCTGCTTTGACTTATTCCCATTTAAATCCCTCTGGTACCGATGGAAGAAAACTATATTTACCGATGCCGAGATGATTATGCTCCAGAATTTGTTTCTTTTCTTCTTAGCCTTGGCTATTCGTCATCGAGTCACCTTCGGTCCTTGAATCTTTAAGCTTGGAATCCGGTGATACCGTTCTTGGCCATTTTTAACAAGCTTTGGTTTTAAAATTCTTGAATTAAACAGTTTTCCTACAAAACGAAACTAAAACACCTTACGAGCAAAAGCAATTAAAATTAACTAAATTAACGATTAACTTAACTAAAACAAGATAACTAGCGAACCCTATATTGCATTAACGGGTGCTTGTCACACCCCCCAACTTAAGGTTTGCTAGTACCTAGCGAACAAACTACGAAAAATTTGAAAAACTAGCAACTTGCAATTTATCTGCTATCACTACTTAGAACATGCTAAACATTGTAAACTAACAAGAGTTCAAACATTCCAGCTTTTTATTTCATTTCTGCAATTCACAATTTAAGCATCCAATTAAACAGGCTAAGTATTAAGCAAGTCTAAGAGCAAGTCAAAAAAGTCTGTGTCCTCGAACAATGGGAGGAGACGGGACACAGAGCTTAAGAGTTTAGTCTAAACCATATCCACCGAAGAAGTGCTTGACCAACAGGTAACAGTGAACAAGAAATACTATGCCTCAAATAATTAAAGCACTTATTCAACAGAATTGAAAGCTAGCGGAAGAAATTTGATAACAAAACGGAAGCATGCCATTCAACTAACTATGCAAATATCAAATATCCAATCACAAAGGAATCCATGCGCGCAAAGGATCAACTAAGGACTTTGTAAGCTTGTAATGACCTTGGTTTCAAAGAAAAGGTTAGCAAAAATGGGTGACGGTCTTTTACTAGCTTGGATATCTACCCGAATTGACCGCCGCCAACACATGAAATAAACCATGTCAAGGGCCAATCCGGCCAAACCAATAAACCAACTACTAATAATGTGCAAAACTAAACTAAAAACTAAAATGCAACAAAATAAAAGGATAGAGTAGTTGGCATGTCAACCAACCTAGACCCCGACCAAATAAGGGGATTTCTAAAGCCACCGACTCTTTAACTCCTCACATCATCATACCATCTCCTCACCAAGATACCAAATCATCCTTCCACTTCATCCTCATCCACTGCTTCTTCTTCTCGGAAATCGTCACTCACTTCGGCCTCAATTTCAGGTTTCGGTACATATTTTTCCCCATGTTAACTCTCAAGAATGGTAGTTTGCCATGCCACCTCCTTCTTGAGTTGAGCTTGCTCCCTCATAATTCTACTTCTTTCAACTTTTTCTTTCGTCAAACTCTTGATGATCGAGATGTTCTAACAACAGAGTAACTTGATCCATGTGTTCTGCTTTGATTTCTTGAAGGCAAGGTGGTCAAATAGCTGCTTGAACCGACTGTTTTGGTTTTGTAGGCATGGGTTTGCGAAACACTCTTTTCATCAAAAGTATCGGTCATTGGCCCCGGTTCAAGATCCTCTAACTTGTCATACTCATTCCCCTTTACCCCTTGTTCTTTGCACAGAGCTGTGATCATACACGGAAATGGCATGTGAGCCGTGGACAGGGTATCGTTTTTGAAATCCACTAACTGAGTAAAAATAATCATAGCCCAATCCATAACCATATCTTTTGCAGCAAGTGCATATATCAGTTCCCCACTCTTTCTAGATGGTTTGTGCTCGGTTCCTCTCGGATAGACGTTGTAATGGATCAATTTATTCAAAAATCGGTAAGTTCCTTTGAATTTTCCGGGCACATGGGGAATTTCAGCCTCATTCGCATCCAAATACAGCTCCTCATTAATAACCCTTAGATCAATTTGCGAGTCTTTCATCGGATAAGTAATTGATTTGGGGGTCGACCGAGTAGATTTCAAGTAACGGGCTATATCATTTGGTGAAATCACAACATCCACCCCTACAATTCTAGAAGTAATAGCAGCATTGGGATCATTCTCCCACTCACCCATGGGCACTTTCAACTTCTTATAAAAATCAGTAACTAAACTTTTATTGTAACTTTCTAATTTTTCAGTCCAGAAAGTCAAACCTTTTCGCATAACAATGCGGAGACCCCGGTGTTCCTTTCCCAAAGCTTCGGCATCCACTTGCCGTTCGTTTTGATTTTTCGTTTGTCCATGCTTGCTTCCCAGGTTTACTCCTTCGGTTCTGCTAACTCGGAACCATAGCTAGTCACACTGGGCCATATCCAAAACTTTATCGGACTAACAACTGCGGTGCTTAGCCGCACCCATGCTTAGGGCTCCTGAACGCCTCACTCACTCTGGCTTTTTGCCCAAACTACCAAGGCTTGTGTGGAAGCATATAAACCCTGCAGAAGACTTGAGAGAACAACTTTCCACAAAACAAATGACATTAGAACCACCAGCCCGTGTTATCCGGTTTCAAACAAAACAAAAACGAAAAGACAGAAAACAAAGAAACAAAGCACGAAGGAAACACACGGAAAACACAAAGAAATGTAAAATAAACAAACAAACAAACCACCCGATCTTCACGCAATCTTATGAGTCATACTTTTCTTCCCATTTCTTACCAGAAAATGGGTGGCTATACTAGACCGTCGAAAATTTGTTATGCTAGCGCCTGTAATAAAATTTATCTCTTGACCTCGCCAAACAACTAAGTTCAATGTCCTCTAGGATCAAAACAAAGTAAGATACAATACAACCTAGCGTGCACTCCAGGCAATATCAAACCTTACCCACAGACCTAAGTTGCCTCCGATTAGGGGCAATCGCGGAGAGCATGGATCATTAACGATAAACTATTACCAAGAAAGACTAACGAAAGTCCTTTTTACACTAACACATTGGTGTAATCTTTTGCATGTGAGGTGTCTCCTAGACTTTATTCAAAACAAAAAAAAACATAACATGACAAAATAAAACATGCATACTAAACAAAATATGGCAAAACAAGAAAGAAAAACAAGTATGTACAATATATACAATTTAATATCAAAACTCGGAGCGTCAAAGTCACAGCTAGACTCCGCCAAACAATGAAGTCCAGCGTCCCCTAAGATCATAACTAGGCAAGCAACAAGATAGAGCCAAGTGCGTTAGCACGGGAATATCAAGGCCTAACCTATGGATTTATACCGCTCCCGTTGGGGCTAATCTGGAAGACGTGAGTGTTTTACTGTGAATTACTCCTATCAGAAAAGCTAATGAAAGCCCTATGTCACTGATATTAAATGATTTGCCCTTCGAACCGGAGCTGGGCATACGATCCTTCTTTTAGTAGCGGCGTGCGAAGCTATATATACCTAACTCAATGGTGGGTACCCCCTACCCGGGGGACGGGTCCGACAAACAGTTAAGTTAAGCGGTTACGCTTTCGCTCCCCGTGCAAATATAGTGAAAACAAGCTAGATCAACGGATCGACCGTGTAAACTGGATTGATAAACTCGTCATCCGGTTCTCCAACCTCAAAAATACCAAGAAATGGTTTAAGTTTTTGACCATTTACTTTAAAAGATTTACCATTAATTGGATTTAAAACATCAACAACACCATGAGGATAAACATGTTCAACAACATACTGGCCAGCCCAACGAGAACGTAATTTACCAGGAAACAAATAAAGCTTAGAATTGTATAAGAGTACCTTCTGGCCAACCTCAAAGTCTTTCCGGTGAATTTGCTTGTCGTGGTAAGCCTTAACTTTTGCTTTATTTATGGCGGAGTTGTCATACACATCTCTCCGAATCTCGTCAAACTCGTTGAGTTATAGCCTTCTGTGTCCCCCAGCAGCCGGTAAACGATAATTCAGTGTCTTGATTGCCCAATATGCTTTGTGCTCGAGCTCTACCGGAAGATGACATGCTTTTCCAAAAACCATACGATACGACGAAGCTCCCAAGATGGTCTTTTATGCAGTGCGATAAGCCCATAGTGCATCGGTCAAACGAAGACTCCAATCTTTACGGTTTGGATTCATCGTCTTTTCCAAGATATGCTTGATTTCCCTATTTGCCAGTTCTGCTTGCCCATTCGTTTAAGGATGATAAGCGGTGGAGACCTTGTGAGTGATACCATACTTTTTCATCAAGGCTTCAAAGATGCGATTGCAAAAGTGGGTGCCTTGGTCGCTGATGATAGCTCTTGGCATTCCGAAGCGTGATAAAATTTTGTCCTTAAGAAACTCCACCACCACCTTGGCATCATTGGTATGCGTTGCAATTGCTTCAACCCATTTCGATACATAATCAACCGCCAACAGGATGTACAAATTCTTGAAAGAAACAGGAAATGGTCCCATGAAGTCAATGCCCCAACAATCAAAAATCTCGACTACTAGAATGTTTGTTAGTGGCATTTCGTCCTTCCGAGTCGCACTTCCAAGCTTTTGACAACGTTCACACGCGACGCAAAAATGATAAGCATCCTTGTGCAAACTTGGCCAATAAAACCCACATTGTAGCACCTTGGCGGAAGTCTTCTTAGATGAGTAGGGCCCCCACAAGCTTTCGAATGGCAAAACTCGAGAATTTTTCGTTGATTTGAATTTAGAACACAACGACGCACGATCTGATCTTGGCAATACTTGAAAAGATAAGGTTCGTCGTATGAGAACACCCGTACTTCATGAAGGAAACGACGACGTTCTTGAGGAGACCAATGCGGTGGTAGGAGACCCGTAGCCAAATAATTCACAATGTCAACAAACCATGGGGTACTTGAAACGGCCAGCAACTGTTCATCCGGGAACGTGTCCATAATTGGAAGATTCGAAGTAGAATCCTCAAACTGTAGCCTCGATAAATGATCGGCTACCACATTCTCGACACCCTTCTTATCCTTAATGGTCAAATTGAATTCTTGGAGAAGTAAAATACACCTTATCAAACGAGCTTTGGCATCTTGCTTGGTGAGTAAATACTTGAGAGCAGAGTGGTCCGTATGAACGGTAATAGGAGCGCCACCGATCAAGTATGACCAGAATTTGTCAAGAGCAAACACCACGGCAAGTAACTCCTTTTCTGTGGTAGTGTAATTCATCTGCGCATCATTCAACGTCTTACTTGCATAATGGATCACATAGGGATGCTTGTCCTTCCTTTGTCCCAAAACAACACCTATGGCATAGTCACTTGCATCACACATAAGCTCAAACGGGAGGCTCCAATTGGGTGGTTGCACGATAGGAGGAGAAGTGAGACTATCCTTCAACTTGACAAATGCTTGCTCACATGCGGAAGACCACTCAAACGGCACATCCTTGGCAAGAAGATGGCACAAGGGTCGAGAAATAGCACTAAAATCCTTTATGAAACGTCGATAAAACCCAGCATGCCCCAAGAAAGAACGAATGTCTTTGACACACTTCGGAGTAGGGAGATTCCCAATTAAATCAACCTTGGCCTTATCCACCTCAATTCCCTTTAACGATACAATGTGGCCCAAAACGATACCATGAGTAACCATGAAATGGCATTTCTCCCAGTTTAGCACCAAATTCTTTTCCTTACATCTTGTCAGAACTTTCTCTAAATTGGACAAGCAAGCTTCGAATGAGTCACCAAAAATACAGAAATCATCCATGAAAACCTCTACAATCTTCTCAACCATGTCACTAAAAATCCCCATCATACATCTTGAAAACATTCCCAGAGCATTGCACAAACCAAACGGCATACGTCGATAAGCGAAAGTTCCGAAGGGGCAAGTGAAAGTTGTTTTCTCTTGATCCTCTAGAGCAACTTCAATTTGATTGTAACCGGAATAACCATCTAAGAAACAATAGAATGCATGCCCGGCTATCCTTTCCAAGATCTGATCGATAAATGACAAAGGGAAATGATCCTTTCTTGTGCTTGCGTTGAGTTTCTGATAATCAATACAGACCCTCCATCCCGTCTGAACTCGTGTTGGCACTAGCTTATTCTCCTCATTACGTACAACTGTAACCCTAAATTTCTTCGGTACAACTTGAATCAGGCTCACCCATTTACTATCGTTGATGGGATAAATTATCCCAACATCCAAGAGCTTTAAGACCTCAGCACGAACTACATCCTTCATAATAGGGTTCAAGTGGCGTTGGGGTTGGCGAGACAGCTTGACATTATCCTCCAAAGCAATATGGTGAGAGCAAAGAGTAGCATCAATTCCTTTGATATTGGCGATGGTCCATCCTATAGCCTTCATGTGTCTCCTTAATAAATTAATCAACTTCATCTCTCGGAGATTCCCAAGAGAGGAGGATATAACCACAGGGTAGGTCTCATTTTCTCCAAGGAAAGCATACTTCAAAGTTTCAGGCAGAGGTTTCAATTCCAATTTTGGTGGCTCAACGCTAGATGGAAGAACCTTCTTCTCGATTGGTGGAAGCTCCTCCAATTCTTCAAACTTTGGAATCCAAGAATTCATAGCGCAAGCTTCATCTTCCGCATTGAGCAATGAACACAAATAACTGACGTCAGAAGACTTGAGAAATTCGACCTCATCGGCTGTAAGAGCAACTTCCAAAGGATCACTATAGAGCAACTCGTCCACGTGTTCTTCTACAAGAATATCAATAAGGCTCACTTTATTCACGTTCTCGTCATCCCCCATTTGACTGCCCACATTAAAAACATTGACCTCAATCTTCATGTTACCGAAGGTCATATTAAGAAGTCCATTTCGACAGTTGATAACTGCATCCGCCGTGGCTAAAAAGGGTCTTCCAAGAATCACTGGAGTCGAAGCAGCAGAAGAGTCGGTCGAATTTGTATCGAGAATCACAAAATCCACCGGATAGACAAATTGATCAACTTGCACTAGAACATCTTCCACTACTCCTCTTGGTACACGAACACTTCGATCGGCCAACTGTAGTATGACACGAGTAGGCTTCATCTCCCCCAAACCAAGTTCTTGATAAACAGAGTATGGAAGTAGATTAACACTAGCACCAAGATCAAGTAGAGCTTGTTCGATACGCTTCCCTCCAATAGTGATAGCAATGGTAGGACTCCTTGGATCCTTGTACTTAGGTGCGATATTCGTTTGAATGATAGAACTCACTTGCTCAGTAAGGAATATCTTCTTTTGAACATTAAGCCTAAGCTTCCGAGTGTATAGATCCTTAAGAAACTTGGCATACAAGGGAATTTGCTTGACCGCATCCAAGAGAGGAATGTTGATCTTCACCTGATTGAATAATTCATGCAACTCCGCATTGTAATTTGGTTTCGCCAAAGCCTTCAAATGATGAGGAAATAGTGCCGGTGTTGGAATAACTTGAGGGTCCAATACACTTTCCTTGTTCTTGCCTTTATCCTTGTCCTTCTCTTCAAGAGTCTCCCTGCTTGCCTCCTTGGGAGATTCCCCAAAAATTGGAATTGAACGTTCGATAAGCGAGGGCAACAAGGTAGGTTCCGAATGCATCACCACTTGATTATCAACCGCCTTGCCACTTCGAAGAGAAATAATAGCCTTTGCTTGCTCGGGGAAAGTCACCGAAGAGCTAGCAAAGTGAAGACCTTGAGAAGGCGGATTAGAATTCGGTTGCGGATTAGGTTGAGGTTGAGTATGAAACTTCCCTTTCTCTTGTTGTAACAAACCCACTGTAGTTGTCAACTTCCCCAATTGGTTTCGGATATCACCCATCATTTGGGTTTGTTGCTCGTTGATGATGGTTTGGCCTTGCAAGAACATATTCAGTTGATCCTCCAATGAACACTTCAGGGGTTGTTGTTGGAACTGGGCAGGTGGCTGTTGAAATTGGTTTGCATGTGGGAATGGACCAGAAGGAGCAAATCTTGGCGGACCTTGAGCTTGAGGGAAACGAAAAGCATTCTGTGGTTGTTTCCAAGGTAATTGAGGAGTGGGCGGCGGGACTTGAGAAGAACTTCCTTCATTAGGTTGATTCCAACGGAAGGCCGGATGTTGACGAGTCCCTGGATTATAAGATTGAGAATAAGAGTCAAAATGTTGCACTGCATGTACTTCTTCCGGAGAAATCCCATTATTCACATTCTTAAGAGTAGGAATGTTGGGGCGCGTCTCGGTAGAATGACCCACAATTTCACAAATAACACATACTTCCTCCACTTGGCGTACTGCTTTAACCTCCTGAGATTGAGCACTCTTCAATTCCAACTTATCCAACTTCCGGGCAATCTCCTCCAAACGAGTTTCAAAAGCATTTTGCTCATCAATAGAGAATTTTCCTGAACCAGTAGGCCCTTGATTGTGCATTGCCCTCTCTCCAGGATCTGCAAACTGCCATGCTTGAGTTTTCTTTGCCAAAGACTCATAATAATCCCATGCATCTGCCGGTGTCTTCCCCATAAAATATCCTCCACACAAAGTGTCGAGAAGCTTTTTACTCTCTTGAGAACACCCCAAGTAGAAATAGTTGACTTGAAGATATAAGGGAAAGTTGTGATGAGGAACCGCTATGAGCAAATCTTTATATCTCTCCCAGTACTTATGAAAATTCTCCCAATCCCTTTGCTTGAAACTCTGAATCTGGTCCATAAGTAATTTCGTTCGGATGGCTAGAAAGAACTTTGTGGTAAAGGCATCTTGAACTTCTCCCCAAGTGCGGAGTGACCGAGGCTTCAAAGAATTAAACCATTGTTTCGCCTTATCCTTCAAAGTGAAAGGAAAAAGCTTGAGTCGAGCCTGATCAAGTTGATTCTGAGCAGGGACCAAGGAATGCAAAACAGATTCAAATTCACAGATATGAGCATACGGATCCTCCAACTCTCGACCCCGAAATTCTGGAATTACCCGAAGAAACTCAGCTTTGAACTCAAATACATTCCCAGCAGCAGGAGTTGGAATAACGATAGGTGATATTTGAAGACCCCATTCTGGATTAAGATATTCATGAAGAGTACGAATTGCACCTTCTTCGGCCATTGGGCCTTTGCGTTGATGATTGCGATTTACTTTGCGAGGCGGAGAATGGGCAGGATACGCCCTGGCAATGCTACGGATTCTTGGCGGCGAAGAAGAACGATGAAGCCGATTGGAAATTGGGCTTCGATAAATAGGCATAAACAGAAACAAATACTAACTAACTACAAACAAACTACTAGACTGGAGGGGCTATGCCGCCACCTCATCCCCGCAAATAGAATATGCGAGGGGTTAAGCCACCACCTCGGCTAAGCAATACAAGCAAATTAAACTAATTACTAGATTAACTACACTAATCTAAGAACAATCTCGATATTTAGCCTGGTTTTGTTACACCTCAGGTTTGGTATGAAACCAGGTTAGAGGTATCCACCAAACTAAATACGAACTACTAACACATAAACTACTAAACTACTACTACTACTATTAGACGAAATCGGGATACTTACAGTGGTTTGTCGAACCTCCAAGAAAGCCATAATACGAAATCCCAGGCAACGGCGCCAAAAATGCTTCGTTTGCTCCGATATAAGGAATAACGCCCCAAGCGTAGGGTATACGTCAATTGAAGCATAATAATCCGGAAGACCGGGATCGTATCTACAGGAATAATCAATACGGCTTTGCTGGATTTATAGATGTAAGCATGGGTTTTCGGCTTTTAGGCAGCCAACTTTGTTTTACGTTTGTGGTGGAAAGTAAAAAGGCTAAATTAAATGGGAATAAACTAGGATAAACAACAGGTTAGGTCTAGAAATTACTAACACCCACGACTCGAGTTGAACTACATTTTTCACCCAATTACATGGTTTAAGATACTCAATTAAGGTTTCCAAACCGAAAAATAAGATGGTTCGATTACCAAGCTAGGTCTAGAATTTATTTAGCAAATGCCTCGTGCGATAGAGCTCTAAGCATCATGTGTGGTAAGTAGGCGATGCTCTTACCTACACATGATCAAGGAGATTAACACCTTAGCAATTTGACAAATAAATCCGAACCCCACATCGATTTTCGAACCAAAAATTCAAACTTTATTGGTGAAAAATGTAATTTTTACTCGAGTCATGAGGTGCTAATCACCCCATGACCTAACCTTGGAAAACTACTCATACATATCTATGAAGATAAGAGCAAGCAAAATCTACTTAGCATAATTGAAATAACAACGCTGGAAGAAAATTAGATTAAACGAAAGATCAGAGTAGCGGCTAGAACTTTAATGAAAACTACAATAGTAAAAACTAATTAACTAAGGCAGAAAATTAAATTTAGAGTACTGAAAATAAAGAACAATTCAAAATCTAGATCTAGATCTAAAAATGATGCAATCAAATCTCCCCTTGTACAATTGTGACATCACGGCTTAAATACTTCAAGATTTGCGCATGGAATATTCTTCAGGAGATCCAAAAATCCATCTCTGAGGCCCTCGGTATCGATGGGAAAGGCCTTACACTACTGATGGAGCTCACTAGGTACCGATAGAGAATTTTTAAAAGTACCGATACTGAGCAGCTTAATGCTGCTGTGATGAAGAAGCTCGGTACCGATAGATCTCATTACTTCCAATCGGTACCGAGCTTGCTTTGACTGATTCCCATTTAAATCCCTCTGGTACCGATGGAAGAAAACTATATTTACCGATGCCGAGATGATTATGCTCCAGAATTTGTTTCTTTTCTTCTTAGCCTTGGCTATTCGTCATCGGGTCACCGTCGGTCCTTGAATCTTTAAGCTTGGAATCCGGTGATACCGTTCTTGGCCATCTTTAACAAGCTTTGGTTTTAAAATTCTTGAATTAAATAGTTTTCCTACAAAACGAAACTAAAACACCTTACGAGCAAAAGCAATTAAAATTAACTAAATTAACGATTAACTTAACTAAAACAAGATAACTAGCGAACCCTATATTGCATTAACGGGTGCTTGTCAAAAGGCCATGGCTGATGAGTATGAGACTTTAGTCAAACAAGATACATGGACTTTGGTTCCTCCGCCTTCTCATGGTAACATCATTGGATGTCAGTGGATATTCAAGATGAAACGACACTCTGATGGTACTATAGCTCGATACAAAGCTAGGCTTGTAGCTAATGGTAATCAGCAATATGAGGGCATGGATTTTACTGAGACGTTCAGTCCAGTCATCAAGCAACCTACCCTTAGAATTGTTTTAAGTATGGCTGTTCAATTTCACTGGCCCTTGAGACAATTGGATGTCTCCAATGCTTTTTTACATGAGCTGATTTCAGAAGATGTGTTTATGAAGCAACCTTTGGGTTACAAAGATCCCAATCATCCAAATCATGTTTGCAAGTTAACCAAAGCCTTGTATGGTCTTAGACAGGCTCCCCGAGCTTGGTATGCCATGTTTTCTTCCTACTTGCTTTCTATGGGTTTTGTTTCAAGCAAGGCAAACACTTCTTTGTTTATTTTTCATCAAGCTTCTGGTATTACCTTGGTTTTGGTCTATGTTGATGATATTATCGCGACTGGCAATGATAGTGCTTTTATCTCCACTCTTATTTCGTCTTTGGGTTCTAAATTTGTTATGAAAGATTTGGGCACCTTGCATTATTTTCTGGGGCTTGAAGTGACCGCCACTGAGACAGGCCTTTTCTTATCTCAAGCCAAGTATGCTTCTAATCTTTTGATCAAAGTAGGTCTAGAAGACTGCAAGCCTAGTTCTTCTCCTATTTCTGCTAAAGCTCCTATTGATCCCGATGATCCTTTCTTTTCTGATGTTCAGTTGTTCAGATCCTTAGTAGGTTCTTTACAATACCTTACTTTAACAAGACCTGAGATTTCTTTTCGTGTGAATGTGGTCTGTCAACATATGCATCAACCAAAAGTGAGTCACTATGGGGCTGTCAAACGTATACTGCGATATGTTAAGGGTACCATTAACTAATGGCTTCATTTTGTTGCTGGTTCTTTGGCTTTAACTGCCTTTGCTAATTCTGATTGGGTAGGGGACCCCATTGATAGGAGATCCACCACTGGTAATGCTGTCTATTTTGCTTCTAATCTAGTTTCTTGGTGTGCTAAGAAACATCACACATTTGCTCGTTCCTCTACGGAGGCAGAATATTATGCCATGGCTCATACCGCTGCCGACTTGGTCTGGCTACAACAGTTGCTCACTGAACTGAAGGTTCTTGTTTCACCTCCTCATATCTTATGGTGTGATAATAGGTCTGTTACTGCCTTGGCCAATAATCCAGTGTTTCATGTGCGGACAAAACTTATAGAAATTGATTATCATTTTATCAGGGAACAAGTCTTGGCCAAGCAAATTGTTCTTTACTTCATTGGGACTAATGCACAAATTGCAGATATATTCACCAAAGGCTTGCCTGTTTCCAGGTTCAGGTTGCTTAAATCCAAACTAATGGTTGGTGATCCACCCATTAGTTTGAAGGGGGGTGTTAAGGAAGCTCATTAAGGGTTGTTAGAAAGGGCAGTTAGAAGTCATTCAGTGCAGTTGGTTATTCTATTCAACTCCAGCTCAGCTTGTTTCTAGCTTAGCAATCCGTGTGCTCTTCTTTCATCCAATCACAAGGCTAAGGCTGATGTGTGTTTCTTCTGTATCTCAGTTGTATAAATAGCTTAGAACACAGTGCTTTGTCATTAGAAAAACAGTTCCAGCAGAAATAAGGGTTGTTAGAAAGGGCAGTTAGAAGTCATTCAGTGCAGTTGGTTATTCTATTCAACTCCAGCTTAGCAATCCGTGTGCTGTTCTTTCATCCAATCACAAGGCTAAGACTGATGTGTGTTTCTTCTATATCTCAGTTGTATAAATAGCTTATAACACAGTGCTTTGTCATTAGAAAAACAGTTCCAGCAGAAATAAAATTACGTTTTGTTTGTTCTCTCTCTAGAATTTCATAATCTTCCCTTTCTCTTTCAAGATAGGAAAGACAAAATTGCAACTTGCGTGTGGTTCCTTCTAAACAAACATATGATCACATTGCAAGGGTATAAGGTTTGTGACGTTGAGGCAATAGGATGTGACCCAACAGCTTCAATTCAGTAAATTTCTGAAGGTTCAATGAAGGAGAGGTTGGTCTGATGCCTGCTGGTTTGTCATGGCTCTGGGGGTATGGATCTGGGGCTGATGATGAGGTATTCTATTGTTTTGCTTGGATTCTCATTCTACTACATTTGCTGAAGAAAGTTTGGTTTGTTTAAGGATATATTGCTACGTATGTATATTAACTTCCTGACTAATGAAAAACTGGTCGAAAAAGGCCACGGGGCAACAATGATTGAGAATTTGATGAGGAAGAAGAAAAGAATAGAGCGAACAAGAAGGCGAATAACTTGGTTGAAAAGAAGATAAACGTGAATAAGTTTGTTTTACCAAGCGTTGTGTATACTTGTTGTTAGCAGTGGATATCAATTTAACATTCATTGCTTTTGATTTTGGAGTTTCTTTGGAAAAATATCCTTTGACGAGGTCAATTTTTTAGGTTGTTGATGAAATAGATCGATTACTCAGAGGAGAAAACCAATCTTGGCTTCCCACTATTCTTCAATTAACGTGCTCCAGTGATGGGGATCTCAGAATCCTCTTCCCTCCTTCCACATTTGGTTCCTTAAAAACCACAAGGAGATCGTGAGTTCTAATTTTCTTCACTTCCTTGGAATAGTTGAAACTTCCTCACTGTTGGGCATGCCCCACAAGCATTGCTGCAATTTTTGGTTAGTACTATCTGTTGCAAGCATTAGATACACCTTAGATGAAATTGCGATTAGGTATCCATGATCCTATCATATGTATTGATCAACTATTGGTTTCTTGGTGAATTGCCAATTATGGTGGTTTCATAAACTTGTGAGGGCTGTCAATATACTTTCATGATATCTGGAGCAATGTTTTGGATGTGTACTTCCTAATTTTGAATTTTTTTTTTGTTTTTTGCTCAAATTTGGGTGCCTTCATACCTGTCACGCCCTCGATTTTCAACATAAATAAATAATCCATTTCAATAAAAGATCCTCACTTAAAGATAAATAATACCCAAAAGAGTTCCCACCTGTTTAACTTTACAAACAAGTCTCCAAGTTTAAAAATATACAACATTGACACTATGGCCCTAAATGAGTCCAAATACAAGTACAACCAGTTACTAAGTTACAAAACGATTTAGTCAAAAGAAATTTTTGATAATTAGTTACAAACTCATTTTAATCAAAAGGAAGTCATTACAAAGCTAATTAAGTAACTCAATGAAATTAGCTTCTAAGAGTCTTCCACATCCAAGCACATGAATCCATGCAAACTATTATCTAGCATTTGAACTTGAAAAGAAAGATTAGGTTGAGCTACACTAGCCCAGTAGAAAAATCTTTACCAATTCTACGTATAAATATGAAGCCAAGTGCAAAATGAGATGACAAGGAGATATAGTTCAATCAAGAGATAACAATGAATTCATAGGTGTATCAATATTCATTACGATCATTCAAGGATATGCCATTATCACAAATGGCCACACAATTCACAAGACTCATGCACTCTACTACCTCAACACGACTCGCTATCCCAAATTCCCACCATCGGTATTTCCACCCCTAGCGTTACCGTATAACACCACGAGGATTACCGTGTTACCACCCCTTGCGTCACAGTGATCCCTACGACTCGAGTCACCGTATTACCACCCCTTGCGTTACGAGACCCGTCTAAGTCTTCGTATTACCACCCCATGTGTTACGAGACTCCCTAAACCAACTTCCAACTCGAACAACCACTTTCTCACACGATATGCAAGTTAAGACTCCCCCATGTTCACATTCATAGATGAGACTTCATACAACATGCCAACGTTATCACAAATATGCAACAAACATTCACAAGTGCCAACAATCAATAGAAAGTATTTAAACAAAGTTTTAAGTTTTAACTAAGTAATTCCTTATTCGTTCCTCACTAACGGAAGGCCAACGGGTCAAGAATAACATCCACTAATCATAGGAAGTCAAAACGATAGAACGAGGATCTTAGGAGTAGCCATCGGATGTTGGCAGACTGACACACCCTCACTCTAATGGTCATAACTTTCTCTGTACTCAGAGTCTTAAGGCAATTTTGGTGGAAATGGAAAGCTAACTTCAAACCTTCGAATCCATATAAAATTTGCATGAATCGGATATCGGACGAGAAAGTTATGGTCGTTTCAAGTTGGGCTGAAACTCAAACAACGAGCAAAATTTCCAGAGATAGGAGGGATCGATCCCTCCTCTCTTGGGGATCGATCCCCAAGGTGAAAATGTCCAGATTTGAAAGAGGGATCGATCCCTCATGCTTGGGGATCGATCCCTAGGCGATTTCGAGCGATTCCTGTAGTTTTCTGACAGCTTTCAAATGAACAAAGGGAGACGATCAAAGCTCGATTCTCATATCACAACAACATAAAAACACATAAAAGAGGTAAAGAAGTCCCTACCTTGCGACGATAACCAAGATCTACGAGATTTGAACGAGCCCTAGCCTCCTTGAACTTCAAAACTTCGATTCAAACTTGACCCAAGGATTTTCGAGCTCAAGAACACGATTGGAAGGCCGAGGGGAGGTTAATTTTTGAGGGTTTTGAGAGATAGAGTGAGGTTTTGAGTGATAGAGCAAGAGAGAGAGAGAGAATCGGTAGAGTGAGAGAGAGAGAATGGATGAGAAAGAGATATAGAGATGAAAATAATCCCCTACACACACAACCATTATTTATACTCCTATATCTTTAAATCACACACACACTCCCTCAAGTTATCATCTTATCACTTCAAACCCCAAGCCAAACAATCACCACATTACTCATATTTCTCCCAATTCGGCATTAATAAAACATTTCGATAATTAAAAACTATGCTGGTCTCTACAATACTGACTATCATAAATTTTGGATTGAATGAGTTGTATTAGAACCCACAGTTAACAAGTCTAATACAGGTACTTAAACGCGTCCCCTTAGGCCTAATGGATCTTTGATAATAATGTAACTTTTGTTCAAATTTCCTATTTAGTTTTGTCTAAATGTTTGGCGAAGTATTTAACATGTGACAGGTAGCTTGTACTTAAAATTGGTTTTAATATGTTACATGGGTGTTGAAAGGGGCTTTAAGGGTAAAGCTTACCCTAGGTTTGTGAAGATGGTTCTATGTGCGACACTAACCCAAGATCCAATTAAGCTTGCCCAGCTTGATCTGCATCACCCTTTGCTGTTGACATCTGGAAAATATGCTATCTGACTTCCTAAAAATATGCTATCCTTCCAATTGCTTAGACTCTTGATAATAGCATTATATATGTTGTACACAAGTACTTGCCAAGCTCCGTGTAGTTGCGTACTTTCAAAATTGAAGTTATAAGAAAGAGATTGAAATTGGGGCTTTACATATCTGAACACTGTGTTAACATATTGAAGGGCACACATGTTCGTAAAATGTTCTAAGTTTTCTAAATAGCTTTTTTTCCCTCATTCATGTGACAACAACATGTGGATAGTTTTCTACTATCACCAATACAAAAACCCAAAACACTTTCCGATACCAATTCATCCAATGAGCATGTGAAAACGTGCGAAGCACGGGCATCAAACTAGTACTTTGCAAACAAATAAAGCTTCCACCATTTAAAACAAATGGGACTCAACAAAGGGTGAAATGTTCGTTTAAAATACGAGCAATACTAGGTAACCAAAAAAATATACTTTGAAATCACCCTAAACAGGTATTTCTTATCGCTAATAAAAACCTATTAACAGTCATAAATACCTCTAAAAGTCTATTTGGGGCAATTTCAGGGTTTATTTGGGTACCTAGCAATATTAGCTAATCAACATTCGTAGCATGGGTACAAGGTAGAGAGAATAGATCAAGGAAACACTAAAATGAAGTCATTTTATTCATCAGAGAAAAATACAAAATTACTATTCTTCAAGTAACAAAAATTAGCATACTTTCAATTTTTGTTCGTCTAATGGAAAGCCACACGAGCTTCCTTAATTCTATTAGTTCTCCTGTGACGGAACAAAGTCCCAGATTAGATTAGATCAAATTTTCTGCGTAGTTAATACACCAAATTAAATACGAAACTGACCCCTTTAAGAATCTATATAACTAGAAACCCTATGGGTAGACACCCTAATTTGACTTGACAAATGTTTAAGCTTTGCATTAATTGGGTGAATCCTGATGATGAAACAGACTCTCATGAGCTTTGTTTAAAAGTACAAAGGCCCAATTGAACGATGACGAGCCTATGATTGTTGGAGTACCTTTCAAACCACCTTTCCGAGCATTATAGCACCTCTGTCTTCTTCCTTCATTGTGACAATCACTTTGTCTATCGCTATTTAGCCTTTGGTCCAGAACCGCACTCGCTACTTTCAATTCTGTCTATATATCGCGAGTACATGTAACATGTGTTTCAAACATACACGATAGTGAAGTAGATATCCTTTTACTCATTCAAATTCTCTACGTTTTGAGTTTTCTCTTTTTTTCCGTTGGAAAAGATCAATCAAATGTCATTAAATCCTTATTATAGCCCACCTAATCGGGCCACTATATTTGCTTAAATCCTAATTACAATCCTCCCAATTAGCCAACAACATTTACACTTCAACATAAGTATAACTAAATATGGGTACACACAGTATTTCATGAGTAAATTAAAAGGGATGAAAACATAATATATCCAAGTGATCGGCATGGAAACTTATGGGGTATGCCCAATTAATACTATTGTTTAATTAATCCTTTAATTTTACATTGATACACTACAACAAATTACACCATTCCTGACTAACGTTTTAGTCGCCGAACGTAGGTGGACAAATTCTAGTAGCGCTATAATCAGCACTAGAGTGTATTGGCTTCTCGTGCCTCTTGATCGTAACCCTAATTCGCCGTCGGAACCCTTGATCTGTAAAACAGACAAGGAGTGAGCGCACCTTTGCCTCTCGTGGCAAAGGCCCTCCGATTCCTTTGTTAGTATCGCGTACTGGTAATAAACCCCAAATATCAATAGGAAATCTCGTATGAATGCAATGTATTGCGTACCTTTCACCTCTAGGTTTACCTTATATTTATAGATTCACGGATGCTTGCTGCCCAAGTATCCATGTTGCCCTAGGTTTCCTACCTCGTATAGGAAATCTAGGATATCTTAGATTCTCGTTCCCTTATCAGTTCATTACTTTAATCCTTGTAGGACTCTTTTCCATAACAAGCCGAACTTCCCATTCCCCGTTGGGTATCTTTTCTAGATCCTACATTCTCGGGATCTCACTCTTTAACGGATTACCACTATTTCTGGACCCTTCCAGAGTGTTCCCTCTATTTCAACATCTGATTGGACTCCTCTCCTTGATGGGATGGCCGAACAAACGGCTTTGGACCAGTTACTTCACATGTAACTGGTCCTTTATCAATTATTTGGACCATTGCCTTCTTAGGAGCTCTCCTCCTGTTCGGCTTTCTCATTGCCGAACAAATTACTTGAATAGTGGCTTCACATGTCACTTTCGTTTTATTTGGTTCAATAACTTCTCATGTTTACTGAACCAAGATTCGTACAACTTTTCTGGACCAATGACTTCTCATATCACTGGTCCATAGCGCGATGACTTTCCTTCACAATGTCTTCGGACCCTCTTTGGACCTGTTTGGGATTACCTCCCTACAATTGCTCCCCAGCTTTACTCGTTATGTTTTATTCAGAAAATGAGTAAAGCTTCTTAATTACCGAGCAAATTTATTCTGTTCCTGCACCTTATTTCACAAATTTGATGCAAGTTTCATCATTTTAGCAAAGGCAAAAACATCTCTTCGTTTGGCCTGGACAGGCTTTTAGTCCTAAGCTTTACACGTGGCGCTCATTGTTTTGCTTACATTAAATGCGGACAGACGTATTTTGGGGAACGGAACACTCAAACGGCGTCTGGGGTGACGTTTCACATACGCCACCCCACTTTTTAGGGTATTTTTGGGTTTTCGTCCCATTTTCAAAACCCCATTCTTTCTCTTAGACTCCCTCTGTAGAAAGAAAGTTCGAGCTTACCAGCCATTGAAGCTCTATTCATCATCTCGAGGCCTCTTGTTTTCTGCTTTAGGGATTCCATTTACCAATTCGTAAGTCACCATTCTTCTCTCTGCTCCATTTCTCTCGTTTGATTGCTTACAATCGTTTTTAGGGGATTCTCCGTCTCCCCTTCTCTTTATTCGAAGAACCCAAATTGTTCTGGTCTGGTTATGGGGAGATTTCGGAGACATTGTAATACTCCTCAGACCATGTCAAGTTTCAGATCTCGTTACGAGATTCCTGATAATGTGGCTACTGCTTTGGCTCCTGAGGATGCCATTCGTGAAAGTTTTGACTTCGACACCCTTCACATTTCTGTAGTAGCCGTCGTTGAGGGCCGAGTTAGGTTTCCCTTAGCTCCCCTGCTTCATCAGGTTCTGGCATACTATAGGCTTTCTCCAATGCAGGTTTCAGCCAATTTCTTTCGAGTGGTTATGGGTATAAATGCCCTAAATCAAATGTTAAGGACTTCTTTAGGTTTATATGACATCCACCATTTATACAGCATCTCCATAATCGGGGATGCCCTCACATATTATTTAAAAAGTAGGGATTCTAGAAAGAAACTTGTCCTTGAACTCCCTGATTCTGCTCGAGGGGATGATGATGATTTTCTGATTATTACGGGCAACTTCGAACCCAGAGATGAGGACGGCCAAGTGATTGGTTTTCATGCTCCTCACATATTCGGGAGCCCATGTTAGTGCTTTCCTTCTAATCCATATGCTTTATTTTTCAAAAAAAGCCTTCTCATGCTTCTATTTATTATGCATTGTGTTATGTTTCAGCTCCAAACATCAATCAAGGTCATAGCATCATAACCCCACAAGTTCATGTAGCGGATATCAAACGTGCACTCGCTTTCAACGGTGAAGGAACGTACCTTTCGGGCCGAGCAAGAGCAGCTTAAATACTGCTTAGTTATAAAGCTTCATATGGTGGTTTCATTGATCGGCGCACCCGTGCAGCCGACAATCCTATTTTAGCTGGTCCATCAAGACCATTCCCCGAGCAAGAAGAAAGGCGTTCTCAAACACCTTCAATTCCTAACGAACCAATTCCTCTCGCCGAAGAAGCTTCCAATTCTACATCCAGCTCCTCATCAAGCGGTTACACCCCTTCTCCTCCAGAAATGAACCGGCCAATTGACCTATGGAGCCTTCTTACCATTCCTGGTCGGGGTCGTAATGTTGCTCGGAGCCAAAGTGGTTCTCAAGGTCATGGTCGCCGTGCTCAGACCTAAACTGATGTTCCTCCAGGGTTCTCCCCAGAAGAAATTGAGGCCCTCTACCGAGACAAACGTCAGCGAGTGGAGGAATCTCAGGAAAGGCCTCCACAATCCTCTTCATCTCCAGCTCCTACATGGGCTCCTTCGTTTACTCACAAAAATCGAGCTGTCACTGCTCGGGATAGTGTTGAATCTGAAGGTACTACTCTTGCTCTTTCCCAAGCCTTTCTACTGCCTGGAGATATGCAGAAAGAAGTGGCATGCTCTTCTGACAATCTTCTGAGCTCATTCATGTCCCATAATGCCAAGGTATAATTTCCCGTTGTAAACCATATCCTTTGGTATTTGTGTTTAACTGTTTGGATGTTTCAGGTAATGCAAAAGATGGTGGCAATGGCTTAGAAACTCAGCCAGTCTGAACCCCAATGTGCCAAGCTTGTAAGTGAAAACACCAAACTTCAACGCACTATTATTAGGCTCGAAAGGGAGAGGAACCAAGCCCTAGGGATAGCAGATGGGCTGAAAGGCAAGCTGAAGGGGGCTGAAGACAGCTTGAATCAATCTTTAAAAGGATTAGAGGCAAGTCAGAACGAAGCCAAAGCTGTATTCGAGTGGGGGTACAATGAAGGGATTAAAGTAGCTACGGAAAGCTACAAGAATCAAATGCCTAGGATACAAGATCAGATATGGGTTGCCTCATGGACAGCATGTCTTGCCAAAGCTGAAATACCTGAATCGCCATCTCTCTAGACCAACATTGACTTACTAAGTTCAGCTGCTGGGCCTGAGGAAGATATTGCTGAGGAGGAAGGATCCAAGGAGGGAGATAGGGAGCAAGATGCTCATGCGTCTGAACAACCTGCTGCTGATGTCGAACCAGGTGATGACGTGACCAACCCTGGCCAGAAGGAAGTCAGTGGTGGTTGTTCTGGGGGAGAAAATGCTACAGAGGATACTACTGCACCAGCAGCGCCTGCAACCGTTCAAGATCTTACTGAAGATGAATAAGTACAATTTTCGTTTCTTTGACAGACAATCTTAGCCATCAAGAATAGTTGAACTTGTCCTGTATGGCCCAAAGTTGTGAAAACAGACTTGTGTTTTGGCTTTTGGTAGCCCTCTATGGCTGTGAATATTGTTTGACATTTCTGTTTCTTTCCAGGGGGCATATGTGGCTAAGTATTTCGTACTCTTTTAAGTTTCACATACGTAATTAAGTTTTTCGTACTTAATTAAGTTTTTCGTACTTATGCATGTATTCGTATGCATGCCAAGTGTTTCGTACTTGAACTATATTTGCATGTTCTCGTATGCATCCCAAGTTTTAATTCGTGCTTGGATATATGCCTAAGTTTATTCGTACTTTAAGTAATCGAACTACATATCTCGTATGCATTCGAAGAAAACGTATAAACGTATGGGGCCATTCTCTGCTCCCCAATATGAAGGATGGTTGAAAAATAAGTGGCAGACTTCATATTCGATTACCCAGAATAAAAATTTGCTAAAAAGAATATTCCATTATTTAGAATTAGAGTTCATAAATCAAAACTCAAGGGGGCGTGATTCATACTCCTTGCAATTAATAAAACACAAGAGAGTTTTGTTCGTAACCCTCACACAATCACGATGTGCAAAAAAAATAAAAATAAAAAATACTTGAAATATATTCAAATAAAAATTTTTCTCAAATTGTGGACATTCCAAGTCCTTGGCACTGGGTTCCCGTCCAAGTCGGCCAATCGATAAGCCCCAATGCCCACGATTTCAGTAACTTGATATGGGCCTTCCCAATTGGCTCCCAACTTTCCCTCATTGGCCACCTTAGTGTTGTCGAGCACCTTTCGAAGCACAAGGTCTCCAACACCAAACTCTCGTGGGTGTACATTCTTGTTGTAGCTTTTTATTAGCTGCTCTTGGTATGAGGCCAAATGCACCAGGGCTCCTTCTCGTCGTTCCTCGGCAAGATCTAATTCAATCTCCAAGGCTCTGTTATTTCCTCCACTTTCAACCAAAGTGGTCCTGTTGGTCGGCAGACCTATTTCTAATGGAATAATGGCCTCCGTTCCATATGCTAATGAATAGGGGGTCTCTCCCGTAGACCTCCTAGGCATTGTTCGGTATGCCCATAGAACTAATGGCAATTCATCAGGCCACTTCCCTTTTGCTTTATCCAACCTCTTCTTGATCCCATCAAGAATTGTTTTGTTGGAAGCTTCTACCTATCCGTTACTTTGAGAGTAGGCTGGGGTCGAGTAGTAGTTCCTTATTCCATACTGGGCACAGAATGCTTTGAACTTTTTCTGGAATTGGGATCCATTATCTGTAATCAATGAATAATGGACCCCATACCGAGTAATTATGCTTTTCCATACAAACCTCTTTATCATTGGTTCAGTAATTTTAGCCAAAGGTTCCGCCTCAATCCATTTGGTGAAATAATCCGTTGCTGCCAATAAAAATCTCCTATATCCCGTTGCTTTGTGGAGCGGACTTACGATGTCCATGCCCCATTAGGCAAATGGCCAGAGACTCGTTAGTGGTACCAAATTTTCTGCTGGCATTCGTATCATTGGTGAGAACTTCTGACACTTCTCACAAATTTTTACGTATACCTTAGCATCTTCTTGCATGTACGGCCACCAGTAACCTTGGGTGATTGCTCGATGGGCTATGGACCTGCCCCCAGCATGGTTTCCACATGTTCCCTCGCGAATCTCGTGGAGGAACTTTTGCACCATCTCAGGGTGCACGCAAAGCAAATAGGGACCTGTAAAAGACTTTCTATACAATTTTCTTTCTGGGGACAACCAAAACCTAGCAGATTTGGTCCTTATTTTATGAGCCTCCTTTTTGTCTGAAGGGAGTATTTCATCTCGTAAGAACTCCACAATTGGGTCCATCCAACTTGGTCCCTGGTTCACGTTCAAGACCATCTCCTCACTTCTCCCAATGCTCGGCTCAGTCAGATACTCTACTGCTACCTTTCTTTTAAACTCAGTTGGCACGGCTGCGGCTAACCATGCTAATGAATCTGCGTGAGCATTCTTTTTAGAACTTATCTGCTCAATATACACCCTTTCGAAGGTATCAAGCAGATCTCTGGCTGCCTGTACATATGCCGTCATCTTCTCGCTCCGGGTTTCATATTACCCGGACAGTTGATGGACTACAAGTTGTGAATCACAATATACCCTAACCCGTTCTGCTTTTAGGGTTTTTGCACTTCTCAAGCCAGCTAAAAGTGCTTCATATTCCACCACGTTATTTGATGCATTAAACCCTAGCCGAACAGATAGTTCTAACATTGACCCTTCAGGGGGTAAAAGCACAACCCCGATTCCTGATCTAGTGTTGCAAACCGACCCGTCAATGAATAGCTTCCATTCCTGGGGATCTTGTTCGGCTGGGGCCTGTTTCTCCTTTACAGGTAGTTTTGTTTCCTGCTCCTTTCTCGTCGGAGGCATAGGTGCTACTGTGGGTGAGAATTCTGCCACAAATCAGCCAACACTTGGCCTTTGATTGCTGTGTGCGGCTGATAATCGATGTCATATTGGCTCAACTCAACGGACCAAGTTGAGATCCTTCCCGAGAAGTCTGCTTTTCGTAGCAGCGATTTCAATGGGAACTCAGTATAAACTACAACTTTATGGCTCTGGAAATAATGTGACAATTTTCTGGTTGCTGTTCTTAATGCCAAGACTAATTTCTCGAGGGGCAAATATCTTGTTTCTGCATCTAATAACGTTTTGCTCACATAATAAATAGGGATTTGCTCAGATCCCTTATTTTTTAAGAGGACTGCACTCACAGCATGCTCAGAAACAGCTAAGTACAAAACTAGGGACTCACGTGGTTCTGGAGTCGAAAGAAGTGGTGCAGAGGCCAATACCGTTTCAAATCCTAGAAGGCTTGTTCGCATTCTGCTCCCCACTTGAATCCTTCTCTTTTCTTTAACAGCTGAAAGAAGGGTCTGCACTTGTCACTTGACCGGCTAATAAATCAATTAAGAGCCGCTGCCATCCCAGTCAACCGTTGGACTTCTTTCGTTGTCCGAGGACTCTGCAGATTATGTAGGGCCTTTATCTGGTCGGGGTTCGCCTCAATCCCTCTTATGGTTACAAGGTGGCCCAAAAACTTTCCAGAACCGACTCCAAACGCACATTTCGAGGTGTTGAGTCTCAGTTTGTACTTCCACAAGATTTCAAAAGCCTCTTTCAAATCTGCTATATGGCCTTGCCTAGTTTTACTCTTTACCACCATGTGGTCTATGTAAACCTCCATAGTTTTGCCGAGCAGTTTTCTGAACATGATGGTTGCTAATCTTTGATATGTTGCCCCTACATTCTTCAATCCAAAGGGCATGACATTGTAACAGTATAGCCCTCGTGGTGTAATAAAAGAGGTCTTCTCTCGATCAGGCCCGAACATGGCAATTTGATGATATCCTCGATATGCATCGAGGAAACTCATTCGTTCGTATCCTGCAGTTGCATCAACTAACTGGTCTATTCTTGGAAGAGTGAAACTGTCTTTTGGGCATGATCCGTGAAGTCCACACAGACACGCCATTTTCCATTCTTCTTTTTGACAACAACAGTATTGGATAGCCATTCTAGATAGTAAACTTCTCTTATTGCTTTGGCTTCCAACAAACGATCTACCTCTTCAATTACAGCATCAGCGTGCTGTACGGCTGCCCTTCTTTTCTTTTGAATGACTGGCTTATGATGTGGATCTACATTCAAATGATGACAGATAACGTCTGCATCCACCCCAGGCATTTCCTCTGGTGTCCAGCAAATACGTCGACGTAAGTCTTTAGGAAACTTATCAATTCGGCCTCTTTCTCTGCTGACAACGATTCCCCAATTAAAAAATACCTATCAGGATCAGTCTCGTTGATCTGTATCTTCTTCAAACCCTCAACTACCCTCTCGGTTGGGTCCTTTCCGATATCCTCGACGGTCGGTTGATCTGGGATTTCCACCGTATGGACATGGTGGGCGTTATGGATTCTTTTTACGATGGATACTAAACATTGTTGAGCTTCCTTCTGGTTACCCTTGATCTTTTCAATCCCATTGGATCTTGGGAATTTTACCATCTGATGGAAAGTGGAAAAGACTGCTCTCATCTTGTGTAACCATGTTCTCCCTATAATCACGTTATAGGAGGATGGCACATCCACCACCAGGAAGTCAGTTTGTAGTACCACTGTCCCAGCCCGAACAGGCAAAGTTACTTTTCCTAATGGCCAAACTGCTCCTGCCCCGAATCCAACCAAGGGGGTTACTGATTGTACTAAATCTGCTTGAGTTAGTCCCAACTTTTTGAATGCATCGTAATATAGCACCTCGGTGCAACTCCCTGAATCCACTAGGATTCTTTCCATGTCATATTCCCCAACTCGTAGGGTTATGACTAAAGCATCATTGTGCGGTACCTGGACTCCTCCCAGATCTTCATCCGTAAAAACTATGCCCTCGTTGCATGCTTCTTCGTTACGCCCTCTTTTCTTTCCCAACTGCATCACATGTTGGTCATGTTTGATCTGTCTCTGAAGTAATCTCACCTCATTTCTCGTATAAGGTTCGGTCAATCCATGTATCATATGGATTACTCCCTTTGGATTCTGTTCGTAATCCAATTCCATTGCTTTTTCTTTATCCTTGGGATCTTCTTGGATAAATTCTTTGAGATAACCTCGTGAGACCAAATCATCAAGGTGCCTTTTAAACATCTCACAATCCTCAGTCATATGGCCCCAATCCTTATGGTAGCTGCAGTGCTGATTCGTAGCACGTTTTGCATCTTTATTCCCACTTAGAGTTGGAGGCCATTTGAAATAAGGTTGATTCTTTATTCGATAAAGAATCCTGTAGATGGGTTCTTTCCAGACTGTGTTTATTGAGAAGAAAGACTTGGGATCCGGAGCTTGTTTATCCTTGTACAGTTCTGTCTTTGCCTGCCCATAGTCTTTCCTCTCTCGGTAAGTTTTGGGTTCCGGCTTGTCTACTTTCTTTACAGGCCCCTTTACTTGCTCGGCGGCCACCTTACCATCCTCCCGAAGAATGTCAGCCTCGTTCCTGGCGTGCTTCTCAATTTGCTCCATTAACTTTGCCAGTGTTTGTACCGGACTCATGTTCAAGGACTTACGGAGCTCCCCCTGAACAGGTAAACCAGGCTTGAACGTGGCTATTGCGTATTCCTCGCTGCAACCTTCAATCTCGTTGAAGGTTTCCCAGTACTTTTTTGCATAGTTCCTGATCGGCTCGTCTTTGCCTTGTTTCATAAAGGAGAGGCTCTCAAAAGTCTTTGGAGCTCTTCTGCTTGTTAAAAACTGTGCAGTGAATTCCTCGGCCAACTGCACCCATGTTCGGATGGAGCGTGAACCTAACTTATGAAACCAAGATAAAGCTACCTTCCCTAAACTTGACGGGAACATCTTGCACATAATTGCATCATCTCCTTCATGCATAAACATTGCCTGCTGGTAATGCTGTATATGTGCCACGGGATCAGCATCCGTCTCGTAGAGGATGAACGCTCCGTGTTTCACTCTGGTTGGCAACCTAGCCTCCTGCAACTTTCTTGCGAAAGGGGAGGATGCAATATTCTTGAGTGCTTTTCGTGCTGCCTCTCGTGCAGTCATGGTTTCATCCTTTGGTCCTTTCGTTTTATTGGGT
This sequence comes from Rhododendron vialii, assembly GCF_030253575.1. Taxonomy (NCBI): domain Eukaryota; kingdom Viridiplantae; phylum Streptophyta; class Magnoliopsida; order Ericales; family Ericaceae; genus Rhododendron; species Rhododendron vialii. The sequence continues at coordinate 14,115,668 of NC_080566.1, read as the reverse complement.
CTAGTTCTTTCCCAATCGGAATTAGGTCTTTCGTACCTGTCCCTATGATGCTTCCTATTCCCTTCCTCCTCAGGGGTAGAACTTCGACCTCTGTTTCTCCTCCTTCTTGTAGAAACCCTCCTTGGTTCCGGTGTTCGGCTCTTGCTCCTCCCTTTTCGTGGAGAAGCTTTGTGTCGCCTTGGGGTTGGGCTTCTGCTTCTGCTCCTTCTTCCTCGTGAAGGAGCTTTTTTGTATTTTATCATAGCATACCCATCGCCTCTAGAATTTCTTCGAGACAGTCCTGAATCCTCCGGATGTTCCCTGATTCCCTCTAGTTCTCTAATCTCATGCTCTCGTTTTTTAATCAGACGAGCATACTCCTCGATTTCTTGCCTCTTTTTATCGAGAACGTCTTCGCTACGGTGCACACTCCTAGAGTGTGTGACTGATTCATCCCTTCGACGGGATTTACTCCTTCTCGTGGATCTCGAAGCCGTCTCTCCCTCTCTATTTTTGGAGTTATCGTGAATGGTAAGGGGGCGGCCCTTACTCGTGGTCCTCCTGTGTCCGCCTTCGGGCTTTTTTGGAGCCCCAGGTGGAGATTTATCCCTTCCTCCATCTAGCACATTCTTTGGGTCGTGGGGTGTTGCTGGATTTACTTCCACCATGGTCGTATTTCAAAGGGAACTCTTTCGTTTCCCATAGACGGCGCCAATTGTAGGTGGACAAATTCTAGTAGCGCTATAATCAGCACTAGAGTGTATTGGCTTCTCGTGCCTCTTGACCGTAACCCTAATTCGCCGTCAGAACCCTTGATCTGCAAAACAGACAAGGAGTGAGCGCACCTTTGCCTCTCGTGGCAAAGGTCCTTCGATGCCTTTGTTAGTATCGCGTACTGGTAATAAACCCCAAATATCAATAGGAAATCTCGTATGAATGCAATGTATTGCGTACCTTTCACCTCTAGGTTTACCTTATATTTATAGATTCACGGATGCTTGCTGCCCAAGTATCCATGTTGCCCTAGGTTTCCTACCTCGTATAGGAAATCTAGGATATCTTAGATTCTCGTTCCCTTATCAGTTCATTACTTTAATCCTTGTAGGACTCTTTTCCATAACAAGCCGAACTTCCCATTCCCCGTTGGGTATCTTTTCTAGATCCTACATTCTCGGGATCTCACTCTTTAACGGATTACCACTGTTTCTGGACCCTTCCAGAGTGTTCCCTCTATTTCAACATCTGATTGGACTCCTCTCCTTGATGGGATGGCCGAACATACGGCTTTGGATCAGTTACTTCACATGTAATTGGTCCTTTATCAATTATTTGGACCATTGCCTTCTTAGGAGCTCTCCTCCTGTTCGGCTTTCTCATTGCCGAACAAATTACTTGAATAGTGGCTTCACATGTCACTTTCCTTTTATTTGGTCCAATAACTTCTCATGTTTACTGAACCAAGATTCGTACAACTTTTCTGGACCAATGACTTCTCATATCACTGGTCCATAGCGCGATGACTTTCCTTCACAATGTCTTCGGACCCTCTTTGGACCTGTTTGGGATTACGTCCCTACACCGAATGTCCACTTTTTAGTCGCCAAAAGGTTTTCCCGACTAAATAATTTGGTCGGCAAATTAGTTGGGGAATGACAGTCGACAAATGTAATTGCCGACTAAATAAGGTTTAGTCGACTAATGTATGGTTTTAGCAATTAAATGGGCGACTAAAAAAACTTGGTCGGGGATTCTATTTTAGTCGGCAATAATAATTGCATTGTGGCATCAAATGTCGTTACGAAAAAATCAGGGAACCAAAGTGGAAAAATTACATTTCCATTTCTAAACTGTATTTGCCATTACATTCATTTGGAGGAATATGGTGCTTCCAGATCTCAAACCTGAAACCTCCACCTTCATCACACGTGCAACTAACCACTCTACCACTGCTATACTTTGTTTACTTTTCAGTAATAAAAATATTTATACTATTTGGTTTCATCTGTTTTACCTTTATTTTTTAAATTTACTTTAGTTTTTTCTTTGATAAGCTTTTAAATTTACTTTTTTTTTAATCTTTTCTTTAAATTTACTTTCTTAAAAAAAAAAAACTCGTTACTGCAGTTCATAATCTTTTTTTAGAAATTACACACTAAAAGAGAATATTTCAATCACACATTCACAGACAGAACTTATTTCTCCAATGCACAAATTAGAACATTATCACCCAAGCCTCACTTTGAGGTCTTTTTTCCCCGGTTAGAACCATCTTATCTTTGTTTTTATTAAATACGGTTTAAAAGATAATTCTTACCAAGATTATAGTTGATTGCTTTTTATTATACAATTGATTGCATGAAAATACTATTTATTCTAATGAGTTCATGTCTCGATAAAGGGTTTTTTTTTTTTTCTTTCTATAAAGGGGTTTTCTAAACCTAATCAAGCCTCAAATTTACAAGAATGAATTATTCACCAAGTGTAGCAAAATGAACAGTCTTGTTCGTAATATTTTTCTCGTGGTTGTGTGGCTTCTGTAACAATGAGTGCAACATAAGACTTAGTTGACTATCATCAAGTAAATAAAAAAAAAAGCATAGATTATAAACATAACTGCCGAGTAATTTTTTGTAATACTCGATTTGAATCGTTAGGATTTCACGTCTTACCAATTATAGCATCGTCACCAAAATCGAAGACCATTCGATATCAACGACGACATAATCAAAAACATATTTAGTGCGTTCGAAGATGTTTAAGTGTTATAGTGCACTAACCGAGCCCCTCCTAAGGCCTTATTTGGCAATCCAAATCATCTATCTTTGACGTAATACAAATTAGATCATTCGTACCAAGAATGAAGTTAACCCTATTTGGATAGACACTTGATCGGACAACAAAATTCTTTTTAATTATCAATTTGTGTGCCGATAAACGGCTTTCCTTAACTCAATCAAGCAAAAAATTTACGGAAATCTTATGATTAAGAAGGAAAAAAAATTGAACGGTTTCGATCGGGAAGGTTTCATCATGTGATCGATGTCATCGGAACAAATATTGATTTTCTTAAAATTTTGTTTAAAAGAGAGGAAAAATTGATATTCCCCAACCAAATGTAATTTTAATCGGCAAATATTACTATTCCCTACTAAATTATTTAAATTATTTAGTTGAAAAATGTTTTTCATTTATTAATTTTTTAAATTTGCAAAAAAATAGATATTTGCCGACTAAATGTAATTTTAGACGGCAAATATTAATATTCCCTACTAAATTATTTGGTTGGGAAGTGTTTTTCATTCATTAATTTTTTAAATTTAGGAAAAAATTGATATTCCCCGACTAAATCTATTTTAGTCGGCAAATATTAATATTCCCTACTAAATTATTTAGTCGGGAAATTTTTTTATTCATTAATTTTTTAAATTTAGGAAAAAAAATGATATTCGCCAACTAAACATAATTATAGTCGGCAAATATTACTATTCCCTACTAAATGGTTAATTTAGTCGGGAAATGTTTTTCATTTATTGGTTTTTAAATTAGGGAGAAAATTGATATTCGCCGACCAAATTTATTTACTAGTCGGCAAACATTATTATTTGCCGACTAAAACTAATTTTAGTTGGCAAACATAATTATTTCCCGACTAAACTAAATTTAGTCACCAATTATTGAACAATTGCCGACTAAAATTATTTAGTTTAGTCGGGAATTTTAGTCAGCAATTGTTCAATAATTGCCGACTAAATTTAGTTTAGTCGGGAATTTTAGTCGGCAATTGTGTAATTTCTTGAAGTGACGACACAAAGTATAAGGAGTATTTTTTAAGCATATATTACTATTTGTTACGTCCAATCAAGATGCGAGATTGTGTGGATTTATATGTAGCCACTAATTAATTTATTCACGCAAGAAAAAATAGTTAAAAACTTTCAAATTATATGAATTTTTTCCTGACTCATAGGAATCTTAAACGAAAATCACCCGTCGAACTTGTGGGGTGGTGTTAAATCTGGTGCTCTATATGAATCCAGGGTTCAGATCTAGAATGAAGCTCCTTTTCCTGACCTAGATCTGCAAGGTAAAGAATCATTGTTAGTGCTTGACAGGCTAGTGACGACTGACAAGCACTCTGATAACTAAGTCTTTGCTCAAAGAGAGGAAAATATCGAGCTCTAGATCTTAAGTGAATAGTAAGGGTGTACCTCTTTAGGGTATGGTTCTGTACTTTATAATATGGAGTATAAAGTGATTTAGTTTATGTGTGGCCTGTTGATCCTTGATCTGAGTTCCTCCTCCGTTGGTTCCAAGGTTGCCTAGCCTTCTCGCCCTACCCTGTATAGTAAACGCACGACTAAGACCTGGCCAGGGTTGCCTGACAAGGCCCTTCAATGAGAGGATCAGAATGTGCAAAGAGTAAAGCAAGAGAATAGGGTTTTAGTGTATCCTTTGGTATTTATAGAATTTGCTTGACTTGTGATAGGCGCGCGGAATTCATGAATTTAAGCGCCTAAATAAGGGAAATTAGCACGTTAGACGTGCATTTGATTCTCATTTTCCATTTAATGCGTGCACGTGGTTGAGTTTTGTGTTTAAGCTTGATTTGTAGGAAATTGAGATGTTTTGGCGGTAACGAGAAGTATTCGGAAAGGCCATGATGGAGTTAGAGCGCTAGGAAGGCTTTGGAGACTAAGTGTTGAAGTAGAACTCGAGAGAAAGTGATCAGAATCTCCGTGAGCGCTACAGGGGAATGAGTTCAGCGCTCAGAAGTGGCATAACGTGTTGCACAAAGTGATCAGAGAGTTGGCGAGCGCTACACCCTTTTTGGTGTAGCGCTACAGAGAGGTTAAGAGAGAGGAACAGCCAAAGCTAGGTCAACGGAGTCAACGCCTCAAACAAGTTCGCGAGCGCTATACCAGTTTTGGTGTAGCGCTACCGAGGGTGTTAATTGGCTATGGAACGGTGGCATTTTGGGTCGTTGCGGGTCCGATTCCGATTTGTTTTAGGATTTTAATTGCAATTAAGGGATTAATATAAAATCTCTCTCAACACTAGTAGCTAGGTTAACAGAGATACGTACGTTTTATTTCTCTTTGTTCTTAACTTTGGTTGCTGTTTTCAGGAGATTAATTTCAGATTCAAATTTGATTCAAGTTCTTTAAGGATTTGATTCAAGTTCTTTAAGGATTTCCAGTATTTAATTGGTGTTCTTCTTTGGTAATCGAATCCGTTACTATTCCGCAAGTCTGTGGTATTGTGTTATTATTTTTTATTTCAATTGATTGAAGCATGTTTATACCAAGGGTTAAAATTATTGCTGCATTCAATAAAGTTATGAGTGAGTAGATTCATAGAGTGCGGCCATGGGGCGAAGGCGTCCTGTGGCTAGTTCAATTAATGTTTTTACCTCGGGTTCGAATTAATTTAATTTTAAAGCAGTTTTAGAAGACGAAAACTCTTCTAACAAACAAAACCCAGGCATCGCCGGAATTCGAATGCGCACGAAAACTGGTGACAGGTGGTGCGCATTTGTTAGGGATATCCTTTTTCCTATTCTAAAATCAACAAATTGAATAATTGTGGCCCGAGTAAACATTAGTTAGGCTAGTTGCGGACGCTGGGCTCCCACGGTTGTACTCTCCGTTTTAAATCCATCTTTAATTAATTCAGTTTGGTAAGTTAATTAGTAAATCAACCTGATTAAACAAGGGGTGGCTACCTAAGAGCCAGGTTAAACTAGAATTCAACACTTTTGAGTCAAACACCGTCCGTCTGTCTCTGTGGTTCGACTCCGGTACTTTCGGATATTGTGCTACATCGGTCGAGAGTCCTACGCTTGGGACGCGTCTTTATTTTAATTCACCCGGTCGGTCAAGCATTTTTGATATCCAAGTACGGGCATGTGCCTTGCATGGGTCAGCCAACGTCATTGCGACGCCACCGATAAGATCTAATAACCGTTTTGGTGTGAGTTGGCTCCCCCATGTGCACCCATCATTATCTCTTGGCATAACTCCTTTAGCTCGTGGGGAGGCACGCTGCATCATGGTTGACCGAGCCTTACCCTTAGCCGAGCTTGAGGGTAGGTGATTTGTAGGGGAAAACAGCCCCGACGGAGTCACTATCCTTGAGGGCAGCCAAGCTTGATGACTTTCTCCTGGTGTGGGTTGTTAGATGAATATATCATCGTTCACCGCCATGCTTTGGCTATAGCCGAACCTGGGTTTAAGCATGGCCACCCGTCTTGACCTTAATTAACCTCGGTCTGCCTATCTCAGATGAGGGGTCCGAGCTATCAGGTTTGGCCTACTACAGTTTAATTAGACTCCAAGCAACCTTGGCTGTAACCGCTTTCATGGGTGGAGTCATGTTGGGACAATTTAGCCCATGGCTTTCTTGTAGCTTGATCTTACTACTCCCTCTGTCCCTTTTTAAGTGTACACTACGGTTCTGCGCACCATTTTAATAACTTATATCTCTCAATATATACTATGTTTTATGTTTTTAAAATCATTGTCTTATAGAAATAATTGCAGTCTATCAAACAAGATCTATGTTACATATTTTTAACAATATACATTGTGAGATACAGACAATTGAAAATGACAAACAGAATCGTAGTGAACACTTAAAAAGGGACAGAAAGAGTACTTATTAGGGGAATTAAAATTGAACTATAAACTACACTTCTTACATAGCGTATCTTCTATGTTTGACACTTTGACACCACAATTTGGTGAAAAACCACTATTTCCCCAAGGCCCAAACCCCAAACAAATCAAAATGCACAAAAGCCCAAGAGAAAACATTCTGGAAAGCTTTGTTGGATTACCCAAGCTTTTGGACTGCTGACGGGTTGGGTCCAACCGTCCGCGTTTGGCCGACTCAAGGAGCGCATTTCACTCATGTCATGTATATGACAATTCATATACTTTCATGCACATGGACATGGTTCTATTCTCGTAAGCATCCATTCCACTACTCAAGTCTCTTATGGTAGAGTAGATTGAATTTAACAAATGACAAAAAAAAAAAAAGAATTCATAAAATACAATTTAAAGTTCCAATTTGACTTGTCAGCTTATAATTAGGCAAAACACAGTAAAGAATGGAAAAGTAAACTTCACACTCTACCTTATGATTATCCGCACTTTAGAATTTATCTTTTTTAATTACATATTACAATTCTTAAAGTACACCAGAATATGTATTTCGAAGTGCACCTAAAAAAAGTGGAGTGTTAAAATGATTTGTCATTAAGATGCTATCTGACCAATATTTGCTCCAAAAAAATCATCGATTCGATGCTCTAAACTGATATTGAAGCGAGATTTTCATCCGCATTGAAAAGCACAAACTTGGTCACGTTCATTGACATGAACATTTTTAGCAGTATTGATGATATTATTAATGAAGCTATAGTTATAAGCTTTTCAAAATATGACACACTCAAACAAATGCATACAATGTTTGGTCACGTTCTTTGATTATGTATACAATCACACGTAGGGCTGTAAACGGAACCGAGCAGCTCGCGAGTTCGACTTGACAAGTTAACTCTCGGCTCGGCTCGTTTAGTAAACGAGCCAAGCTCGAGCTCGAGTTTTTGGATTGTTTAGTAAACGAGTCAAGCTCGAGCTCAAGTTTTTGGATTGTTTAGTAAACGAGACAAAAGCTCGGCTCATTAAGAGAGACTCGGCTCAATTAATGTAACGCCCCGACTTTCCGGAAGCAATATAAAATAAAATCTTAAGAAACTTTGCTAAATAAATATAATTTTTCAAAATAAAATTTAGCTATTACAGTCACAAGATAAATTTATTGATTCAAAATACATTAGTTTCAGAGCTGACTCTAGACTTGATACAAATTCGAAACATACTCGATCTTCGTTCCTGATATTCTTTCCGTGTTGAACTACAACATTTTTGAATACTCCCCATTGAATCCTGCGCCCACTGGCAAATTGATCGCTGAAGCAAACGATTTGCCAGGATACAGACGTATCCGTGAGTGATAAATCACCCAGTAGAATAATCCAACCTAACTACCCCCCTTACTTTACAGTTAGCACGCAGTAGGATAAATATGATACAAAGAAGTAAAACAAAGAATTTTCACATAAATTGATTTATTACTATCCATTATCCTATCGTGCGATCTAAGATCTCTTCCACGGAATCTTTCCTCCCTAACCGCTAGCCATGCTTGGTCCCATGAGATCACTTCCCTTTGCTGTCGCACATATACCGAGTGTGTGCACCCCAATCACTACAACAAGGGGAAAGCTTATCATGCCTGAATCACAACTAGAGTTCGCTTATCTTATACACCACTTCACAATCATCACATTCATCACTGGGCTTACTTTGCCAGTTTCAATTCATCATTGGGCTTACTTTGCCAATCATCATTCATCACATTCATCACTGGGCTTACTTTGCCAGTTTCAATTCATCACTGGACACCCGCCAGGTTTTATCAACACAAAATATCGCTGGACCACTTGCCAGGCTTTATCATCGCAAAACGTCACTGACCAACCATCAAGTTTTATCGTCGTGAAATGTCACTGACCAACCGTCAGGTTTTATCATCGCAAAACATCACTGGACTAACCTCTAGGTTTTACTGTCGCAAAATATTGCTGGACCACCTGCCAGGTTTAATCATCAGAAAATAACTCTGGCCCTATCCGTCAGGTTTTATCAAAACATCAATGGGCTTACTTTGTCAGGTTTTATCATCAGAAAATATCTCTGGCCCTATCCACCAGTGTCACGCCCCGCCCCGCAAACGGCACCCAGAATGGGCCCGAGTCAGCGCGGCCACGTGGCATTCCACACAAAAGACCACACCACACTCTACAACCAATCAGAATACAACTCAGCGGAAGACTTCTCACTTAAAATACAACCAAGTCAACGCCAAAACCTCAACTCACAAGTTATAATGAATATCCCTCTCTCCAATTAATTACATAACATGTAGGTGAACTTCTAGACGAATCAGCTACACAACAATCTAACCAAAGACATCACCCAACACGAGTCTCAGCACTCTCCAAGGCGTTGACCAGTAGTGGACCCACTCTAAGCCACCTGCTACCTGGCAATCCAAAAAGAAAAGCCAGAGTGTGTGAGATATAGAAATGCTCAATAAAATGTCACAATACCCAAAAGCATATCAATAATCATAACCACCACATTCTCCAAACATAGCAATATTATCCAATAAACAACCACATAACAATAACGGCATGAATGTAAATCACACAAAACTCAACATAAGTACTCAATCGTATAACCACACGTGTAAACACCAACATACAGTGGCACGTCTGCCGCATCCCATGTACCCAAGGTATTGTGTCCCGCACACCACACTTCCATTCACCGTTAATTAGACGGCATGGCCCACGATATGGTGTGACTCACTCCACAATCCTTTAGCGAGTACAATCAACATACAACAAACATGCATACCATTAGCTAAAACAATATATAGCATGATATACAACTTCGACCACATATATCCATATCAACAGCTAAATCTCGATTAGCATGATATCATTGATATATAATCACCTCCACCGCATTATTTACATATCGATAATCATATTGAAAGCTAAAATACCATAGCAAGATATATACATACAACCATAGCAATATCTTATTGAGAAGAACCATATCAGACACACTCACCTTTCATTCGACTGGAGTATGCCAAACTTACGGTTTCGGCACCTCCTAAAAGACCGGCTCGATACCTAGCCACAAGTTAACCCATATTAGCATATGAACATCTAGAAATGTTAAACCAAATGCTAGACTAGCAAATCATAACATGCCTTCTACACTAGCTAATGGGGCAAACATTACACAAAGTCACCAAAATCTCTAGAGGTGTTTGGGAGTACCCACATACCCGGGAGACCTCACACACCTCTTCCATACTCCAAGGTACTCCAACACACCCAAAAATATCAAATATAAAGACCCACAAGTGTACAATCTCAACCAAACAGACCAACACAACAAAACTCCCAAAACAGGAATGACAACCACAACCAACCTGTCTTATTTTGGCCATATCTAATTAAACAACATGAATTCCAGGGCGACACTTAAACCATTGAAAAGTAGACTTCTTCTTCTTTGAATCCATAGGTCATACATCAAAAACAGAGTTCGGGTAACCTAACTACGACCTTACGATTATAGCTTCAACATAACAGTAAAAACTGGTGCAAAGGCAGAATTTAGGTCAACTTTAGATACAAATCTGTTATCGCTCGGACATACCCATGATGCATGGGATGTATCGTTGGAAAGCTCTATGTGTCTAGTTTCTAACAAAACAAGCGGTGTGTCATTTCGAGTCCCGAGCTAGGAGTTATGGCCATTATACCAAAGTCCGTCGGTTCTGCCAGATTCTATGCGGGAATAAGTAAAATTGATTGAAAAATCATAACTCTTTCATCTTAAACCCAAAAATATTGAAACCAACACCAAAAGTTGCACCACTACAAGCCCTACACTCAGTTAAAATCCCAGGTTCAGAAACGAGAGGAGGTTAACCCAACAATCAAAAGAAAAACCGATTCGCAACCATTTTCGCCCCAGTCAACCAACCCAAATTACTTGATTCCAACGCCAATCTCTTCTTAACTTAAATATGCAGCTCCTATAAAAGACCCAAAGCCATCCAAAATGTTCATCATGCCCAGAAAGTTAAAAGAAGACAGCCACGCACAGAATCGCACATCCAGCAAACAGCCAGTATTAAAAAATTCATAACTAATTGTGTGATTATCGGTTTTGCATGATCTTGGTACCGAAATCTTCGTATTGAAACGTACTTTTACAGTTATGAAGACACCAAAAATTGATTCCTAGCAGAAGGGCCCCCAAAAGACAGATTACCAAAACCCACGAATTTGACCCAAAACATGAACTTTGTCAATTTCCTTCCAAAACTCAATCCATAGAGAATCTAACCACACAAATATAAAATTAAACATAAATTACACTTCTAGAGTACAAGAACTTACTTGTCACCGAGTTGGATCGTCGAAAACGGACCTCTCCTTCCTCCCTCCCCTTAGCCGTGACCTCCTCCTCCCTTTCTCTCCCCTCTTCCTGCCGTCTCTCTCTCTCTCTCTCTCTCTCTCTCTCTACGTGAAATGATAAGGGAAAGGGGAAGATATTTCTCCCCAGGATATTTTGTTAACACAGGGAAAATCATTCCACGCAAGCGAAACCATATACAACTTATACTCCAACCCACAAATCACATACAAGGCCCTCGAGGTTCTACTACATGCAAGTTAACCCCAGAAACATATAATACAATTAAAACATGAATTCAAAATATTAAATATCCGGGACGGGTATTACAATCAGGTTTTATCAAAACATCACTGGGCTTACTTTGCCAGGTTTTATCATCAAAAAATATCTCTGGCCCTATCCACCAGGTTTTATCAAAACATCACTGGGCTTACTTTGCCAGGTTTTATCATCAGAAAATATCACTGGTCATCAGAAAATATCACTGGACCACCGCCAAGTTTTATCATTACAAAATACCTCTGGACTACCCGCCAGGTTTTATCAAAACATCACTGGACTACCCGCCAGGTTTTATATCATCACTGGACTCCCGCCAGTTTCAATTCATCAATCAACACTGGGCTTACTTTGCCAGTTTCAAACCATCACATCCAACTCATCACATCTCAAAATCCCGCCTGCAAGCAATCTAAAAAATAAAACTTTTCAAATTATCCATTATCTAGCATCGTCTAGATGAGTTCTATTTCGCAATACCACCCCATGTCTCTAGAGTCCAATCTAGCATTCAAAATCAAGTAATAGTGCAATATACAATTAAAACGAATAATAATTAAAACAAACTACAAGCAAACAATCACACAACCTTTTATGAATGGGCCGTTGCCCTTAATCTCGTATGACCAAGATGATAATAAGAGTAAGAGCTTTTTTTTAAAAGAATTTAAAAAAAAATATTTTCTAGGCTCTCATTAATTATTTCTAAGTAATTAGATTAATTAAAAACTAATAAAATACATTAATTAGATAAAAATATTGAAATATATATCAAGACCTAAATAAGAGCCCTAAAGGTCCTACGCAACCAGTGGAGTGTCAAAAGTTGGGTTCGGAGGGTCACGGGATTAATTTAAATAAAGACGTTAAATAAAGTGGCCGAAAGTGAAGTAAATAGATAATAAATAATTTACAAATTAAAATATGTTATGGTTAACAAAATTTCATCTTTAGAATGTAGAGAGTCTAAATAAAATTACTCGGGCATTAATAATAAGGTTATAAGGTCGTAAAGAATTTTTGATCGAAAACGCTATAGAAATAACAATAAATAGTAAATTAAATTAAAAAAATATATTAATTTAACAAGATATCATATTTGAGATGCAAGAAGTCTAGGAAAAATTAGTTTGGGTGTTCAAACGTTGTTTGGAAGGTCGCAAAGATTTTTCGTTTGCAAACTTTGATAGATAAATAATAAATAATTTAATAAATAGATAATTAGATAAAAAAATATAATCTTAACAAATTATGATCTTTGAGGTGTGAAAAGTCTAGGAAAAATAGTTTGGGAGCCAAAAACGATGTTCAGAAGGTCGAAAAGTTGTTTCGAAACGTTTAAAACCAACTTAATCTACCAGATAAATTAAACTGATATAATTAATACGTTTTATACTAAGTTGATATTATATTGTAAGAAAATAATATCACGTCAGTAGTTTTTAATAATATTAATATCAGACAGGTTGTAAAATAAATATCAGAAGGGTGGTCTTCTTCGTATATAATTACAAATAAAGTGTCGGGCTCAAATATAATATCAATTTGGTAAATATGACAGAAAAAACGCGCATTGAACTATATTTTTTTTTTTTGCGTTTGGGACATAGGATTAAGCATATAAACACTTAATATACTTAGAGAAGAGGTTGGATAGGATTATAATACCTTTAATCGGATCGAATTGATTTAAAAACGAATTTTGAATTTTTGGGAAGAAGACTTCGGATTTTTTTTTGATCGGGAGACTTTGGAACCAAATTGGACGATGCTTGGTGATGGTAGGAGTAGAAGGAAGAGATTGGAATGGTCGGATTGAGTTTCGGTTGGGTCTTGGTACGAAACTCACTTTTCTCTCTCTTTCTTTCTCTCTCTAAAACTCCATGGATTGAAACTTAGTTTTCTCTGGTTTTTCTCTCTCTTTTGGATTGGTGGGGCGTGGGGAATATTGTGGTGTAAATTTCGTGGGTCAATGGGGTGGTGTATTTGTAGGAGAATTTTGATGGAAGAGAATAAGAGTGAATTTAATGGGGTTGGGCTCATGGGATTTGAAATAAATGAATTTGGCTTGGTTTTAGGGTTAGGGAGGAAGTAGAGACTTAGTAGGAGAGGAAGAGACGGAAGGAGTTTGAGGTGAGGGAGGAGAAGGAGTATGCATGCATAATTGTATAAAAAAAAAGATAAATAAAAAAAAAGAACTGCGTTAAGAAAAATAATTCTAATAATATTATATTTAAAAAAAATTGGGTCAAAAATTCGGATCGTTACAACCTACCCCCTTTAGAATAATTTCGTCCTCGAAATTAGCGAATATTAGACACAGTAGTTGACCCGTAGTATCGGTTCGTTTCCAATTTGATTCCTTGGTCTCTCAATGTCGCCAAAGTATTCGGACGAGTTGAATGGGTACGCCTTGAATACATTTCTCTTTATGATCCTGGATCTCCACTAGTTGTTCTTTGAGGGCGATGTCGTCGATCTTTTGTGCCAATCTTGTAACGACTGCTCTACGAGGTTAGGTTTAGGGTCTTGAGGTTTCTAAATATCTGGTTGTCGAAAAGGGGTTTGTGTAGCAGTGTTCTCTCACTGATTTTTCTCTATTTGATCTATTTTCAACCGTTATCTAACTAGAGAAAGGAAATCCTTATTTGACAGGTACTCTATTTACTGAATAGCCTCCTTATTCTCTATTGTCGAGAAACTTACAAATGCAAAAAAAGTTTGAATAAAAAAGAAGAAAAAACCACAATTGGTTTATTCAGAAAGTCTACAGCCACTGCAACAAAAATGCGGTGGCTGGCCACCGCACACCGTGTGGGGCCCACTCCGAGCCTTGCACGGATGATTTGAACCGTTCAATAATTTAAAAAAAAAATCGAGTGGGCATTGTGAAACATCAGTTCGATCCGATATGTGTAGTAGGTGCTTGGATCAAGCTTTTCATCTTTGAAAAATCGGAAAAAATGGAAAGATTAATTTTCTGGTGTATAGAAAGATGAGAAGGTTGATCCGAGCACTTACACATATCGGATCGAGCTGATGTTTCACGAAGCCCACTAAGTTTTAAAAAAAAATAAAATTGAACGGCTCGGATCATCCGTGCGAGGCCCGGAATGGGCCCTACACGGCGTGCGGGGGCTGGGCACCACATTTTTGGTGCGGTGTCTGTAGCACTGCTCTGGTTTATTTTAGCCAAACAGCCCCTAAGCTGGAAAACGTCGTGAACCCTGTCCTCAACTGTCATGTACACCAGCACCTTTTTCCTTCAATTTCGAATATCCAAAGTCCAGTCCAAATGATGGTAACAAGCCCAGTTCTTTCCCTAAGACAAATTGGGACAGAGGTGTCACTTGATTCAAAATATCAAAATGTACTACCACAAATTTTTTATCTCAAAATTTATGATGTTTTAATTAAATAAAGTTAAAACTTTTATTTAATAGAATTAATTAACATCTATCGAACAAAATACATATTGTATATATATAAAATATTATAAATTGAAAAAAATAAACATTTTATTGAGAGTTTCGGAATAGTGAAAGTGGACTCTCATTTAGAAACGGAGAGAGTAAGGTATAAAAATAAAATCAACTCCAGTCAAAGTGGAAGCATAGAGCATATTTTTTCCATCATTTCAGCCCCACCTTCTTATTTGAATTAACTTGTTTTAGGTGTGTCTCCAATGTTTTATTTCTACTACCACGGTATACCAAATACTTTGTAAACAAATAAAGCTTCCACCATTTAAAACAAATGGGACTCAACAAAGGGTGAAATGTTCGTTTAAAATCTGAGCAATACTAGGTACCCAAAAAATATACTCTGAAATCACCCTAAACATGTATTTCTTACCGCTAATAAAAGCCTATTAACAGTCATAAATACCTCTAAAAGTCTATTTGGGGTAATTTCGGGGTGTATTTGGGTACCTAGCAATATTAGCTAATCAACATTCGTAGCATGGGTACAAGGTAGAGAGAATAGATCAAGGAAACACTAAAATGAAGTCATCATATTCATTAGAGAAAAATACAAAATTACTATTCTTGAAGTAACAAAAATTAGCATACTTCCAATTTTTGTTCGTCTAATGGAAAGCCACACGAGCTTCCTTAATTCTATTAGTTCTCCTGTGACTGAACAAAGTCCCAGATTAGATTAGATCAAATTTTCTGCATAGTTAATACACCAAATTAAATACGAAACTGACCCCTTTAAGAATCTATATAACTAGAAATCCAATGGGTAGACACCCTAATTTGACTTGACAAATGTTTAAGCTTTGCATTGGGCGAATCCCGATCGATGATGAAACAGACTCTCATGAGCTTTGATTAAAAGTACGAAGGCCCAGTTAAATGATGACGAGCCCACGATTGTTGGAGTACCTTTCCGAGCATTTTAGCACCTCTGCATGTCTTTTTTTTTTTTGCTCGGCAAAAGAGAATTTATTGTGACATGTCTTCTTCCTTCATTGTGACAATCACTTTGTCTATCGCTACTTAGCCTTTGGTCCAGAACCACACTCGCTACTTTCAATTCTGTCTATATATCGCGAGTATATGCAACATGTGTTTCAAACATACACGATTGTGAAGTAGATATCCTCTTACTCATTCAAATTCTCCACGTTTTGAGTTTTCTCTTTTTTTCCGTTGGAAAAGATAAATCAAATGTCATTAAATCCTTATTATAGCCCACCTAATCGAGCAACTATATTTGCTTAAATCCTAATTACATTCCTCCCAATTAGCCAACAATATTTACACTTTAACATAAGTATCACTAAATATGGCCGCGTACACACAGTATTTCATGAGTATTTAAAAGGGATGAAAACATAATATATCCAAGTGATAGGCATGGAAACTTATGGGGTATGCCCAATTAATACTATTGTTTAATTAATCCTTTAAAAAAACATTGACGACACAAAGTATAAGGAGTAATTTCTAAGCATATATTACTATTTGTTACGTCCAATGAAGATGGGAGATTGTGTGGATATATGTAGCCACCAATTAATTTATTCACAATTTCACACAAGTAAAAATAGTTAAAAACTTTGAAAATTAAATGAATTTTTTCCTGACTCATAAGAATCTTAAACGAAAATCACCCGTCGAACTTGTGGGGTGGTGTTGAATCTGGTGCTCTATATGAATCTAGGGTTCGGATCTAAAATGAAGCTCATTTTTTTGACCTAGATCTACAATATAAAGAATCACCGTTAGTGCTTGACAGGTCGGTGACGACTGAGAAGCATTCTGATAACTAAATAAGTCTTTGCTCAAAGAGAGAAAAATATCGAGCTCTTAAGTGAATAGTTGCACCTATTTAGGGTATGGTTCTGTACTTTATTATATGGAGTATAAAGTGATTTAGTTTAATTAGACTCCAAGCAACCTCGGCCGTAACCGCTTTCATGGGCGGAGTTATGTTGGGACAATCGATCCCCACTGGCTTTCTCGTAGATTGATCCTACCACTAGGGGAATTAAAATTGAACCATAAACTACACTTCTTACAGAGCGTTTCTTCTGTGTTTGACACTTTGACCCCAGAATTTGGTGAAAAACCACTATTTCCCCAAGGCTCAAAACCCCAAACAAATCAAAATGCAGAACAGCCCAAGCGAAAACATTCTGGAAAGCTTGTTGGATTACCCAAGCTTTTGGACTGCTGACGGGTTGGGTCCAACCGTCCGCGTTTGGTCGACTCAAGGAGCGCATTTCACTCTTGCCATGTATCTATCAATTCATATACTTTCATGCACATGAGCAGGGTTTCATTTCCGTATGCATTCATTCTTCTACTCAAGTCCCTTAAGAAAGAGTAGATTGGATTTAACGAATGATAAAAAAAAAAGAATTCATAAAATATTTCCAGATTAATCTGAAAAGTCAGTAAAATACATGAGAATGTGTGTACAAAAACTTGGAGACTAGCTACAAATGCGGACAAATAATGTTTCTTAACTGGCACCACCCTGTTTTTGAAGTTATTCTTTTCCACCACCGGGCAGTCACCCGCCTCAATCGTCGAAATAGATCGAAGGTCCGCCATGTGTGGTGATCCTAACGCCAATGCGAGATTATGGCATCAGATTGATGCTTCACATGCAACTAATTTAAAGTTCTAATTTGACTTGTCAGCTTATAATTAGGCAAAACACAATAAAGAATGGAAAAGTAAACTTCACACTCTACCTTATCATTATCCGCACTTTAGAATTTATCTTTTTTAATTACATATTACAATTCTTAAAGTACACCAGAATATGTATTTCGAAGTGCACCTAAAAAAAATGGAGTGTAAAAATGATTTGTCATTAAGATCTATCTGACCAATATTTGCTCCAAAAAAATCATCGATTCGATGCTCTAAAATGATATTGAAGCGAGATTTTCATCCGCATTGAAAAGCACAAACTTGGTCACGTTCATTGACATGAACATTTTTAGCAGTATTGATGATATTATTAATGAAGCTATAGTTATAAGCTTTTCAAAATATGACACACTCAAACAAATGCATACAATGTTTGGTCACGTTCTTTGATTCACTACTACAAAATGATATAAAGATTACGGTACAAAAACTAAAAAGATCTCATTTTTTGTATAAGCGTAATAAAATGTTATAGACTATAGTTTTCATCTCAATTATACGAAAAAACTGAGATGGAAAGATTTTTTAATCTCAGTAATCTAAAAAGTGAGATCGTAACTTGAAGAATAGATCTTATTCTAAAAAAACTGAGATTATATATAAAAGAATATATCTCGTTTCGAAAAATATTGAGATGAAAAGATTTTTTAATCTTAGTAATTTAAAAGTGAGATTGTAACTTAAAGAATAGATCTCGATTTTGAAAAACTGAGATTGTATATGAAAGAATATATCTCATTTCAGAAAAATTGAGATAAAAAGAATCTTTAATCTCAGTCATCTAAAAACTGAGGTCGTAAGTTAAAAGCATATGTTATATATTAAATATTTTAATTATACATTGAAAAGTGTGTGTAGTGTAGTTGGTTAAAGATTCTATATAGAACTCAAGAGACTTGGGTTCAAAACCCAACAGGAAAAATAGAGTAGGATTTTTTCTCTTAGGAAAACACCACTTTTAATCTCGGTTTTTTCCAAAACCTCTCTAAACAACCACAGTTTTATAATAAAACTGAGATGTTAAGTTATTAAAGGTCACAGTTTTATCATTTTAATCATAGTTTTTATGTTTTTAGTCACGGTTTAAATGAGTTTTGATCACGATTTTTATCCTGTGGTTAAAAGATAGAGACTTTTAGTTACACCTTGATAGACCACGGTTTTGAATGCGAGATTAAAAGTGAAAGATCACACCAAATGACCGAGGTCTTTATCTATTTTTGTAGTAGTGATTATGCATACAATCACACGTAGGGTTGTAAACGGAACCGAGCAGCTCGTGAGCTCGGCTTGACAAGTTAGCTCTCGGCTTGGCTCGTTTAGTAAACGAGCCAAGCTCGAGCTCGAGTTTTTGGATTGTTTAGTAAACGATACAAAAGCTCGGCTCGTTAAGAGAGACTCTGCTCAATTAAAGAGGATCGTTTAGTAAATGACTAAACTCGAGTTGAACTTGAGCTTGAGTTTTTGGTTCATTTAGTAAACTAACCAAGCTCGAACTTGACAAAGCTTGGCTGTACTTGACTCGTTTACGGCCCTAATGACACCACTCAAGACCATCGAAATGCATACAATGTTCCATGTGATGCGAAAACTTTCTTCAATCACTAGGAATAGAAAAACACAGTTCTCTATGTTTTTTTGGTGAGAGAAATTCCATTTTGTAATGAGCGGAAAAGAATTGGTCCAGGCCCCTCGGCCTATAATATGGTCAACTTCGACAAGCTAATATACATAACCAAAATAATGAGCTATCTACGCAGTACTTTGCAATTCCAATTTCTGTATTTTGTTACTGAGAAATTCCTTTCAACTATCCCTCCGTCCCAAATTTCCCGTCCCCTATGAAAATTCGTGTCATTTTCTGATCAAAAAATAAAGTTCTTTCAAGCATTACATTTCAAGTTTTTTATTTTTTATTTTACACAAAATTAAAGTACTTTAGGAGCTCTTTAATAAGATGCAAATAATTTTTTAAAAATTATGCGCGAAAATATTTTATTTTTGCTATCAAAATCGCACGTCTTTTTGTAGGGATCAGCAATTTAGGACAGACCGAGCGTTTGAAGACCGATTTGAAAGGTCAATGCAAATTTGTTGAGCAAATAAACTAGTTTTGATATCCATGTGGGGTCTGCTTGGGCGGTTGGATGTTCAATTATTAGTTAGCACAAACAACATCATTCTCTTGACTTTATTACCTTGTTATGATTATGATAACAAATAGATCGATAAACAACTTATTACATTAATTATTCCGCCCATCAGTACATTGATTATCAATAATAAAAGTACTAGTTAGCTCCGTTAATTATTCTCCTCGTTTATCAGATGCTTCCCTTAGTTTTACCATTAACGTACAACGTACTAGGCTACGTACCAACTCCCCCAAATTGGGTTCGGATCTTGGGGTACGCGCACAGGGTCCGACTTGACACGATTTTCCTTACAAAATTCAAAACCGTACCTAACCAAAATAAAATCGCAAGACTGGTTTATATAGCTTAGGTTCAGTTCCGATTCCAACTGATTAGCATGCAAACAATTTTTTCTCACAAGTATGTAGGGTTGTTCAAGAACATCAAAGTATCCGGTAAACCAATCTGGACCAACCAAAATTAGTACTCCGAGTACTTCTTATTTTCTCATAACCATAACCAAACCTAGTCACTAGTAGAGCCAAGCCAAATATGACGGTTTGGATGCATTTTGCAGTTACTTCAATTTTCTTGAACACACCTACGTACCCGGTCAGAGACGGAGGGAGGTGTGGGCATATGGGGGCCAAGGCCCCCGCGCGGTTTCGGGTTTTTTTTTTTTAAATATTTTTTTTTTGTTTTTTTGTTTGGTGAGATATCTAAGTATTGTATTTTGTATTGGATATTATTTAGACATAAAAATGTGTTCGTTTTTTGTCCCAAAACCCAATTTCTCTCTTTGTGCACAGTCTCCCATAAGTTTTTCCTTTACTTATTGATCTCATTTCTTTTTTTATCTCTCTCTACTTACTAACCAAAAAAACATCCCTCAAAATTTAAACCAAACAAACTATTAGATTCCCAAACTTTCAAATTTCAAAATCGTGTTCATAAGTTGGCCCCCGTGTTTACAAGATCTTGGTTCCGTCCCTGTACCCGGTACTGTGAAAAAATGGGATTCTCCCCAAAGACACTCCTTAAAGAGTGTTCGTGCGCATGAATTAATGTATCTTGCAAACCAGACAAGAACCAAAAACAAATTACATGTAGTACTTGTGGTAAGAATAATTAAGTTAATTTGGCTCAAAGACCCAGTTCAAGACGTTTTGTTCCTTCCGACTCCATCTTGTGAAACATATTTTTCACTGGGTGCAGGTTCAAACGTGGAACGTACCTGTACTCATTACGAAGTAAAAATGCTCATGTGTATTATTGGGAATTATCAATCATTGGGACATTGTTGTATATCTTACTGTAAAATTTCATTTATAGTATTACTTTCATTTTATTTAATTATTTTCACACTTCCCAAATTGTTAACTGCACTCTCAAAGGCAGTATGAAAATTACTCCCCGTTTTATCTCTACTATATATACACATACATATACGTACACGCATACACACACATGTATATGTGTGTGTATATATATATATACACACACATAATAAGGGAGAAGGGTTTTTGAATCTTATCTCTCTATAAATTCTAACCATTGATTTGCTCCATAAATCCTATAGCTCTCCCTCTTTCTCTCAAACAATATTAATTGCACAATTATCACTAATTAGATCTCATGTTGCAAGGTGCAAACCCTAGTGTGTGTGTGTATATATATATATATATATCACAAGAGGAGAGAGGAATCATGGTTATTATTTACAAGTATATTTATACTGTTCAGGATCTTTTGAGTTTTGTCAATGGCAGATATAGTAATATTTTAGTATTTTAAGCATGTAGGCTGGTAATTGGTACATGAGAAAATTCTTACTTCATATCAGGATCGTTGTATCTTGGAAGTAGAGAGTCATATAACTGGTGCAAGAGTGGATGTTTCTTTTATGAAGGAAGTGCTTGACGCGTGCCCCAATTCATAAGTCTTCTCGTACATTTTTTTTTTGATAAATATCGGATGCCCCGGACTAATTTGCGAATGCAAGTCACCATTATTCTTTTTTTTCCTCGTACACTCTTTTATTTTTTTGTATAATTCAAGTATGGTCGCTTAGTATTCATGCATGTTGCGTTGTTGTCTTAAATTATTTAAGTTTACAAAAATAAAGGAACAATATACTGTATGTTCTTACGAGAATTTCCAACGTTAGTATCCAACAATATACTGTATAAACAACACAATACATTACTAATACATAAACAATATAGGGTTTATGTATCCAACATATACTCTCTTTCTCCTTGCCCCTGCCCTCCTCGCCTCTCCTCTCTCTCTTTGTCATGTAACCATGACCACCAGATTGCGGGCGGCGGTTCGTTAGGATGGCGAGAGTTCCTCGGATGGTGGCTCCTTTGTCCTGTTGCTATTCCTTCGTCTCCAGATCTGTTGTTCTTGTTAGATCTGTTGTTCTTGTTCTGGCGGCGAGCTTAATAAGGTGTGTGGTTGGTGTAAGTATTGGGAAAAATTGAATCCCCAAGACCCAGTAATGACGTACAGATTAGACAATAAAAAATTGTAAAACCTTACAAGGCGGAATTAGGGTTCTACCTTAACTCCCTGCGACACGAACGCTGGTTGAACTTGTTATAGCATGTCTTGCTATAAATCACGAATACTGCTCGACCGTACTTTACGATCTTCTATTGTATTCCCTGCACGTTTAGAACACGAACTAAGCGTAGACTCTTTCGTGATCTATACTAAGCATAGACTCTTTCGTGATCTATTTGCTCTCTCTAAGCCTGCCTCTATTTCATGAATAATAGAAAAACGTGTATCTGACCTCGAGAGCATAACGTGTATATCTAAGATTACGATAGGGACCTAAGGAGTAATAAGTCTGGGCTTCTAGTGTAAATAAGAAAACCTAATGCCGCCAAGATTCTATTTCTTATTTCATTAATTATAATTCATCCCACTACAGAATTTTAACTGCACTCCCGTTCTTATTTCAACTATATTACGAGCTCCATGATATTAAATACTTATTAATCTCCTCACGTTAAGATTACAAATACCCGTTGATTAAAATAAATTACTAACAGTAAGGGGGTTTTCCGTTTTTCATCTGGTTTTTCTATTTTCTCTTTCACCGACGGTTTTCCCCTGTCCAATTTTGTACCAGTCTGGATGCTCCAGATCTGGTGGGTGGTGGTGGTGGGCAAATAACCTGGCGCCGATTGAGGAATGATCCGGTGTTGGTGGTCTTTGTGTGTCTGGATGTTTGTTTTTAGGGCTGGTGGGTTTCGGTGGTGGTGTTATTGGGGTTGGTGATGGTTCGGTGTGTTTGTTTGGGCTACGCATTAGTTTCGGCTGGAAGAAGATAGGTCTTCGATCGCCATGGTCCAGTGGTGTTCAATTCTCTTCTTGTTCAGGCGGTGACCCTTATAGTTTTTGTCCAAGAGACCTGTTAGATTTTAGTTGATTTGCCTTTAGATTTCAGCGATGCTTAATTGTTTATGGGTTTAAGTTACGGATCTCTTTAGATCATTTGTTATCTAGACCGAGATTGATTCTTATTTGTACTGGTGTTATTGCGAGGCCTGCTTTGGCAGTAGGTACTTGAGATCGACGTTTAGGTTGCTTTGGTTCTTTCTGTATCTGTTCTGGAATTTGTTTGCCTGGTGGACTTGTGATGAATGAATGACTCTTAAAAAAAAAAAAAAACAATATAGGATTTCAATTGGTGCTAATGAGTTTTAATACTTTCAAATGGTTGCAACATAGGCTCCGTTTTGTTTCAATGTAATTAAAATGTTTTATAATGTAAAATATTTTCTATGTAAAATATATTTTTAGATATAAACTTTAAACTTTTATTTTTTGGTTTTAGTTGGCAAATGAAAAATATTTCAGAAATTGACAAAATAGTGTAGAGAGAAAAAGAGATGGCTTAACGGTGGAATTCAATTCGATCCGATCGATCGATCGATCGATCGAGAGAGAGAGAGAGAGAGAGAGAGAGAGAGAGAGAGAATTGAGTTGTGAGAATTATAGTAGAAAATAACGAGTTCATTTTGAAAAATAACTTACAGAAAATTTAAGAATAAGTTATTTTCATCTAATTAATGAAATTTTTTATACAGCCAAATACTGAAAAATAGATAAAATATTTACAGAAAAATATTTTACACCCAAATAAACAGAGCCATAATCTCACTACTCCCCCCTTTTCAATACCACCTAACAATTATTTCGAAAAGACAAGAAGAAAAAACAGAATGGTGTCAAATACTTCCTTTATATTTCTCGTCCATTTTTACTATTCCAGACATATTGAAAAATTATTTATATTTTCAAATGTATATGTAATATAAGTCCTATTTGATAGATCTAGACTTAATTTATTTAACAAAATTTTCAAAATTGTAAAAAAAATTAGAAATCAAATAAATAAAAGTAATTTCAAAATAGCACGCATACCGAAGAACAAACAAGAAATTTGGGATGGTGGAAATCCATTTTTTCCCATGTAGGCAACGAGAATGACGATCCATCTACTAGTTTGCGATTCCTTCTACGCGCATCGTTGAAAATTTTCTTTCAACTATAGCCAGAGCGATTGAAAAAGTCAATGCTAATTTCATAAGCATATAAACTACTTCTGATACACAGCTGTTGGCTTTGGCGGTGAGCGAGATGTTAAATTATCGGGAAAGTCCACTTTCACCCCTTGATTTGGACCGTGTGAGGATACATCCCATATGATTCAAAATTGTGCATCTAATCTATTATAATTTTGAAAATGTGCGGATAGACTCTCTGTCGTCATATTTTACATCCATATTAAAGGAGGTGTTTCTCGCATGTCTCTAGAATCTCATCTGAGTCGTTCATAATGTATTAAATAAAAAAATATAATATATCTATAAAAAATTATGTCGATCAGGCATTAATAACTTAGTGATCTAATTCTTGATAAATTCAAATTTGAAATTTTAGTTTCATACTCTCTCCGTTCCTTTTTAAGTGTTCCGCTTCGTAACTCCAACTCATTAAGAAAACATTATCATTACACATTTCATATGAACTTTTACCTCTACTTTCCCTACTTACACTTTATAGAGACATTATCATTACACTTTTACTCACTAACTTTTCAAAATAGAATCTACTTTTATAGGCAAAATGAAAAATGTACCAACTTTTATCCATTAACTTTATAAAATGAACAATTATTAAGAAACAGCCCAAAATGAAATACTGGACTTTAAAAAGGGGATAGAGGGAGTAATAAATTTGATTTGACCATGAGGTTTTCATTTTTTGATCGACTTGAATTTTGGTATGAATGTAGTACGCGTCAAACTCTACAATATTAACAGTTGGGATCAAATTTTTGGTATAGAGATGGATTGGTTAAATTTAAGAAAGAAGAATCAAGGGAGAGGATGATGGCGTATCGATATTTTAATATTGTGTCCGTTTATATAGATGAAAAACATGACTATAGGTGATCTATCTACACATTTTTAAAATCACATAGGATTACGTGCGTGCTTTTGAACCATAGAGTGTATCCAAATTAAAAGGGGTCAAAATAGACTTTCTCCTAAATTATTCCTTGGGATGAAACGCACCTTCTCACGATGAGTTAAAAACCCCAACCATTCTCTCTGCACGTTTCCCAGATCTGTCGAGGTTTTTTACCTACGTATACTACTTCTACCCTTTCTGCATATATCTAGCAGCTCCAAACCCACAGGCTACATCACCTCTCTCTCTCTCTCTCTCTCTCTCTCTCTCTCTCATCGCAACTGAAAACCCCTCCCCTCTCCTCTCTCGCTGTGTGCGTGTGATATATATATATATATAGTGTCGCTTCCGATGATGAGCCAGCCGTCGACCGAACTCGAAGGCCTAGAAGAGCATACTAAATCCCCAAAAATTAAATCCACGATAACATCATCCCTATCCCGCCTCACCCCAGTCCATCGCACTTTACTCTTTGCTGTAATCCTTTTCCAGGTATTCGTCGTTTTATACTTTACTCGTACCCGCAATGTCTCTATATCCAAGTCCCCCGAACAGCCACTGCCTGATGTGGAAGCTGCGGAATGCGATTCCCGTTGGATTTACATCTACGATCTCCCTAGCATGTACAATTCCGATCTCAAGGACAAGTGCGAGCAGTTAGACCCGTGGCAGAACAAATGCGAAAAGAATTTGAACGACGGCTTTGGGCAGGAGGCGATGGAGCTGTCCGGGATCGTGCCGGAGAGCATCCTGCCGGCGTGGTACTGGACCGACCAGTTCTGGGGGGAGGTGATGTTCCACAACCGGATGCTAAATTACGAATGCCGGACCTTGGAGCCCGAAAACGCCACCGCGTTCTACATACCTTTCTACGCCGGCTTCGCGGTGGGGAAGTACGCGTGGGGCAACCACACCACGAGGGAGCGGGACTGGCATGCCGAGATGTTGAGCAAGTGGATCCAAGAGCAGAAATGGTGGAAGAGATTCAGTGGCTCCAATCATTTCATCATGCTTGGACGGGTGACGTGGGATTTCCGGCGGTCGGGTGAGGCCGATGCCGAATGGGGGTCCAGCTTCCTGCACATGCCGGCGATGCAGAAAGTTGTCCGGATGTCGATCGAGCGGAACATCTGGGACAACCTAGACATCGCCGTGCCCTACCCAACCATATTCCACCCGAGGTTCGAATCCGATATCATCGAGTGGCAGAGATTCATCCGTAGCCGACGCCGGAACTACCTCTTCACCTTCGTCGGAGGAGCTCGCAAATCGTTCAAGAACGATTTCCGAGGGATCTTGCAGAACCAGTGCCTCAACGAGTCGACCGCGTGCCGCAACGTGGACTGCAGCCGGGAAAAGTGCTCCGACGGGACGACGTCGATCATGGAGACCTTTCTCGACTCCGATTTCTGTCTCCAACCGAGGGGGGACACATTCACGAGGCGGTCGGTCTTCGATTGCATGTTGGCCGGTTCGATACCGGTTTTTTTCTGGAGACGGACGGCTTACTTGCAATACCAGTGGTTCGTGCCGGATGAACCGGAGAGTTACTCAGTTTTTATACACCGTGACGATGTGCGTAACGGAACAAACATAAGGAGAGTGTTAGAAGGGTACGGAAGAGAGGAAGTGGAAAGGATGAGAGAGAAAATTATAGAATATATTCCGAAATTTGTGTATGCGAAACCGAGCAAGGGGTTGGAGAAAACAAGGGATGCTTTTGATGTTGCTGTTGATGGGATATTGAGCAAAATACGAGATGCAATTGGAGAAGGGGATGATTGGAATTGGATGAATGAATATGAATGATTATTTAAATGTACACAATTTTTATTTGTATCATAATTTTATTATACTATGTATTAATTTGTTGTTTTTATTTATATCAAATATAGTGTTATTGCACCGTGCTTAATTCAATCTATGTAAGGCTCATGAAATTTTCTTTTGATAACATTTATAGAAAAATACATACAGAAATACTAAATTTTCTCGTTACTTGCATGTGTTCCCGTATTTTACTTGAGATGTACTCCATATACTCCATTTCTATTGAAAGGCACTACAGAAGTACTCCAAGTGTT
The DNA here is from genome assembly GCF_030253575.1 of Rhododendron vialii. Lineage (NCBI taxonomy): Eukaryota > Viridiplantae > Streptophyta > Magnoliopsida > Ericales > Ericaceae > Rhododendron > Rhododendron vialii. The sequence goes on along the minus strand of NC_080566.1, from coordinate 14,088,450 downwards.
TCGGTACTATCGTAGCAAGTCTCGTACGTCCTGACCTAGTCTTGAGCTCGTCCAGACCAACGGGCTCATGGTATGCCATGCAAGTTATATCGTATGGACGGGACAACACTCACCCTGTCTGGACTACCATGCCATTTCAGAAATATGCACGTTTGATTCAGTTTGTGAGCCCGTTTTGACCTAGTAAATATTCGAATTGGAATATCACTATTCCAAACAAAGTTTCAGATATTTAAATGAGCTTATGAACGCCACTTGAATCATGTCAATTGGGGAATTGAGTTAAAAGTTATGGCTTAAATACTAAATGTTAATTCCACAGACACGCCAATCTTGCCTTTTTTGCACTTTTTGACCTATTCAATCCCGAGACTCCTGTGAGCGTTTACCTTGAATTATTTGTTATCGATCATTGATAACTTGTTAATTACGTGAAACCTGGCCTCAATGGATCTAGATAGAGACTTGTCGTGTTCGTTGATTAGTCTTATGTTCGGTTATGTATCGTGATTCTTAAACTTTCTTACAATCATTGCTTGGGTTATTAATTGGCTGATTTTATTTCTTTGAACAAAAGAAGTTTTTCTAAACACAAGTTGTCGGTTAACTTATGATATCCAACAAAAATGCGTAGCAGCTAAGTCAATTCTTGTGAGGAGAGGAATATTAGCTAGAAATCTTGACATCTGCTCTCTATGTCATTCAATGAGGAAACTCCTGATCACATCCTACTCTTGTGCAATGTGGCTTGGAGGGTATGGGAAGATATTTTTATATCGTGGCATTTGACTTGGGTTATAAAGGACATGTTCTTGTTTTGGGATAGTTCAAGGTTTAAGAACTTGGAAGCTAGGGATATGCTGGCAAGTAACTTTTTATGCTGTGGTGTGGACTTTGTGGATTAACAAGAATGAGGTAGTTTTCAACAACAAAGTTTACTTTATATGCTGTGGTGTGGACTTTGTGGATTAATAGGAATGAGGTAGTCTTCAATAACAAAATTTGGAACGTGGAAGAAATTTCTGACTTCATAAAAACAAGAGTGGCTTAGTGGGTGAAGATTAAAGTCAATTTAAAGGATTATTCTGTTGATGAGTTCAAGAGAAATTTGGATGGAATTAAGAGGATTAATTGCAGTGTAGAGTGGTGGAGTGTGTGGGTAGGTTCTTGGTTATGGGGTGTCTTGGGCTTGTCTTTGGTCTTTGGGAAAGTTCAGTCTTGTTTTGTTTTCAGCTTGGTTTTTGTTTCCTTTTGGGTTTGTGGGGCTTGTTTTTATTTGGGTTAGGCCTGTTAATGGACTGGATTTGATCCGAATCCAATAACGTCGATCAGATAATTTGAATCCGGATCGGATCGGATTAGATTAGATTAGATCCATTATCAATCCGATCCAAACTTTATTTTTAAATTTTTTTAAAGAAAACTGTAAATTTTTTATTTTGAAAAAAAAAATGTTTAAGAATTTGTATTTGTATTTTAAATTTTTTTTGGTAAATAATTTTTTTTTTAAAAAAATTGTATTTTTTGAAAAAAATATTGGTTTTTTGCTAAATTTTTTGAAGTAAAAATGTTTTCGGATCGGATTCGAATTTTCAGATCGGATCGAATTCGGATTCATATTACCACTATCGGATTCGGATTTGTCGGATCCGGCCCATTGACAGGCCTAGTTTGGATGGTTTTTCTTTGGTTTTTGTGGTTTTCTTGTCTTTTGTGTCTTAGGTAGTGTTGTGTCTTTTGTTGTATGGGTGGTTTGTTTTGTCTAGGTGTCTGGTTCTCTAGTCTGTTGTCTTTGGCTGGTTCTTTGAGTCTGTTGTCTGTCTTGTTGGTTGGCCCTGTCCATTTATCCCCCGTCCCTCTGTCTGTTGGGGATCTTTTTTGGATTTGCACTCTGCTATTGGAGGTTTTGTATCATGTTTCTCCTTGTCTACCTCTTTTCAATTCCTAATCTTGGAGGGCTAAGAGGTATTTATGCCTCCGTACCTATACGTACTGTTTCCTCTTTTTGGGGTGATGCCTGATAGTATCCTCTTTTCAACTCCTATGTTTTGAAGGGCTAAGAGGTTAATATTGGATTTGTGCTGTGTCTACTTCATCCACTTTGAGGCTGCTATTGCTTCTTCTTTATGGAGTGATGCCTGACAGTTCCTCTTTTCAACTTCCTATGTTTTGGAAGGATAAGAGGTTAATGGATTTTTGCTCTGTCTACTTCATACGTACACTTTGAGGCTTCTGAAATTCTTCCATCTTACTGCTTTGTTACCTCTTTTCAACTTCAAAGTCTTGGAGGGCTAAGTGGCTATTGGACTTTGCTTTGTCTGTTTCATACTCCCTGATGCTGCTAAAACTCTTTCATTCTTCCGAAACTGGTCTTTTGTTACCTCTTTTCAACTCCAAAGTCTTGGAGGGCTACGAGGTTTAATCATATCATGTTGTTTTATGTCTCAACTCCAATGAATGATGTCAAGATCACAGCTGATTCATGTGTTTCAGTCGGCCATGGGATATCTCTTATGGTTACTTACTTTCCCCATGCACTACTATGATGTTGTGTGAGTCTGTTGCTGATACTGTGTGATGATTGATGATAGAGGCTCCCTACCATCCCAATTTTCAGTCTGTTTGCTTTGTTTTCAAGAGACTATGATGAGAATTTTTGTGGAATTGGATGATGCGGAGGGCTAAGAGAACTACTGCTGTCTGCTCCTGGAGTTATTTGGTATTTTGCTTTGATGTTGCTGGTTTGGCACTCGTGGTGCAGATTTGATCACAGGCTTGCATAGAAAATGTCTTAAGATTTTGCTGATGTATGGATGACTCCACATTTGCTCATGTGGTTTATTCAATCTCTTATTGAATGTATTTTGTTTCTTTTGTTTCTTTTTTATTCTTTTGGTCTTCTCTATGATTCAAGACTTTTCTTGTATCTAGAGTTCGGCCGCCTCGATGTATCCTTTACCGATTATTAATAAAGTTTTGTTGCCTTTGAAAAAAAAATTTACTTATGATATCCTACATATTTAATCAAGGGTAATTTGCACTTACACCCCCTGTACTATCACCAATTTGAAGACACACCCTTTAGACTTCAAATTTAAGCACTTACACCCCTGTACTTTGAAGTGAAAGAAGGGGAATTTGCACATACACCCCCTGTATTTTTACGTATAAGGGGTTTAAGTGCTTAAATTTGAAGTACATGAAGTGTATCTTTAAATTAGTGGTAGTACATGGGGTATAAGTGCAAATTAATCAATGATTATGTGATCTTTCGAAACCTTTGCGTTTCTTGTGACCTTCTATCCATATGTGTGCATGCATCAACCTAGAGCTTTTCCTATCGACTTAATTGGTACGTATGTATATACAATTTTGTTGGATCGAAGTATATATTCAATGTGGATTACTACGTTGCTCTTGTTGTTATCAATCACATTGCTATATTATCAAAGTTGCGGTGGTTAGTTAACGAGTTTAATTTACCGTTTGACTTTTGAATTAATTTTGGACTTGAATATGAACATGTATGTAGTGGCTAGGCGTTGACTTGATGAAATTGTTAGGAGATGCCTTGGGTCGTGCTATGAGTGGAGCTGTGATATGTAGTGCCTAGGAGATTGATTACTTTGATATTTTTCTATATAAATTTTACTTATGAATTCTTAAACATACAATAATGCCCTTAAATCATTACTCCCTCCATTCCAATTTGATAGTCCACCTTTCCTTTTTTGAGTGTTCCAAAATTAAAGTCCCATTTGGCAAGTCAACACAAAAAAGGGTTCAACTTTCCCATTTTACCCATCTTCAAAAAGAACAAAAATGTGTGTATGAGAGATAAAAAGAGAGTTGTATTCAATTTTGAATTCTTGAACTAAATCTTGAAATACCAGCCAACTTTGCTGCCCAAAACATCTTGGGATTTGTTACAGAGTACTTATTTCTGAGGAAACAACTGGTTTTCCATTTAAAGTGCACAAAAACAATTCCAAAATTGAGGGGCAAAATTGGAAGGCTAAAAATCTGTGCATGTAATAAATATACTCTCTTAAAAAGTTAGAATCCCGGAGCGGGACTCACAAATTGGAACGGAGGGAGTATTATACAATATAATTAGATATCAGGCCTCTATATCCACTGTACAGACAAAAATTCAGCATCTAAAAGAAAGACAATAATACATTACAAGATCAAACTTACCTGCAATAAACCTGGAAAATAGTAGAAAAATTAATTGATGAAGACTAAGAAGAAGAAAAAGAAGGATGTAAGCTCCAAAGGCCGAGTTCTTTTTTGGTTACCACTTTTATGTCCAAAACTCACATTTCAATCTCATATGAGAATTTATTTTTTGAGAGCGGTAGACATCGTTAGTGAAGTGAAACGGGTGTGATCTTGACACTTTGGAAGAAGAGAATTTTGCTCGAGAAAAACTATGTTACACTTCGGAAGAAGAGGATTTCGCTCAAGCAAAATGGGCTATTTTGTCTACACGAAATTGAAACATTTGTACATATAAGGATTAAGTTAAAGACAAATTATCTAGTGAGAGATCCCTAACGATTCTACTGTGCACACCTCTCATTTTTCGAGCAAATTTCAATGATCCGAGCCGCTCAAAGTGTGCAGAATGTGATTTTAAAGGTACTCTCAAGAAATCAGCAAAAAAAAAAAAGAGACTGGGAAGGGCTTGATTTGAGCAGTTTTTTATTAAACCATTCAATGAAAACTGCTCTGATCAAGTCTTTCCCGGTCAATTTTTTTTCGCCGATTTCTTGAGTGAGTCCTTAAAATCACATTTCGATCACTTTGAGCATCTCCGATCATCGAAATTTGATCGGGAAAGTGAGGTCCGCACGGTAAAACCGTGCGAAATCCCTCACTGGATAAGGACTATTAAGTTAAAACCTATAAATAACTAAAAGGATAAAACTGAGATATTTAAAAATTTTAAGCACCAAATTGAAACTTAACTATAGCTTTAGGGATTAAAAATCTAGATAAGCCTAATAACGCTAGTAATATTCTAAGAAGCTTCTAATGATTTCTATATCCTTTAGATTAATAACGCGTACTACGTGAAGAAGTCACCCTGCATTTTTTTACTGAAAATTTTCTGTCACCTATTGGAAAGTCAATGATACTAATTTCATAAGCAAATAAACTACTAATTTTCACATCGGTTTGGGCTTTGGTAGGACGGTTCAATGTTCAATATATATTCATTCCTTGGATCTAATCTGAAATAAATAACTATTCAAATATAATAGAATTCATGACATCCAAACCAATAAAAGCGTCCATGCAAGTAAATGAAGGATCCAAATTCACAGTGTTCATGTGAGTCTGAGACATTCATTTATTTTCATAGACACTTTCATAGTTCATATGCCATGGATTGTAATAATCCTCAACTATTACACAAAGTATAGGACCGCCGCACACAACCACTGCATATGTCCACTGTATGGTTAGTAGGGCCCACTCCGAGTCACAAAAAAATTCAATATTAATTCAAAAATTTTAAATTAAAATAATTCGTTATGAAGATTTATAAAAAATCAGCTTTAATAAATATCGACAGTTATGAATTAAAATTTTGTACAAACAAAACTAAGTAGTTTAGCAATCACACCTCTACGAATTCAAAAAATATACTTACTAATATCCGTCGAAATTAATTTTTTATTAGTCTTTCTGTAACTATTCCTCCATCAGTATTTTATCATTACAAAAGTGCTACATACATAATGGTTCTGTAAAACACAAGACACAACCAATCTATAGCCGTCCATTGCTGTAATAAATATCTAAGATTTGCTCAAACTCTTTTCCACAAAAGTTAAATTTTCTTTTGAAAGAGTTTTTTTTTTAAAAATCTAGACCGTCCAAATACATCTGGACGGTCAGAATTACGTTCATTAATACCTTCTTAAAAAAAAAATATTTATTTCACATTTTCATACTTAAAAATAATATAAATGAAAAATAATTTTTTGATTTTTTAGCACCGTATAAAATATCTCATCGAGATCTTTCAAATAAGTTCTATATTGTATATTTTTAAATTTTATTAAACTCATTATTTTTAAATTTAAAATTATCTTATTAAAAAATAAATACTTAAAAACCGTTCCGTAACGGAATCTTAGCTGTTTAAAACCCGAGTCTACCACAGACCTCTATCTGATTCACCAAACACATCCTCTGTCTGTCTCTCTCTCTCTCTCTCTTACAATGTTGCTTCCAATTTTCGGCCACCAGTCGGAACCAGAAGGCCCTACAAAGGGCCACAAGAAATCCCGAAACCTTAAAACCAGAATACAATCATTCCTATCCAACCTTACTCCAATCCGTCGAACTCTAGTCTTCGTAGTAATCCTTTTCCATGTGTTCCTCCTCTGGTACTCCCTATCTCTATTCCCTCGAGCACCGACGAAATTCCAAGCCGGAGAATCTAGGATAGTAGTAAATATCCCGTCGAAAACTTACGGCCGCTTACCAAATAAAGGCAAATCAAATATCCCATCAAAAACTTACGGCAGCTTGCCAAACAAAGGCGTATCAAATGTCTCACCGGCAACTCATCATGGCAGCTTGACAAAAAAAGGCGTATTAAACATCTCACCGGAAACTCACGGAAGCTTGGCAAAGGAAGGCGTGTCAAATATCTCCTCGACAACTCACGGCAGCTTGTCAAACAAAGGCGTATTAAATACCTCACCGGAAACTCACGGCGGCTTGGGAAAGGAAGGCGTGTTAAATATCTCCTCGACAACCTATGGCAGCTTGCCAAACAAAGGCTGTGATTCTGGTAGGGTTTACGTCTACGATCTTCCCACGATGTTCAACTACGATATCATGAACAATTGCACCGAAATAGAGCCGCGGGCCGACAAATGTGACAAGAATTTGAACGACGGTCTCGGACCAGTGGCGAGAGAGTTTGCCGGAATGCTACCGGAGAGTATTATCCCTGCGTTTTACTGGACGGACATGTATTGGGGCGAGGTGATATTCCACAATCGGATGCTGAATCACAAGTGCCGAACGCTAGAGCCGGAATCCGCTACGGCGTTCTACATACCTTTTTATGCTGGGCTCCGTCTGAGAAAATACTTGTTTGACAATCACACCGCAGGAGAGCGCGATTGGCATCCTGAGATGCTGGTCAAGTGGCTCCAGGAACAGAAATGGTGGAAGAGATCCAACGGCTCCGACCATTTCATCATGTTTGGACGGATGACATGGGATTTCCGGCGGAGGGGAGGCGGTGACGCCGACTGGGGGACCAGATTCCTCCTCATGCCGGCGATGCAGAACGTCATCCGTGTATCCGTCGAGCGTAGCATTTGGGACGACCTAGAAATCGCTGTACCCTACCCGTCAATATTCCACCCTAGGTCAGAATCCGATATCATAGAATTGCAAGAGTTCGTCAGGAGCCACCGCCGGAACCACCTTTTCACCTTCGTCGGCGGCGGTCGGTCTAAGATCAAGAACGATTTCCGAGCGGTTTTAAAGAGCAAGTGCCTCAACGAGTCAAGCGTGTGCCGCCACGTCGACTGCTCCTTGAACAACTGCGTCGACGGGAAGACAGAGGTCATGGCGGCGTTCCTCGATTCCGATTTCTGTCTCCAGCCGAAGGGGGACGGGCTGACGAGGCGGTCGGTTTTCGACTGCATGGTCGCCGGATCGATCCCGGTTTTCTTCTGGAGAGGGACGGCTTACTTGCAGTACGAGTTCTCAATCATGCCAGATGAACCGGAGAGTTACTCGGTTTTTATAGACCACGGCGACGTGCGTAACGGAACGGATATAAGGAGAGTGTTAGAAAGTTATGGGAGGGAGGAAATCGAAAGGATGAGAGAGAAAGTGATAGAGTATATACCGAGATTTATGTATGCAAGACCGAGTCGGGGGCTGGAAAAAACAAGAGATGCTTTTGATATTGCTATTGATGGGGTGTTGAGAAAATACAAGGATCACATGGAGAGTGGTAGTAGGATTGGAACGAAATATGAGTGATTAAATGTACACATTGTTCATTACTTGTATCTCATTGTTATGCATGTTTTCTTAGTTCGTTTATATTTTTTGTTTACCAGAATTTGTATTTTTTGCTTATCAAAATTTGTAGCCTATGTAAAGGCATGCTAAGGCTTTGTTTTCATGAAACAAATGAAGCCTAGGTTTTTCCGAAGTACCAAAAAAAAGAAAAAGAAAAAGAAATTGAATGAGAGTTTAATTAGGTTCTTGACAATTGACTTTTCTAATATTGTATGAGAGCTTCTGGCAAGTACAATTTGAGTTGCTGAGCAAAAAAAGTACAATATGAGTTTGTTTTTCTTTCTTCATTTTTTTACCTTCTTTTTCATCGTTGAAGGTTTCTTGAGTACTTTTTTTTTTTTGAAATGCGAAAAAATTTACTCCATTAATCTTTGAAAACAACTTACAAAAATTAAAAGGACCCTAAACAACATCAAGCCGGAGAAAAAAAAAAAACCCACATGGAGAAACAACAAACTCCAGCAATCATATACCAAGAAGGACCCAAAGAGAGGGAAAAACAAACCAAAGTTGGCAAGAAGCCAACAATGACATAGCACCACCAATCCCAAATAGACTCCTAAATAGACTCCTGACGCCTAAGACCCAAAACAACATACATCCAAAGATCCGAAAAAGAAACACTCCACCCAAAACCTAATAATTCAAGCAACATACAAAAGACACCTAAGAGCCAATCAACAGATGAGAAGCATGATCTTTGCCCTTTCCTCATCATCGGCTTCCATAATCGCGATTCTTCGAATAACATCTTGCTCATCGGCCATGTAATGAAGGCCCATGATCTTGTTTACCTCTCAAATAGCCCGAGCCTCATCAAGGTGAGTCCTGCTAATCCCTTCAAAAGAAATTGGTAAAGCAGCAGCTGCAACAGCATATCTAAACAGAACACAACTTTGCTTCTTTTTTTCGCCCTTCTTCTTGATTTTTGGAATGCATAAAATTTGTTTAATCGACTTCTGCTTCCATTTTCCTTTCTCAGAATTCTTAACCTCTTTCCCCTTTGTATCAGCATTGAGATCCACACATAGCTGGATACCATCTAAAGAATCAACCACATCCTCATTATTTATAAAGCCCTCTTCTGAAAGATTGTCAAACTCTGCAACACCAACATCAACATAATCCAAGGTTTGAATTGGGTTGTATCATCCACAATAATGTCGCCATCCCCATTATTCAGAATAGGTTCCGAGGGTTCAGAGCCAGCCACGACCAAATTTTCCCTTTCAAGATTAACCTCATTGAGGTTAGGTTCGGTCCCGTTGATTGCCAAGGAGTTTTTTCACAATGGGATCCACTCCTTTGGGGCATGATTATGCTCCACATCAAACGAGGACCCATTTGTTTCACTAACTCGCAACACTGAATTCTTGTCCTTCTCTGAATTCCTTCATCAACCACTTCTTTTTGTTTGCCATTCTCTTGCGTCCTCGTGTCAGAATCAACCACTATTTCTTCCACCTCATCACTATCCTTCTCCTCCTCTGATTCTTTTTTTGTATATGAGGAAAAATCTAGACATGCATTAGGAATTTTTTCTCCGCTTCATGAGGTTGGTCGCCCGGATCTTCCATCACCTTAACTTTGTAGCTCTTTTCGCTTCATGAGGTTTCTTGAGTACTTAACTTGATAACTATGCACATTTGTTTTAGTGGTCTAAAATCTCATGTTAGAGTTCTTCACTCTTAATTGTACATGGATAGCATCCTCTTTATGACTTAATTTTTTTTTATTAATTGTTAAAAAAATCTAATCTTAAATCTTATAAGTGATATCATTGTATCATAATGATATGCATTTATTGTTTCTATTGGTTTATTTAATACAACTGGTGTTATTTCACTATGCTTTTGCGTCATGTCTTGCTTAATTTATGTTTTTGTCTATTTGTATGTCACGAAAATAAGAGATACCCAAAATTCTAATGTGTGTTTTAAATTTTAATCTTCATTTTAAAAATTACTAATGTGTCTAAACCCAAGTACGTTCATGACTTCTATAAGCACAACTGCCGAAAAACGTATCGAAGAACCTTTTTTTGTTTTAGAAAAAGAGTCAGGAATCTTGTTTATCTCAAAATCCGAAATCCCAGAATATGCTTTGTGAATTACGTACCAATTAAAAAATAATATCGGCACTTTGATGTTTTACCGAAGTATATGATCATGGTCATTTAATTTGTTTTGGTTTTATGCAGGGGCAAAACTATGATTTATTGGAGTCAATTACCTATGACATACATTATTTCTTTTAAAATTTGATATTCGAAACAAATACAATGAAATACTAAATGAAAAATAAAAAATTGAATTATATTACGTATTTATTACAACTAATTTCATTTGTAATTGACCCTAGCTATCTTGTTTTCATCAAACCTTCTGAATCTAGATGCTTGACTGGTAGTATGTGTAGGCTTCCCGACCAGAATTCGAGAGTCGTCACCTGAATTTTTGAGATGGATGATTCGAGAAACCGAGAGTTTGTTTTAGAGAAAAGTGATAAGGTTTTTGGTCTAGCTAGCGAAAACTTTGAAAATCTTGGGTTCGGGAGTCAGGTTACGAGAGGGGAAGGTTTTGCTGAAAAAGCACACATTTCGCCAGATAAAAATTGGTATCTACTAAGCATTTTAAATGGGGAATTTAATACCGTTTGAAAATTTTAACTTTTGAAAAATAAGTGCGGGAAAGGGACATGAAATTAAATATAATACATTGGCGTGCTTGTGCGTACATTGTATAGTATGAAATGGATGAACAATATATAGAAAATGAAATAACAGTACAACTGTACAAGTCAGAAACTTCTACTACAAATTAATACGCTGTGCAGCATAATTATATAGCGTGCGGTATATTAGCTATGCCGTGCGGTACACTATGCTGCGTATTTCCAGAAAAGCTTCTTCTTCATACTATAAAATGAATCATGGGCTTGGAAAAATGGATTTATGAGTGCTAAAACGGTTTGGGTGTCCCTTTTGTGATTCATTTTTAGCATGAACAAGGATGCTAAAAAGTTACAGAACATAAACAAATAATAATAATAATAATAATTTTTGACATGAGAAAATATTCCGAAGTATGCCCAAAATATCTTTGACTTCACAGACACTTATCAACCTGAAAGTCAAAGACTAAAGAGCTGCATGGCATAGCGTGGTGTGCCACGCGGGTATACTAATATACCACGTGGCTCATTATGCCTAGTGCAGTTTTTGATTTTGATAGTTTTCTGCTTTTGGATCTTGTTCGAGACCTAAATCCAGTATAGAAAGACCGGGAAGAACCTCAGTAAGCTTCCCTCAAGGCCAAAACGTAGTTTAATCCAAAGAATTCGATTTATACCTTCTTTTAGGCTTGGATGTGCTTGAGAATAGAAGAGTGGAGGTTGATTTGGATTGGAAGCCCCTAAAATCAATTGGGTTTTTGAGTTTAATTAGGGGAGATTTGAGTGAGTTTTGTGAGCATGATTGAAGAAAAACGAGATTTTTGGAAGAGAGGAGTAATGTATCAATGTATTGTCTTTATAGAGGGAATGGGGTGCGTGTAGAGATGGATCGGAGAAGAGGGATCCCAAAAATGGTACGGTAGATCAAAACCCTATTTAAAGAGAGATTGGTCAAAAATAAATGATGGAGTGTGAGAGTTAAGCCAAAACCAAATCTATTAAATGCTCGTCTTGAATTGCTTTGTTTTGGCGGAAGCTTTTATGACTAGGCGTGACCGACAAGTTTTTGCAACTGTCAAAACTTTTCCCGAAACGCCGTGTGCAAAAATGAGAAATGCTGTGTGGTGTATTGAAATCTCCTGCGGTGGAATGATTTTTTGAAATTTTTTGAAATGCTGCGCGGTGTTTCTTCTAAAATGTCGTGAAGTACGTATTGTGCGATAGCACAGCACACGTGAACCGGGAGCCAGCCTACATGTTTAAAAGGCCAAACTTGAAAATAATTCGAAATCCTGAATTGAGGTGTCTAACAGTATGACCTTCACTCTTCAATGGCAAGCAATAGGGTACATAAAACTGTTTCTTAGTTCTTTCTTCTTCTTCCTTTTTCCTCTTTTTTCTTTGTCTTCATCTCTTATTGTTGATAGAGAACTAGAGTGAGTGGCCACCTCTATGGGGTCAAGTGACCCCATTTTGACCATTTATGCATCTGCGCCAGTTAATTTAGAATGTGTGTGCAGCTACAATATCCTTGTAACGACCCTAATTTCTTTTATCAATAAAATTATAAGTTTAATAAAATTTCTTTTACTCTATTGTCGTTTTATTTACTTACTTGAGTGTTGATTTTATAAACAATCCTAAACTATTTATTAGACCTTAATATATACATACGCGTACATAGGGAGAACGCCGAGAATGAGATTTCTATCCAAGAATCTATCATATCACTTCATCACTCACCACCTCTCTTACACCTCTTAACTCATTCCCATCAAATCAAATGAGAGAGAGAGAGAGAGAGAGAGAGGGAAAAGATATGGGATCTTCAGGTAAATCTCATCATAGTGAATCTACTTCATCCTATTTCTTAGCCTTGTAAGCCTGAGAGAGAGAGAGAGAGAGAGGGAGAGAGAGAAGTCAAGCTCTATAAACACCTCTTCTTTTTTTCCATCCCAAGACCACCAACTTCCTTCATACTTTTCCTCTTTTGGAAAAAGAAAACTGTGAGGAATAGGAAGAAAGAGAGAGAGCCGAGACCCACCTTTTTCAGTTAGTCAATTTTTATTTATTTATTTATTTGCCTTTCATTCCCTGAGAAGAAAAAGCTAGGTGTTCGGTCAAACCAAGGCCTTATGGAGACGTACCGTTTGCAACCCGATCCGATGCTATCGTAGTCAACTTGCTACCGCCAAGAAGTGAGGTAGAAACCACCTATCTACTTACCTAAGTATAGCACCGTTATAATTTCTTTTTCGTTAAATTATCAAAATTCGGCTTTTACGATTAATGCGTGTAAAAAAAAAATGTTGGAAATGGAAATGACATTTTTTTTTTGGTCTAAATAGAAGGACTGTTCTTAATTGGTTAAGTGCACTGCTATTTTGTTTAGTTTTAGAAAAGCATGATCTAGGAGCTAATTACTGAAATTTGGACTTACTGTTAATCCTTGACAAACGTAGAAATGGATTACGAACAGAAAAGAAGGTAACTACTTAAAGAATAATAAAAAAATGAAACGTAGCATAGCAGTTATGTAAGAATTGCCTCTGGTATATTATATAAAATGTTATTGTCTCTCTGTACTAGGAAAGCATGATTAAGTAATTTAATGTCAAAGTATGACTTCGAATGAAAATAATGGAATTGAAGTTCTTACTGTTATCAATTATGTAGCAAGATGAAATGCGTGATATTGCGTGCCATGGTTAGATTAGAAAAGCATGAAAATTAGGAATTATTTGTTATTGTATGATTTGTTTGTAGCAAGCCTTGAAAGATTAATGTGTTCGTGAGAAAATGATGTATGTGTACGAGACACGAGAAACGAGAGAAATGATATTCGAAAATGAAAAGATTAAAAGAGAAATTTTGACATGTGTAAACCTGGGAGATCAGAACGGCAGAATCAGAGTTTGGGTGTGTGTGAGTAAACCTGGGAGACCGGAACGGCAGAACCAGTGTTTGGGAATGTGTGAGTAGGGCTGCAAACGAACCGAGCCGCGGCTCGCAGCTCGGCTCGGAAGTTAAACGAACGAGCTCGAGCTGATATTTTCAGCTCATTTTGTAAACGAGTTGAGCTCAAGTTAGGAATTAGGATAAGCTCGGCTCGAGTCGGCTCACGAGCCGGGGTATATATACTTAAGTTTAGAATTTTTATTGTTATTTCATAATTTGTTCTTTCTGTTTCACTTTCCAGTCAACCAAGGGAGTCGAAAGCACATGCACACCAGTACACTCCCGCTCTATAGGAAAATGAAAGATATATACCTTCAATCAAAATATTTTTGATTGTATTAGGCCTATGCGAGGATATATATACATTTTTCGTTGGTTCGTTGAGGCTCGTGAACAAACTCGAGCTCGAGTCAAGCCAAGGCTCGCTCGGCTCGAGCTTGACTAGTTAAGTTTTCACTGAGCTCGAGCTTAAACTCGTGTTCGTTAAAAACTTAATAAACAAGCTTGAACATTGTAAAGCTCGGCTCGGCTCGGCTCGTTTGCAGCCCTATGGGTGAGTAAACCTGGGAGACCGGAACGGCGGAACCAAAGTTTGTAGATGCATAGTCGACCGTCATTCTGAAAGAGGGAGTAAATGGAACTAGTGCTAAAGGAAACGATTTAATAATAAGTGAAATTGACGTTTTGACACGGAGTACAATACACTATTCTGAAATCGACACTTAACAAATTTTTTTTTTGTACAACATTTATAATATTTGATTTGTTAAAATTCTGTTTGAAGCTTGTAAAGTAGATGTTATTTTTGCTAAAGTATGAGACATAGGGGTAAGAGTTAGTTACTGAGTTTAAAAGCTCACAGTGTTACTTTTGTGGCCTTGGCATCTTATACTAGACTTAGAAGGCGAACATGAGGCGTACTATAATTTGGAGCAGTATGGAGCTGAGCAGAATACCGCTGAAGAAGACAATCACCATGATGTGTAGAAATTTTATGTAGCACCCCTCCCTATCCTTAAATAAATGTAATCTTGATTTGAGAATAATTTGGGATATAATGACTTATTATTCTACTTTTATTTATTAAATGTTTAAGTTTGAATAAAATAGTTATAAATAATGTTCCCAAAAAATTGGGGCGTTACAACTTGGTATCAGAGCCTTAGGTTCAAAATCTCGGCCTTAAGTAGAAAGGGTAGACTTCCAGTTGGATTAATAGTTTAAATTGAGAAAATTTTAAAAGTATTAATTATGCAATACTAAACCATTACTATAATTAAGTATTTCATTTTGTAGATGGACCTAGCATTGATAGCCAAGATCCAGAACTTTACGGACATCCACCATACCGTACTTGACCATTTGATAAACGACCCCTACTTTGCCCATCAATTTCCCTTGCTGGACGAATACTATCGAACCTATGGAGTTTGGCCACCAATGGACGCATTGATACCTGAAGAGGAGGAGCATGCAGAAGAAGAACCTGAGGAAGAAGATCCCGAGGAAATGGAGCCCGAGGAAGAAGACCCGGAAGAATGGGAGAATGAGGAAAAGCCTGAGGTACAGTTGAACGCTTGGCTGAACGACCATGGCCGAACAAGTGCAAGTTGAAATTGAAGCAATACTGGAAGAAGAGCCGAAACCTTATAGCGATGTGGAAGAGTTATGAGATCACCTACGTGACCATACTGGAATTTAGCACCGTGCAAAGTTGCTACTCAAAACTTTTTCCACCGTGAGAAGAAGAGGAAATGAAGACCTAGCAGTAGTTAGGCATATTTAAATAAAACTTATGCTAAGAAGACTTTGTAGGACCTAGGAACCTGTGTGGTAGTATTGCGACTAGTATGTTATGTTGTTGACTTATGTGGAATTTATTAATAAATTTTTTTTGTTTGCTATGATACTGGTGTTTTTACCTTATTACTCTTTCAGCACGTTTCCCTACATTTTTAAGTCTAATATATAATTTTTACTTGTAGTTATGGCTACACCTAGCTCCGCCGCTGCCTTGAGTTTCTATCGGTCTATACCAGTCCCAGCCAACTCTCTGACTCTACTACCACTAGTGTACGACCGAGACACTAAGTCTTACCTCTACAATGTCCCAGTGACGGAGGAGACACCACCTGCACCACCCTGTAAGCACATAGACGTGGGATACCTATTTGACATGCCACTAGCTGATCTTTCCTACTTTTCGATCGAGACCCTGGAGGAACTCGCCCTCCAGACTGAAGCAGAAATACAAGAACAACTTCGTCGTCAAGAAGAATACGAATTGGAACAAGCTGAAAAAGCTAACATGGAGGCACTTAGGATCTACTTTGGACTCCGTAGGAAGTAGGTAGAAGTGAAATGTTAGAATAAGGAATGAAACTATCCTCTGTTAACACTTTGCAGTGAATCGAAGGCAGTAGCTCCATGCAATAGGACGTAGTTGTTTATTTTCCTTAATCAACATTATGTACTAAGCTTTTATCAGTAAAAAGTTTTCAATTCAATTTACATACCCGTCTCAATTATTAAATTTGTATAAAGGTTAATATGTAGATATTTATAGATATATAAGACACCCTGCTGAATCCCCGAAAATCTGTAAAATTGTAGATGGTGCTCACAAGCAATGGATTAGGTAACAAAAACCATGACCGCAATGGAGAGTCATCCAACGGCCATCCTAACCTAGCAACCGAAAATGTGGATTTCGCCCAACTCTTGCAAGCCTTCACAACGGCTATCAACAATGCCAACCGTCCACCGCCCCATGCTCATGTACCTAGACCAATGACTTGGGCTCAAGCTTTGAACGAGTTTTGTAAACGACGACCGTCGGCTTTCCACGGAGAACCTGAGCCAACCTTGGCCGAAGCTTGGCTTAAGGAAGTTAAAGTGATATTCAGCACCCTGAATATCGCTCATGATGGGGACCAAGTAGCTTTGGACACTTATTAGCTGAAGGGTGAGGCCCGTTATTGGTGGGAACTGATTGAGAAAACTCACGATGCCGTAACAATGACATTTGCTGAGTTTGAACGCATCTTCCTAGATAAGTACTTCCCTACAACAATCAAGCAGGCGAAGGTGTAGGAATTTCATAGTCTGCAGCAAGGTTCAATGACGGTGACTCAGTATGCTGCCAAGTTTAAGGAACTGTCACGATATGCTCTAACTACTATCCCGACTGAGGATGACAAGGCAAGGAAGTTTGAATGGGGACTGAGTTCCTCTCGTAAGGCAGTAGTTGGCCATGAGTTTCCCACTTACTCACAAGTGGTGAAATGTGCCTTGAGGCTTGAAAGAGAAGACATGGATTTCAAGGCCAAGTGGAAGAAGATAGGAGCAAGTGCTGGAGGACCAATTCGAAGCAACCAAACCTACAACACTAACAACAATCAGGCACCTTATCCAAAAAGGTCATTCAACTTACAACAAGGGGGCCAATCATGGAGCAACACCAGGGCAGTGCAAAACCATCCACCAAGGCCATCGCATGGATTTATCCACGATATTTCTACGGTTCAATGCTACAATTGTCAAGCAATGGGGTATTATAGCCGTGACTGCCCAAAACCACAGCGGGAGAGGCCTCGAGTGAATGGAAGTCAACCACCTCAACAATTCCGACAGACTGGCTTTGCTAATCAGAATCAAGGTGGACCTCAACAACAGAACAACAAACAGTTCCAACCTTAGCAACACAATTGGAAAGGGAAGCAGCCAATGGAAACTCAACAGAATGCTAGAGGGTGTGTCTTTGCCCTACAGGCTAAATAGGAAGAGCAGGATCCCACTGTGATCCAAGGTATTTACTATTATTCAGTACCTGTGTACAAGCTTTATTTGAATCTGGAGCATCGCACTCGTTTATATCTACTACATGTGTATCTGCACTAGGATTAGAAATAGAACCCTTACAATCAAATTTGATGGTAACATCACCTTTGGGTGGGAAGTTAGCTGTTAATCCAATCTGTAAAGGGTGTGAGATAGAGGTAGCTGATCTATGTCTGATCTGTGACTTATGAGTGATCGATATGGTTGACTTCGATATAATTTTGGGAATGGACTGGTTGTCATCCCACCGAGTTGTCATAGACTGCCATCAGAAAATAGTGACAGCTTTCGCTCCTGACGGAACCTGCTTCAAATTTAAGGGGAATAGACAAACTCCGACTTCAACGACAAGACGAACAAGGTGGCAATACCAACTTTTTGGATGGCTAGCTAGCCTTAAGTTGGAAGAGACTGATCGAATGGAGCTGGGACTACCCCACATTGTCTGCGAGTATGCAGACGTATTTCTTGACGAACTACCCGGGTTACCACCACAGCGGGAGATAGACTTCACCATTGAACTCCAACCTGGAACTGCACCAATCTCCATAGCCCCATACAGAATGGCACCAGCCGAACTGAAGGAACTCAAGATTCAACTGCAGGACCTGCAAGAGAAGGGTTATATCCAGCCAAGCACATCACCATGGGGAGCACCAGCCTTATTTGTGAAGAAGAAAGAAGGAACACTACATCTTTGTGTCGACTATAGACAGTTGAATCGAGTTAAGATTAAGAATCGCTATCCTTTACCTAGAATCAATGACCTATTCGATCAATTGATATGAGCTACTTGTTTCTCAAAGATTGACCTTCGATCATGGTACCACCAATTGAGAATTCGGGATGAGGACATCACCATGACTGCATTCAGAACCAGATACGGACATTATGAATTTGTAGTAATGCTATTTGGACTTACCAATGCACTAGCAGTATTCATGTGTCTCATGAACAAAATTTTTCAACCATACCCGGATAGATTTGTGGTAGTGTTCATTGATGACATACTGATATACTCAACCACGAAGGAGGAGCACGAAGAACACCTCAAAATCGTGCTGCAAGTGCTTAGAGACAACAAACTCTATGCAAAGGTGTGGGCATGCGTGCCCTAGGAATTTTCGGATTCCAAAACGCAGGGGGCCCGGGTCGAGGGAGCGCGAGCGGGGAAGCAAGCACTTGCAAAATACAGAGTCGCCACTCGGGTTTGAAGGTCCGACACCCAAGGAACCGTATTTCGAAGCACTTGCCGCGCTGTTTGATTTGAAAAAGTTAAGGAACCAGTCCGTCATAACCATATCTGGGTTCGGGAGCCAGGTTACGAGAGGGGAAGGGTTTTATGGCACCTCTCTCGCCCAATCCGGAGATCGGTCTCTACTTAGGCATTTGCGAAAGATGTTTGTTTGCGATTCATTTTGATTAATCAATTTTTAGCCAATTAGGGCAGGGGAACAGTTAATTGGGGATTAAAACTGTAACAATTTGCAGGATACGATAGATATGGCATGGATTAATGAGATGACAAGTAATAAATGGAATAAAGTTCAAAACATCGATCATACATAAAGACAGTGCTGTGTATGATTTTGGCACGAACAAACAGCCAGCTTGCATGCGTGAACCCATCTACATGCAAGCCAACCATCGCGCGACGCTACCATACACTCGCGCGAGTGTTCACGTTCCACCAATGTTTTGGATTTTACCCCCTTCTGGGCTCTGGAAGAACCAGTGCTCACCCAGGTGCAAACCAAGCAGTTTATAAGCACTTGAAAGTAAACAATATTACAGCAAGTAGATAGAAATATTGTGAAAACACGACCCCTAAACAGTGGGGGTATCTAAACAGAGGCCAAGGCCAAGCTGCTCATGCAAGGGCAGTCCCTGGAAAACCCAGAACCATCGTGCGATAGAGTCATATAGGCGCGCAATTGTTCAGACTGGATTTCCAGGAATTGCTTTGCATACTCAGGGCTCTGAGACATATTCAAGAGCATTCCGAGAGCATTCCAAATCAAGAGGAGTTATGAACTAGGCTTAAACAATGATTTTTAACATGCAAACTTGCAAAGCAGGGAGCTAAAGCTCCTTAAAAGACTTTTTTAAGACTAATGAACAAAACAGTGAACTTAAAGACCAGGATCCCTTCCCCACGTGGTCCAATCTCACGTAGATAGAAGTGTCGCGCGAGTGTATAGGACCATCGCGCGAGGGTGTTCCAGGTAACGGCTCTTGAAACCCTGCTAGCTTTAGGGCCAGAACTGGTATCGATTACCAGCCTTGACCCAGCCAGCCCCCCTCAGGGGTTCGAACAGTGAGCAGAAAGATATTATACCTTTGCTTGAGTTCCTTGGAGATGGCTTAAATGAGGTGGTGAGGCTTGGGAGGTGACTATGTAGGAGAGAGTGTGGTATGTGATGTTTGTGCTTGAGCTTTTGCTTCTTCTTTCTTTGAGAGAATTTTGTAACCCTTTGCAATGAGGCATGGGGGGGGGGGTATTTATAGAAGAAAGGGTTGGTTGGTGGCTAGCCAAGGCCTTGTAACCAGCCAACAATGCTGGTTACAATTGCTTGGTGGAGAAGTGGGGTGGCAAAGGTGATGGGAGAATGGGGGGTGAGGTGGTGCAAAGGGAGCCCCCCAGAACGCTGTTCAGCCGACGAAAACGGGGTCACATAGGCCTGTAGCCCCCTGACCACCACGCAATCTGGGTGAAAATGACAGGTGTTGACCATCGCGCGATGAAGTGAGAGCATCGCGCGAGGGTCCAGCCAACCCCGCGAGGGTCAATGGTCAAAGCTTTGACTTTGACCACCACCTGGCAAATGGACCATCGCGCGAGGATCCTAGTGTGTCGCGCGACTTTCAAACCCAAGGTCCAGGTTCTGATTCAAGGGTTTTAGGGCTAAGGATGGGTTCCTCACATGCCAAACTCAAGCCATTCCAAGTTCTCGAGACTGTTTTCGACCTGATTCATCATCGGGGAATCAAGAAACCGAAGAAGAAAGTAAAATGATCGGGAAGTCAGATTGGGGTGTCTACAGTAGTCCCTCTTTGACTGTACGCGGACCACCATTGGCTGGTACGGGTAACGTCAAAGATTTCTAGACACCCATCTAATCCACCCAAAAGCCGATTTAAACGAAAAGTGCTAGCAAGTATATACAAATACCGTGCACCAACGGATCGGTGAGCAGATTGATTGCTGATCCGAATTTGGACGGATAGATTGTCGCTGATTGAAATCGGACGGATAGATAGTCGCTGATTGATAATTGGACGGATAGATCGTCGCTGATTGAAATCGGACGGATAGATCGTCGCTGACTTGATAATCGGACGGATAGATCGTCGCTGATTCGAAATTGGACGGATGGATCGTCGCTGATTGATGATTGGACGGATAGATCGTCGCTGATTGATGATTGGACGGATAGATCGTCGCTGACTTGAAATTGGACGGATGGATCGTCGCTGATTGACATTGGACGGATGGATCGTCGCTGACTTGAAATTGGACGGATGGATCGTCGCTGACTTGAAATTGGACGGATGGATCGTCGCTGATTGAAATTGGACGGATGGATCGTCGCTGTTGAAATTGGACGGATGGATCGTCGCTGACTTGATAATCGGACGGATAGATTGTTGCTGATTCGAAATTGGACGGATGGATCGTCGCTGATTGATGATTGGACGGATAGATCGTCGCTGATTGATGATTGGACGGATAGATCGTCGCTGACTTGAAATTGGACGGATGGATCATCGCTGATTGACATTGGACGGATGGATCGTTGCTGACTTGAAATTGGACGGATGGATCGTCGCTGACTGGAAATTGGACGGATGGATCGTCGCTGATTGGAATTGGACGGATGGATCGTCGCTGACTTGAAATTGGACGGATGGATCGTCGCTGTTGAAATTGGACGGATGGATCGTCGCTGATTGAAATTGGACGAATGGATCGTCGCAAAGGGATCCAATCGCAAAGCCCGAGTAAGACTCTTGGACTTCGTTGAAGCAATACACGCGAATGGGCCTGAATCCTGGGCTGAACCTGGCGATCGGCCCAGTAGTACAATCGCGCGATGCACCCACACCGTCGCGCGATGGTTCTTTGTCAGGGCCTGGGTCTGAAACTAGTCCAGGTCCGGCCCGCACCCATTTTCTTCTCTTTTCTTCCCGGGGACGTTACAGAAACCAACGCTTAGCGGTTTCAAAACTTCAAAACTCTCAACTCCTCTCAAACTCTCCAAACCCCAACTCAAACCCTTTGATTTCTTCGCGAAAATCGAAAGAAATCCACGTACAAGCATCCACCCATGGCGGAACACGGCAATGGTGGTGGTGGAGGAGAGGCAGTTGATCGTTGAGAGGACGAACCTATGGAGGTCGGTACAAGAGATCAAACGCAGTTAGAAGAGGCCACGGGTACTGGCACAATGGTCACAGGCGGCGGCGATGGCGTTCAGGGCCGCAAGCAAGAGGTGGGTGGCGACGGTGATCGTCGCGCGACGCAGTCAGACCGTCGCGCGACAGTGGAGGTCGGGGCCGTAACTGCTGGAGTCGTGCAATTGGACCCGAGCGAGGCCGTGAGTGGCTCGGTAGTAGTTGGTGGCAGTTCCGAGGGCGTAGGCAGTGGAAGCGCCGAGGATGGCGGTGCCGGGTCAAGCGAGACTCCGTTGAGGGATTCGGCGAAGGGTAAGGGTGTAGCGACCGAGGAGGAGGGTGCCACGGGGGTTCCTGAAGAGGAGGTACTGTTTCGGCCAGGAGCCACGTCATCGGGCCACAGACCAATCACGAGACAGGACCTTGCTGAGTTCCTGAGTGAGGAGAGGCTAGCCCGGCTCCTCGAGGAGGATCCCATGATTGGGGCCGCTGCTTTGGAGGCTCGAGAGGAGCGAGAGCGGGAGATAGCCGCTTCAGAGGTCGCAGAGAGGGCCGAAAGGGTGAGAGCCGCTGAGGAGGAGGTTTTGAGGGATGCGGTGGCCGAGGAGCGGGCTGGAGAGAGGGGACAGGGGCCCAGAGTGACAGCAGTGTCAGAGGCAGAGGGTTTGACTGGTGCTCCATTTTCAGCAGAGGGGTACAGGCCACCAGTTCCACATTTGTTCGTACCATCGGGTCTTGCGGCATAGAGGCCACGGCAAGCGGAGTATGACCCTGAGCTTGTTCTACGAGACCCCGACACCCACATTTCGAGCAGCTGGGCTGAGGTAAATTTCTGAAATTCCTTCATTTCCTTTCGTGATTGCAAATTCAATACAATGCATGAGCTTAAGTGCCGAGGAACGTAGTGTAATCCTTTGAAGTAGATCCAAATAGTGACATTATAGTTCTCGTTGAATGCCATGCATGAGACATAATAACTTGAACCAACCATCTACTGCCAAGTTGTATTGATTACCTAGAACTTGAGAATGAAAGCCTCACATGCTGATATATCCCCTGTTGCTTGTTTCCGTGTCTAATGCAGGAGAGAGCGAGACAGAGGGACATCCGGGGTTTCGGGGGCGCCTGTAGCTCCTTGGCGTTGTACCAGGGTTTGCCGGAGAGAGTGAGGCAGTTGGTGGACATGGCAGGTTTTGGGGAGTTCATACAGACCCTGACTCGGGCCAGGATGACCACGCGGTCTTGGTTGCGCTTGCAAAGAGGTGGAGGGATACCACCAACACCTTCCACCTGCCGCTCGGGGAGATGACAGTGATGCCCACGGACTTTGCAGCGATCACTGGTTTGAGGGTTGGAGGTGACCCCATCCCGTTTGACTCGGGCATTCAGGAGGACGAGGCGGCCCTGGAGTGGTTCTTGGGAGAGGTGCCCAAGGTTGAGGAGGGGATGGCGAGATATGGCCAGTTCACGAGGTACCTTGCAAAGGAGGTGGCGACGGAGCAAGAGGCGGAGCAGATGGCCCGGGTGTACTTGCTGTATCTTTTTGGTGCTACCCTGTATCCGAACAGGCGTAGCAAGGTCCATCTATCGTACTTACCCGCACTGAGGGATCTGAGGACGGCCTCGTGCTTTGATTGGGGAGGGGCTGCGCTTGGCGCAGCTTATGGCTTTATGGGGGACTCGTCGAGGACTGAGATGAGCACTGCTGGCTACTGGCGAATTTGGGAGGTATGATCATAATAGAGTAAAGCACATTTCCATTATATACTTATCTATTTGAATACATGAGCTGCTCAAAAATATTCCTGCATTGTACTAATGATTTGAACTTTGATAACTGTGCAGCTCTGGGCCTACGAGGTTTTGAACATGTGCCGTCCAGTGACGAAGAGCTTGGACTTGGGAATCCACCCGCGTGCTCATATCTGGAGCAAGAAGAACATGGGAGAGAAAAGAGGGAGAGGGGACCTGAACGGCTTCAGGATATACCTAGACGAGCTCCGACCCTCACAGGTATGACATGACCTTATCAAATAGAAATATGCATCCATTTTATTGCTTTAATGCTGTCACTGACCGACGTTTGCATTGCTTGCTCGTGCAGGTAGAGTGGGATCCCTGGAGGGTGGCAGAGTCAGAGCCTAAGTACTTGGCCAGGAGCAGGGCCGTGACGGCGAGCAGAGTGCTGCTAGAGTCGGCTTTTGGTTGGCAGTGGTACTTGGGCGACCGAGTGACACGCCAATCACTTGGCCATGCAGGGTTCTAGGTGCCCGGGCCACTTCCACCACGGGCCTCGCACACAGGGGAGTACACGTTGGCCGAGCTAGAAGTCTTCACGCGGCCTGACACCGACTTGACACGCTACCTGCGTCCCGGCATGGACTATGCAGTCTACCAGAGGGAGCGTTTGGCGGGGCCACTGAGAGTGCGAGAGTTCAGGGAAGTCCGGAGTCAGGCCCGTGGAGCTGCTGAGGAGAGGAGAGCCGTCACTGCGAGGCAGAGCAGTGGTGAAAGTCGCGCGAGGCGGGGTCCGAGTGGACCTGTGAGAGGTGGGCCGCCAGAGTTTACATGGCATATAGCTGTGGTGGATTCTCAGGGCAATCCGGCCGAGCTACACCTTGTTCCTGCGAGAGTCGAGCCAGCGCCCGTCACCGTGCCGGTAAGACATTGTAGCTTTCATTATTGTACTTCCATAAAAGCTTGAAACATTGCTCCATTGCTCATATTCAAATTATTCTTGCAGGTGCCTAATGAGTGGGCGAACGAGGCCGTTCGGCGTATGCTTGCACTGGAGAACGTGATAAGGCGGGTGGCAAGTGGCCTGCCTTTGGACTTGCGCTATCCATCACCGGCAGCTCAGAGATCTCAGGTATATCCTTCAGAGAAACGATACATTCTTGCATTCGATACTTGACACATGCATGCTTTGCTCGATTCAGAGTATACTATAATTGCCGTCAACTTTGAAATTGATTGTACCTGCTTGCAAACATATAATGCATAGAATGTATACTAAATGTGCAAAATTTTACAATGCAGACACAGGGACGGGCGGCTCCTAGGAGGAAGAGCGCGAGAGAGCCTCCACAGAAGAAGCTAGCAAGCAGGACTCCTGCTCCTCCACCTACTACTAGACCACAGACACGGGGCGTACAGCCACCCGTCGCGAGTGAGGAGGAGGCCCGAGAGGCCGTGGCGCGCGCAGAGGAGAGGTATCAACTGAAGATGCGCCAAAGGCCCTCGCAAGACGAGCCGGTCCGCAAGAAGCGGCTGATCCTGCCCGAGAATTCTGAGGAGGAAGAGGAAGAGGAGGGAGAAGAAGAAGAAGAAGACGAGGAGGCACCTGACAGCAGTGGTTCTGACGACTCAGCGGATGACCCTGGTTTTAGACAGGATCCGAGAGAGAGAGATGACGACGACGACGACGGAGATGGTGATTGGTTCGGAGAGGAGTGAGGGCTACTAAGAAGCCTCATTTCTCTTTCCACATCTTTGATTTTTTTTTGCTTCTGGGCCTGCGCGCCCACGTAGATAGATGGAAGGCCGGAGTGCCTTAGTTGATACTTGATACATGTTTTTAGGGCCTGTGTGCCTTTTTGACTTGATGGGCGAGTGTGCCCGAGCTGACATGATGACTTTTGACTGGCCGAAGCGCCGCATGCACAGTAGTCTTCTTTACTTTGACATGGATAGATATGGATTAGCTATAAAATTTGCATTTTCAGTTCATTTTACTCTTGCAATGATCTTAGAATAAATATACGCTCGCCACTAATACCATGCTTGCATTGCTAATGTACCGAGACTGTTCACAAACGCACACATACGTACAGACAGAACTAATCTCAGAGAAAAACGAAAATGTACCCCAGGATATGGTCAGGATACGAGGATACGAGGGAATGGAATATTGGACATTTAAAAGCCAAAACCCAAAATACCCGAACTCGGATAAAAGGGACACTTCCGTGAGGTCATGTCTATACAAAATGACCTACGAGAGCCGACGGATTCGAGAAACACCTCCCGAAACGCGAAATTGCCCAAAAACTTTACAAAGGACACAAAAAGGGACACAAGATGGGAAAACATGACTCCATTATGTCCCAGACTGAAACCGACACCTCCGTACGGTCACATTAGGTCACTATGACCCGTACGGCCTGAGAGAAAAGGACACGACCCTCGGGACCAAGTTTCGACCTCCCGAAATGCTCATTTGGCCTTGAAACGAGCCACCGAGGGTTCAAAAACCTCGTTAAACGCTATATCTCGAATCCGATGCTTGGATATGGTTGCATAAGCTCATAGTGACTTGCCGGAACCATAAAAGTTGCAAAAGTACCCTTGGAATAGGAAGCGACCAAAATTGGACAGTAAGTGGTGGAATCTGTCAAAATGCAGGTTGAACCGTCGCGCGAGGAGTGAGTATGTCGCGCGATGGAGTGGATGTTTCACACTCGGGCGATGGAATGAGACCATCGCGCGATGGTTGGGCCGTGCCAGGCCACCTTTATTTGACCATCTCAGATTTTTTGGACGACCAAGCCTCGTCATCAACCTTTAACTGCTCAGAGTACTTCAGAGGGGGAGGGGGGGGGGGCGCAGTGCAGGGACGCCTTCACTTTGGAGGAGTGAATGCCACATGGCATGGATGTTTGTACTGGGAAAGGACGACACTCTATGCATTCTGCCTATAAAGAGGCCAATATTCTGCAAATGAAAGGCATTCCTCTCACAGTTTGAAAGTCCCACGAGAAAGCAGAATGGCAAATAATCTTCCGGCCTTAATTAGCCCATGGCTCACGGCCTTTGTTGCTGGAGATTGGCTGTCATTCCGGTTTCACGGGCTGGCCGCATTCCGTTTCCTTCGCAACGTGAGGGTCCGTCCCGAGTTTCTGAGGGCAGCCCTACAATTCTGGGACCCAGAGGATCACGTGTTTAGGTTTGGGGTTAACGAGCTGTGCCCGACCGTGGAGGAATTCCAAGCATACCTCCAAGGAGTCGCCTCGAGCGTGATTGTCATGCCGCCTTATAGGAAAAGCATGCCGAAGCTCTTACAGTCAAGTCTTGATATTACTAGAGGAGCGGCCGAAAGTTTGCTAACTGGAGGGCAAATCAACATCATGCGCTTAATGGAGTGGGATGGGCCAGAAGGGGACGTAGAGAATATAGCCGTGCAGGCTCGACGTCGATTTGCCCTGGCAATCGGCGTGCTGGCTGCCTATTTGCTGGTATCTCCAAATGGGCAAGTCAACCCCATGCTGGTGAGCGTTGCCGCTCAAATGGGTGCCCGAAGAAACGTGATACCACTGGTTTTGGCAGAGACACTCATAGGTTTGGATTTGGTTTCTTCCGGCCAAACAGACGTGTTCAGCGGTAGTCCACTACTACTGCAGGTTAGCTTAGTTCTCACTCAGCTCACCTTTTTCCGGCTTTCGCACGTTCTATTTTTACCTCATCTCTCAGCTAAGGCTATATCGAAGCTTCTTACTTGTCTTTTCTCTCAAGCTTTATGTAACTTCTCACTTGTTTTTCCACTCATGCAGCTCTGGCTATCTGACAAGTTGGGATTGCTTACCGGACCGGAAGCAAATTGGCCTCATTTGCCCGGCCGAATGCATCAGCGGGGTATGATCTATCCGGAAATGTCTGTGCATCAATGGCGCACATTTATGAGAGAAATGCTACCGAACGAGATCACATGGCGGCACGAAGCCTTAAACATTCCAGACATGGCCCTAAGTTCTGCAGGTTTCGAGAGAGTAGTGATAGCTGGGCTGACCGCTTTCACGTTCTACATCCCCGGACGCATTCTTCGTCAGCTAGGTATGAGCCAAGGACTCCACCGAGCTGGAATTGAAGATTTCCAAGTCCCTGCTTTCACTGCCCGGAATCTGAGAGGATATGAGCACAACTGGGGCTTGCGACAACTCGGAGGAGCTGACCCAGACTTCAGTGCGGAACTTACACACCGATATCAAACATGGCTAAGAAGGGAAATCACAAGCAGGCAAAACAACAATTGACTTCTGACGAACCCTGATGATCTAGAATAAACCGTGAGCCTGTTAAGGCCTCGAGCACTTTATTCTGTTTTCATGCTTTACGCTTTTTAAGGCATGCTCAGCCTGTGTAATAGAAGTTATAATTTGAATAAAAATGAAAGTTCGAGAGTTTTCCCCTTTTGACCCAAGTGTTGAACCGCCGTGTCACCCAAGTATCAAGTCAACTTTTGGTAACGGGAAACCGTGGATCAAGTTGATGGATTGTGACCGAATCTCACAGAGAGATTGCCTACGTATCCCTTTTCAGGGAATCAGGTCAGCACGTAGTTCAGGCTAAGGTTCACTCGAGTATTTTAGCTCTCCTTTTACGCTCTAAATTTTGCCTAGTGCTGCCACTTCGGGTTTTCAGCCTAGCGAGCTTTGATTGATGCCTATTTATTTTTGCCTAAACCGCCTTCTCAGGTTTTCGGTCTAGCAGGCTTGCTCTAATTTTTGCTTGGAACCGCCCACCCTTGTGGTTTTCGGCCCAACGAGCTTCTCTCAGAGATAGTATCGTTTGAGTTGATCCAGGTTAACCAGAGAGCTGAATTCATCGCCGTCGAGATCGATGAGCTGAGCCGCTCCCCCAGAAAGGATGGTCTTGATGATGTAAGGTCCGGAACGCTTGGGTCGAAACTTGCCACGGGGGTCAAAGACTGGCGCCCGAATCTCTTTTGTGACCATGTCTCCTTCGACTAAGTCTCTAGACTTCACCTTTTTGTTGAATGCCCGGGCGATTCTCCGCTGATACCCCTGAACATGATATAAAGCCCGGAGCCTCCTCTCATCAAAAAGCACGAGTTCAACAAATCTCCCACTGAGCCATTCAGATTCCGAGAGTTCCGATTCCTCCATGATTCTCAAAGATGGCACCTCAAGCTCTATAGGGAGAACTGCTTCCATCCCGTAGACCAAGGAATAGGGGGTTGCCCCCGTTGATGTTCGAATCGACGTTCGATAACCCCAAAGAGCTAAAGGTAGTTGCTCGTGTCAGTCCCTGGCGGACTCCGTAGACTTCTTGATGATTGTCTCGACATTTTTGTTGGCCGCTTCAACCACACCATTTGTTTGGGGACGATAGACCGTTGAGTGATGGACTTGGATCTTGAATTCTTCGAAGAGCTCCAGGACCCTGCCTTTGAAATGACTCCCATTGTCTGATACGAATGCTTGCGGAACCCTGTATCGGTAGATGATGTTTTTCCTGATGAAGTGAGCGACTTGAACCGTCGTTAGGGTTTTATAAGATTCGGCCTCCACCCATTTGGTAAAATAATCTATGGCCACGAGGATGAACCTATGACCATTTGATGCGGATGGTCTGACCATGCCGATGACATCGATGCCCCATATAGAGAAAGGCCAAGGCGAAGCCATGCCAAATAGGTTAGAGGTTGGAACATGCATTAGATTAGCATGAATTTGGCATTTGTGACATCGCCGTACATAATCCACACACTGAGATTCCATAGTAGACCAGAAATAGCCTTGGCGCAAGATTTTCCTAGCCAGCATGACGCCGCTCATGTGAGGGCCACAGACCCCCTTGTGGATCTCCTCCATGATTCTGACGGCCTCGGTCCCATTGACACAGAGCTTGTGCATTCCGCAATGAGACCTCCTATATAACTTTCCCCCACAAATGATGTACTGGGTGGCTATCCTCCGCAATGCAGTCTGATCCTTCTTAGAGGCCTCAGCCGGATACGTGCCATTCTCGATGAAGTTCCATATGTCATGGTACCAGGGTAGGCCATCATCGATGGCGTTGACATATTGATAAGCGGGGCGGTCCCGTTGTTCAATTAAGACTGGGCGGAGTTTGACTCCGAAGGGTAATTCGACCATGGAAGCCAAGGTTGCGAGGGCATCGGCAAACCGGTTCTTCAAACGGGTGATGTGGGTGAAAGTCACTTTGTTAAAGCGAGGAATTAGCCCCTCCAAATCCTGATGATAAGGTTTCAACCCCTCTTCACGCACCTTCCAGTCCCCATTGGCTTGAGATACAACGAGATTGGAGTCCCCGATGACTTCAAGTCGTTCAACGCCGAGCGTGAGTGCAGCCTCCATACCCACGATACAGGCCTCATATTTAGCTTGGTTGTTTGTAACATCGAAGTTAAGTTTGAATGCAAGCGGAATATGAGAACCATCGGGGGCGACTAGCAAGACCTCGATCCCAAATCCTTTCTGGTTGGCCGCCCCATCGAAGTACAGAGTCCAGACGTCCTCGACAACTGTTAGCACTTCTTCATCTGGGAACACAAAATCTGCATCTTCCGGTCCATCCACAGGGTGATCAGCCAAAAATTCAGCAATTGCTCGTCCCTTCACCGACTTCCTCGTGACGTATTCGAGATCGAATTCTGCCAGAAGGAGCAACCAGCGTGCTAACTTACCAGTGAGAGCCGGTTTCTCAAACAGATACTTGAGTGGATCCATTCGAGAAATCAACTTCACTGGGTAAGCCAGCATGTAGTGTCTCAACTTCTTAAAGGCCCAAACCAAAGCCCAACACGTTTTTTCCAAGGCGGTGTAGCGTTCTTCGGACCCAACCATTTTCTTACTTAAGTAGTAAACGGCCTTCTCCACTCCCTGGTCACCCTCTTGAGCTAGCAAGCATCCCATGGATGTAGAAGTCACAGATAAGTATAGAATCAAGGGCTTTCCGGGCACCGGTGGCATCAAGACAGGCGGGTTTTGCAGATAGCTCTGAATGGACATGAAAGCTGCCTGACATCTGTCCGACCATACGAATGGGGTGTCCTTCTTGAGTAGACAAAACATCGGCTCGCAAGTTAAGGTTAACTTGGCGATGAATCTGCTGATGAACTGAACCTTCCCCAAAAAGCTTCGCACTCCCTTTTCAGTCTCTGGTGGCTTCATTTCAAGCACCGCTTTGATCTTTGATGGATCGACCTCAATCCCACGCAAAGTAATCATGAAACCGAGCATCTTGCCTGCCGTGACCCCAAAGGTGCATTTCTATGGATTGAGACACATGCGAAACTTTCGGAGCCTCTCGAAAAACTTCCTCAAAACAGGAACATGCCCTTCCCGAGTTTTTGACTTAGCAATCATGTCGTCTACGTAGACCTCAACCTCTTTGTGCATCATGTCGTGCAGAATCGTCGTAGCGGCTCTCTGGTAGGTAGGACCAGCATTTTTCAAACCAAACGGCATGACCAAGTAACAATAAGTCCCCCATTCGGTGATGAAAGTCGT
Source organism: Rhododendron vialii (assembly GCF_030253575.1). Lineage (NCBI taxonomy): Eukaryota > Viridiplantae > Streptophyta > Magnoliopsida > Ericales > Ericaceae > Rhododendron > Rhododendron vialii. Next base: position 14,057,242 of record NC_080566.1, on the reverse strand, counting down.
TTTCTCACGGTCTTCTGGTGCCATAAGAATCTGGTTATATCTGGAGAAACCATCCATGAATGAAAGCAGGGCATGGCCCGCTGTATTGTCAACCAGTACATCGATATGTGGCAGGGGAAAATCGTCCTTGGGGCTTGCCTTGTTCAAATCCCTGAAATCCACACACACTCGAATTTGTCCATTCTTTTTAGGAACTGGAACAATGTTGGCAACCCATGTGGGGTATTGAGAAACCATGAGAAAACCGGCGTCAATCTACTTAGTGACCTCTTCCTTGATCCTCTGCACCCAATCCGGCCTCATCCGCCTCAATTTCTGCTTCACAGGTTTGGCATTTGGTAGTAAGGGGATTTGATGCTCCACTATTTCTGGGTCGATGCCGGGCATGTCTTGATGAGACCACGCAAATATGTCACTGAATTCTGAGAGTAGCTCTTTGAAATCATGATGTTCCTCTGGGGATAAAGTGGAACCCACCTGAACCATTCGGGGATCATTCTCATCTTTCAAGTTTATTAAGACTATTTCTTCTTTTAACGGCTGAGCATGCCTTTCATCTTCCCTTTCAATGAGGGCACGGATTTCCTTCGGAATGTCCCCATCGAAATCTATCCCTTCATCGTCGGGGTCGACACAGTTTATATAAAGATCATTCAAGTAGTCAGAAGAGGATTCCTTTATTTCATAAGACCCTACAGGGTCGCCAAGTACAAGGGAATCAAAGTCGAAGTAAAAGCCATGACGTGGAGGGCCAAGAGGCACAAACTCCGACTCAGAGCTAGACTTAGACTCAGACGACTCAACAGACTCAGTGTCAGACTCTGATACATCATCAATGCAAGTAAGGCGTGGTTTGAAAATGCAATTTTTAAGGCTACCCTTTGCTTCTGTGATGAGGGAGATGGGATCCTTGAGGTCGTCGGAACCAAGCATGAATACCTCGGCCTCTTCAGCTTCCTTGGCAAAACCCACTTGGGAGAACTCATAAAACAGCTGATCCAAGCTCCCTTGATCAAAAGACATCAGCCAATCAGTCTTCAGCTTGGGCTGGCTAAGCTTCCTTTTGAACTTCGCCCTTGCCGGCTCTTCATCACTAGAGGACCAAGTGTCATCAGCGAAAACCTCGAACCATGGCAGCAATTCCCCAGTGACTGAATCGATAAAAGGCTCAGGCTGCCCGGTGTAGACGTCATTCCCCACTTCGCGCACAAAGTAGCTGTCGGGCTCACCATAAAGAGATCGAGGTTTTCCCGTGCATTTCCTTCTTTTGGCATCCTTGGTAGAGGAGGAGTACCCCAGACCAAAGCGGCCCTCGCAGGAAGGAAAGGCAGGGAACTCCGGGATCCCTTGTTGGTGAATCCCAAGGCCAAGACCAGGTAGATAGGACATCCTCCTCATGATGTCTAAAGCAGCAGAGCTTATGATGAAGTCCCCATCCACGTTGATAGCCAAAACCGACCCAGAAGTGTCGAAAGAGAAACCCCCGAGATCAACATCTTCATCGCCGTGCGCAATCCCCAAAACAGGCGTGCCATCTTCCTTAAGCGGGCGAATGCCCGAGTCCCCGCAGATAGTCAAAGTTCCAGTAGGGAGTCCCAACATAACCTTTTGGTGAAGAGTAGACGGTACAGCCATGATGTCAGATTGGTGAAGCCATGGCCTTCCTAGCAGGACATTAAAGGTGGCCGGGATATCAACCACATGAAACTCGACGTCCATCTCAAAACCTTCAGCGTCAAGCTTAAGCACAAGCGTGCCCTCGACCACGCGACGAGTGCTGTCGTATGCCTTAACAGCCAGATTGGAAGGTGAAAAGTCCTTTTTGGCTAGCCCAAACGGTAAGCCACTCTCAACGGGCAAACATTGATTGCCGATCCGTTGTCGATCAGAACAGTTGGAATCCAGAGTCCCTTACACTTAACAGTGATGTGCAAGGGGCGATTGTGATCAACCCCTTCGATCGGTAGATCCTTGTCAGTGAAGACCACGGTGTGTTTAGAAGTAGGTGGGAGAATTATAGATATCATTGCTTCAGGCGTGACATCCGGTTGAATCTCAAGGCGAGAGAGAGTGTGGCAGAACTTCTGACGATACTCGCGGGAGGAACAGATTAGCCCCAGAGTGATATAGCGGCAGGGATTCGCTCCAACTGCCTCTGAATCATGTCATCATTCGGGGAGCTAGGAGGTACCTCAAACGGTGCAAATCTTGAGAATGCAGAAGGTTCGTTCCTTTTGTTAGAAGAGTTGGATGAGCTCTCGGCCTGCAGATTGGAAGGCTGAAAAATTCGTCCACTCCTCGTAACGTTGAGAACGTTCTCTAGAGAGGGTATCACCTGAAGGTCTTGACTGTCATTCCAAAGATCAGCAGGGACTTCCCCTAATTTGCGTTTTCCTTTGTCAGAAGGCGGTGGGGCTATAGGTGCTTCCATGCCTAGATCGAGGTCTTGAGCCAAATCGTTGAACAGCAACGACTCCCAGAAATCTGGATCCCTAACAGCTACAGCCTCCCTAATGGGCTCCGTGTTAGCAATGAATGGGACGTCCCAGAGTCCCCCATCGGCAAGAGAGCGGTTGACAGTCCAAACCTCGGACCCAACTTGGATATTAACCACATCATCAACGTCCCAGAGGTCCGCTGGCGGAACAAGGTCTGTAACCATAATGCTGCGATCTTCCTCGGTCGGATAAGGCGGTGCGGGGCGTGAGAGTTCCTCGCTAATGATGTTGAACGTAGGGTCGTACTCAGTGTTAGTTACAGAGTCAACCAGCCTATCAAGAGTAGAAGGGAGAAAACATTCCCCCAAGACGCGAGTTTCCTCCTGAACGAGACTTTCTTCTAGGAATTGGATCTCATGATTTGGCAGAGCATATCCTTGAAGAGGATTAAGGTCAAACTCCAATGGAAACTGCCACGCGGGCTCGGGATCCCAATAGTACTCCTCCTCAGGCAGAATGGGTTCAGGCTATTGAAATAGCATGCCCAAAGAGAATCCATCCAAAGGGCCAAGCATGTCTGCCTCATAATTAGCCATCCAGGCGTCATACCAAGCATGGTTAAACGGGACGTATTCGGGGTTCTGGGGGAAGCCGTCTAATTCTAGCTCCGTCCACTCCTTGATTATGGGGGCTGCATAGTCATCATTATCGGCAATAGCCCACCTCACTGCTTGCATATCAACCTGCCGTTCTGGTAGAAGAGGAACAGTAGGCCTAAAACGGCTTATCAAATTCGGAGAGGAGTTTGGATCCGTCACATCAAAATACGGGCTGTCCAAGGAAGAAGCAGAGTTGAGCTGCACGGAAGGGATGGACTGGTGAAACAGGTCGCTGATGGAGGCGTTGAACACAAACGTTCCATTCTGTAGGCGTGCGAGGGGCACATCGGGATTGGACGATTGTCCTTCAAGATGGATATAGAAGATCTCGGCTTCGGGCTGAGAAGGCATGGGCACGACCGGCTTGGGTTGGTCTGTTGAGGTTATATGGTCAGTGGGGTTGAATATAGTGGAGCTAGGGTTGATATAAGTGGAGCTGATGGATATTTGGTTGATACAGGGAGCATCATTGTGCTTTGGTAGGGAGTTGGAAAGGATGTTTGGTTTTTGGGTCGGTGGAGGTGGAGCGTGGAGAGTCCCTTCATCTATAAGATCCTGAATCGCATGTCGGAGACGAAAACAGGAGTCTGTAAGATGTCCAGCCCCTTGGTGGTAGGCACAATAAAGATTGGCTTTGAAGTTAGGTGAAGGGTTCTTAGGCAGAGGAGTTGGGTCAAGGGGTTTTAGATGCCCTGACTGGATCAACTTTTCCATAACAGATGACAGTGGAGCTTCAAACGCGGAGAAACTGCGGGGCTGACTGCGGGGCCGGTTATTTTGAGGGGTTTGCACCTGGTTAATCTTAGCGATGCGATTGGTTGCATTGGAAGAGGAGGCGTTATTGCCGCTGGTTGCCGTGTTGGAAGATGTCCCACTGCCAAACAACGCATTGGTGTTTCCTGAGTAGACCCGGGGCTTTGGTTTCGAAGGGTTAGAGGACTCCCCTCTGGACAGAATCCCACTTTGTAGCGCATCCTCGATAGCCATACCAGATTCAAAGAAAGTATCAAATTTCGAGGAGGCTTGGACAAGAACCAAATGCCTAGCATAATCAGGCTGAAGATTGCGAGAGATGATTCGGAGCTGATCTCTCTCACTCGGGCGATCGGTCATCTGAGCAGCCTTCGTCCTCCATCTTTTGACAAAATCCGCGAAGGATTCCTTAGCTTCCATTTTCGTGGACTCAAGCTCTCGGGTTGTCATCTTGTGCTGGGAGTTGTAACTATACTGCGAAATAAACGCAGCACCGATATCCTCCCACGTCCTCCTTTTAGCAATGTCGAGCGACAAAAACCAGTGAAAAGCGGGTCCCGAGAGAGTCTGAGGGAACAACTGGGACATGGCCTCGGGTTCAACAGCCAAGAGTTTCATGGCGGCATGATAGCCATAGAGATGAGTCTTCGGGTCGCCACTCCCATCAAACTTGGCGAGGTCAGGCATCTTGAACTTGTCGGGGAGCTTAGCATTGGGATACAAGCAGAGGCGATCTAGGTCAATTCCCCCAGCGCTGATCTTCTCGGATTTGGACACAGATTCCTCCAGCTTGACGATCTTTGCCATGAGAGCAGTCATGTTAGGATCCAGAACGGGTCTTGCCACAGCGAGATTCAGATTCGCAGCCTCCGGGTGAGCCTCTCTCGGGTTGGGCTGAATTATGATCCGCCCTGCATGGTTGGGGTCTTCAACAAAGATTGGTTCCGCATGGTCGTCCTCATCGACCTCGCCTCCCAGTTCTGCAGCTGGCGGAAGACGAGTGTTGATAAGGTCATTGAGCCTTGTGAGATTCGCATCAGTCTGAGCACCCCTTTGCAGCATGGTGGCGATGCTGTTCTGGATGTTCATGAGTATGGTTTCGAGACTCAGTGGTTGCGGATGATCTACCATAATGGAGGTTCCAGATGAACTTGATGAGGACGGGGAGGTTGGTGACGCCGGAGATTCAATTTATTGGAGAACTGACGGTGATCCTGATCGTAAAGCGGCCAACAGGGAACACGGAGAGTCTTCCGTTGTGACTGACTGATCTCGCAACCTGACTAGCCTTTGAACGGAATTCTGATGCAGACGTTCCCAAGTGGGTTTGGCTTTCTGCCTCGATACTTTCTTTGGTGGCGCAATGGTTCAGAATCCTGCCTTGCTTTGCTGTAAAAAAGGTTCGATAAGGGCCCTGCAACAACCTTAGTCTAAACACAAGACTAAAAGTGATAATGCAGCCATCGTCGTCAGTGTCGCCCTTAGACTCTAAGACTACAGACGAGTCTGTCTCATGATGTTCGGACGCTGCCAAAATCCTCGGATTTCTTTTCGAGAGTGTATCCTCGTTTGAATCGAATAATACCAAGAGATGTCAAAAATAGTCTAAGCCTTTGACTTTTCCGTTCTTGAAGTTTCAACTTTGAACTCGGAATAACTCGGGGTGGATGACGTGATACCTTAACCGGGGTGGCGTAGGCGACACGGTGCCATAGCTTGAGCGGTGTACGTGCTGCGCACGATAACCAGGGTGGAATGAGCATCACGGCATCCTCTCCGTCGTTCCTTGTTTTCTGTTTGAAACTTCAATTGGGATATAGACAAGGACTTAGAAAGTTTTGATTTCCCAAAGTCTTGCTGATCCTAGGACTTTTGAAAATCTGATAACACGCACCGCAAAGATGCGTGACTCTTCATCGGGCCTAGCAGTGTCCTAATAAACATAAGACAGACTCGAAAGAGAGACAACCTAGAAGCCGCCCTAAACATGCCCCTACGCAAAACGGTATGTATGTACAGTGCATGCGATAGGGAAAGCAGTAACACATAGACAGTATATAGGGGTTAGATGCAAGTAGATCTTACCTTGCAGGTACTTGTCCTAGTTTGGAGAGTTCTAATGCTTTATATATGCAAAGGCTGGTTTTGGCTTGTAACGGGTTCCTCGGACTAGAGCAAAGATATACCTCCCACTGCCCGCGTAATCGCAGAGCAACAGTCAAACGGTAGAATGACTCATCATCGTCGAAGGTTGTTGGTCATTCGGGGTCCCCGAGCTCCGGTAAACCGTGCCGGATTGCCAAAACGATCCAACGAGGCTTATCCCACATCGATGCAAATGAGAATGCTAAAAGGTTTGATTATTGAAACAGAATTGCAAATTCGCAAATGCCCTTTCAAATTAGGCTCTCTTTATTTAGACAATGTTTAGAAGAAACTACACGAGAGAACGATCGGAAAAGTCCCAGATTGGATTGGCCGGACACGAGGTCCCGTTAAATCACCATTAAAACCTTCGGCAGCGTGAAGCTCACCGTTTTGACAAACTTTTGTGCGATCGTTCTTCAAGTGTATTAAAAATCTAAACATAGACCAATATTGGTTCGATCCCCAGCAGAGTCGCCACTGTGGGCATGCGTGCCCGAGGAATTTTCGGATTCCAAAACGCAGGGGGCCCGGGTCGAGGGAACGCGAGCGGGGAAGCAAGCGCTCGCAAAATACAGAGTCGCCACTCGGGTTTGAAGGTCCGACACCCAAGGAACCGTATTTCGAAGCACTTGCCGCGCTGTTTGATTTGAAAAAGTTAAGGAACCAGTCCGTCATAACCATATCTGGGTTCGGGAGCCAGGTTACGAGAGGGGAAGGGTTTTATGGCACCCCTCTCGCCGAATTCGGAGATCGGTCTCTACTTAGGCATTTGTAAAATGTGGGCAGCGTGCCCTTTGGAATTTTCGGATTCCGAGACGCAAGGGGCCCGGGTTGAGGGAGCGCGAGTGGGGAAGCAAGCGCTCGCGAAAATACAGAGTCGCCACTCGGGTTTGAAGATCCGACACCCAAGGAACCGTATTTCGAAGCACTTGCCGCGCTGTTTGATTTGAAAAAGTTAAGGAACCAGTCCGTCATAACCATATCTGGGTTCGGGAGCCAGGTTACGAGAGGGGAAGGGTTTTATGGCACCCCTCTCGCCCAATCCGGAGATCAGTCTCTACTTAGGCATTTGCGAAAAATGTTTGTTTGCGATTCTGTTTGATTAATCAATTTTTAGCCAATTAGGGCGGGGAAACAGTTAATCGGGGATTAAAACTGTAACAGTTTGCAGGATGTGATGGATAGCATGCATGAGCAGTTAGTATAGGATGAGAACAGATTGGTGTGGGAGTTCAAACAAACTGGGAGGCCCCCGTTTTGGAGTGACGTGCGCAGGAAGAAACCAGCATGCACTGAACAAGTCACTGCATGCTGTTCACTCCTGCGCGCACAACTCCAAAACATGCGCGCGCCGGTGAGCTCAAACCCACAGCTCTTATTCTCAAACCATCTGGGCTCTGAAAGGACCAGTGCACACCCAAGACAAACCACGCAGTTTATAGGCAGCATAATATACAGTTTAAAGGCTGTAAAGCCTTACAAATTAATAAAACACCCCATAAACAGTGTGGGGACAAAATAATGACCTAAAACTAAGCTACCCGTGCAAGACCACTCACTGGTCAGAGGCATACTATCGCGCGACGGAGCCAGTCTGGCGCGCGAGGATGCGCCTTGGCGCACTGTCGCGCGATGGAGCCACTATGGCGCGCGAGGATGGGCCTTGGCGCACTGTCGCGCGATGGAGCCAGTCTGGCGCGCGATGGTGCGCCCTGGCGCGGGATGGCCGCGCCCTGGCGCAACCAGACCAGTGCTTGGTTTACAATTTTCTGGGTTCTCCAAAACAGCAGAAACTTATATTGAACTAAGACTAACAGTTTATACTAAGGAAAGCAGTAAACTGATTTTTATCATGCTCAACAGTGATCTATAACATAATAAAGCACAAAACAGTAGGAACCAATCCCCACGCGGACCAGCGAGCACAGACTAGAACAGTCGAGCGCGTGAGTGGGTCCGTCGCGCGCTGATTCGTACCACGACGGTTTTTGAAACCTTGCCAGCTTTAGGACCAGAACTGGTATTGATTACCAGCCTTGGCCCTGCCAGCCCCCCTCAGAGATCAGAACAGAAAACAGAACAAAGGTAAGCTATACCTTCGGTTTTGAGTTTGAAAGGTGTTGAGCTTTGATGTTTGAAGGCTTGATTGTGGAGTTTGAGTGGTAGAAGCAAAGAACAAGCTTTGTTCTTGGAAGGTTGAAGTGTGAAAATGGAGGAAAAACACTAGAGCTTGTGCTTAACCTTTCATTTTTTGGAACCCAAGGTGTATTGATCTTCTAGCCCTTCATGTATCAATTTTTTGAACCCTTTTAATGGAAGAAGAATGGGGGTATTTATAGGGATGGATGGTGATCAATCTGGTTGGTGTAATGAGAGGAGCTCAACCAGTCCACGAGGCTGGTTAAGGTTTGCTTGGTGGCTAAGCATCCCAGCTGATAAAGGTGATGGGGACAGCTTTGACCGTCGCGCGACATAGTGAGTCTGTCGCGCGATGGTGCGCCCTTGCGCATTGTCGCGCGATGGAGTGAGTCAGGCGCGCGATGGTGCGCCCTGGCGCATTGTCGCGCGATGGAGTGAGTCAGGCGCCAGATGGTGCGCCCTGGCGCGGGATGGTTGCGCCCTGGCGCACATCAGTAGGGTTTTTGGTTTTTGAAGTGGCTTAGGCTAGGTTAGGTTCAAGGGTTTTTCAAACACTCAAAGCTCAAACACGCTATCATTCCCAGGGTGTTCTTGATCCATTTCATCATCGGGGAATCAAAAACCGTAAGTAAACTAATCTGGAAGCCCAGATTGGGGTGTCTACAGTAGCCCCTCTTTGACGGCACTTGAAGCACCATCGACTTGGTACAAGTAACGTCAAAGAATTCTAGACACCCCTCAAGGCAATCCAGAGCAAAGTATACTAGCAAAGTAGACAAGTATACTTACAGAACCTAATTGGTTGAATGGACGGACGGGTCGTCGCTGGGGATGGAAGTAGAAGTGGACGAATGCATCGCCGCTTGTTGATCGAATTTGGACAGGACAGGCTGTCGCTGCAGATGTGGACGGGACAGGCCGTCGTTGCTGGGGATCAAGCTATCCTCGGCACAAAGTATTCCAACAAACACGGGTAGGTCGTGTCAGGCGGGTTGAATTCCATCTGTAGGGAATCAGAGCCAATCTCCTTATAAAAGACCATGCGAGACAGAGCAATAAGCCTGCTGGAAGATGCACTTGCGGCTAGACTGAGGGTGATTGTCGTTCGGGACAGGCCAAGACGGACTCCCCTGGGGAACAATCAGTTGCGGAAGAACGGACCATCGAATGATGTTCTGGTCGTTGTTTGTGGATTTGACAGGACCGGCTGTCGTGAAGGCGGACGGAGAGATCAATGTGCTGAATGATCAAATCGTTGAGGAACTTTGACAGGAGACGGGCTGATCGGTGTACCGAAAGATCAAGCCGTTGAGGGATTTGACAAGACTAGCTGTCGTGAATGCGGACGGAAAGATCAATGAGCTGAGTGATCAAACCGTTGAAGAATTTGACAGGATGGGACGATCATTAGTATAAATGATCAAGCCGTTGAACATTGGACAGGACCGGCTGTCGTTGATTTGAGACGGGCAGATCAGTGTGCAGAATGATCGAGCCGTTGAGAAGTGGACAGGACCGGCTGTCGTTGATTTGAACTGGGCAGATCAGTGTGCAGAATGATCATGCCGTTGAGAAATGGACAGGACCAGCTGTCGTTGATTTGAGACGGGAAGATCAGTGTGCAGAATGATCATGCCGTTGAGAAATGGACAGGACCGGCTGTCGTTGATTTGAGACGGGAAGATCAGTGTGCAGAATGATCATGCCGTTGAGAAATGGACAGGACCGGCTGTCGTTGATTTGAGACGGGCAGATCAGTGTGCAGAATGATCGAGCCGTTGAACGTTGGACAGGACCGGCTGTCGTTGATTTGAGACGGGTAGATCAGTGTGCAGAATGATCGAGCCGTTGAGAAATGGACAGGACCGGCTGTCGTTGATTTGAGACGGGCAGATCAGTGTGCAGAATGATCATGCCGTTGAGAAGTGGACAGGACCGGCTGTCGTTGATTTGAACTGGGCAGATCAGTGTGCAGAATGATCATGCCGTTGAGAAATGGACAGGACCGGCTGTCGTTGATTTGAGACGGGCAGATCAGTGTGCAGAATGATCATGCCGTTGAGAAATGGACAGGACCGGCTGTCGTTGATTTGTTCTACAGAAGATTTTATCGCGTCCTGCTATGAGAACAATGCCGCAAGAGATTTTCAATCGCATCCGTCGGCAAACAAATCGTGAGTTAGGGAGATTTCCATTGCCTCCGCTAACCATTGATAATAAAACCGCTGGAGATTGCATCGCATCCTTTGGCAAACAAATCGTAAATTCAAAGAGATTTCTTCGCATCCGCTGACCAACGATAACAAAACCGCTAGAGATTGCATCGCATCCTTTGGCAAACAAATTGTAAGTTTAGGGAGATTTCCATGGCCTCCGCTAAACAAACAGAACAACACCGCAGGAGATTGCATTGCATCCTTTGGAAAGCAAAGTCTTGATGGCAACCATTCGGGCATAAACTCCCACAAACTGGCTACCTTCCTGTTTTCAACAGTTGATATACACAATATGCAAAAGATGTATGCTATATGAATGCACAAACTGAAAATGTAGATGCAAGCTAAGGGCGGCTCCTACGAGGACAACGATGCCTAAGGACTACCACTGAGCCCAAGTACTTTACTGCCTTTTGCCCTGGAGATGCGCACCAAGATAGACAGACATCAAGCGGGCTGGCGTGCCCCAGTTGACGGAATTGGGCTTGCGTGCCCTTTCTTTGATGCTTGGGCAGATGTGCCCCAGAGATGCTTTGCTTGGCATTGGGCTGATGCGCCCTTGCTGCTTCAAGAGATTCCACTGCTTGTGGGTTACAGATACTAGGGTAGCAATGTAAAAATTGCATTTTCCAGTTTATCGATATGTAAACCATCTGCTAATATCTAATTTGTATTGACAAGTGAACTGAGTCGATACACAGAGACACATGTATGTACAGACTCTCTTAGGTCGAACGAAAAGGGAGAAAGAGCCCCAGGATACGATGCGGATCCTTAGACAAATGGAAGATAATGAAATTTTAGGCATTAACTTGCCAAAACTCACAATATCCCTTTAGACAGGTGAAACTGACACTTGCGAAAGACGCAAAAAGGCACAAAGACCTGTACGAACAAAATCGAGAAAAGCATCTCGAAACGACAGTTGATTGAAAAGCTGGAAAAATGTCGCAAAAACGGACATAAGACGCAGATAATGACTCGTATAGGCCCAGACTGAAACCGACACCCCCGTGCAGTCACATTAAGTCCATATGACTTGCATGGTATGACAAGACTTGGCAAAAGCCCCTGGAATGACATTCGAGAGTAGTAGCTAATTGCTACTGTTTGTTGCAAGAAGCGTGCGCAGGTTTGAGACCAACGCACCTCACTTCGAACAAACGCGCTGCGGTTGCTTATACCAGACTTCGCTGAACTTAGAATAAATTGTGAGCCAGTTAAGGCCTCTAGCATTTCGTTCTGTTTTTGATGCTTCAAATATTTTAAGACTTATGCTCAGCCTGTAAATTGAAGAAGCGGTTTGTAATAAAATTGAAAGACAAAGGTTTTCCCCCTTCTGATTCCTCCAATGCAGCTTGATCTGATCTTCGATCCTCTTCGACCTTTGATGTGAACCAAAATGTCAACCATGGATCCAATTGATAGAATGTGACCGAGTCTCAAAGAGAGACTGCCTACGTATCCCAAGCTAGGGAATCAGGTCAGAACGTAGTTCAGGCTAAGGTTCACTCGAGTATTTTACCTCACCTTTTACGCTCTAACTTTTGCCTAGAACCGCCCATTCTGGTTTTCGGTCTAGCGAGCTTTCAAATGTTGCCTTTACTTTTGCCTAGACCTCCTTCATAGGTTCTTGGTCTAGCAGGCTGCTCTAACTTTTGCTTGGAACTGCCCACCCTTGGGGTTTTCAGCCCAACGAGCTTCTCTCACGGAAAAGACTTTGAATTGATCCATGTTGACCAAGGTATTTGAAATTGATTGCCATCGAGGTCGTCGAGATCGATGATCTCTGGCCACAGCCTCAGATAAAACAGCTTTGATAGCGCAGAGTCTAGTGTGCTTCGGTTGACATGCCTCGTTCCAGACCAATTTTGAACTTGCTAACTTGTACTTGGTGGAACGCTGTTCCTACAAACTTGAACATGTATGAGGCGCTGGACCTTTTGAGCTTCTGCTTTTTGGCTTGGCATCCGGTAGCAAAGGGATTCGATGTTTCTTTATCTCAAGATCAATACCAGGCGTGTCTTTGTGAGACCATGCCAAGTCGTTGCTGAATTCTTCGAGCCTGTCTGACCGGGCGCAATGCTCCTTTGGGGGCAGTGTTGAACCAGTTTGAACTATTTGGAGGTCTACTTCATCTTTCAAGTTTATTTGAAAACTATTATTTCAATTTATAGGCTGAGCATGCCTTTTGTCTTCCCTTTCGGCGAGGGAACACATTTCCTTGGGAATGATCCCATCGAAATCTATCCCTTCGTCGTCAGAGTCGACACAGTTTATATAAAAGCCAGCGAAGTACTTAAAAGCAAGATAAAGCATATCATAAAAACCCTTGGGGTTTGCCAAGTACAGCAGACTCGAAACCTGAAACAAAAGCTACAACGTGGAGGGCCAAGAGGCACAACCTCCGACTCAGAGCTAGACTAGACAAATGCAAAAAAAACTCCGTGTCAGACTCAGACAAAACACCAATGCAAACTAGACATGATTTTGAAAATGCAATATTTAAAAAGCTACCCATAGCTTTCACAAAAAGAGGTAGGATCCAATGGGTGTCAGGCCCAAGCAACAGCACTTCGGCCTCCTCAGCTTCTTTGACCAAACCTACTCGGTGCTCCCATGAACAATGGACCTCAGCCTGTCAGCCTGCTCCTTTGTAAGTTCCTCATTACTGTCAATCCAGTTGTCGGCAGTGAAGACCTCAATTGCCCAACCTACAGCCATCATGTTAATCTCCGGTTCGAACGGGATGGATACGATTGGTTTGGGTTGGCTCTCTGGGACGATATAGTGGCTAGGGTTGAATATGGTGGAGCTCGGGTTGATTTGAGTGGAGGTGATAGATATCTGACCAACCAGAGGGTCAGAGTTGTGTTGAGGCAAGGAGTTGGAAATGACGTTGGGCTTTGGTGGAACTTGAACTGTGCCATTGTCAATGAGATCTTGAATCTCATGTCGAAGACGATAGCATGCGTCTGTGGGATGGCCAGGCATTTGGTGGAAGACACAGAAGAGGTGAGGTTTGTAACCAGAAGGTAGAACTTTTGGCGGGGAAGTTGGGGTCAAGGGTTTAAGATGCCCAGACTTGACGAGTTTTTCCATCACTGCGGATAGAGATGCCTCGAAGATAGAGAAATTCCGAGGCTGGGTTCGAGCCCGGTAGCTTTGGGCGTTTTGAACCTGATTGACATCGGCAACGCGATTGGAGTTGAAAGCCGGAGGATCACTCCCACTTGTAGCTGTGTCAGAGTAGTTGTTGTTACCAAACAACGTGCTACTATTTCCAGAATAGGGCCGCAGCTTTGCTTCCTGTGAGGAGGAGTCTCCCCTAGGCAGAATTCCACTCTGCAGTGCATCCTCAATGGCTAGGCCAGATTCGAAGAAAGTCTCAAAGTTTGCAGATGCTTGAACCAACACAAGGTGCTTGGCGAAGTCAGGCTGAAGATTGCGGGAGATGATACGAAGTTGATCCCTCTCGCTCGGGCGCTCAGTCATTAGAGCGGCTTTGGCTCTCCACCTCTTAACAAAATCCACAAAGGACTCCTTTGCTTCCATTTTGGTGGACTCCAACTCACGAGTAGTCATTTTGAGCTGAGAGTTATAATTGTACTGCGAGACAAAGGCAGCCCCTATGTCTTCCCAAGTTCTTCTTTTGGAGATGTCAAGCGACAGAAACCAATGGAAGGCAGGCCCAGAGAGAGTCTGTGGGAAAAGCTGAGACATGGCCTCACTTTCCACACCCAACAGCTTCATGGCAGCATGGTAGCCAAAAAGATGAGTCTTGGGATCACCGCTCCCATCGAACTTAACCAAGTCAGGCATCTTGAATTTGTTAGGAAGCCTAGCATTAGGGTACAGGCAGAGACGATCCAGGTCAATTCCTCCTGCGCTGATCTTCTCAGATTTTGAAATAGCTTCTTCCAACCTAACCATCTTGGCCATAAGAGCAACTATGTCAGGGTCTTGAACAGGCCTAACAATAGCGGGATTTGGAGCAAGCACACGAGCCTCTCTAGAAGTGGGCTGAACGATAAGCCGGCCTTCATGGTTTGGATCCTCAACAAAGACGGGTTCTGCATGAACATCCTCATCGTCCTCGCCTTCCTCTTCAGCCACTGGTGGAAGACGAGTGTTGATAAGGTCATTTAGGCGAGTGATGTTAGCATCTGTCTGAGCAGCCCTCTGTTGCATAGCAGTGATACTGTTCTGGAGGTTCATGAGCATGGTTTCCAGAGTGAGCGGTTGATCTGTCATCGCAGGTTTTTCAATGGAGCTTGATGAAGAAGCTGAAGATGGGGAAGCCGACAGCGTGGCTTTTTGCAAAATCGACGGCGAACCCGACTGTAGGGCAGCCAACAGTGAACCATGAGAAGCCTCCGTTGTAACTGACTGGGGTCCTAGCTTGATAAGCCTTTTGAACCGGATGCTGAAGACATTCCCAAGTAGGTTTGGCTCTTCCTTTCGGTACTCTCTTGTTCGGTGCAATGGCCTTAAGCTTCGGACAACAAAGTAAGACAAAGGCTCAATGGTGTTCCTGCGGCATGCTATGTACAAAAATAATGCAATGTACACATCGTCGTCGGTGTCAACCCTAGACTCTAGAACTAGAGACAAATCTGTCTCATGATGTTCGGACGCTGCCAGAATCCTCGGAATTCTTTTTGAGGGTGTATCCTTTGAATAGATCAAACTGATCCTAAGAGATGTCAAAACAGACTAAGTCTTCGACTAGTCCCATTTGAAGATTCGACTTTGAATTAGAAACAACTTGGTATTGACGGCGTGACACCTTAACCGGGGTGGCGTGAGCAACGCTGTGCTTTAGCCGAGGTGGTTGTAAGTGACAAGGCACTTCTGACCTGAATGATATCAATGTCACGACATCAATACTTTGTGGTTCCATATTGTCGGTCGAATCCTTAATCGGGCATGAGCCAAGGACTGAATAAGGTTTGATTTCTCAAAGTCTTGCTGATCTAAGGACTTTGAAAAATTAACAACATGCACCATCGAGATGCACGACTCTTCATCGGGTCTAGCAGCGTCCTAATAAGCATAAGACAGACTCGAAAGAGAGAGACAACCTAGAAGCCGCCCTAAACATGCTCCTACGCAAAACAGAATGTATGTATGTACAGTTCCAGAGACGAGTTTGCCTCACGAGTTTCAGACGTTGCCGGAAACCTCAGAATTCTTTTCGGCGATGTGTCCTTGAGTAGATCGATAGATCCTAAAAGAAGTCAAAATAGACTAAATCTTTGGCTAGTCCTATTTAAAGGTTCAACTTGTAATTTGGAACAACTCGGTAGTGATGACATGGCACCTTAACCTTGAACACGGCGGTGTATAGTGACTTCGCACTTCAACCTGGGTAGTACCGGTGACACGACATCCATACTTTGTGGTTCCTTATTGTTGGTTGAATCCTTAATTGGGCATGAGCCAAGGATGTAGTAAATTTTGATTTCCCAAAGTCTCATTGAACTAAGGACTTTGCGATTGATAACGAACATTCGACAGAATGAACGACTCCTCATCGGGTCCAACAACGTCTTAGACAGCGTAAGACAAACTCGAAAGACAAAACAACCTTAAGCATGCTCCTATAGATGTACAGTACATGCGATAGGGAAAGTAGTAACACGTAGACAGTATATGGGGGTTAGATGCAAATAGATCTTACCCTGTAGGTACCTGTCCTATTTTGGAGAGTTCTAATGCTTTGTATATGCAAAGGCTGGTTTTGGCTTGTAACGGGTTCCTCGGACTAGAGCCAAGATATACCTCCCGCTGCCCGCGTAATCGCAGAGCAACGGTCAAACGGTAGAATGACTCATCATCGTCGAAGGTTGTTGGTCATTCGGGGTCCCCGAGCTCCGGTAAACCGTGCCGGATTGCCAAAACGATCCAACGAGGCTTTATCCCACATCGATGCAAATGAAGATGCTAAAGAAATTGATTAATGAAATAGAATCGCAAATTCGCAAATGCCTTTTCAAATTTGGCTCTCTTTATTGATCAATACTTAGAAGATACTACACAAGAGAACAATCGGAAAAGCCCCAGATTGGATGGCCGGACACGAGGTCCTGTTAAATCACCAATCCTTTCTTTAGCAGCGCGATGCTCACTATTTTGACAGACTTTTGTGGGATTGTTCTCAAGCGTATTAAAATCTAAGTATAGACCAATATTGATTCGTTCCCCAGCAGAGTCGCCACTGTGGGCAGCGTGCCCTTTGGAATTTTTGGATTTCGAGACGCGAGGGGCCCGGGTCGAGGGAGCGCGAGCGGGGAAGCAAGCGCTCGCGAAAATACAGAGTCGCCACTCGGGTTTGAAGGTCCGACACCCAAGGAACCGTATTTCGAAGCACTTGCCGCGCTGTTTGATTTGAAAAAGTTAAGGAACCAGTCCGTCATAACCATATCTGGGTTCGGGAGCCAGGTTACGAGAGGGGAAGGGTTTTATGGCACCCCTCTCGCCCAATCCGGAGATCGGTCTCTACTTAGGCATTTGCGAAAAATGTGTGTTTGCGATTCTGTTTGATTAATCAATTTTTAGCCAATTAGGGCGGGGAAACAGTTAATCGGGGATTAAAACTGTAACAGTTTGCAGGATGTGATGGATAGCATGCATGAGCAGTTAGTATAGGATGAGAACAGATTGGTGTGGGAGTTTAAACAAACTGGGAGGCCCCCATTTTGGAGTGACGTGCACAGGAAGAAACCAGCATGCACTGAACAAGTCACTGCATGCTGTTCACTCCTGCGCGCACAACTCCAAGACATGCGCGCGCCGGTGAGCTCAAACCCACAGCTCTTATTCTCAAACCATCTGGGCTCTGAAAGGACCAGTGCACACCCAGGACAAACCACGCAGTTTATAGGCAGCATAATATACAGTTTAAAGGCTGTAAAGCCTTACAAATTAATAAAACACCCCATAAACAGTGTGGGGACAAAATAATGACCTAAAACTAAGCTACCCGTGCAAGACCACTCACTGGTCAGAGGCATACTATCGCGCGACGGAGCCAGTCTGGCGCGCGAGGATGCGCCTTGGCGCACTGTCGCGCGATGGAGCCACTATGGCGCGCGATGGTGCGCTCTGGCGCGGGATGGCCGCGCCCTGGCGCAACCAGAGCAGTGCTTGGTTTACAATTTTCTGGGTTCTCCAAAACAGCAGAAACTCATATTGAACTAAGACTAACAGTTTATACTAAGGAAAGCAGTAAACTGATTTTTATCATGCTCAACAGTGATCTATAACATAATAAAGCACAAAACAGTAGGAACCAATCCCCACGCGGACCAGCGAGCACAGACTAGAACAGTCGCGCGCGTGAGTGGGTCCGTCGCGCGCTGATTCGTACCACGACAGTTTTTGAAACCTTGCCAGCTTTAGGACCAGAACTGGTATTGATTACCAGCCTTGGCCCTGCCAGCCCCCCTCAGAGATCAGAACAGAAAATAGAACAAAGGTAAGCTATACCTTCGGTTTTGAGTTTGAAAGGTGTTGAGCTTTGATGTTTGAAGGCTTGATTGTGGAGTTTGAGTGGTAGAAGCAAAGAACAAGCTTTGTTCTTGGAAGGTTGAAGTGTGAAAATGGAGGAAAAACACTAGAGCTTGTGCTTAACCTTTAATTTTTTGGAACCCAAGGTGTATGGATCTTCTAGCCCTTCATGTATCAATTTTTTGAACCCTTTTAATGAAAGAAGAATGGGGGTATTTATAGGGATGGATGGTGATCAATCTGGTTGGTGTAATGAGAGGAGCTCAACCAGTCCACGAGGCTGGTTAAGGTTTGCTTGGTGGCTAAGCATCCCAGCTGATAAAGGTGATGGGGACAGCTTTGACCGTCGCGCGACATAGTGAGTCTGTCGCGCGATGGTGCGCTTTGGCGCATTGTCGCGCGATGGAGTGAGTCAGGCGCGCGATGGTGCACCCTGGCGCATTGTCGCGCGATGGTGCGCCCTGGCGCGGGATGGTTGCGCCTTGGCGCACATCAGTAGGGTTTTTTGTTTTTGATGTGGCTTAGGCTAGGTTAGGTTCAAGGGTTTTTCAAACACTCAAAGCTCAAACACGCTATCATTCCCAGGGTGTTCTTGATCCATTTCATCATCGGGGAATCAAAAACCGTAAGTAAACTAATCTGGAAGCCCAGATTGGGGTGTCTACACAAAAGATGTTTGTTTGCGATTCTGTTTGATTAATCAATTTTTAGCCAATTAGGGCAGGGGAACAGTTAATCGGGGATTAAAACTGTAACAATTTGCAGGTGGCGATAGATATGGCATGGATTAATGAGATGACAAGTAATAAATGGAATAAAGTTCAAAACATCGATCATACATCAAGACAGTGCTGTGTATGATTTTGGCACGAACAAACAGCCAGCTTGCATGCGTGAACTCATCTACATGCAAGCCAACCATCGCGCGATGCTACCATACACTCGCGCGAGTGTTGACATTCCACCAATGTTTTGGATTTTACCCCGTTCTGGGCTCTGGAAGGACCAGTGCTCACCCAGGTGCAAACCAAGTAGTTTATAAGCACTTGAAAGTAAACAATATTACAACAAGTAGATAGAAATATTGTGAAAACACGACCCCTAAACAGTGGGGGTATCTAAACAGAGGCCAAGGCCAAGCTGCTCATGCAAGGGCAGTCCCTGGAAAACCCAGAACCATCGCGCGATAGAGTCATACAGGCGCGCGATTGTTCAGACTGGATTTCCAGGAATTGCTTTTCATACTCAGGGCTCTGAGACATATTCAAGAGCATCCCGAGAGCATTCCAAATCAAGAGGAGTTATGAACTAGGCTTAAACAATGATTTTTAACATGCAAACTTGCAAAGCAGGGAGCTAAAGCTCCTTAAAAGACTTTTTTAAGACTAATGAACACAACAATGAACTTAAAGACCAGGATCCCTTCCCCACGTGGTCCAATCTCACGCAGACAGAAGTGTCGCGCGAGTGTATAGGACCATCGCGCGAGGGTGTTCCAGGTAACGGCTCTTGAAACCCTGCTAGCTTTAGGGCCAGAACTGGTATCGATTACCAGCCTTAACCCAGCCAGCCCCCCTCAGGGGTTCGAACAGTGAGCAGAAAGATATTATACCTTTGCTTGAGTTCCTTGGAGATGGCTTAAATGAGGTGGTGAGGCTTGGGAGGTGACTATGTAGGAGAGAGTGTGGTATGTGATGTTTGTGCTTGAGCTTTTGCTTCTTCTGTTTTTGAGAGAATTTTGTAACCCTTTGCAATGAGGCATGGGGGGGGGTGGTATTTATAGAAGAAAGGGTTGGTTGGTGGCTAGCCAAGGCCTTATAACCAGCCAACAATGCTGGTTACAATTGCTTGGTGGAGAAGTGGGGTGGCAAAGGTGATGGGAGAATGGGGGGTGAGGTGGTGCAAAGGGAGCCCCCCAGAACGCTGTTTAGCCGACGAAAACGGGGTCACATAGGCCTGTAGCCCCCTGACCACCACGCAATCTGGGTGAAAATGACAGGTGTTGACCATCGCGCGATGAAGTGAGAGCATCGCGCGAGGGTCCAGCCAACCCCGCGAGGGTCAATGGTCAAAGCTTTGACTTTGACCACCACCTGGCAAATGGACCATCGCGCGAGGATCCTAGTGTGTCGCGCGACTATCAAACCCAAGGTCCAGGTTCTGATTCAAGGGTTTTAGGGCTAAGGATGGGTTCCTCACATGCCAAACTCAAGCCATTCCAAGTTCTCGAGACTGTTTTCGACCTGATTCATCATCGGGGAATCAAGAAACCGAAGAAGAAAGTAAAACGATCGGGAAGTCAGATTGGGGTGTCTACAAAAGGCTAGTAAGTGCGAGTTCTGGCTAGAAGTGGTTAAATTCCTAGGACACATAGTGTCTAAAGACGGAATTGCGGTGTATGATAGCAAGGTGGAAGCTGTGCTGGATTGGAAGTGGCTTACGATAGTGTTTGAAATTAGAAGCTTTCTAGGGTTGGTTGGCTATTATTGACAATTTATTCAGGACTTCTCAATTCTTGCCAAACCAATGACAAGATTGACATAAAAGTGAGTCAAGTTTGAATGAAATGAAACTTGTGAAAAGACCTTCCAGGAGTTGAAGAAAAGATTGACCAGTGCACCCATACTCATCATTCCAGAGTGGGATGTGGGTTACACAGTTTACTGTGACGCCTCTAAAGATGGTTTGGGTTGCGTCTTGATGCAAAATGGGAAGGTTGTTGCCTATGGATCACGTCAACTGAGACCGCATGAAAAGAATTACCCTACGCACGACCTAGAATTGGCAGCGGTAGTCTTCGCTCTCAAGTCGTGGCGTTATTATCTGTATGGCGAGCAATTTGAAGTTTTCATAGATCATAAGAGTCTCAAGTATCTGTTCACACAGAAGGAGTTGAATATGAGACATCGGAGGTGGATGGAGTATCTTGAGGATTACAAATTCACTATGTCCTACCACCCATGCAAAGCTAACGTTGTAGCTAATGCTCTGAGTCGAAAGAGTCGAGAGTAGAAAGCTAAAGTGGCCATGAAAGAATGAGAGATGGTAGAGACACTCAACGAATTCAACTTGCAAGCGTCATCAGCCAACGGACAAGCACGCTTGTGCGCTTTTATTGCTATACTTGCACTTCATCAAGAAATTTTACTTGCTCAAGGATTCGAACAGGACTATGAGTTTATACGGTCTCAGATTATTGTTGGAAAAACCCTTACTGGATGGACGATTCACATTGACAACAGCCTCAGATTCAAAGGTTCGACTTTCGTACCAAACATCGGCACTCTCTGAGAAGCTATACTACGATAATTTCATCACTCAAACTTCGCTGTTCATCTTGGGAGTACTAAGATGCACCATGATCTACGAAGGACGTATTGGTGGGAGGGAATGAAGAAAGATGTAGCTAGCTTTGTGTCAACTTGTTTGGTCTGTCAACAAGTCAAAGCTGAGCATCGGAAGCCCAGAGGGGATCTTCAACCTTTACCGATACCAACGTGGAAGTGGGAGCATATTTCCATGGATTTTGTGACCAGCTTACCCAAGACGCCTAAGTCTAACACTGCTATTTGGGTAATAGTCGACCGTCTCACTAAATCTGCGCACTTCTTACCGGTAAAGATGACGGAGAACATGGAGGCTTTAAGTTTACTCCACATTCAAGGAATTGTACGCTTACATGGAGTACTTGTATCTATTATATCTGAGCGTAGTTCGAGATTCATATCCAAATTCTGGAAGGGATTGCAGAAAGCTTTGGGAATGGACATTCGACTCAGTACTGCTTTTCACCCACAGATGGATGGACAGACAGAAAGGACAACTCAGATTCTAGAGGACATGCCGAGAGCTTGTGCACTTGATTTCTATGGAAATTAGGAACAACAATTGTCTCTGATCGAATTTGCTTATAACAACAGCTATCAGTCAAGCATTGAGATGGCACCCTTTGAAGCTTTGTACGGAAGACCCTGTCTCTCACCGGTTTGTTGGACAGATGCTGGAGAAGCTGGATTGATTGGACCAGATGTGGTCCAAAATATGACTGAAAAGATTAAGGTGATTCGACAGAAACTAATTACTACCCAGAGTCGTCAGAAAAGTTACTCGGACAAAAGGAGCAGACCATTGTCTTTCAAGGTCGGCGATCATGTGTTCCTAAAAATCAAACCGCGTCGAGGAGTCATTCGATTTGGGAAAAAGGGAAAATTGTCTCCATGATATATCGGGCCATTCGATATTTTGGCAAAGATTGGGAATGTGGCTTATCGTTTAGCATTGCCACCACAGCTGGATCGAGTCCATAATGTGTTTCACGTGTCGATGCATCGCAAGTACATTGCCCTTCCCACTCATGTCATCAACTGGGAGGATATCACCTTAAATGAGGACATTACTTTCGAGGAACAAGTAGTAGAGATTCAAGATTACAACGAAAAGAATATTCAAGGCAAAACGATCAAGTTGGTGCGAGTTTTATGGAGACATCAATGAATTGAGGAATCTACTTGGGAACGAGAAGACGCTATTTGAGAAAATTTGGGGGCCGAGGTAAACTTCAGGGTAGCGGCCCTGAAGTACTAATACGACTAAAAAATAAACATCAAATCAATCATAAAATTAGTAAAAAAAAATATAATAAAGTAGATTAAATTTCTGGAGTAGTGATTATTACAAGAACTTACACGTATTATTTATATAACACTCTTCTTGCATTTTTAGTGACAAAAGTAAAAATTATGCTAGCATAATCAATCTTTCCATCTCTACATCTCCTTTTCAATGGATAGTGTAGCTAACCCTTTCAAGTATTCTTGTGACATGGTTGAACGAAGATAAATTTTCTTCAATTTAGTTTTGAGAAGCTCCTTTTCCCGGTAAGCAATTGTAATGCCGTACTGGGAATAGATATGTTATTTGTTCAGGAGACGAAATTGGAAGCGATGGATCGATTTGTAATTCAACGAATCTGGGGTGCAAGCTCCTTCGGTTTGCTTGCTCCAATTCCGTTGGAGCATCTGGGAGTTTGTTGGTGATATGGAATGACCCCTTTTTTAAAGTTTCTAATGTGTTGATTAATAGATCTTTCATTTTGCTATAGGGGGCTATTAATGATTTTCCTTGTACCTTTGTGAATGTCTATGCTCTTAATGTAGTCCTATCCCGTAGAGATCTTTGGGAGGAATTGTTGGTCCTTAAAGTGAACTCCCACGTTCCATGGTGCATCGGGGGCGACTTTAATGAAATTAGAGTCATGTCTGAAAGGGTGGGGTGTTTGAAAGTCGAAAGGGGGATGAGGGATTTTTTGTAGTTTTGCAATAACATGGAAGTGGTAGATATTCCAATGTTGGGAAGGAAATACACTTGGACAAATTTTCAGAACCACGCCATCCTCAGCCGCTTGGATAGATTTCTTCTATCTCAGGCTTTTCTTGATAAGTTTAGGGTCTTGCAATGGGGTCTTCCTAGACCAATATCCGATCATATCCCTATCATGTTACTGGATGACAATAGAGATTGGGGTCCAAAACCATTAAGGTTTTTGGACATTTGGCTTTATGACCCTAATTGTTTGAAGATAGCTAAAAGTACTTGGGACGAGTCAGGTGAGTGACTAGGCTGGTTTTACTATATTGTAGAAACTAAAAGCAGTAAAGGATAGATTGAAGGTCTGGAATAAAGTGGAGTTTGGGGACATCAATTGTGCTCTCCAAGACACCGAAGCTAAACTTCATCATCTTGACACCGTATCTAAAGTCAGGCAACTAAATGAGGAGGAAAAAGCGTTGAGATGTTCTGTAAAATCAGAGTTTTGGAGGCTGTCCAAGTTATCTAAATCTCTCTGGAAACAAAAGTCTAGAATCAAATGGTTGAAGTTGGGAGATAGAAACACTAGATTTTTTCAAATCATAGCTAACAATAGAGGAATTTGATGGGTTCGACAAAGGTGAATGGATGTATACTGGTAGAACCGGGACAGATTAAAGAAGCATCTACAGAATTCTTTCGAAATAATTTCAAGGAAGAAAGAAAAATCAGACCAATGTTGGGGGGATCTTTTCCTTAGAAAACTTGAACCGGAGATAGCGTTGCAACTTGAGAAAGCATTTGAGGAGAAGGAAATTGTGGCAGCTCTTCAAGATGTAGTAGTCTTAAAGCTCCTGGGCCCAACAGCTTTAACTTCTCCTTTGTTAAGAAAGGTTGGGATTTTATGAAAGAATCGGTCATCCAATTCTTCACCGAATTTCATGCCAACAGAAAGCTCACTAAAGGTATCAATTCCACCTTTGTTGCTTTGATTCCTAAGGTAGCTTGTCCGTCTTCTTTCAAAGAGTATAGACCCATTAGTATGGTGGGTTGGGTCTATAAGGTTCTTTCTAAAGTATTGTCGAGTAGACTCAAAGATCATATGCGATCAATAATTGGGGAGTCCCAAGCTGCTTTTGTTAGTGGGAAACAAATTTTAGATGGCGTTCTTATAGTCAATGAGGCTATTCACAGCTGGAAAAACAGGGCGAACGGGGGACTTATTCTAAAGTTTGACTTTGAAAGAGCGTACGATTATGTTAATTGGTGTTTTTTGAAGATGCTGTCGAGGATGGGTTTTGGGGACAGGTGGAGAGGGTGGATAATGGAATGCTGCTCCTCAGTTTCTATGTCAATATTGATCAACGGGTCAGCTTCTCAAGAATTTTGCATACAGAAGGTTTTGAGACAGGGTGACCCCTATCACCTTTCCTCTGTAATATTATCGCGGAAGACCTCGACATTATGCTAGAAAGAGCAAAGGAAAGGAACATTATCAAAGGTACTAAACTCGGGAGTAATGGGGTTGTATTATCTCATCTACAATTTGCGGATGATACCATTCTTTTATGCAACAATGACCTGGAGAAGATGGCAAACATTAAATGGATATTAAGGTATTTCCAATTGATGTCGGGGTTGAGAATCAACTTCTCAAAGAGCTCTCTATGTGGAGTGAATGTTCCATCCGAAGCAATAACTTCTCTAGCTTGTACTATGGGCTGTAAAGTGGAAATCTTACCAATCAAATACCTTGGGTTACCTCTAAGTGCAAACCCAGGTAGAATCAAGACTTGGGATCCAGTTATTGAGAGGACCGAGAAGGTGTTGAGTGTTTGGAGAACTCATTGCATTTCGACTGGGGAAAGGATTACCCTTATCAACTCCAACACTGCAAATGTGCCCATTTACTTTATGTCCTTGTTCAAAATGCCACTAGCTGTAGCGAGGAAACTGGAGAAGTTGCAGAGACAGTTTTTTTGGGGGGACACCCGTGATAAAAAGAAGATCCACCTGGTTAAATGGGATGAGATTACTAAGAAGAAATCTGATGGAGGTTTGGGGGTGAAAAAGATGTTGCAATAGAACCTAGCATTTTTGGCTAAATGGTGGTGGAGATTTGGTAAAGATAAAGAGTCTCTTTGAGTGAAAGTCATTAGAGGAAAATATGAGCTGGATGCTAATTGCTGGCTGCCCTACATTCATGGCTCAGGTCCAACCTCAAGAATATGGGTGGATATTTGTTCATTGGAGAATCCTTCATCTCATCTGGGCTATTCCATCCGAGAGGGCTTTAGAGTCCAAGTAAATTAACTCAGGTAAAGCAACTATGTTTTGGGAACATGTCTGGTTGGGTGAGTTACTGTTGAAAGAAGAATATCCTAGGCTATTCTCCTTATCTACACAAAAGGAGATGTCGATCAGTAACATGAGGGATGACGAGGCTGGGGGATCTTGGGACCTGTCGTTCAGGAGAGAATTGTTTGGGGGTGAGAGAATCAAGAGATGGTCAACCTGAGACTTCGAATTCAATGTGTGACGTTAAATCCAACAAAGCTTGACATGTTATTATGGTGGTGGACGGGGGATGGTAATTTCACAGTTAAATCAGCTTATGGGCTGGGGCAATTGCTACAACATTCAAGCAGCGATCTACTGGGATCATTGTGGAAGAACGTAAGTCCTCCAAGGTGGAAATTTTTGCTTGGTTGGCCGTCAAAGAAAAAGCAGTTACCAAGTCAGAATTTCTTTGTAGAAATGTGATAGATGAGATTCACTTAGCTTTGTGTCCTCTCTGTTCTTTGCACCTTGAAACTCATCAGCACTTATTTCTTCATTGCCATTTTTCCTGGAGTGTTTGGTCAATAATCCTAGATTGGTGGAGCATCAAATGGGTTTATCCAGTTTCGGTACCATTTCTAGCTAGTTGGTGGTTTGCAAATGGATTTACTAGGTTGGAGAAATAGATTTGGGAGGCTTGTTTCTATGCAACGTTATGGTCCCTATGGTTGGTAAGGAATGACTACATTTTCAACAACTCAACAAAACAAGCCTGGGAAGTGGAAGAGGTAGTTAAAACTCGAGTCACGATGTGGATGAAGGCAATGTTTGATATCAAGGTCTACACCGTGGAGGAGTTCAAGGTTTTTTTAGATGGTATCCGAAAACTGAGATTGTAAGGTAGTTTTTTTTTTGGTGTGCCATTCAACTATCTGGTGGATGCATGTGTATGTATTGGTGCATGTATCAAAGCTCTGTGAGATTGGAGTCTTCCCTCGATGTATCCCCTTCGAGTAATATAAAAATGTTTTGTTTGTTGAGAAAAAGAGAGAGGCTATATATGAAAATGAGAAAGACGATAATCTCTAAAGCTCCGTTTACTTATCAATCAAAAAAAAAAAAGGCACAAAGACCCACACTAAAAATAAATTTTTAACCCGAATACAGAAAAGAACTCGAAGAGAATCAAATGGGTTTGCTTTGGAAGAGGAAAGAGCTTTGTGAATTGAATCAGAAGAATCAATAGAGCATCGAGGATATACACGGTGGCGAGGACGCAAGATTCTTGACGTGGAAAATCGAATCACATGTATTCAATCCCAAGATATTTGATATATATAGATATTGTAAATTGCACCATACACACCTACACCACAATCCTGCTTTAATGACCTCCCCTTGTTTTCTTCTCGCTCTCGCTCTCACTCAGAATCAGATCTATTGTGTTTGTCCCTATGGTTCTTTTTTTACCGCTCTTTGGTTGGGGATGGGCTTGTCCTCCTTTTTCATGGAGAGTCATCGACCCCCTCCCGTGGAATTAAACAATGCCAATTGTATGGTGAGAAAATTTGCATAGGGTCATACAACACCTAATTAACGAGACCAACAACACGTGCCCTTTTTACCGAAACCTTCGTTCTGCAAAAAAAAAACGACCAAGCATAATTTTGCCTTTCGTTGGCAAAAACCCTCTGATACCTAAGTTAATTAGTATCTTGTACACACAGGAAATCCTAGCAACTAATGCCTATAAAAGTAAATCATAGGGTACCTTTTCGCATAAGTTTTACATCTTATTTATAGCCATGAACTAACTTGTTCTTCAAGCTTCCTTCTTTGTCTAGGGTTCCTTTCCCGTTAGAAATCCTAACCCTTATATAGAATTCCCTTCACGGGAAACTGATCGATCTCTACCCCTTATTCACGGCATACTTTCGGATGGTGCTCTGATATCTTCCCAGGGTCTACTGTTTCTTGTTGTCTTCCTATTCTTTGCTAGAAGATCCTTTTCTTTAGATTCAACTCAGCTTGGTTCATTTGAGTTTAACGAGCCAAATTCGAGCTTTGAAAATTTTTAACAAGCCGAACCCAAGCCAAGTTATTCAGGTTCAAGCCGAACTCGAGCCGAACTAGTATCTTAACGAATCCGAGCCGAACTTAACAGGGTTCGGCTCGTTTACAGCCCTAAACATACACATAGGAATGCTTAGAAAAAATTCACTCGTGGGATGCAGCGCAGGGCCAAATCCAAACAATTTTTTTAGATTAACTTGAAAAACTAGTGTAGTATATAAAAGTTTTTAAAGTTGTGCACGAATATCCCAAGAACACCTTGGCAAGCCCTTGTGTTTGCGCATACATATTGCGTGTGCCTGGACGTCGTGTGTGTTTCATAACTGGCACCACCCTTTTCTTTCTTTAATTACTCCTATTTTTCTTCAGACCATCGGGCAGTCACCCGCCTCGACTGTCGAAATCGAAGCTACGCCATGTCTGGTGCATGGTCCTAACGTGGCTTAATTAGCTAAGCTAGACAAATCAAAATTGATTAATATATTATGTACCCAATGTGAGATTATGGCATAAGATTGATAATTTACTTGCAATAATTTTTTTTTTAATAACCGGATGTTCGGGTCAAATTATGCGTACCTTGACTAATTCATGACCGGGCATAACCCCCAGTGGCCCCAAGGATTTTGAATTTTTGGCTTGCATAGAAATGGAACATGTGACTTCATGTAGGAGCAATTATTACTTTCTTAATTATAAATTTACAACGACTTGACCAAACCCCTTGGGATTATACTTTGCCTGCAATTTCTACAGTAGCATTTAACTTGTCAGAAAAATACAATATAGAATAGAAAAATGAATTTCACACTGGACCTTGCCGTCCATATACGCAAATTCGAATTTATCGTTTTTATTTTATTTTTTTAATTGAAGAGAAATTTTCATTCACATTGACCGGTGCACATTTGGACATAGAACTTAGGAAGTATTTCTTTTATGTCCCAAAAGAATTGCACTATAGCTTCCTTCATAATTGAAAGTGAGTCCACCAATACGGCTGGCTTTGGAGGAGTGATTAGAGATAGCTCGAGGAACTGGATCCTAGGTTATTATGGCAAAACAACCTGCATCAGCAGCTTGGAAGTGGATATATGGGCTATTTATAGAGGCCTCATGATCATTTTGGAAAAGGGCATGTCAAATGTTACCATAGAGTTTGATTCGAGCGCGGCAGTTGGTTTATGTAATGAAGGAGCACTTGTTGATCACTCCCACCGCCACATAGTTGATGTAACGACCCTGATTTTTAGTAAGTAAAAATTTCATTAAAAATTTGAATTTTATTGGATTTCCTCTTAAATTCCTTTTTAACTTTAATAATCCGTCATAATTAGATTTTTGCCCTTTTAAAAATTTGTTTCTTGATTAAAAGCCCTACTTGGCAAGTATACTTAGCTTCTAACTAATTAGTTGAGGAAACTTAACTACCAATTCATCTAGTTACTTTCTCCTAACCCTAGATGAACCTGTTGAACCTCCTTGAACCTTTTGAATCTTTCAAACCCTAATGAAGCCTTTTGGACCTAGGTTATTATTATACACACACACACACACACACACACACACACACACATATGCCTAGTCAATCAAGTCATACTTGTCATCTTGGATCTTTACCCATTGGACGATAAAAGTTAGGAAATTTTTTATCCATTGGACAATAGACTTTCCATTAAAAAGATATTTATGCTAGATTGTTAAGTACAAATATATAGTTATATATACACATGCCTAAAAGGACATATAAGTATTATTTAAGTAGATATTACTTCACCCCATTAACCATTGGTCAATAACTACTAGAAAAAATATTATTCATTGGATAATAGAGTCAATCTTCCAACAAGTACTAGGATTTACTAAATAAATAATTTCTTAGATTTTCCATGTGATTATATCTTTAAAGATATGTATATATGTACCTTATAATATATTACCCTAAGATACACTAAGTACATAATCTAGTATTATAATGAAACATGTGCCAATTTGGATTATTTTACTAAAGGATTTTGATCTTATAATTTTTTATTGGATACTTGAAAATCTTACTAGATTTCATAGTACCATTATATATATACTTGGACATGTGTGTGTGTGTGTGTGTGTGTGTATATCTATAATAGTATAATAAGAACATGTGTTTAATAGAATTGTTTATTAGGAAAATCTTAGCCTAGGAAATCTTAAAAGATTATATAGTACCTTAAGTACATTCTTATATATATTACTTGTACATAGAAGAGAGAGAGAGAGAGAGTGTGTGTGTGTGTGTGTGTGTGTGTGTGTAAGAGAGAGAGAGAGAGAGAGAGAGAGAGAGAGGCCGAGAGAGAGAATAAGGGAGAGATTTGGAGGGTACCATGACATGATCTTCCTATATATTTTCATTGTCCTTATATATTTACCTATTCACACAATCTTTGAACCATCACTCTTCCTCTATCAAATCTTCCAAAAATCAAATCCAAAGTACTAAATCTAGCCATGCAAGCCAAGAACTAGGTAGAAAAGTGCAAGCAAACCCTTGATCTTTCAATCAAAGCATGACAAAAATCAAAGATAGGAGAGAGCGAGGGAGATTCGGGTGAGAGGGAGAGAGAGGGCATGCTTGGCCTATAAATACCAAGCTCATTCAAGTTTAAACTCACACATTCACTCTTTGCTCCAACTTCTCTCTAGAATTTCTAACATTCTTTTGTTCCAAAATTCAAGTTTCTTGAGTTTTTGTGAAATTCTTGAGAGCTACCACCAAACCACCTCCAAAAACCACCTCTAGATCTTTAAAGCAGCTTAGTTTAGTTAACAAAGTTATTTTTAGGAAGAGAAAATCCATCTCTCTTCCTTTCGAAGCAAACCGGAGCCGTTACGCGGCCAAACCGACGACTTAATCTCAAAACCGACCAACCGCCAAGAAGTAAGGTAGAGTCTCTTATACGCTATCTCTAAGTATACGTAGAGTCTCATATACACTATCTCTAAGTCTCATATACGCTATCTCTAAGTATACGTAGAGTCTCGTATACGCTATCTCTAAGTATACGTAGAGTCCCATATACGCTCTCTCTAAGTATATGCAGAACCCCTTGTCCCCTAACTCTACGTATAGAACCGTATGTTAGAAAGTAGAATGTCTTTACTCTTCAGTTCAAAGTATAACATGCAATATATTTAAGTAGATAAGGTTATCTATCGCTTATAATGTTTAGAATGCAAGATGATTAACAAACTTGTTTTGCTAGTGGTGGTATGAACGTGTTGAATAATGAACTTTTACTTCAATAAACATGTGTTGTTTTGAACTTTCCACAAAAGAGGAAAGAATGGATTTTTGAAAGATAAAAACTTATCGCTTGTTTAGAAGTATTCGTATTTTGATCTTTAGGATGATTATGAGCATGCATACATGAATTGCTTGCATTACTTGTGGTATAATATTGAGTTGGATGATCTTGTTAGTTTAGTCTCAAGATTTCAATGAATGATTTATGATTACATATGCGTAAAGTCCTACCGCGGAATCGTTACGTGAGAACGAGACACAAAAATCAAGAAAGTGGAAACATGACACCTAGAGTGTGGTTAATGAAAAGATGTGTTTCGATACCGCAATGTGGCTGGACGTGGTAGCCTATTGTGTGTAAGGATTTTGAAAATTGCAATGTGGCCGGACTTGTTAGCCCATTGTGTGGTGTGTGTTGCCATGGGATCGGACGTGATAGTCTCATTTGAGGTAATTTAATATTTGTGAAAACCGCAATATGGCCAGACATGGTAGCCCATTGTGAAGATTGCCAATGGGGCCAGACGTGGTAGCTTCATTGGTAATGTGGCTTGGTTATCCGCGGAGAGGAGCCAATGCAAAGTTTTGTGTGCCAATGGAAACCCGGTGCGGCGGAACCATTGTGAGGATAATCGGGAGACCGGAACGGCGAAACCGAGGTTGGGTGAGTGCAAACGATTTTGAAAATGTTGATATGGTTATGAAATATGAAAAATGGTGATACGGTCGACGAGGAGTCGCGTAGGAGAAACTCGAAAAATCATGAACACCAACGTTAGTTGAATTGTGAATGCGGATGTGTCATTGTTAACTGTTGTTGAATATGTATGAACTATGTGCAAAGCATTGAATTTATGATCGTTTGCTAGTAAGTTAAGGGTTAGTGGGTATGGGTTACTCTATTGAGCTTTTGTAGCTCACGGTGCATGTTACCTTTTGGTGACCCTGACATATTATATTGGTGGCGACGCCGGTATAATGTGTAAGACCTCATGGACGAACAGGGAGAACTGTACACATTGGAGGCTTTCGGAGCCGAGGAGCTTGCTAGGAAGGAAGAGCAGACGAGCAGTAGTTAGGAACCCTAGTTCTCTCCCTTGTTGGATAAAAGTACTCTTGTAATGACTTTGTGATGTAATAATGAGCCAGACTTACTTTGTTTTTGTAATAAAATGTCTTATTAACGTACCCAAAATTGGGAGCGTTACAGTTGAAGAAGCTCGAAGAATTGCTGCCCGGACAAATTCATTCGTCGTCCACATCTATCGCCACGCCAACCAAACTGCCGATTGCCTGGCCAAACATGGATCGCAGCAGGATCAAGATTTATTAGTCTCTTGCTCCATTCGTTTTGCAGCTAGGGAATTCGCCCTGGCCGATGCCATGAGTGTTGGTCATCTTAGGATTTAGTCCACGACTCTTGTAGTCTTTTTGAACCTTTATGTATGCCGTTTATCTGGCTGTTGACTTTGATCATTTAAGTTAATGCATGATTTTCCGCTTGAAAAAAAAAATATAATTGAAAGTTACCAAACCACTCACTCTAAGAAAACTCAAAAATACATAGCAAATGCAGCTCCTAGATCAAGTTGATTCACTACTCTATCTCTCATGAAATAGCCTCCCTCTCTGATAACCAACCCATGATTAGGGTATTGGTTTCTCGAATTTTTTTTATTTAGGCAGGGACGAAGGGAGGGGGATTCGCATGGTGGCCATGGCACCACTCAACTTTTTAATTAAATTTCCAGCAAAGTTATGTTTTTGTTTCATATATACAGCCATTAAAATAATGATCTCAACTCAAAGCCATTGTTACTAATCTCCCTTAAAGTCAAACCTGTAACATTCTATTTGAAATTCATTGGTGTGGAAGCTTTATTTCGATCTCAAAATCAATTGACAATGAGTTAAGAGATCCCAACATTATATATATTAAGCGATAGGTACAAAAAATCCACTGTTTTTCTACAAATTGGCGTTGGGTTACTCGTGCAGAGCTAAAAGAATGAAAGTCGAATTAAATTAATTTAGCCAAATAAATAGTTTAACTCAACCAATCAAAATAAGTCTAGTCCGATAAATTGTGGAACCTAAATAAAAACTAGTTTGACAAACCGACAAAAATAAGCCAGCTTTTTTTCTCTCTCCTATCTTTGGTCACGTTCAATTCGTTGTGTAATGAGATGAACATGTTTAGTAGTGTTGATAATGAAGTGTACGTACAATGCTTTCAAAATTAAATACTTCATACTACTAAAATTATATATCTAAATGCATGTGATGCTAAAACTTTCTTTAATTAGGTGTCTAGCTCGGACTCAGAAACACACTTTTTTATGATTTTTTGTAAGCGCGGAAAGAGATGGACAGATTGCCCAATGATGTGGTCAACTTTGGTTGTAGGAGTAGTAATTAACTAGTGTTCATATTCTAAGAACTTGAAATAAATTGCATATTCTTAAAATTTCTGGATACGTAGTTTTTAGATTTGAAAATTGTTTTTTTTTTTTTTTTGTCAAAACATTTGGGATTAAATATTTGTCTCGGCGAGAAGATTTAGGAAAAATATGCAAGTATGGACTAACAAGACAAACTTAACTATCTTTTTTTGAAATTTACATTATGGAATTTTTACTTTATTAAAAATTTCAGAATATTATAGAAAGTATCAACATACGTTCAAATGTCCAAGAAGTAATTGTTGTGCCAAACTAAATGACACACCTCCAAATTCAAGAAAAACGCTTTTGCCGACTAAAATAATAGTCGCCAAATGGTTGTTTTTAGTCGCCAAAACCTTTTCACGACTAACTTTTTGGTCGCTAGTTTGGTCGGCGACACTTGGTCTGGGCAAGTTTTTGGTGACAAAATTTTTTTCGTCGCCAAAACTCATTTTTCCCAACGAAATAATTTGTTGTGAAAATTTATTACCAACTAAAACACTTTTGTTGCGAAAAGGTATTTGCAACTAACTTTAGTCGCTGTATCTAATTAACTCAAACCCCACCAAAAAAATCATATTTACATACGGCAACTGTGACATCCCATTTTCCGGTAGCCGGCGGTACTGCAAGAAGCAGGCTCCGTCCAAACGGGAGGGGGCAAGTCATGGTTTATAAGGAAAGATCCCTCCTATTTGTACAAGGCCTTTTAAAGCCGTGAGGGCGGGCTAAAGCGCATAGGAACTTCACAGTTCAGCGTGCTCATCCTGGGGTAGTTCAGGGATGGGTGACCTACTAGAAAGTCTATGGGCTTTGGGCGTCTAAAGCGAACAATATTGTACAAAAATGAAACGGGTCGTTACAAATGGTATCAGAGCCCCGCTCTGGGCAAAGGGTTGAGTAGGATGCGCTTTGCTACCATGGACCCCAGGGGAGGTTGCTGGGCTTGTGTAACGAGGACGTTGCATCCCTAAGGGGGGTAGATTGTGACACCCTGCTTTTCGGTGGCCGGCGGTACTGCAGGAAGCAGGCTCTGTCCGGACAGGAGGGGGCAAGTCATGGTTTATAAGGAAAGATCCCTCCTATTTGTACAAGGCCTTTTAAAGTCGTGAGGGCGGGCCAAAGCGCATAAGGAATTCACAGTTAAGCGTGCTCATCCTGGTGTAGTCCAGGGATGGGCGACCTATTGGGAAGTCTATGGGTTTTGGGCGTCTAAAGTGGACAATATTGTACAAAAATGGAGCGGATCGTTACAGCAACCAAAAGTTTGGTTGCCGAATACACCTTTCCCCGACTAAAACATCTTTGTCGCCAAATGTCATGTGGCTCCCTCTTTGTATTGCCACATGGCACCATCGTGGATCACCCAAAAAGAAGAAGAGAGGTCACAATGAGAAGATTATGCTTAAGCATGAGATATCTTACAAAGGTTCTTATTTCTTGCGGCGGTTGCTATTGGATGTTTATTTCACTTTTAACACTAGTACTATTTTTTTGTTATTATATTCATATATCCGTGGTTGTATCGAATATTGGAAGGTATACGTATATGCATATTTTTAATTTGCTCCGTAATTTTGTAATTGTATTCATTATTCTTTTTAATTTGTTGTTGCATGATATTGGTCATATATGACACGAGGAGCTGAACTAAATGACTTGCAATGCATGATTACTAGGGGAGCCGTCTTTGTAGTCTCAAAATGGGAGTATGGGACTGAATTTCGTTTATGAGAGTGTAGGATATAGTTTTCACTTCTATGGAATATTGAAAAATTGAAGAAAACTAACATTTTTCAATAGATTTTGAAAATTTCACAACAAAGCGCCAAACAATAAATGATTTCTTAATTGTATTTTATAAAATCTTGTTGTGGCGGCCGACGTCACTTATCCCATTGGCTCCATCCTTGCTTGTCAAATCCAAATTGATTACATGTAATACTTCTATTTAATAAATAAATAAACGATATTGCAATCTCCAAATAGAAGTAGACTAGAGAGGCCACCTCCAGCCAATCAACATAATTGGTAGCCAAATAAACGGACAAAAAATATGATGATGATGGAATAAATATATAAGTTTATTATGATAAAATATATAAATTTTCAGAGACAAAATTGGCTTTGGTAGCGAAATGGTAGCTTTCCCCAACTAAAGATATTTTAGTCGCCAAAGGTCCACACAATCGGCGACAAAAAAGAATTTAGTCACCGATTGGTAGCTTTCCCCGACTAATATTTTTGTCGCCTAATGATTCTCTTTGCCGACTATTTTTTGGTCGTCAATTGTTCATTTTTTGCGACCAAATGACCTTTGGTAGCCAAATCGTAGCCCTTCGCCGACTAAGGATGTTTTAGTCGTCAAAGGTCCACACAATCAACGACAAAATTGAATTTAGTCACCACATGTCTATGATTGGCGACAAAAATATTTTAGTCTACCAAAAGGTGACAATCAGCGACAAAAATAGTTTGGTCATCGAAAGTTGGTCGCCAAATGTGTTTCTTTCTTGTTGTAGTCGCCTATGGACTATATATTTTTGTAGACTATTGTGATATGAATATCAATTTAGGTTCTTACAATTTTGTAGACTAACGTACGTGATATGAATATTAATTTGGGTTCCTGGAATTTTGTAGACTAGCGTGATATGCATATCAATTTCGGCTCCTGGAATTTTGTAGACTAGCGTGATATGTATATCAATTTAGGCTCCTAGCCGATGTGAATAAGCGCCTACATCAAATGTTAGTTTCCTTACCCTCCCTAAATATTTTTTAAAACATACATACAATAATTGTTGTTGGTTTACATGCAAATATTTTTTAATCGTAAACTACGCTAAAGCATTTTAGATTTGTTTATTTTTTAAATTGCTAAATAAAATTTTAAACTAACAGAGTGTGATTTTTTATTTATTCGGGTCTTTAAATCTACTCCATGCATAACACGTGCTTCAGACTAGTAACATATTAAGTAAAAGTGATGGAGGAAATTTACTAGCTTTTTTTTAATGAAATTCTTCTTTACCATTATAAAAAATATGTGCCCCCTATAAACGTAAATTTCTGAGTCCGCCACTATGTGAGGGGTTGTGTTTAATGTTTTGTTTGAATTATTGTGCACCTAGTTAGACTTTTTTCTTGTCTAAATGTTTACTACTCCCTTCGTCCCATAATGGATGTCATTTTTGACGCTGTTTTCCGTCCCAAAATGAATGTTCATTTTAAAAAGTAAAAGCATGAAAACACTTGATCTTCCCATTTTTCCCTTGTCTCTAACTATTCAAATTATTCTTAAAAAAAGGCAGAAAGAAACTTCAGTACAATTCATTCACAAAAGCCAACTTCATCATGTGTTCACTTAAGTGCACATTTACATCAGTAGAGCAATTACAAAAACAAAATGAGGAAGATCACAACACGTGCATTTACACTTTCTTTACATACGCTGCCTTTCAACATTAATTCCCAAAACTACATTGCTTGAACAATGCCAACCAAGCAACTCTCCAGCTGAAGAAGTTTGCAAAAACATTTACCGAAGCTTTGCGGAGATTGACCTAAAAAAGAAAGAAAAATTAAAAGAAGTAGACTCACTGCTCAATCAATAATGAGTTATGTTTCCAAGTCCAAACTGAAAAATAAAAGAACAAAGAAAAAGAGCATAAAAAAAAAAAAGAATTTTATGGAGGAAACCATACCTGACCTTCATAGAAACTTATCCTTGTAGATGAACTAGTGCATTTTCTACAATAGTTTGATCGCATTGAAGTTGAGAAGGAAGAGTGCCATCTTCTCTCAAGAGACGGAGTTTTCCCATGCGTGGCAATTTGTAATTGTTACCTTCATTACCTCAATCATGCAAGTTTGCAAGGTAAAAAACACCTGATTGAGGTTTTCGGATGAATATTTGTCAATGATTTCTCCACGTACGGCATGAACAAGCGCATCAATGGTTGTCGGGGCTTCTTGATTTTGCAATGATTGGATCGCCCTAAAAAATCCTAGATCCAAAACATTCATGTCCGAGCTATGGGAAGGTTGAAATGATAAGCGAATGTCAAATCCGTCTTGGCTTGCAGCATCGAGAAATTCGGCATCAAATCCTTGAATGTGTGGTTTTGCATTATCTTGTTGAATATATATGTGTTGGTCCAAAAGCAACTCTCGAGAGGGGGGGGAGGTGTGAATTGGATTTCTCACTAACTATTCACAAATTAAAAAACTAATTGCAAGAAAGAAACAAAGACAACGCTACAGCACAATTGAGTCGACTCAACTAGTAAGTACTCCAGCAAGCTTAATAGATTGAGCTAGCTCAAAGATTAGAAACACAACAGATGCATATAACAACTCAACGAATTCTATGATTGCAATATAAGCATGAAATCAACTAATTATGCAAGCTTTTCTACCCCAAGTGTGATTTCAGAATTATACCAATTTTCTTATGCGATAATGATATGCAAAACTGAAAGTAAAAGAGTAAGGGATAGAGAAAATTAACCCGAGGATTTTATAGTGGTTCGGTCCGCAACTTCATGGCCTACTCCACTCTCCAAGTGTCCTACTCGGGAATTGCTACACTATCTCCAATAGTCGTTACAAACCTCTAGCTTCGCGGGTGCTAGAAAACCTTACAACGAGCGATTACTCTGAATTCACTCCCAACTAGCTAAGACTTCGGCGCTAGTCACACCTAAACCCAAATGTTTTTTCTACCCAAAAATCATTCACAAAAATGGTTTCAATCTCAAACAAGGGTGTGAAATCCCTTTTACAATAAGGTTCAAAGATAACACTCAATCCATTGTAGAATATTCAAGATGAAGAACAAAGTTGACTGATAGAAATGCAAGTAATTGCTCACTGGAATTTTTGCTCAAGAGATGTGTGTGCCGACCTTGCTCCTGCTTTTCTTTTTAACGTGGAAAAATCCAATTGAACGTTGAATGATTTCCTCTTAGCCCTTGCATAAAATCAACCCATAATCTTTCCATCTTCATATTCCAGCAATCAATCTTCTTTCCTTACAGAGCTCTTCCAGCCGTTAGAAAAATAGGAAGAGATTTTCCTTATCTCTCTCCTTCTTCAATTTTCTTGTCTATTGGAGATGGGAATCTTGAGGAAGAAAAACCCTTTAATTTGTGTCTTCAATAGACCCAAATTTCCCTTTGATTTTCATATTAGACAAAGAAATCTTGATTCTTTCCTTTCATTGTATCTATCGCCTCTTTATTGCTCATAAACGTAGAACCCTAGGCTTTAGAATAAAATCCCCTGTATAGAGCACTGCATCGTAAACCTTATATATGAAAGAATTGCTCAAAGGTCCTTATAATAATGACTAATGACAGAATTAGCCCAATAGAAATATATTATACCAATAAAATCCAATTAACTAATGTAATTCCAATTAGGTTGTGTTTGTTATCATCAAAATCTAAAATCATGGGGCTAACAATCTCCCCCTTTTTGATGATGACAAACATTGCAACTATAATATTCAATAGAAAGAATTGAGAGCAAAAATAATAAGAGAGAAGATAACTCCCCATTAATTGATGCACAATTTGCCTTAAGTTCAATCTTCTTTTAATATGCTCCCCTTAAATTTGTGCCACAATAGCTTCAGCTTCTTTGTAAATTTACTCAATACTTCTCCCCCTTTGTCATCAACAAATAGATTGTGGAATGAACCTGTTTTTCAAGAACATAACTAGACCACAAACTGTGAACATAAAAGGATAAGAAAATCCTCATTATCCAATGAATCAAATTCCGATTCCAAACAATATTAGATGCATCACATTTAAAAAAAATGTGATCAACCAAGCTGTAGGATTTTTTGAGTACTTGTTCTCTCCAAAATTTAAGCCAAACTAAGAAAGACATTAGTACTCTTAAAAAACCATATCGAGTGCAGGCAATATTCTAAATGGCGCTTGGCGCTAGTAGGGCGGAGACCCACCTCCAAGCGCCAAGCAATTTGGCATTTTTTTTTTTAACAAACCATTATCCAATTAAACTATATTCTATGTATCCATAATGCAAGTTCAAAGTTCTACATAACCATAATGCAAAGTTTAATGTACAAACCCAAATGAAATTAAGTAGTAGCAACTAGCAAATAAGTTGAATAAGACAATAAGTAGAAATAAACGAGATCGGAGATCCCTAATGCCAAGTTCAAAGTTTATCTCCTTCCTCTAACTCTTCTCCTCCATACCCTTTCAAAACTTGATCTCCATTAGTTTAATACTATACATTTTAGGCCGTCAAAGGCCTCCAAAGACGCCAACGACACCGCCAAGACTGCTAAGACCGCCGAGACTGCCAAGGCGGCCGCCAAACACCGCCAAACCTCCTTGGGCACCAAATCAAACGCCAAGGGGTATTGGCGTGGCAACAGGGCACCTCCAAGCCCCTAGGCGGCCGCCATTTAGAACATTGAGTGCAGGTCATACGTACACCATAGAGAGAGTAACAAAAAAAAATGAGATCAAGAATATTAACAAGGATTAGACATACCAAGTTCTCTTCTTATGCTGCAAAATCTATCCTCGCTAAGAGGTTTCATGAAAATATTAGCAAGTTGATTATCCGTTCTCACAAAATCAATAACAACATCTCCTCTTTAAACATGATCTCTAATAAAGTGATGTCGAATATCAATATGCTTGGTTCTACACTGCTAAATAGGATTCTTAGTCAAATTTATAGTGCTAGTATTATCGCATTTAATGGGAATATGATCAAAGAATAAACCAGAATCCTCTAACTGTTGTTTCATCCATAAAACTTGCGCACAACAACTTCCAACAGCAACATATTCAACTTCAGCAGTAGATAAAGCAACATAATGTTGTTTTTTACTAAACTAAGAGATAATTGAATGTCCAAGAAATTGACATGTACCACTGGTGCTTTTTCTATCTATTGAACAACCAGCAAAATCCGCATCCGAATATCCAATTAAATCAATTGAAGTGCCTCTAAGATACCACGATCCTAAATTTGGTGTACCAATCAAGTATTTGAAAATTCTTTTTACAGCAATGTGGTGTGATTCTTTGGGAGAGGATTGAAATCGAGCACATAGACACACACTAAACATAATGTCCGGTTTACTAGCTGTTAAGTAAAGAAGAGATCCAATCATACCTCTGTATTTCTTTTCATCAAAAGGCTTACCCATTTCATCTTTGTCAAGTTTGGTAGAAGTGCTCATAGGAGTACCCATTGGTTTAGCTTTTTCCATGTCAAACCTCTTCAATAGGTCTTTTATGTACTTGGATTGATTGATAAAAATTTTATCCGTAGATTGCTTTATTTGAAGTCCAAGAAAGTAGGTGAGTTCACCCATCATGCTCATTTCGAATTCGCCTTGTATACATTTTGCAAAATCCTCGCACAAGCTTTCGTTAGTAGCACCAAAAATAATATCATCGATGTATATTTGAACAAGAAGTATATCATGATCTTTGGTTTTTATGAAAAGAGTACTGTTAATTTTTCCATTTGAAAAACCATTTTCAATCAAAAATTTGCTTAAACGATCATACCATGCCCTAGGTGCTTGCTTTAAACCATAAAGAGCTTTGGAGAGTTTAAAAACATGATCTGGAAATTCATGGTTTTGAAAACCAGAGGGTTGTTTAACAAAAACCTCTTCGGAGATAAAACCATTTAGAAATGCACTCTTTACATCCATTTGAAAAAGTTTGAAATTTTTAAAGCATGCGAATGCAAGTAACATTCTAATAGCTTTTAGTCTTGCAACGGGCGCGAATGTTTCATCAAAATCTATGCCCTCCTCTTGATTGTAACCTTGGGCTACGAGTCGGGCCTTATTTCTAACAACTACACCAGATTCATCCATTTTATTCCTAAACACACATTTAGTGCCAATGACAGAGCTATTTTCAAGTTTAGGGACCAAAGTCCATACTAGGTTCCTTTCAAATTGATTGAGTTCTTGCATAGCAAGAATCCAACTCTCATCTTTTTCAGCTTCAACAAAAGACTTAGGCTCTACTTGAGATAAAAAATCAAGATTATTGCATACATTACAAAGAGAAGATCGAGTCACCATACCTTGAGATGGATCACCTATAATTTGTTCTTTGAATTGATCGCGAGCATACCTCCATTCTCTTGGAACAGCATCAACATCTCTATGTTGTGGTGTAATTGAAATCAATTCATTCATTTGTTTAATTAGCAGCAATTGAGTTGACTCCATTTTCCAGTTCTGCTACAACTGAGTTGACTCCATAAGCATTATTAGCACTTGCTGAAACTGAGATTGGTATAGTTTCCACATGGATTTCATTTCTTACTGAAATTTCTCGTGGCATCTCATCATCTAGGATGTCAATACTAGGAAAATACTTCGAAGAAATATGGCCAGTCTCATCAAATGCAACATGGACAGATTCTTCAACAACTAATGTTCTTTTATTGAAAACTCTATATGCCTTGCTAGATGTGGAATAACCAACAAATATGCCTTCATCGGATCTAGCATCAAACTTATCCAAATCATCCGTGTCATTATTATGAACAAAACATTTATAGCCAAATGCACGAAAGTGGCTAATATTAGGCTTTCTACCTTTCCAAAGTTCATATGGAGTCTTATTCAGAATAGGCCTAATCATAACACGATTCATAACATAGCATGCAGTATTAACGGCCTCAGCCCAAAAATATCTAGGTAGATTTCTATCACATAACATAGTTCTCGCCATATCTTTCAAGGTCTTATTTTTTCTTTCAACTACGCCATTCTGTTGAGGAGTTCTAGGAGCAGAAAAATTATGATCAATGCCAAGTTCATCACAAAACAATTCATACTTGATATTTTCAAGTTCCTTACCATGATCACTTCTAATGCTAGATATGAGAAAACCCTTTTCGTTTTGAACTTTTCTACACAACTTAGTAAAAGCAGGAAAAGCTTCATCTTTATCTGCAAGAAACATAACCCAAGAATATCTAGAATAATCATCAACAATAATAAGAGCATAATGTTTACCACCAAGACTAGCAGTTCTAGTAGGTCCAAATAAGTCCATATGGAAAAGTTGTAATGGTCTAGTCATAGAAACAATATTCTTAGCTGAAAAAGAAGTTCTAGTTTGTTGTCCCATTTGACATGCATCACAAAATTTATCTTTTTCAAACTTCATTTTAGGAAGACCAATAACCAAATCTTTGTTTGAAAGTTTTGAAATCAAATGCATGTTAGCAGGTGCAAGTCTCTTATGCCATAACCAACTATTCTCATTCATAGCTGTCAAGCATGTATCATCACTGGAAGATAAAGAGTGAGCATCAATAATGTATACATTGTCATGTCTAGTGCCAACAAAGAGAGTTTTCTTTTCTGCAATATTTTCTATGATGCATTGTGATTTTTCAAAAATAACTCTATGACCCTTATCACATAATTGACTGATACTCAACAGATTATGTCTCAAACCATCAACAAGAAGCACATTTTTAATAGAGGAAAAATGATCCTTACCAATATTACCAATACTTATGATTTTACCTTTGCTGTTGTCACCAAATGTTACAAAATCACTTTCCTTGGCTGATAAAGTGCTGAACAGTTTAGCATTACCGGTCATGTGCCTTGAGCATCCACTATCCAAGAACCACCTTTCATTCTTTGCCTTTGAGCTCAAGCACACCTCGGTGTTTTCATGAGCCATTAAACACAGGTTGGCCTGTTCATTGTTGTCATTTGAACCACTTCCATCGTTGCTATTTCCCCACGCCGCAAGTGCTCTTCTTTTTGCCTTCTTGCTAGAATCTTTGGCTTGAGGGCATTCAGACTTCATATGTCCTGGTTTCTTACATTCATAACATATGATGGGATCTCTCTTGTTCTCACTTTTTGTTCCATCCTTTTTGAAGAACTTCTTGCCATTTTCTTTCTTCTTTCTCATGAACTTGTTGAATTTCCTCATGAATAGTGCTATTTCTTCATCACTACAACTTGATTATGAATCATCTTCATCATCATTCTTTGAGGTGGAACACTTGAGGGCTATACTCTTCTTTTTCTGGCCTTGATCTTCCTCCACATTCATTGTGATTTCGTGAGTTATAAGAGAACCCAACAACTCATCAAGGCTGTAATTTGTGAGATCTCATTTGACCTCGATGATTGCCGTCACTTTTGGCTCCCATTGCTTTGGTAATGACATGAGAATCTTTCTTACAAGCTCAACATTAGAGTAAGACTTTCCAAGAGACTTCAAGCCATTAATAATATCAGTAAAGCGTGTAAACATGCTAGAGATGGATTCATCAGGTTTCATTTTAAACAATTCATACTTATGAACAAGCTGGTCAATTTTTGATTCTTTAACCTGACTAGTACCTTCATGCGTAACTTCTAGCTTATCCCAAATTTCCTTACCCGATTCACATGCAGAGACTCTATTAAACTCATTAGGTTTTAAAGCACAATATAACAGATTTGCTTTAGCATTCAGTTCAATACCAATAATATCATTAGCATTCCATTCTTTTTCTTCTTTAGGAACTACTATCCCATCAACAATTTTGGTAGGACGGTGCAGCCCATCAATAATAACTTTCCACAACTTATAGTCAGTTTGAATATAAAGATGCATTCTAGCCTTCCAATAATTGTAGTTAGACGCGCTAAACAAAGGAGCTCTATTGCTCGATTGGCCCTCGAGAAGGAAGGTGCCATAAGGGGTTACCATAGATCTTACCCTAAGACGATTAAGTCAAAAATAATTAGAGCCCCGCTCTCATATCAATTATTGGTCCAAAAGCAACCCAAGAGGGGGGGTGGGGGGGGTGAATTGGGTTTCTCACTAACTATTCACAGATTAAAAAACTAATTGCAAGAAAGAAACAAAGACAACGCTGCAGCACAATTGAGTCGACTCAACTAGTAAGTACACCAGCAAGCTTAATAGATTGAGCTAGCTCAAAGATTAGAAACACAACAGATGCATATAACAACTCAACAGATTCTATGATTGCAATATAAGCACAAAATCAACTAATTATGCAAGCTTTTCTAACCCAAGTGTGATTTCAAAATTATACCAATTTTCTTATGCGATAATGATATGCAAAACTGAAAGTAAAAGAGTAAGGGAAAGAGAAAATTAACACGAGGATTTTATAGTGGTTCGATTCGCAACTTCACGATCTACTCCACTCTCCAAGTGTCCTACTCGGGAATTGCTGCACTATCTCCAATAGTCGTTACAAACCTCTAGCTTCGTGGGTGCTAGAAAACCTTACAACGAGCGATTACTCCGAATTCACTCCCAACTAGCTAAGACTCCGGCGCTAGTCACACCTAAATCCAAATGATTTTTTGTACCCAAAAATCACTCACAAAAATGGTTTCAATCTTAGACAAGGGTGTGAAATCTCTTTTACAATAAGGTTCAAAGATAATACTCACTCTAGTGTAGGATAATCAAGATGAAGAACAAAGTTGACTGATAGAAATTCAAGTAATTGCTCACTGGAATTTTTGCTCAAGAGATGTGTGTGCCAACCTTGCTCCTGCTTTTCTTTTTAACGTGGAAAAACCCAATTGAACGTTGAATAATTTCCTCT
This sequence comes from Rhododendron vialii, assembly GCF_030253575.1. Taxonomy (NCBI): domain Eukaryota; kingdom Viridiplantae; phylum Streptophyta; class Magnoliopsida; order Ericales; family Ericaceae; genus Rhododendron; species Rhododendron vialii. The sequence continues at coordinate 14,012,359 of NC_080566.1, read as the reverse complement.
TAGCCGTTGCATAAAATCAGCCCATAATCTTTCCATCTACATATTCCAACAATCAATCTTCTTTCCTTACAGAGCTCTTCCAGTCGTTAGAAAAATAGGAAGAGATTTTCCTTATCTCTCTCCTTCTTCAATTTTCTTGTCTATTGGAGATAGGAATCTTGAGGAAGAAAAACCCTTTAATCTGTGTCTTTAATAGACCCAAATTTCCCATAGATTTTCATATCAGACGAAGAAATCTTGATTCTTTCCTTTCATTGTATCTATCGCCTCTTTATTGCTCATAAACGTAGAACCCTAGGCTTTAGAATAAAATACCCTGTATAGAGCACAGCATCATAAACCTTGATATGAAAGAATTGCTCATAGGTCCTTATAATAATGACTAATGACAGAATTAGCCCATTAGAAATATATTATACCAATAAAATCCAATTAACTAATGTAATTCCAATTAGGTTGTGTTTGTTGTCATCAAAATCTAAAACCATGGGGCTAACAAAATGGTCTTTGTTGCACTACAATGTGGCCATTTAGAACGAATAGCGGGCAAAACCTTTTCAATCAAACATGAGCAAATAACATCCTTCGGCACCGATGTAACCACCCTTGTCTCCAATGTACCAGCGACACAAATTTTGCTATTCCTTTTGGCTGGTTCTTTGTACGTGAACTGAAAAATCTCAATCTTTCCCGAAAATTTTTCATTTCCATCTGCATCAAAACGTGGCCGAGCTACTGCTGCCATAAACATGACTTTTGTATTGAACCGTTTGCTCTTGCAAGTACGACACAGCTCTTCTTCTTCGGGAAGCAAGTAATATTTCTCTGATTCTTTGGTCATGTAGAACCATTTTTCATCAATATGCACAGTCGTACATACTTTTAAATATCGGTTTGGTATCAAGTGCTTGGCTCAAGCATTGACAAGCAAAATCGTAACCTTGCTCTTTTAATTTCTTCCAATAGATGAGGCTTCAATGGGTTGGAATGTGGCCTTAATGCACCTTCTTTGATCCTCCTATAAAGTGTAGACTTTGAAACCTTTATGGCATTTGACAGCAAGTGGATATTTGTTCTTTGACTCTTACGAACTTCAGCGACTTTGTTGAAGTTGATTTCAACTCGCTTGTGGCCGACTCTGCCGGACAAATTAGAAGACACATCAACTACCATTCTATTGTGAATGCAAGCTGTTCCTTGCTCCCAAATCCTATGAATCGTTCTTTCACTGACAGAATATCGCACAGCAACTCCCCTTACAAAATCGCCTTTCAATTTTCCCCTCTCACTTTGCAACCAGAGAGCTTGAAAAATTTCCTGACGATGGTGTTTGGCTAGGTGATTTTTTTTTTCTACTGGGGGTAGAAGACGTTGCACAAAGTGAATCTATATTTTCCTTGAATAGAGGAGATAAAATAAGAGAAGGAAATTTTGAACAAATGACTGAATTGGTAGGCAGAATACCCTTGGAAGTAGGAGAGAATTGGAGTAGGAGGAGATTATGCAGTTGGAGTAGAAAAGGGAAGGATAATTATCCGTATTGGAAAGAGTTTGAGTTTGGGGGGAAGTGGACTTCTTTTTGATAAGGGAAATTTTGAATTGAGAAGGAAAGTTTAAAACTGACTCCAGAATATTCTTTTAGGCGCCATATTTAGAGCAGTTCAAAATTGGTAATCAATCAAATTGGCGCCTACATTTTCGGGATTACTCCTTGGTTTTTCTTTGTGGGTTTCTAGAGTATACTACTCCTCAATTGTTTTTTACCCATACTACTCCTTGGTTTAGTTGCCAAATTTTGTGGGAATATTAGTACTCCAAATTGATTTTAAAAATAGAAGGGTAGTTTGGGAAAGTTTTATTAGAAATGGTGCAATGATTGTGTCAAGATAAATTTTAAGTTTTCCGAAAATTGACATTCATTGGGGGACGGAGGGAGTAGTATTTTGTAAAGGAAAGAACTTCCGGAATTTCTCTTAGTCGATTACCTTTTTTCGTTAATATACGAACTATTGTGGGCTTCAGTTTTTTTTTTTTGTTTTTTTTATAAATCTAATCTACGCTATTCTAAATTTTTCTCTTGCATTGAATTAATTCTCTGATCTGGTTTGAAATAAATTACTATTATAATCATTTCTTTCAACAGTGTTTTTACAAATAAAAAATAAGCGACTAGTTTACCAATCTCCTCATGGCTTCCGTGTCAAAGTCTAACCTTACACCTTTCTATACATACCCCGAGTCTCCATCAGAACACACTCTCTCTCTCTCTCTCTCTCTCTCTCTCTCTCCATATATAATACAGTACAATGTTGCTTCCAGTTTCCGGCAACCAGTCGACCGAACTCGAAAGCCCTACAAAGCGGCCTAATAAATCCCGAAGCCTTAAATCCAGAGTAAAATCATCCCTATCCGACCTTACTCCAATCCGTCGCACTTTACTCTTGCTCGTAATCCTTTTCCACGTATCCCTCGTCTTATACCTTACTCGTACACACAATCCCTCACCATCCTTTTCAAATATCTCATCGAACACTTACGGCAGCTTGCCGCGCAAATCCTGCGATTCCCGTCGCATCTACGTCTATGATCTCCCCCCGATGTTCAACAACGACCTCTTGACCAGTTCCAACACAAATTTAAACAACAGCTTCGGACATCCGGCCGGAGAGCTAGCCGGGATCGTACCGGAGAGTATTCTCCCGGCGTGGTACTGGACCGACCTTTCTTGGGGCGAGGTGGTGTACCACAACCTGATGCTGAACTACAAGTGCCGAACACTAGAGCCGGAATCCGCTACGGCGTTCTACATACCCTTTTATGCTGGGATCGCTCTGAGAATGTACTCGTGGGGCAGCTATAATGCGACGGACCGGGGTTGGCATCCTGAGAAGTTGAATAGGTGGCTCCAGGAACAGAAATGGTGGAAGAGATCCAAGGGCTCCGATCATATCATCATGCTTGGACGGATTACATGGGATTTTCGACGGTCGAGAGAGGCTTCGGACGCCGAGTGGGGGTCCAGTTTGCTCAATCTGCCGGCGATGGAAAACGTCGTCCGTCTGGCCATCGAGCGAAACGTTTGGGACAACTTGGAAATCGCTGTACCCTACCCTACCGCATTCCACCCCAGGTCAGAATCCGATATCGCCAGGTGGCAGGGATTCGTCCGGAGCCGCCGCCGGAACCACCTCTTCTCCTACGTCGGCGACGCTCGCGAATGGATCGAGAACGATTTCCGAGGTGTTTTAAAGAACAAGTGCCTCGAGGAGTCAACCGCGTGCCGCCACGTGGACTGCGGCCGGGAAAACTGCATCGACGGGAAGACGGCGGTCATGGAAGCGTTTCTCGACTCCGATTTCTGTCTCCAGCCGAGAGGGGCGGGATTCACGGGACAGTCGGTATTCGAGTGCATGTTGGCCGGTTCAATACCGGTATTTTTCTGGGGACGGACCGCTTACATGCAATACGAGTTATTCTTGCCGAGTGAACCCGAGAGTTACTCTGTTTTTATACACCGTAACGACGTGCGCAACGGAAGGGATATAAGGAGAGTGTTGGAAGGGTTTGGGAGAGCGGAAGTGGAGAGGTTGAGAGAAAAAGTAATAGAATATATACCGAGATTTGTGTATGCGAAACCGAGTCAACGGTTTAGGAAAATGAGAGATGCTTTTGATTTTGGTATTGATGGGGTATTGAGCAAATACAAGTCTCACATGGAGAGGGGTAGGAGGACTGCATGCGAATCGGGATCGATGAAATATGAATGATAAAAATGTACTGTAGTAAACAGTTTTCATTTGTATCGTAATATTATAAGTATTTTTGTTCTTCGAGACTATCTCTATGCGGGACCTCTTTTTTTGGTGTAATTCTACAGGATTTTTTTATTTATTATTTTGATGTTATATATTTGTTGTCTTTATTTATTTCAATGTTATTTGATCACGCTTTCTCACATTTCATTCAATATCTCATGTTCAATTAATCTAATGTTTTTTTCTGTTTAGATCTGACAAAAAAAATTTAGCTAACATTTATGAGAAACACACTCAGATATATTTACATTATCTACATTTGTGCTTGCACATATTTTATTTAAGAAGTGCTCCATATATTTCTTTGAAAAGGCATACGGTGCCTAATACTAACTAGTCATTTTATTTATGATTTTTGCATGTTTTTTTTAAGTACTTACCTAAATTTGTTTCCATTTTTGCAAGATTGGAGATGATAATAAAAATGATCCATCGGAAAAAAACAAAAATTATATAAAGTTGTCTTGAGATCGAAAAGGTTTGGTCTTCAGCTCTGAATTAAGTAAGCTGTCGGGATACTTCCTTAGGGACAATTTTCCGTCATCACTACCCAAGCTGTTCTTGATAAAAGGAATGGGCTGCAGTACCAATTTTGATCAGTTTTGGAAGGCTCTCTCTCTCTTTGAGTTTGAGCATGTCAACTCTCTATTTCTAAGGAACATGCATGTTACTTACATGATTTATTTCAAATTGTTACTACACCATCTTATCAAAATTAAGGCTCTAATATTGATGCAGCGAGATGCGTTGAAAAAGAAGAAATGCGCAGCGAGAACAATTATGAATAAATTTGAACTAGAGATACTCTCTCTACGAACAAATGATATTGAGAAAACTTCTCAAATTTTCATTAATCAATCATAAATAACTAAATTTTAATGTCACCTTACAACCTATTTTATACTAAAAAACTAAGACCAAAAAGGAATTAGCAAAACAGAAAGCTGAATCCCGGCCCCGTGAATCGCTAATTGACTCAATAATTATCAAAATCAAAAGATTTGAGATATTCTCAAATCTGAAAACTAGATAACAAACTTGCCAATACAAATGGCACTAAAAGAAAAATATTCAAAAATAATTTATAACCAAAATAATAAAAATAGGTATCTATTTCTCAAATAATAAACTGTTTCCATTCTGCACCATTCCTTTAGAATCAAGTAGTAACTTTTTATTTTAAATTTTAAAAGTAATGCATTTTTTTTTTTTTTAATCCCAAACTCGAAGAGATGGGTTTTGAGAGGGAAAAAAAAAACATTGACTAACACTCCACAAGTTGAGGAGAGAGTTACTGCTTGAACGAAAGGAATCGAAGAGTACTGCATTGAATTTTAAATCTAAGGCCTAAGGGTCTGAATTTAATGGGGCATCATGCTCCCATACCATTTGCGAGCACTGGCGGAGGTACATAGAGGTTCGGAATGGCCCCAATCCCTCCCGACATTTAAAATATTTTACTAATATTACATGTAATATGGTTATTATTTATATAATTAGTATAGCAATCTCTAAAATTATTAAATATTTTGATTTGTTCTAGCTAAAATCTGAAGTTATTTTACATTGTCAGGTAAAATTTTATCAAATTCTTTTATAGAAGAAAATAATCACACATGTACGTTGCAATTGTCATCAATAATGAAAAAAAAATTATATTTAATAAATTAATGTACCACAAAGCTACACCATATATTTAGTACATTTTTGCATAAAAATACTTTATTTTATGTCGATCTCCCTCGAGCCAACCAGCACTGCAGTCTGAAGCATACTAGAAAAATTGGTATTCAATGGCTCTGTTTGTGTTTTGACTTTGTTTGAATTCTCGATGTACCCAAAAAAAAGGTACTTTTGATTAAGCATAAACAAATCTTGAACAGCACGAAATCTAAATCAAGCTTTGAACGATGGTACGTAATTATATATAAATTTAATTGATTTGGTGCGTTTTGTAGGAAATCGCGCCGTATAATTGCTTGTTCAATGTGAATGGTGAGATTTCTGAGGACATCCAATTAATTGTCGCAATGCTTTTGTTTTTTATATTTCAAAACACAACGTACCGTAAGATTCGTGAGTTATTAAACATATTTTACCAGCATGAGTTGACCATGAACTTCAAAGCTCAATGACTATGTTTACACTTCTAAACCAATTTGTCACCCTGTTTAAAAAATCTCAAAAAATCCCTGATCGACGATGTATCAACCGGTACCATAAATTTTGATATGTCAGCTCTATTTGTTTCAATGTAAATTAAATTAGAAAATAAACTTTAAACTTTTATTTTTCGATATTTTGTTGGCATATAAAAAATATTTTTAAAAATCAACAAAATAGTATAAAGAGAGAGAAAGAGCACCCGGGGGGTTAGAATTCAATTCAGGAGAGAGATAAAGGGGAATTGAACGTGGGTGCGTAACACCTCGCTTTCTGGTGGCCGGCAGTACTGCAGGATAGCAAGCTCCGTCCGGACGGGAGGGGGTAAGTCATGGTTTTTAAGAAAATATCACTCCTACTTGTACAAGGCCTTTTAAAGCCGTGAAAGTGGGTCAAATTGCATTAGAACTTCACAGTTAAGCGTGCTCATTCTGGGGTAGTCTAGGAATTGATGACCTACTGGGAAGTCTATGGGTTTTGGACATCCAAAACGGACAATATTGTACAAAGATGAATCGGGTCGTTACAGAGTGACAATTGAAAAAACTGAGCTGCAATAATTGAAATAGAAGGCAACGGGTTCATTTTGAAAAATAACTTGCGGAAGATTTAAGGGTAAGTCATTTTCATCCAATTAATGAAAAATATTTTACATATAAAATATTTTCTTTATTTTTTATACAATCAAAATGTAACGCACTGATTTTTCGGAAGCAATATAAAATAATTTCTTAAGAAAATTTTGCTAAATAAATATAATTTTCCAAAATAAAGATTTAGTTATTACAATCTCAAGATAGATTTACTGATTTAAAATACATTAACTTTAGAGCCAACTCTAGGCTTGATATGGATCCCAAGTATACTCGATCTCCTTTCCTGATATTCTTTCCGTGTCGAATTGCACCATCATTGAATCCTCTCCATTGAATCATGTTCCCTCTGGCAAATTGATCGTCGAAGCAATCGATTTACCAAGATACAGATGTATCCGTGAGTGATAAATTACCCAGTAGAATAATTCAACACAGCTACTTATCTTACTTTACAGCTAGTAAGCAACAGGATAATAATGCAAAAAAAGTAAAACAGAGATTTTTTCACATAAACCAGTTCATTACTATCCATTAACCTATCATGAAATCTAAGATCTCATCCATGAGATCTTTCCTCCCCAACCGCTAGCTATGCCCTGTTCCATGAGATCACTTTCGTTTGTTGTCGCGGATTGCACCTAAGTTATGTACCCAGTGTGTATCCCTCTCATTACAACAAAGAAAAATTATCATGCCTGAATCATAACTAAGGTTCGCCTATCTTATGCACCACTTCACAATCATCACTGGACTCCCACCAGTTTCGATTCATCACTGGGATTACTTTGCCAGTTCCAATTCATCGCTGGGCTTACTGTGCCAGTTTTAAATCATCACATTCAACTCATCACATCTCAAAATCCCGTCTGCAGGCAAACTAAAAATAAACTTTTCAATTTATCCATTACCTAGCATCGTCTAGGTGAATTCTATTCGCATACCACCCCATGTCTCTAGAGACCAATCTAGCATTCAAATCAACTGTAGATACAATATACAATTAAATCAAATAATAATTAAAACAAATAACAAGCAATGCAATCACACAATTTTCTTTGAATGGGTCGTTGCTCTTATTCTTGTATGGCCCTGATATCAATAATAGAGTAAGAACTTTTATAAAAATATTAAAAAAAATTCTAGGCTCTTATTAATTATTTCTAACAAATTAAATTGATTAAAAATTAATTAAACACATTACTTAGGTAAAAATATTAGAATAATTATCATGACCTTAATATGAGTTCTAAAGGTCCTATGCAACATGTTTGAGTGTCAAAAGTTGGGTTCGGAGGGTCGCGGACTTATTTTAAATAATGATATTAACAAAAGTTGTCGAAAGTAGAATAAATAGATAATAAATTATTTAATAAATAAAACTTGTTGAGGTTAACAACGTTTTCATCTTTGGAATGTAAAAATGCTAAAAAAAATTACTCTGGTATCAATAACATAATTTATAAGGTCGCAAAGAATTTTTGTATGTAAACTTTTGAATAAAAATAAGTAAATAATTAATAAATAGATAAAAAAATAAAAAAATATGATATTAACAAGGTATGATCTTTGAGGTGCAAGAAGTCTAGAAAAAATAGTTTGGTGTTAAAAATGAGGTTTGGAAGATCGCAAAATGGTTTTAAACTAATTTTAATGAAAACCGAATGGAGTTCGCGGTGGAAGAGCTAGCTGCAAGGTTTGACTTGATCAACCTTGCGGTGAAGCAGTTAGCTGCAAACTCGGCTCTGGTTCTTGCGGCCCAAAGGTTGCGGCCGCAAGGTCATGTCTAGTTTTGATTTTTTTCCGTTTTTCTTCATGGTTTTGATGCATGGGACCCTATGGGACTATGTTCTAGGCCTAATAACACTTAATATATATAGAGAGGAGGTTGTAATGGATTATAATACCTCAAATTGGATTGGATTGAATAAAAAATGAAACTTGAATTTTTGAGAAGGTGACTTCAGTTCCTTCGATCAGGGAACCTTGGGACCGCATTGCTTGATGTTTGGGGATGCTTTGAGTTGTAAGAAGTGTTTGGAACGGTCAATTTGGGTTTCGGTTGGTTTTAGAGCACAAACCCATTTTTCTCTCTTTAAAACTCCATGGATTTGAGCTTCGATTGGCAACGGTTTTCTCTTGATTCTTACTCAGTGGAGTGTGGAAGGTGTAGCGGTGTGCTCATGGCCGAAGTGGTAGAGTATTTATAGGTGAATTTGAAGAAGAAGGATAAGATCGAATTTAATGGAGTTGGTTTCATAGGACTCTGACATGAACGGATTGGGACTGTTTTTAGGGTCAAAGGGGTGGCAGGAATTGGATAGGAGTCAATTGAATTCGTATTTTTCCTTGGTGATGAAGGAATTTTTCAGTTCCGGCAAGGGGGATGGATTTGGTTTTTCTTGGAGGGTAAGGAAGAGAGAGAGAGAGAGAGAGAGCTGTGGGAGGAAGAGAGAGAGGTTGCAGGAGAGAGTGAGGTGAGGGAGATAGAGAAATGTGTGTGCATGCATACATGTGTGTGAAAAAAAATGCAAAAAACTATATAGTAGTTGCATGCAAAAATACGGTTTAATAATATTATTAAAAATAATAATTTAAACTTAATAATATTGAAGCTAATATTATTAAAATAAAAAAAGGTCGAAAATCCGGGTTGTTACACAAACACCAAAAAATAAGTAAAATATTTTGGGAGATGATAATGCCAAAACCCCTTTTGTTTTTGCCAAAACCATTTTTGTTCCTGCCAAAACTCAATATTTATCTTTCATTGCATGACTTAATTGTCCTCCATTACACCACTTACTTTACGAAAATGCCCATTGAAATCCCTTAGAAGTATTTTAACATTCTTTTGGCATTTCATCATCATCAGAGCTTCAACTCTCTTTTTTCAAGAATACCAGAGCTTCGTTAAGGTCCAACGAAGCTACTGTTTAACAATTTTAACATGGTGCAACGCAGTTACTGATATTTTTTTATCTTTTTTTAAGGATATTTTTTAGCTTTAAAATATAAGAGTATTGCTCTTCTACTGTTTATTAGACTTATCTTTTTCAATATGGGTGGACTTGCTTGCCTTTGATTGATCTATAACATTTGAACTTGGAGGATATGATTATAAACAAGAGGAATTGAAAACATGGGTTGTCAGATGGGTTGCTTTGTTTTGATCGAACTTATATGGGTTGTTTTTACTTGGGATCAAAATTGAGAAAAACTTATTCATGGCTTCACGGCGGATTCACGGTTCTGCGCAATTTCGGTCGTTCATTCGCGCAATTAATGGCTGAGATTGCTTTACAATTTTGACCACTCAAAATTGATTTTCAATACGGACCGTCCAAAAACACTTCGGACGTGCGCGATTGAGCGCTGCAAACACTTGTTTACGGGACACCCCGTAAAATAGTTTTTCTCATCATACAGTAATTTTCTTGAAATCATGGGACTAAAAATAGTTACTCTATATGCACCCTCCCCCTCTCTCAAGTTGAAGCTTTGGTATTCTTAAAAACTAAAAAGTTCACGCTCTGGTAGAATGCCAAAAGAACGTTAAAATACTCCTAAGAGATTTCAAGAGGCATTTTTGTAAAGCAAGTGGTGTAGTGAAGGGTAATTAAGTCATGCAATCAAAGAAAAATATATATTAAGTTTTGGCAAGAACAAAAAAGATTTTTGTAACGCCCTAAATTTTGGAAACATTATTTATAACTATTTATTCAAACTTGACCATTTAATAAATAAAAGTAGAATAATAAGTCATTACATCCAAATTATTCTCAAATCAAGATTTCATTTATTTAAGGATAGGGTGGGGTGCTACAAGAAATTTCTACTCCTCATGGTGATTTTCTTCTTCAGCGGTATTTTGCTTGGCTCCATATTGCTCCAAATTATAGTACGCCTCCTGTTCGCCTTCTAAGTCTGGCATAAAATGCCATGGCACAAAAGTAACACCGTGAGCTATAAAGCTCAGTAGCTAACTCCTACCCCTATGTCCCATACGTTACCAAAAATAATATCTACTTTACAAGGCATCAACATAATTTTAACAAATCAACAAATAGAGATATCATACAAATAAAAGTGTCGAGTGTCTAGTTCAGAATAGTATATCATACCTTGTGTCAAAACGTCAATTTCACTTATTATCAATTCTTTTCCTTTAGCACTGGTTCCGTTTACTCCCTCTTTCAGAATGACGGTCGACCATGCATTTACAAACTCTGGTTCCGCCGTTCCGGTCTCCCAAGTTTAGTCACACGTTCCCAAACACTGGTTCCGCCGTTCCGATCTCCTAGGTTTACACACACACACCCAAACTCTGGTTCCGCCGTTCCAGTCTCCCAGTTTACACATGTAAAAATTTCTCTTTTGCTCTTTTTTGTTTTCGAATATCGTTTTCTCGTTTCTCGTGTTTCGTACATATGCATCATTTTCTCGCGAACACATTATTCTTTCAAAGCTTGCTAAAATCATGTAGAATTAAATCCTACTTTCATGCTTATCTAATAATAAAATAAAGTAAAATAAAAACGTATTCCATATCCTTCCTTTCTAAACTAGGAAAAAATAAGTACACTGGGTAAATGAAGTACACTGAGTTTGCTTCTTTTCCACATCAAAACAGAAGTCAGTAGGTTTGGTAATTGGAAAACTTTTCCCACGCCAACCAAAAAGTGACTGTGTGCTTGCTTCTTTTCTAAATTAATAATACCAAAGTCAGTACACTAGCAAGTGAAGACTTTTCATTCATGCCAAATAATTCCATCTTTTTTTTTTTTTAAAGGTCCAGTAATTACTCCATTGTTCCTTCATGCAACATTACAAACAATTACTCCAGTTTTCTTTATACAGTGTACAACGGAAATTATAACTACAATGACGTTAACATTTTAATTTTTCCAACAAACTAATTATGCGGGTAATTATAAAATTTTCTAGATCAATATTTTTTTAAAAAAATCAACGAACACGTAGCACTACTATATTTAGGTGAGCAAGTAGGAGGTTTCTACCTTATTTCTTGGCAGTAGCGGGTTGATTATGATGGCGTCGGGTCGGGTGATCGGTACGTTTCTTTTCGGTCTAGGATTGGCCGAAATTCTAGTCTTCTTTCTCAGGACCGAAAAATAACGGTAAAAGTGTAGAATTTATTTTTTTTGAAGAACAGTTATATGGGTGATGATGTGATTAGTGGGTGGTGGTATAAGACTGACTTTTCTTTTCCCTTTTCCTTCAGTGGTTCCCTACTTCGTTCCTTTCTCTATTTAGCTTCCCAAATGGGAAAGAACATGTGGAAGTGGAATGCCCAAAAATGGGAAGTATGTGAAGGTATATATAGGCCTCTCATCTCTCTCTCTCTCCTCCCTCTCCACGGCACACACACACACCCTCTTTCTCATATTTTAATTTCTAGCCTGGGCAAGGCTATAATAGGGTGACATGATGGGGCATGAGGGAGGAAAAATCTGGTGAAAATCTTATCTCATTGCTCCTCTCTTCTCTCGGCAATATCCACACACACACACATTCTCTCTCTCTCTCTCTCGTCATTGGTGAGCTACACATTCACAGGCTATGTTGTAGGATAGAGGGAAATGATGAGTAGTTTAAGTGTTTGTTCCCTTCTCTCTCTCCCTCTCTCGGCCATTTCCCCCCCCCCCCCTCTCTCTCTCTCTCTCTCTCTCCTATAAGCCATATATACATATGATGTTATAGCCTGGCAACATTTATGACAGATGGAGATTTGGATAAAAAGAAATCCCATCCTTCCCCTCTTCTCGGCAATCTCTCTCTCTCTATCTCTCTCTCTCTCTCTCTCATCAACTCAAGCGGACAAGGCACCTGAATGTTGTGCAAGGAAAATGTCATACATTTACTCTTTCTCTCCCTCTCATCCGAACTGTTCTGTCTATCTCTCTCTCTCTCTTTCCACTAGACTCAGGGCTAGGATGACGAAGGGTGGAAGAGATGAGATGATATGATAGATTCTTGGGATAGAAATCCCATTCAGCCTTCTCTCCAAGTATGTGTATGTATAATTATTAAGGCTTCCAAAACCAAATTTTATAATTAGGACATGTTTATTAAAAACAACACTCAAGTAAATAAATAAAAAGACAATCGAGTAACAGAAATTTTATTGAACTAATAATTTTAGGGAAATGATATTCGCACTCCAAAAATTGATGTAGGCACTCCAAAATCAGTGTAATTCCACAACCATTTTCTTTTGATTTTGGAGTGCCTGCATCAATTTTTGGAGTGCCAATATCATTTCCCTAATTTTATTGATAAAAATTAGGGTCGTTACAACCTACCCCCCTTAACAAATTTCGTCCTCGAAATTAAGTACGTACATACTACGATGTAAAAAGATGCGGGTAGTTTTCTCGGATAGCGTTTTCTCATTCCCAGGTAGATTCCTCAATTCCTTGATGTCTCCATAAAACGTGCACCAACTTGATCGTTTTGCCTCGAATATCCTTTTCGCTATGATCTTGAATCTCTACTGCTTGCTCCTCGAAAGTAGTATCTTCGTTTAGAGTGACATCCTCCCAGTTGATAACATAAGTGGGGAGGGCAATGTACTTGCAAAGCATCGACACGTGAAACACATTGTGAACTCGATCAAGCTGTGGTGCCAGTGCTAAACGGTAAGGCACATTCCCAATCTTTGCCAAAATATCGAATGGCCCAATATATCGTGGAGATAATTTCCCCTTTTTCCCAAACCGAATAATTCCCCGACGCGGTCTGATTTTTAGGAACACATGATCGCCAACTTTGAAAGATAAGGGTCTGCTCCTTTTGTCCGAGTAACTTTTTTGACAATTCTGGGCGGTGAATAGTTTCTGTCGAATCACCTTAATCTTTTTAGTTGTATTTCGGACCAAATCTGGTCCAATCAATCCGGTTTTTCCAGCATCAGTCCAACAAATAGGTGAGCGACAGGGTCTTCCGTACAAAGCTTCAAAGGGTGCCATCTCGATGCTTGGCTGATAGTTGTTATTGTAAGCAAATTCAACCAGAGACAATTGTTGTTCCCAATTTCCGAAGAAATCAAGTGCACAAGCCCTCAGCATGTCCTCTAAAATCTGAATTGTACTTTCCGTCTATCCATCCGTTTGTGGGTGAAATGCGGTACTGAGCTGAATGTCCGTTCCCAAAGCTTTCTGCAATCCTTTCCAGAATTTGGATATGAATCTTGGATCACGGTCAGATACAATAGATACAGGTACTCCGTGTGAGCGTACAATTCCTTGGATGTAGAGCAAACTTAAAGCCTCCATGTTCTCCGTCATCTTTACCGGTAAGAAGTGCGCCGATTTAGTGAGACGGTCAACTATTACCCAGATAGTAGTGTTAGACTTAGGCGTCTTGGGTAAACCGGTCACAAAATCCATGGAAATATGCTCCCATTTCCACGTTGGTATTGGTAAAGGTTGAAGATCCCCTCCGGGCTTCCGGCGTTCAGCTTTGACTTGTTGACAGACCAGACAGGTTGACACAAAGCTAGCTACATCTTTCTTCATTCCCTCCCACCAGTACGTCCTTCGCAGATCATAGTACATCTTAGTACCCCCAGGATGAACAACAAAGTTCGAGTGCTGAAATTCTCGTAGTACGGCTTCTCAGAGGGTGCCGATGTTTGGTACAAAGATCGAACCTTTGAATCTGAGGCTGTTGTCGATGTGAATTGTCCATCCAGTAAGTGTTTTTCCGACCATAATCTGCAACCGTATAAATTCACAGTCCTGTTCAAATCCTTGAGCAAGTAAAATTTCTCGGTGAAGTGCAGGTACAGCCATAAGGGCGCACAAGCGTGCTTGTCCATTGACTGATGACGCTTGCAGGTTGAACTCGTTAAGTGTCTCTACCATCTCCCATTCTTTCATGGCTACTTTAGCTTTCTGCTCTCGACTCTTGCGACTCAAAGCATCGGCTACAACGTTAGCTTTGCCTGGGTGGTAGGACATAGTGAATTTGTAATCCTCAAGATATTCCATCCACCTCCTCTGCCTCATATTTAGCTCTTTCTGTGTGAACAGATACTTGAGACTCTTGTGATCTGTGAAAACTTCAAATTGCTCGCCGTACAGATAATAACGCCGCGACTTGAGAGCGAAGACTACTGCTGCCAACTCTAGGTCGTGCGTACGGTAATTCTTTTCATGCAGTCTCAATTGACGTGATCCATAGGCTGCACCTTCCCATTTTGCATCAAAACGCCAACCCAACCCATCTTTAGAAGTGTCATAGTAAACTGTGTAACCTACATCCCGCTCTGGAATGATGCGTATGGGTGCACTGGTTAGTCTTTTCTTCAACTCCTGAAACGTCTTCTCACAGGTTTCACTCCATTCAAACTTGACTCCTTTTTGCATCAATCTTGTCATTGGTTTGGCAAGAATCGAGAAGTCCTGAATAAATCGTCGATAATGCCAACCAATCCTAGAAAGCTTCTGATTCCAAACACTGTCATAGGCCGCTTCCAATCCAATACGGCTTCTACCTTGCTATCATCCACTGTAATTCCCTTTTTAGACACCACGTGACCTAGGAATTTAACCACCTCTAACCAGAACTCGCACTTACTAGCCTTTGCATAGAGTTGGTTGTCTCTCAGCACTTGCAGTATGATCCTGAGATGTTCTTCGTGCTCCTCCTTTGTGGTTGAGTATATCAGTTTGTCATCATTGATCACTACCACAAATCTATCTAGGTATGGTTGAAAAATTTTGTTCATGAGACACATGAATACTTCTGGTGCATTGGTGAGTCCAAACGGCATTACTACAAATTCATAGTGTCCTTATCTGGTTCTGAATGCAGTCTTGGTGATGTCCTCATCTCGAATTCTCAATTGGTGATACCCCGATCGAAGGTCAATCTTTGAGAAACAAGTAGCTCCTCTTAATTGATCGAACAGGTCATCGATTCTAGGCAGAGGGGTAGCGATTCTTGATCGTAATTTGATTCAACTGTCTATAGTTGATACAAAGGCGTAATGTCCCTTCCTTTTTCTTCACAAATAAAGTTGGTGCTCCCCATGGCAATGTGCTTGGCCAGATATAACCCTTCTTTTGCAGATCCTGCAGTTGAGTCTTGAGTTCCTTCAGTTCAGCTGGTGCCATTCTGTACGGGGCTATGGAGATTGGTGTAGTTCCAGGATGGAGTTCAATGGTGAAGTCTATCTCTCGCTGTGGTGGTAACCCATGTAGTTCTTTAGGAAATACGTTCGCATACTCGCAGACAATGTGGGGTAGTCCCAGCTCTATTCGATCAGTTTCTTCCAACTTGAGGCTAGCTAGCCATCCAAAAAGTTGGTACTACCACCTTGTTTGTCTTGTCGTTGAATTTGGAGTCTGTCGATTCCCCTTAAATTTAAAGCAGGTTCCGTCAGGAGCGAAAGCCGTCACCATTTTTTGATGACAGTCTATAACAGCTCGGTGGAATGACAGCCAATCCATTCCCAAAATTATATCAAAGTCAGCCATATCGATCACTCGTAAGTCACATATTAGACGTAGATCAGCTACCTCTATCTCGCACCCTTTACAAATTAAATTAACAGCTAACTTCCCACCCAAAGGTGATGTTACCATCATGCTTGATTTTAAGGGTTCTATTTCTAATCCTAGTGCAGATACGCAGGTAGCAGATACAAACGAATGTGATGCTCCAGAATCAAATAAGGCTTGTACGCAGGTACTGAATAATAATAGCGTACCTTGGATCACAGAAGGATCCTGCTCTTCCTGCTCAGTCTGTAGAGCAAAGACACGCCCTCCAGTATTCTGTTGACTTCCCATCGGCTGCTTCCCTTTCCAATTGTGTTGCTAAGGTTGGATCTGTTTGTTGTTCTGTTGTTGAGGTCCACCTTGATTTTGATTATTAAAACCAGTTTGTCGGAATTGTTGACTTTCATACACTCGAGGCCTCTCTCGTTGTGGTTTTGGGCAGTCCCGGCTATAATGCCCCATTGCTTGGCAATTGTAGCATTGAACCGTAGAAATATCGCAGATAAATCCCTGCGATGGCCTTTGTGGTTGGTTTTGCACTGCCTTGGTGTTGTTCCATGTTTGACCTCCTGGCTGAAGGTTGAATGACTTCCTTGGATAAGGTCCAGGATTGTTGTTGGTGTTATAGGTTTGGTTGCTTCGAATTGGTCCTCCAGCACTTGCTCCTGTCTTTTTTCACTTGGCCTTGAAATCCATGTCTTCTCTTTCAAGCCTCAAGGCACATTTCACCACTTGTGAGTAAGTGGGAAACTCTTGGTGACTACTGCCTTGCGAGAGGAACTCAGTCCCCATTCAAACTTCCTTGCCTTGTCATTCTCCGTCGGAATAGTAGTTAGAGCATATCGTGACAATTCCTCGAACTTGGCGGCATACTGCATCACCGTCATTGAACCTTGCTGTAGACTATGAAATTCTTGCGCCTTCGCCTGCTTGATTGGTGCAGGGAAGTACTTATCTAGAAAGATGCGTTCAAACTCAGCAAATGTCATTGTTGTGACATTGTGAGTTGTCTCCATCAGCTCTCACCAATAACGAGCCTCGCCCTTCAGCTGATATACGGCTAGAGCCACTCGATCCTCATCACGAGCGATATCCAAGGTGCTGAATATCACTTTAACTTCCTTAAGCCAAGCTTCGGCTAAAGTTGGCTTAGGTTCTCCGTGGAAAGCGGGCGGTCATGGTTTACAGAACTCGTTCAGTGCTTGTGCCCGAGTCATTGGTCCAGGTACGTGGGCGTGGGGCGGTGGGCGGTTGGCGTTGTTGATAACCGTGGTGAAGGCTTGCAAAAGTTGAGCGAAATCCATGTTTCTGTTGGCTGGGTTAGGATGGCCGTTGGATGACTCTCCATTGCGGTCATTATTTTCGTTACCCACCCCATTGCGTGTGAGCACCATCTACAATTTTACAGATTTTTGGGGATTCAGCATGGTATCTTACATATCTATGTACATTTATACATATTAATCCTTTATACCTATATAATACTTGAGACGGAAATGTAAACCAAACTGAAACTTTTATTAATAAAAGCAAGGTACATGATGCCGATTAAGGAAAATAAACAACTACATCCTATTACATGGATCTATTGTCCTCGATTCACTACGGAGAGTTAACAGAGGATAATTTCGTTCCTTATTCTAACATTTCACTTCTACCTACTTCCTACAGAGTCCAAAGTGAATCCTAAGTGCTTCCATGTGAGCTTTTTCAGCTTGCTCTAGTTCGTACTCTTCTTGACGACGAAGTTGTTCTTGTATTTCAGCTTCAGTCTGAAGGGGGAGTTCCTCCAGGGTCTCGATCGGAAAGTAGGAAAGATCAGCTAGTGGCGTGTCAAACAGGTACCCCACATCTATGTGCTTGCAGGGTGGTGCAGATGGTGTCCCCTCGATCACTAGGACGTCGTAGAGGTGAGACTCAGTGTCTCGGTCGTACACTGGTGGTGGTGGAGGCAGAGAGTTGGCTGGGACTGGTATAGACCGGTAGAAACTCAAGGCAGCGACGGAGCTAGGTGTAGCCATATCTACAAGTAAAAATTATATATTAGACTTAAGAATGTAGGGAATCATGCTGAAATAAGGTAAAAACACCAGTATCGTAGCAACAAATTTTATTTTATTTATTAATAAACTCCACATAAGTCAACAACATAACATACTAGTTGCAATACTACCACATATGTTCCTAGGTCCTACAAATTCTTCTTAACACAAGTTTTATTTAAATAAGCCTAACTACTGCTAGGTCTTCATTTCCTCTTCTCCTCATAATGGAATCAGTTCTGAGTAACAACTTTTTATGGTGCTAAATTTTTCTGTGGTCACGTAGGTGATCCCATAACTCCTCCACATCGCTCTCAGGTTTCGGTATTGCTTCAATTTCGACTTGCACTTGCTCGTCCATCCCATGGTCATTTAGCCAATCGTTTGCTTGTACCTCAGGCTCCTCCTCATTCTCCCATTCTTCTGGGTCTTCTTCCTCTGGTTCCTCGGGTTCTTCTCCCTCGGGTTCCTATTCTGCAGGCTCCTCCTCTTCATGTACCAACACGTCCATTGGTGGCCAAACTCCAAAGGTTCGATAGTATTCGTCCAGCAAGGGAAATTGTTGGGCAAAGTAGGGGTCGTTTGTCAAATGGTCGAGTATGGTATAGTGGATGTCCTTAAAGTTCTGGATCTCGACTATCAATGCTGGGTCCATCTACAAGGAAAGATACCTCAATTAGTACGTTTTAAAACTGAGTTTTATTAACTCTAAAGGGAAACTTTGGAATTCTAGGTTCTATATTCGATCATTGATTTAAGTTATCATTCAATTGTTCGGGAATTTCCAGCTCAGTGGTAATGCCAATTTCCACACCTTGCTTCAATCCGGAGATTGTTGTGTCAAAATTCCACCCAATTTGGGACGGTAAACTTAAACTCAATTCATGTTTATACAATGGTCAAACTATCTTCTGGTCTACCCATTCTACCCATGGCCGAGGTATTTAACCTAAAACTTTGATACCAAGTTGTAACGTCTCAAATTTTGGGAACATTATTTATAACTATTTATTCAAACTTGAACATTTAATAAATAAAAGTAGAATAATAAATCATTACATCCCAAATTATTCTCAAATCAAGATTTCATTTATTTAAGGATAGGGTGGGGTGCTACAAGAAATTTCTACTCCTCATGGTGATTTTCTTCTTCAGCGGTATTCTGCTCGGCTTCATATTGCTCCAAATTACAGTACGCCTCTTGTTCGCCTTCTAAGTCTGGCATAAAATGCCATGGCACAAAAGTAACACCGTGAGCTATAAAGCTCAGTAGCTAACTCCTACCCCTATGTCCCATACTTTACCAAAAATAATATCTACTTTACAAGGCATCAACATAATTTTAACAAATCAACAAATAGAGATATCATACAAATAAAAGTGTCGAGTGTCTAGTTCAGAATAGTATATCATACTTTGTGTCAAAACGTTAATTTCACTTATTATCAATTCTTTTCCTATAGCACTGGTTCCGTTTACTCCCTCTTTCAGAATGACGGTCGACCATGCATTTACAAACTCTGGTTCCGCCGTTCCGGTCTCCCAGGTTTACTCACACATTCCCAAACACTGGTTCCGCCGTTCCGGTCTCCCAGGTTTACACACGCACACCCAAACTCTGGTTCCGCCGTTCCGGTCTCCCAGGTTTACACATGTCAAAATTTCTATTTTGCCCTTTTTCGTTTTCGAATATCATTTTCTCTTTTCTCGTGTTTCGTACACATGCATCATTTTCTCGCGAACACATTATTCTTTCAAAGCTTGCTAAAATCATGTAGAATTAAATCCTACATTCATGCTTTTCTAATAATAAAATAAAGTAAAATAAAAACGTATTCCCTATCCTTCCTTTCTAAACTAGGACAAAATCAGTACACTGGGTAAATGAAGTACACTGGGTTTGCTTCTTTTCCACATCAAAACAGAAGTCAGTAGGTTTGGTAATTGGAAAACTTTTCCCACGCTAACCAAAAAGTGACTGTGCTTGCTTCTTTTCAAAATTAATAATACCCAAGTCAGTACACTAGCAAGTGAAGACTTTTCGTTCATGCCAATTAACTCCATGTTTTTTTTTTTTTTTTAAAGGTCCAGTAATTACTCCATTGTTCCTTCATGCAACATTACAAACAATTACTCCAGTTTTCTTTATACAGTGTACAACGGAAATTATAACTACAATGACGTTAACATTTTAATTTTTCCAACAAACTAATTATGCGGGTAATTATAAAATTTTCTAGATCAATATTTTTTTTTAAAAATCAACGAACACGTAGCACTACTATATTTAGGTGAGCAAGTAGGAGGTTTCTACCTTACTTCTTGGCGGCAGCGGGTTGATTATGATGGCGTCGGGTCGGGTGATCGGTAAGTTTCTTTTCGGTCTAGGATTGGCCGAAATTCTAGTCTTCTTTCTTAGGACCGAAAAATAACAGTAAAAGTGTAGAATTTATTTTTTTTGAAGAACAGTTATATGGGTGATGATGTGATTAGTGGGTGGTGGTATAAGGGCATCCACATCAAACACGCTACATCTTCTTCAAAGTTAAAATAAAGAGAAAACAAGCAAATTCTCCCCTGCATCAGCCTCTTCCCCTCTCTCGCTACTTTACAATTTCCTTAACTTAATTTGCTACAGTGCCTAGTGGTAAAAAACGAGGCACTATTCATCCATCTATTTGTTACTTTATTATTTATTTAAGATCCTGTAGAACAGAAACTTGATTATGAAAACCTTAAAGACAAAAATTAACTATGATTTTTTAGGATAAAATGATCAAAAAAATAAGATCTTCGCACAGGTTCAAACGGATTGAAAATTGGAGCACTTAATTTTTTAGATTGTTTATATAGTAAAAAATATGGCTAAAAAATTAAATTTTTCAATTTTCAATATTTTTGAACCGGTGCGAAGATTTTACTTTTTTATCATTTTATCGTAAATGGTCATAATTAATTTTTATGTCTAAGATTCTCATAATCAATTGTTTTGGAAGAAGAAGGAAATAATATATTAATAGACCACAAGTTAGAATAGAGAGTCTGATGCAGTATGCCTTTTAAAAGTGACTAGCTAAAGTAATAAAGTGACATTTTAAGGTGTAATTTGGTCTGAAATTTGGAGAGACTGGTGCGGATGCTCTAAGACTGACTTTTCTTTTCCCTTTTCCTCCAGTGATTCCCTCCCTCGTTCCTGTCTCTATTTAGCTTCCCAAATGGGAAAGAACATGCAGAAGTGGAATGCCCAAAAATGGGAAGTATGTGAAGGTATATATAGGCCTCTCATCTCTCTCTCTCTCCTCCCTCTCCACGGCACACACACACACCCTCTTGCTCATATTTTAATTTCTAGCCTGGGCAAGGCTATAATAGGGTGACATGATGAGGCATGAGGGAGGAAAAATCTGGTGAAAATCTTATCTCATTGCTCCTCGCTTCTCTCGGCAATATCCACACTCACTCACTCTCTCTCTCTCTCTCTCTCTCTCTCTCTCTCGTCATTGGTGAGCTACACATTCATTGGCTATATTGTAGGATAGAGGGAAATGATGAGTAGTGTAAGCGTTGTTCCCTTCTCTCTCTCCCTCTCTCGGCCATTTCCCTTTTTTCTCTCTCTCTCTCTCTCTCTCTCTCTCTCTCTCTCTCTCTCTCTCTCCTATTAGCCATATATACATAGGATGTTATAGCCTGGTGTCACGTCCCAAAACCTACCTTGGAAGTCGTGACCGGCCAAGCGGGTGTTAAGCCGCCGAAGGCCTGCTCATATTCTAGTTTAATGATTTCTCACATCATTATCATTTTAAACCATATAAGCAAGGTATGCGGAAGCATAGAATAAATAACATAATCCCAAAGCTTCTAAGTGTACAAGTATAATAATTACAAACTATTGGACACCACTTGATTCTTCACAGTTATTCTAACACTTCAATCGGTCCACAACTTGCTATCTACCTTAACCTGAAAAATTGGAAAAGATTTTCATAAGCCGAAGCTCGGGTGAGAAACGTATACCAAAGTTACAAGTTTGACCATGGAAATACCCCACATTATAAAATAGTTCAAAGCAACAATTCAAATATTTCGTTGGCCATCTAGTACATGTATTTTTGTTCGAAAGCTCATTTCTTCAGTCCAAGAAATCGACTCTTTTCATTTCATTTCTCTTTCAACTTTTGCACTTTTGAGCGATAATAGCATTCAACGGTATTTTTGCCAGTTAGTTGGGGAGCGACCCCATTGAAGAGTGGTAAGATATCATTATCCGGTGATGCCTGGCTGCATCTCCTACCTTATTACTTCCCGCCACTAGTATCTTTACCCGTCCCCTAGCGCTCGGGACACCGTTCGAATGAATCATATTATCACGAGCATGTACTCGCAACCAGTAAAATTCAAGTTTCCAAAACATATTGCCATGGTCTAATTTAATTGCAACTCAAAAGATTTACAAACCAGCCATCGCATCCATTAACACCAATTAAACCAACGAGGAAGTTCAAATTCCATATTTTCTAGCAAAATCAAGCAATGGCATCTCATTCCAAAATTTCAGAAAAACACATGTAACTAAGGTATGCGCAACTCACCAAAAAGAAGTAGCGGCCACTTTACACGCCCGCGTCACCTCACTTCACAGTATTTGCACCTAAACACGTAATGTTTTGATGTTAGCTAAGATTCCTATATCCAAAATTTAACTAGTTACTTTAGGTAGTAATGTCCATAACTGGGTAGTGCGTGTCATATTTATTTTAAAAGTTAGAATACTCCTTTAGACAATTTAGGGTCAATCAAAGTCTAATTTCTCTACTAATTTTAGGTATTCCATTTCTTTCACGTAAATTTTAGAAATCCAAGTGGATACCTCAATTTTTCCAATATTCCCTGACTTTAGTCTAAAATCAAACAATAACAATCAAGAATTTCAAATTAGGCTTTTAAGATCCTATTTTTAGGGCTGATTTCATTATGGCAGCGTGTCTCGAATTCGAACTCTTTGCCGAAAATAATAGTTTTACTCTTTAATTAAGTTTTTCAGCACATCAGATGCGGTAAAGTTCTTGCGCGAGAAAGAGAGGTGCTCTGTGCGTGAGTGTGTGGTTGTATGTGATATGCCCCAACTCAACTTCCTCCAATACACATATTCTAATACACTTTTGTAAGTAAATTAGTGAGTGAATGAGAGATTACCATAAGAGACAATAGGATTTCCCCTGGTGAATTTGGTCGGAACGGCAAGCGGTGAATTCGGACGAAGGGTTACAGGTGTGGAAGCTCAACCAGTTATGTTTTCTAACCCCTTGGTTTACTTGTTTAGTTTAATATCTTAATTCTCTTTTATGTCTATGTATATATATATTTCGGTGGGTTTCGGATGACACAGGTGAAAGAATTACACGTGTAATTCAATGGTACTTCAGTGTGACATGTGGCACCATGCGTCCGGTTGTCTCATATTTTGTCCGTACGCGTACAAATTTCGGTCTACAAAAATTCTCATAATTTCAACATAAACAAATAAAAGTATGGGGATTATCATGGCGGTGTCCGGTTTTAAAGAAAAGATTCCAATGTTGCATAACTCGTGCCATGTATAAGATGTAACTCCATTGCCCCATAGTATTTACAAAATTAGATCAAAATTCACACATTCATTCGGATTACGATACACTTCGCATAGCCTAACTTACTATTAGAATTAAATTAGAGTGTCAAGTTTCTATTCGGATCACGTGACTAGAATTTTAAAAGTCAGGATTTTACACCTGGCAACTTTCATGACAGATGGAGATTTGGATAAAAAGGAATCCCATCCTTCCCCTCTTCTAGGCAATCTCTCTCTCTCTCTCTCTCTCTCTCTCTCTCTCTTCAACTCAAGAGGACAAGGCACCTGAATGTTGTGCAAAGAAAATCTCATACATTTACTCTTTCTCTCCCTCTCATCCAAACTGCTTGCTTGCTCTCTCTCTCTCTCTCTCTCTCTCTCTGTCTCTCTCTCTCCACTAGACTCAGGGCTAGGATGACGAAGGGTGGAAGAGATGAGATGATATGATAGATTCTTGGGATAGAAATCCCATTCAGCTTTCTCTCCAAGTATGTGTATGTATAATTATTAAGGCTTCCAAAACCAAATTTTATAATTAGGACATTTTTAATAAAAACAACACTCAAGTAAATAAATAAAAAGACAATCGAGTAACGGAAATTTTGATACGTTGTAAACAAATGAACTCTGAACGGACACTTATTAACCATAACTTAAATATATTGACTTTGGAATCGAGCCCAATGCAATTTGCCAGCCTATGTTTGTAAGGTTTTAAGGTAAACTTCATTGACAGAAACCTCCTCACGTATGGGAAATTATTTAAAAAACCGTGTAGTTTCAATGATCATTTCAACAATACCCAACCAATAATTATTCGATAAAACACATTATAGAACTAGTGATGCAGACAGAAATATGAAGAATATAAATTAATTAAGTATTATTTTGAGTTTTTATTTTGTTAGGAAATTCCGTTTTAGTTGCCTCTTGTTTTAGCAATCTTATATTTCTTTCTAGTATTTGATTTCCTAGTCAAAGTAGAATTTTTTGTTTTTGGTATTTTTTGTTAATTAATTGATTATGCTTCATTTTCGGACAAATCAATTAGAATTAGGGTTTTTTCCAATATAATAAGTTGTAAGCCTTCGGGCTAACAGAGTTATTATTGAATTAAAGAAAAATCTCATTATTGTGTGTTTGAAGAGGGAGTACCTCTAGTTCATACCTATTTGTGTTTATGTTTTAAAGAGAGAATCTTTAACATAAGCAAGTTCGTGATCTTTTCTTGTAAATAGTTTCGTAAAAGGAGGCTGCGCTGCATTAGTTGGTATCAGAGCTTTCGTTCCAATTTTGACTATGGCCGGAGGACGTGCTGGAGGTCGAGGTGGAAGAGGAGGTCATACAGCTAGTGTTGATGAAGTACATGAGCGAGATGAGATTGCTCAAGATGCTTGAATAGATGAAAGGTTGCAGCAAGTCTTGGCGGCGATTGAGTTACTTACCCAACGCATGGAGGCTTTTGAAGTTGCAATCCCACCTCGACGTCGTCTAGTTCAACCTCGGTTTCCGAAAGAGGAGGAGGTGTTAGATGATGTTTCTATTACCAAACCTTTGGCTGATAGTCATCAGACAAGGGGGACAATGATGAATGAAGCTGTCATTGAGTGACTATTCACATCAAATATTATTCCAGATCCAGTAGTGGATTGGAGTAAACCACCAGCTTTTTATGAAGAACCGGTGGAGAAAATTACAAAATGAGAAAATAAAAAAATATTGCAAAAAAAAAAATTGTTACAATGTTAGTGTTATTGAAAACTAAATTTATTGATCTGTTTTGAGAATTTATTGAAGACACTACATGCAAGCGTCATTGTATTCCGATCTAGGAGGAAGATGAATTTGTTTTGTTAAGGGAAATCATTCCTTCAAATTATCAAGACTCTTTTTTACAAGTTGGGTTCGCAAAAATCAATTTGAAATATAAGCTTGATGCAGACAAGGTAGAGCGTACTCAACTATATAAACTCGAGGACGAGTTTCTTCAAAACGGAAAGAATGATGCAGAACAGAAATATGAAGAATATAAATTAATTACGCATTATTTTGAGTTTATTATTTTGTTAGGAAATTCTGTTTTAGTTGCCTCTTGTTTTGGCAACCTTCTATTTCTTTCTAGTATTTGATTTCCTAGTCAAAGTAGAATTTTTTGTTTTTGGTATTTTTTGTTAATTAGTTGATTATGCTTCATTTTCGGACAAATCAATTAGAATTAGGGTTTTTTCCAATATAATAAGTTGTAAGCCTTCGGGCTAATGGAGATGTTATTGAATTAAAGAAAAATTGAGAGTTTTCTCATTATTGTGTGTTTGAAAGGTGAGTACCTCTAGTTCATACCTATTTGTGTTTATGTTTTAAAGAGAGAATTTTTAATATAAGCAAGTTCGTGATCTCTTCTTGTAAATAGTTTCGTAAAAGGAAGTTGCGCTGCATCAACTAGCGAAAATGCACTGTATTATATTTGACAATTATTATTATTATTTTTTATGGTTGATTGAAGTAATAATCTCACATTGGGAGCAATAGAGGGCTCGGATTAGGATCCAAACAATCAACAGCTCGGATTTGTAGGAGCTCGGATTAAATCTGAGCTGTCCATACCAAGATGGACGGTCAGATCGGCTACACTACAGCCCCTCCCAATTCCCAACACACACAGCGGAGCTTAGATTTCGGCACTTTAGGCGGGTGCCTGCCGGTGGCGAAGAGTAATAGATTCAAAAACAAGGTGGTTAATTATATAACTATAATCAACAATTGTTGTCACAGTAAACGTACGGAAAAAAAAAAAAAAGAGAAAAAAAGAGAGCCGTGTGCCTCCGGCCACTGAAGTCTTACTAGGAAAAGGCACACTTAGGTTCTGTTTGGAACTTAAGGAAAAAAAAGAAAGTAAAGAAAGAGAAAATGAAAAAAAAATAGGAAGAAAAATTTATTATTCATTCAATTCGAAATTTTCATTTTTTTTCTCTCTTTCTCATCCAACTAAACAATGGAAGGAAATATTTTTTTTTATTTTCCTTTATTTTCTTTAAATTCCAAACAGAACCTTAATTTCAGCATCTGTTATAGGACAAACAAGACTATCGATCCCTCATGCATATGGCTGGAACCTTCTTGATCATAATAGCTCTATCCAACTCTTCTTTTTATGTATTTTACTAGTAATAAAAAATTCCTTCCGACTATTATTCCAAAAGCAATATGTAAAGTGCACCCTATTTTCAAAAGCAAGTAAACTAATCTTCATATCAGGACGCATTTACTTCTCTGATCTGGTTTTGAATAAAGTAATATCAGATTTACTTGGTCCAACGTGTTCTTTTCTCCTCTTCTTTTTTTTAACGAAGAGTGTTTCTCAAGATAATTTGTGCGACCATATGAGTAATTTCTCTAGCCTCCACCAGTCTTTGCTAACCTAAAAAGTTCTTACACATGGGCTGGTCCAACAGTGTTTTATCAGTAGTAACTAGTTTAGTGTTTTCCCTTCATTAATCTCCTTGTGTATCATGAGATGAGACGCTTCCCTGTCAAAGTTTTACCCTATTACTAACTTCTTCCTTTGTATAGACATACTTAGCTGCTCAATATATAGCCCGAGTCTACATCAGAACTCGATCTGATTAATCTCTATATGTAATACAATGTCACTTCCGATTTCCGGCAACCCGTCGACCGAGCTCGAAGGTCCTACAAACCTTGTATCCAGAGTAAAGTCAATATTCCTATCCTACCTTAGTACTCCATTCCGTCGCACTTTAGTTTCCGTCGTAATCCTTTTCCACGTATTCCTCGTTTCATACCTTACTCGTTCCCACAATCTCGCTCTATCCTTTTTAAGTATCTCTTCGAAAACTTACGGCAGCTTGCCAAACAAATTAGCCTGCGATTCCCGTCGGATTTACGTCTACGACGTCCCCCCAATGTTCAACTACGAACTCATAAACAGTTCCGACAAAAACGTGAACTACGGCTTCGGACCGGCGGCCAACGAGTTCGCCGGAATCGTACCGGAGAGTATTCTCCCGGCGTGGTACTGGACCGATATTCTTTCTGGCGAGGTGGTGTACCATCGTCGGATGCTCAATTACAAGTGCCGAACCATGGAGCCCGAATCCGCTACAGCGTTCTACATACCTTTTTATGCTGGGCTCGCTCTGACAAAATATTTATGGGGCAACCATACATGGAGAGAACGGGATTGGCAGTGTGAGATGTTGATTAAGTGGGTCCAGCAACAGAAATGGTGGAGTAGATCCAACGGCTCTGATCATTTCATCATGCTTGGACGGGTGACATGGGATTTTCGACGGTTGAGAGAGGTTGATGGCGACTGGGGGTCCAGCTTCATCAATATGCCAGCGATGCAGAACGTCATCCGTCTATCCGTCGAGGGAGACATGTGGGACAAACTAGAAATCTCTGTACCGTACCCGTCCATGTTCCACCCCAGGTCAAATTTCGATATCATCGAGTGGCAGCGCTTCGTCCGGAGCCGTCGTCGGAACCACCTTTTCGCCTTCATCGGCGACACTCGCAAACCAATCCAGGACGATTTCCAAGGGATTTTACAGGAACAATGCCTCACCGAGTCAACGATGTGCCGCCACGTGGACTGCGGCCCGGAAAACTACATCGATGGGAAGACAACGGTTATATCAGCATTGCTCAACTCCGATTTCTGTCTTCAACCGAAAGGGGACGAGGGGTTTACACGACGGTTGATTTTCGACTGCATGGTTGCCGGTTCAATACCGGTGTTTTTTTGGAGAGAGACGGTTTACTTTGAATACGAGTTATTCATGCCGGTTGAACCTGAGAGTTACTCGGTTTTTATAAATTCTGATGATGTGCGAAACGGAACGGATGTAAGGACAGTGTTGGAAGGGTACGGTAGAATGGAAGTGGAAACAATGAGAAAAAAAGTAGTAGAATATCTACCAAGATTTGTGTATACGAAACCGAGTCAAGGGTTGGAGAAAATTAAAGATGCTTTTGATATTGCTATTGAGGGGATGTTGAGCAAATACAAAGCTCACATGGAGAGGGGTAGGATTGGGAATTTGAATGGAACATGAATGATAAAATCTACGCAATTAGATTATGTTTTTCAATTAGTGTAGGTTTTCTTGTTATGTACATTTTTTTTGTTCGTTCAATTTTTCTAGTCAAAAAATTCTATAGGGTATATGAAGGCATGGTACGTTAATTTCTTGTTATATACAGTTTGTTTTTGCTCCTAGACCTAGTACCACAAAATGTGGCATTACATAATTGGTAATTGCAAAGTAATTTCAAAGTGGTTGTTATCCAATTATTAATCCTGATGCGCCATGCAAATTGTTATAATTAGTGTCCCCCCATCCAGCAAGACTATCCCGCATGCAAGGTGGAACCTTGTTAATTTAATAAGCAAAGTTCACCCTATTTTTCATAAGCAAGTAAACTAATCTCCATATCAGGATGCATTTACTTCTCTGATATGGTTTTGAGTAAAGAAATTGATACTCCTATTAGATTTACAGCTTGGTCCAACCGTGTTTTATCAGTAAAATAAAACCACTAGCCAGCCACTAGCTACTGGTTTTCCTTTCATTAATCTCCTCGTCTATCATCAGATGAGACGCTTCCCTGTCAAAGTTTTACCCTATTACTTAATTCCCCCCTTTGCGTATACATATTTAGCTGCTCAATATCCCGAGTCTACATCAGAACTCGATGTGATTACTCTCTCTCTCTCTCTCTCTCTCTCTCTCTAGATATATATATAAATATATATATATATATATATATTTATTTATAATGTTGCT
This sequence comes from Rhododendron vialii, assembly GCF_030253575.1. NCBI lineage: Eukaryota > Viridiplantae > Streptophyta > Magnoliopsida > Ericales > Ericaceae > Rhododendron > Rhododendron vialii. The sequence goes on along the minus strand of NC_080566.1, from coordinate 13,982,798 downwards.
TCCAATTTCCGGCAACCCATCGACCGAACTCGAAGGCCGTACAAACCATAAATCCAGAGTGAAAACATCCCCATTCGACCTTACTCCAATCCGTCGCACTCTAGTCTTGCTGGTAATCCTATTCCATGTATTCCTCGTTTTAAACCTTACTCGTACCCAAAATCTCGCTCTATCCTTTTTAAATGTCTCATCCAAAACATACGGCAGCTTGCCGTACGAAGCCTGCCATTCCCGTCGGATTTACGTCTACGATCTCCCCCCGATGTTCAATTACGAGCTCGTGAGCAGTTCCGACATAAATTTGAACGACAGCTTCGGACGGGCAGCAAAGGAGTTCACTGGAATCGTACCCGAGAGTATTCTGCCGGCGTGGTACTGGACTGATCTTCTTTCGGGCGAGGTAGCGTACCACCGTCGGATGCTCAGTTACAAGTGCCGAACCATGGAGCCCGAATCAGCTACCGCGTTCTACATACCCTTTTATGCTGGGTTCGCTCTAACAAAATCTTTGGGCGGCAACAATACCTGGAGAGAACGCGATTGGCATTGTGAGATGTTGATTAAGTGGGTCCAGCAACAAAAATGGTGGAATAGATCCAACGGTTCCGATCATTTCATCATGCTTGGACGGGTGTCATGGGATTTCCGACGGTTGAGAGAGGTTGATGGCGACTGGGGGTCCAGCTTCATCAATATGCCAGCGATGCAGAACGTCATCCGTCTATCCGTACAGGGACACATGTGGGACAAACTAGAAATCTCTGTACCCTACCCCTCGCTGTTCCACCCCAGGTCAAATTTCGATATCATCGAGTGGCAGCGCTTCGTCCGGAGCCGTCGTCGGAACCACCTCTTCGCCTTCGTCGGTGAAGCCCGCGAACCAATCCAGGACGATTTCCAAGGGATTCTACAGAAACAATGCCTCAACGAGTCAACCGTGTGCCACCACGTCGACTGCGGCCCGAAAAACTACATCGATGGGAAGACGACGGTTATAGCAGCATTTCTCGACTCCGATTTCTGTCTTCAACCCATGGGCGAGGAGGGGTTTACGGGACGGTTGGTTTTCGACTGCATGGTTGCTGGTTCGATACCTGTTTTTTTCTCGAGAGAGACGGCTTACTTTCAGTACGAGTTATTCATGCCGGTCGAGCCTGAGAGTTACTCGGTTTTCATAAATCCTAATGATGTGTGGAACGGAACGGATGTAAAGAAGGTGTTGGAAGCGTATGGGAGAATGGAAGTGGAAGCAATGAGAAACAAAGTAATAGAATTTCTACCGAGATTTGTGTATACGAAACCGAGTCAAGGGTTGGAGAAAATAAAAGATGCTTTCGATATTGCTATTGAGGCGATGTTGAGCAAATACAAGGCTCACATTGAGAAGGGTAGGATTGGGAATTTGAATGAAATATGAATGATAAACTCTACATAATGGGATTATGTTTTCTAATTGATCTAGTTTTTCTTGTTATGCACATTTTCTTAGTTCATTCAGGTTTTTTGGTTACCAGATATTGTAGGCTATATATATTATGGGTCTGCAAAGAACCGAATGGCTAGACCAAACCTTCCCATCCGATTGAACCCAAAGGCATGCGGACGGTTTCGATTAAGGATTAATCAGTCAGCAATCGGTTTCCTAGCGAGATGCAAAATAGGAGTGCTTAATTTTTTAAACATATTTTTAATATATAAATTGACTAAAAAAATTAAGTGCTCTAATTTTTAATCCGTTTGAACCGGTGCGAAAATTTTATTTTATTTTATCATTTTATCCTAAAGATTCATAATTATTTTTTGTCTCTATGACTCTTATAATCAAATTTTTACTCTATAAGATCTCAAATAAAAGTCTAGCCGTATCATTTGTTGAGTTGTATTTTGCTCTCTACATGTGCCGTGCGGCAGTGGCATGAGGCATTTTGCCTCTTGGTTTGCCGTGTGGGGTTGGAAACCAAAAGTAAGTGCCGCCCGGTAATTATGGCGACAGTAAGCATTTGTTGATGTTGGAATTTGCCTTGAATTAAAGTTTCTGAACTTCTGATTAGCTGGCTCGAGTGATCTGATAAGCTGGCTTGAGCAACCTATTGAAGGTCTCTGAATCTCGTGCAGGAAAGGCAGTCTACATAGCTGACTTGAGTGACCTATTGATGCATGGCTGTGCGGTTTGACTCTGTTTTAGGGTTTTTGGGGCTTTAAAGCCCAATATAGTTCTAACTTGTTGGGCAAGGATATGTGGTTATAAATATAGCCTTATTCTCTTCATTAAGTTTTGAACTTCATGAGTGAATTCATTTGAGAGGCTCCTACTGGCCTCATATGTAGAACTTTAGGGTTCTTTATGGTTGAAGATTAGATATTAGGGTTTTGGTGTTGTCTCCATCGTATTTGTGACTTTATCCTTAGATATTTATTGGATGCTTTAATTGAGAGTTACGTGTATAGCTGGCTCTTTATAATCTCTTATTGTTTATAGTGAATTCTCTCTCTCTTTTCCCTCTTGAATGTAGTCATTTTGAGGAACCACGGAAATCCTTATGTCTTGTTTATCGCTTGTTGATTTGTCATATTCTCAATTTCATTTTCGGGACAACAGTTGAGCCTGTAGGAGCTGCTCTGACACGTGACCACTTGCAAATGTGAAAAAAAATAGATCCATTAACACGCGACCACTTGCGAATGTGAAAATAGATCCATAACACGCGACCACCATAATCACTGTGATGCTCTCCAGCTCCCTTCCTTGAAAGATTCACGAAGCCCTTTATTTCTTGTAGTCCAAAAGAGCTCAATAAAGCATAGCTTTCCCTTCTTTTGTTTTTCAAAATAAAATTTGCTTAATTCAACTTTCAGTAAAAAAGAATCATGTCTAGAGAGAGAGTGAGTGAGAGTGATAAGGCAACAAGGAACGGCCATGGCGGCGAGGTGGATGGAAGGTTTGATGGTGTGTGGATCCCTGTGCTCAGGAATCACAAGGCTTTGCCAGGGAATAAGACAAAGTCTAAGGAGATTTTTACACTGTTCGTGGACAATATTCCTGAGGCGAAAGACCAGCAGTGGCTACAGAGCACATTTAATAAGTTTGATGTGGTTATGGATGCATTCATTCCATGGAAGAGGACCAAACGGACAGGAAACAGATTCGGTTTTGTCATGTATGATTGTCACGTTTCTGCTGGTATGGCAGTTTCGCGAATGAATGGGGTGTGGGTTGAGGACAAACGGCTATTTGTCAAGGAGGCGTGTTTCGATCGTATGTCAGAGCGTAAAATGCAGCAGGTGCCCAGGTTCCATGTGGGTACGGTTTTCCATAATAATAGGGTTTGCTCCAACCTTGAATCTGGGGTAGGGAAGAACCTCAAGGAGGGCTCTCCACGGGTCTGGGATAGAAGGGGCCAAGGGGAGTCCTATGCCCAAGTCCTAGATGGGGAAACTTCTAACCCTGTTAAAGTCGAGGAACAGAGCATCACTCTGCATATTAACCCTGAGGGTAACGGTTGGCTATGCCGGAGCGCGGTGGCTACTATGAACAGAGTTGTGTCTATGATGACTTTGAAAGTTAGTTTTAGCTTGGAGACTAATACGGTTGCTCAGTTTCGAGCTTTGGGTGGAAGGTTAGTTCTCATTACTTTCTAGAGTCAGGAAGCAAGGGATAAAACCATCGAGGGACCGTGGTCGAGAAGATGGTTTGATGAGGTGAAATTGTGGAGCAATGAATCAGCTAGTCTTGAGAGATTTGTGTGGTTGAGTTGCCAAGGTATGCCCCTCAAAGCATGGAGTGCTAAGACATTCAAACTGATTGGGGAGTTATGGGGTTCTCTCATTATGCTGAAGGAGAACACTCTAAAAGATAGTGACTTTGTGAAAGGAAAAATTTTAGTAGCAACAAAGATTGCTTCAAAGATCGAGAGGTGGATTAAATTGGAAGTGCAAGGAGTGTTGTATGATATAAGAATTCTGGAAGAATCTTCGTTTTCTCATCCAGATGAGGTCAGTGCGGGACAGAAAGGAGAAAAAAGGAGGATGCAGAAGAGGGTTAATGGCGTGGAGGAGGAGGAGGAGGAAGAAGATAATGACATCATGCTGTCCTTTGTGAACGTAGTAACCAATGGGAAGGAAGTGGTAGATGAACACCTACGTCTGAAGTCAGCAGCAGAGTTGGTAGCAGTGCATGGGGAGGACAAAACACTTGATAGGGTTGGGGGCCCTAAGCTTCCTACTCCAGATGAGCATTTAATGTTTGATAGAGTCTGTGATATGGCTGGATCAGAGGAGTTTGAATCTATTATGGGGGACTCTGTGGACCTTGCTGAGGGAGGGGTTGGTGGGCCGGGGCCCTTGGCCCAAGTTGATATGAGACTTGAGGAGCTTGAACCAAATGTTGTGGTCAATGTGGGCTGGGATGAGGGAGTGGTTGGTGGATCCGAATTTTTGGCCCAAACTGATGTGGGCCTTGGTTCTCCTTCTATCAATCCTAGTCTGGGCCTTTTGAAATTACCAAATTGGGAGGTGGGGGAGAAGAGCTGGGTGAGCAGTCAACCCCAACTTCAATTAAAGAGCAATGACCTAGATGGGGCTCAGAACGGAGTGGAGGTGTGTTCTTCTTAGCTCCCAAGTATCAATCTTTTGGTGGATTTGAATGATGCAGCTTGCAGAAATAGGCGGGGAAGACAATTATCAAACCTCATTCGCATTCGTGAAGAGTTGTCAAAGGAGAGCAGCATGGTGGATGAGTCTTTGGCTTTTTTGGGAGAAGCGATTCACAGTGATCTTCGTATTGCAGAGGAGGTACGTGCTACTATGGCGATTGGAGGTGAGTTGAATGTTAATAATTACCAAACAATGATGCAGTTTTAAAGAAAATGATTGAACTGGAAATTAAGGAGTTTGTTCGCATCAAAGAGGGTACAGGGGTGATTTAGTCTCTCGGTCTAATTTAGTGGTGGTCCAGAAGGGTGTTTTTGTTTTAATGCATATTATATCCTGTAATATTAGAGGTTTGGGGAGTTTTGTAAAGAAGAAATTTTTATCTAAACTCATAAAGAGAAGAAAACCTGATATGGTATTTGTGCAAGAACTAAATTGGAGTCGACAAAGAGGATTGTTGTTCAAAAAATGTGGGGGAATTCTAATATGGAGTTTGTGAGTTCCAATTCGGTAGGTGCGTCTGGGGGCCTAATCACTATTTGGAATAAGGATTTTTTCAAAGCTACTAATGCTATTTCACACAGGTCCTTTATTCTCCTGAAAGGGATAATTCTTAATTCCTTCCATTGTGTTCTGGTGAATGTTTATGCACCTAATGACGTCGATAATCAAAGAGAATTATGGGAGGTGCTCCTGGGGTTAAAAGTGAACTATCAAGTACCATGGTGTGTAGCGGGGGACTTTAATGAGATTAAAGAGGTCAACGAAAGGATCAGTTGTACTAGAATGGAGAGGGGAATGAGGGATTTTTCAGATTTTTGCAGTCATATGGAATTGGTAGATTTACCCATGATTGGTAGGAAATTCACATGGACCAACTATCAACAACAAGTCATTCACAGTCGTCTAGATAGATTTTTGGTATCTCAGCAATGGTTGGAGTGATTTAAGATTATTCAGTGGGGCTTGACACGCCCAATTTCTGATCACTGTCCAGTCGTGCTTCTAGATGATGATAGAGATTGGGGCCCTCGGCCTTTTCGATTTATGGATATTTGGCTTTCCAACCCTAACTGTATGCGGATTGCTAAAGAAAAATGGGATGCTATCAAAGTAGATGGGTGGGCGAGTTTTGTAATATTACAAAAATTAAAGGCAATCAAGGGCAAGCTGAGGGTGTGGAATAAGGAGGAGTTCGGAGACATAAATAGTGCACTCCAGGACTGTGAGGCTAAGCTCCACTTAATTGATGTGTTAGTAGAAGAGCGCCAACTTACGGAGGAGGAGAAGCCAAAGAGATGTAAGTCGAGAATAGATTTTTGGTGACTATCACGACTCTCTGAATCGTTATGGAGACAAAAGTCGAGGGTGAATTGGTTGAAATTGGGCGACAAGAATACCAAATTTTTTCAAGGTATAGCTAATTATAGATTCAAGAGGAATATGGTAGGCTCTATTAAGGTGAATGGAAGAGTATTAGAGGAGCCCGGAGAAATTAAGGAAGCAGCGGTGGAGTATTTCAGATTTAATTTCACAAAGGAAAGGAGAATTCGACCTATTTTGGGTGGACAGTTTATCAAACGTTTGGCATTGGATGTAGCTGTCCAACTTGAAAAATAGTTTGAGGAGGGGGAGATTGTGGCTGCACTGAAAGATTGTAATAGCCTCAAGGCCCTTGGACCGGATGGCTTTAATTTTTCCTTTATCAAGAAACAGTGGGTTTTTTTGAAAAACCTGGTGCTGAAATTTTTTGTTGAATTCCATGAAAGTGGAAGACTCACCAAAGGTATAAACTCAACATTCATCTCTTTGATTCCTAAGGTGGACTGCCCCACCATTTTTAAGGACTATAGGCCTATAAGCATGGTGGTATGCATTTATAAAATTCTATCTAAGGTGTTAGCAAATAGGATAAAACAACATGTTCCAATTATAATTGGGGAGGCTCAAGCTGCTTTTGTAGGGGGAAAATAGATTCTAGATGGTGTCCTCATTGCAAATGAGGCCATTCATAGTTGGAAGCATAGTTCCCATGGAGGTTTGATCCTCAACTAGATTTTGAGAGAGCTTATGATTGTTTGAACTGGGATTTTTTGCTAGATATGTTGGAAAAGATGGGCTGTGGTGGCAAGTCGTGTGAGTGGATAAAAGAATGCATTTCCTCCATCTCGATGTCCATTTTGATTAATGGCTCGGGGACAAAGGAATTTCAAACTCAAAAAGGAATTAGACAAGGAGATCCCTTATCCCCTTTTCTGTTCAATATTGTAGCAGAGGCTCTTAACATCATGCTAGAGAGGGCTAGGGCCAGGGGGATCATCAATGGAGTAAAGCTTGGAAGAAATGGGGTAGTTATCTCTCATCTCCAATTTGCGGACGACACAATAATCTTTTATAATAATGATATGCAGGAAATGGAAAATATCAAAAGGCTGTTAAGATGTTTCCAGCTAATGTCTAGCCTAAAGATAAATTTCTCCGAAAGCTCTCTTTGTGGTGTTAAGGTCCAACAACAAGATGTGACTGCCCTTGCTCATGTAATGGGGTGCAAAGTAAATTCCCTGCCTATTAAGTATCTGGGCCTACCTCAATGTGTTAATCCGCGAAGAATCAAAACGTGGGAGCCTGTCATTGATAGAACACAGCAAAAACTAAATGTATGGAATGGTAGATGCATGTCCACTAGAGGCTGCCTTACTCTTCTCAACTTTAATATGAGTCCTCTGCCTGTTTATTTTATGTCATTGTTCAAGATGCCGATGGCCGTTGCTAAAACTCTAGAGAAGATGCAAAGGCGTTTTATTTTTTTGGGGATACTGTGGAGAAAAAAAAAGCTGCATCTGATGAAGTGTGAGTGCATTACCAAGAGTAAAACAGATGGGGGTTTAGGGGTCAAGAAATTGTTACAACAGAACATGGCACTTTTGGCTAAGTGGTGGTGGAGGTTTAGTAAAGACAAGGAGTCACTCTGGGTAAGAGTTACTAGAGGTAAGTATAACTTAGATCAGCACTGTTAGCTGCCATACATTTCGAGCTCTGGTTCAGTCTCAAATGTGTGGAGGGATATTTGCTCTATTGGGGACAGTGATTCTTGCCTTGGAAGGGTTGTTCGGGAGGGATTCCGTGTGCAAGTGAACTCCGGGAGTGAAACCTCCTTTTGGAACCATGTATGGTTGGGGAATAAATGTCTCAAAGAGGAATATCCACGGTTGTTTTCAGCGTCAAATCAGTAGAGGGAGATGATCAATTCAGTGGGGGAAATTTTGGTTAATGGAAGATGGGATTTGAAGTTCAGAAGAAGGTTGTTCGACTGGGAAAATCTACTCAAGGAGGAGCTCGAGCTAAGACTACAGAATGTGACTCTAGATCCATCCAAACCTGATTGCTTGCGGTGGAACTGGTCTGCAGATGGATGCTATACAGTGCACTCGGCTTATAAACGTGGGGATTGTGGGCAGCGTGCCCGGAAAAAGAGGCGGATCGATGAGCGCGCTTTTTTGGCAGATGAGCGCTCAATGTAGAGTCGCCACTTGGGTTTGAAGGTTCGACACCCAAGAAATCGAACTTAAAATGCTCGTTGCGCTGTTTGATTTTGAAAAAGGTGAAGGCACCAGTCCGTCATAACCATATCTAGGTTCAGGAGCCAAGTTACGAGAGGGGAAGGATTTTAAGGCACCCCTTTCACCCAATCCGGAGATCGGTCTCTACTTAGGCATTTGCGAAAACGTTTGCGATTCTGTTTGATTAATCAATTCTTTAGCCAATTAGGGCGGGGGAACAGTTTAATGGAGATTAAGACCATAACACTTTGCAAGATATGATAGATAGCATGGATGAGTAGTTAGTATAGGATTAGAACAGGCTGCTGTGGGAGTTTAAACAAACTGGAGGCCCCTGTTTTGGAATGACGTGTGCAGTAAGAAATCAGCATGCACTAAACAAGTCACTGCATGCTGTTCACTCCTGCGCGCGCGACTCCAAGACACGCGCGTGCTAGTGAGCTCAAACCCGCAGCTCTTATTCTCAAACCTTCTGGGCTCTGGAAGGACCAGTACACACCCAGGACAAACTAAGCAGTTGATAAGCAGTTCTAAGTAGTTTAAAGGCTGAAAATGACTTACAAATTAACAAAACACCCCATAAAACAGTGTGGGGACAAAATAATGGCCTAAAACCTAGTTACCCGTGCAAGGCCAGCCACTAGTCAGAGGTGCTCTGGCCCGCAACGAATGCGCTCCGGCGCTCGAGTGTCGTGCTCTGGCGTGCGATGGTTTGCGCCCTAGCGCGCGCTTGACTGAGCCTTTTAACCAGTGTTTGGTTTACATGTTTCTGGGTTCTGGTACATGTCCAGAATAATCCCAAGGGTACTCCATAATAGCAGAAATACATATTGAACTACAGCTAACAATTTCTAAGAAAGGAAAGCAATAAAATGGTTGCTAACATGCTTTAACAGTGACCTATATGCAAAGTAAGGCATAAAACAGTAGGACACCAATCCCCACGTGGTCCATCACGCGCAGACTAGGACAGTCGCGCGCGGAAATGGGACCGTCGCGCGCTGGTTCCTACCATGATGGTTTTTGAAACCTTGCCAGTTTTAGGACCAGGACTGGTATTGATTACCAGCCTTGGCCCTGCCAGCCCCCCTCAGGGATCAGAATAGGAAAACAATAAGTATGCTATACCTAGATTGAGTTTGAATGGATGATTGAGCTTTGAGGTTTGAAACTTGAATGAGGTGTTTGAATGGTTATGTGATGGAAGATGAAGAACAAGCTATGTTATTGGTTGAGGTGTGAAAATTGTGTGTAATCCTTCTTGAAATTTTTAAACCCTTTGAAAGAGAAACAAAGGGGGATATATATAGGAAGAGATGGAGGTGAATCTGGTTGGTGCAAGGAGAGGAGCTCAGCCAGTTCACGAAGCTGGCTGAGGTTACCTAGTGGTTAAGCTTACCAGCCCATAAAGGTGATGGGGACAGATTGGACTATCGCGCGCTGAAGTCATCAGACGCACGATGGTCAACGGTCAAGCTTTGACTGTTGACCACCACCTGGCAGTTTGATCATCGCGCTCTGGAGTTAGTCCGTCGCGCGATGGTTGCGCCTCGGCACGGGATGGTTGCGCCCTGACGCGCGTGTACCACCTACTCACGCGTTGGTCAATGGTCAAGCTTTGACCATTGACCAACACTTGTCAAGTTGATCTATGCGCGCAGGCTTCAAATCAGCGTGCGTCAATAGGGTTTTTTTGCTTTTGAAGTGGCTTAGGCTAGGATTAGGTTCAAGGGTTTGGCAAACACTCAAAGCTCAAACACTTATCATTCCCAGGGTGTTCTTGATCCAATTCATCATCGAGGAATCAAATACTATAAGTAAACTAATCTGGAAGCCCAGATTGGGGTGTCTACAAGGATGCTTTCAATCAGTTAAGAAACTCTGTGTTGGGTTCTTTGTGGAAAAATTTAAGTCCTACAAAGGTGGAAATTTTTACGTGGATGGTTATTCAGGAGCGAGTGGCAACAAGGTCGGTTCTTCAAAGCCGAAACATTATTTTGGAACCCCAAGAAGCGGTATGTCCCCTTTGTACACTACATCATGAAACTCCTCAACATTTGTTTCTACATTGTCGATTCTCTTGGGCTATTTGGTCTTGCATAGTGGATTGGTGGCATGTTAAATGGGTGTGTCCTTCATCGATAGGGGCTCTGATAGCATGGTGGTTTGGGAATAGATTTCGGAATTTAGAGAAAGATATTTGGGAATCTTGTCTTTATGCAACTCTGTGGTCGTTATGGCTGTTGCGGAACGATTGTGTGATCAACAATGCTTCTATGTTAGTTTGGGATGTGGCGGACTTAATCTAAACAAGGGTGGCCATGTGGATGAGGACGAAGCACGACATCAAGTTATATTCGGTGGACGACTTTAAGGGGTATTTGGATGGGATTCGTAGTCTGAAATTGTAATTTTCCGTTGAGGTGTTGTCATCCAACTCTCGGTTGGATGTTGTTCTGCTATGTTTGTTTAGATGCACCCTGTGTTTATCGCTTTTTTGTTGTCTCTCGATGTACCCCTTCGAGTTTAATAAAATCCTTCGTTTGCCGAGCAAAAAAAAAGGCGTCTCTTCGCTTCTCCATTTCATTTGAAGAAATTAGTAAGATGGGTATAGATCTCAACATTCGACTCGATGAAGGAAATTGAAAAGGTATAGAAATACAAATCAGAGTCAAAAATAGTTTATATAGAAGACAAAAAGACATATAGTCTTTCCCAAAATAGACTGTCCTAACTTTAAAACAAAATAATCGCAATCAAGCTAATGCAATTTTAATTTCAGTCTATGTTTATAAGATTTAAAGATAGTTTTCTAGATTAAAAAAACCCTAATTATAATATAGAAAATCAACACATTAATGAAAGCCTCAACAATCGAAGCCTGAGATAAATTAAGTAGTGAATCAAGTTGATTTAGGAGCTGCATTTTTTAATTACTAGTTTTTAGCGTGATGAGATTAAATAGTACCTTTACAATTATTAAGGGAAGCCACGTGCATGGTAATTAGCACCACCACACATAGGAGCATGGATTTCGGCAGTTTAGGCGTGAGGCTGCCCGTGCCGAAACATTAATTAGTAGGGCTGCTCAAAAAATCCGGTGAATCGTGAAATCGGTCCGGACCAAATCGATCCGTACCTTTTGGATTTTGTTCGTGGAATAATGGTCCGGACACGGATTGAAAGATTAGAAAACCGTTACTCGCGGTTCGGTTCACGGATTTTCATTACGAAACCGTGGATTAACCGAACCGGACCGTGAGATATTTATTTTATATAAATAATATATATTTGTGTGTATTTATATAATAAACTGTTAGTAATGTTAACACTTTTTTCCACCAATTTTAGTATGTTATCTTAATAATGGGATATAGTGTAGATGAACATAAAATATAAGGAGTAAATCGTAGTTTTTTCGTATAAATTACGGGTAACCCTAGTTGAGTTTCAGTAGTTCGTTTTTTTCCAGTTCTTTTATGTTATGTAATGTACTATAATGATACAATTCTACTAGTGGTTTACATTCTTTTGAATTTAATTTCTAAAGTAAGCCTTTGGTAGTTTATGTAACAAGTACTTTCTGGTGGTATTAAACTTAATTCTGAATGTAACATTCTTCCATTTTATTGTGGAATATATGCTTAAGTTTTATTTTTGCTAAAATTCGTGGACAAAACCGTAACCGATCTGCGAGTCACGGATCAGATTGGAACCGGACCGTAGGACTTTTGGTCCGGACACGTATTTCATTTTGAAAAAACCGTGACTAGCGGTTCGGTCCTCGGATTCCTAGAAATCCGAACCGAATCGGACCGCGAGCAGCCCTATTAATTAGTCCATATTTGTAGTCAACCATTTTTGTCAATAGACAACCAAAATAATTAAAAACTTTCGTTGATATTATCTTGCACAAATTTTTGTATTGATATGGAGCGTTTCAGGCTAGCTTACGCGTTCCTAGAACAAAATCTCGACAACCCTTGTGACGCCCCAATTTTTGAAAAACGTTAAATAAATTTTTTTCAAATGTTTTTATAAGTTTAAAATGAAAATAACTTTTGAAGCGGAGTCAGCGGAAGCCTTAAAATTTGAAGTAAAGATAAACATAAATTAAGTCTTACAAAAAGTACAAAGTTAATCTTTTAAGATGATATTTCTTGAAATTGAAAATATAGTACTTAAAGTAAATCAGTGCAACTTCTAGTATGACACCTAGTGCTCGATAAGCTCTCTTTTCTGGCCGGACTGTTAGGTCTTCAATGAGGTATTGATAGTTGGGTTGAGTGAACTATTCTCCGACTTCTCCCTTCGTACCCAGCGTGGAATGCCATGATAACATAATACCGTGAGTAATAATACTTAGTAGATAATTCCCACCCTACGAATCCTTACTTTACATATAATACTTCAATGATAGCAAAGAGTACAATGGAAGTAACAAATCAATCTGTTTCTTTTCTAGGATTTACTTACTTCAATTCTAAAGTTTCTTAATTCTCTTTATGGGGCCCCTATTAGCATCCATTCATAATACCGAGCCCCTGTTAGCACTCATGCATCTCAATACTAACATGATACTCTCCCAATAAAAGGTTGATGTTCCCATCCACTCTGCTCCCATCCGCCACGCCAACTCCAGAACGTGACATGGCCCTAGACAACACGGACCAAGACATAGCACGGCCCAAGACATCCCCCAACAATCTCCTCACTAAATTCTTTACTATCCCATTTATCTCTTTAACATCGATGTACTTTCTATTCACAAACCATCTCATAATTCTAAGTCCAAATGGAGTAACATGTACAGTCGTAACATTTATAATTCAACAGTTCATAGCATAATTGTTTACACCTGTTTTTGACACTCAGTCCTGGGCAAGCGTTGGAGGGCCATTTAATTGTCTTTTAATTAAATTGGGTCAAAAAATAGAGAGGCATTGGATTATAATTAATGAGCCAAGACAAAACTAATTGGGCCCAGTCAATTTTAATCTGATTCAATCTTGGGCTAAGAGTATACTGGGCTTAATGGTCTACCAAAATTCAAAGGCCCATAAGTAGAAATAATTATTTGAAAGTGGGCCCATGAAATTGGTATGTTTACTGGCCATTTTGAAGGTAAATGGCTCTTAATTCCCTAATTAATTCCCTCGTGTCCGTAAAAAGGGAGAGACACGTGGCCCATTACCCTCGTAACTCTTTCGAACTATCCCATGAAATGAGGGAATTGGTTGATGGGAATAATTGCCACATGGCCATTTGATTGTGAAATGGCCCGTTACCCTTTTGATAACCCACGAAAATAGCAAAAGGAGGTGGCCAACTATCTTTGTAACCGCTTATGAACAAGAGTAAACACATGGGTAATTCTCTGTTAACTACCCATGACCCCATGATCCCATGAAGTGGAAGTTATAAAGGACACATGGCGCCATGAGATGAAGCCAACAAAGCCTCTTGCATGCAGAATCGTGGAGATGCTTGGCCTATAAATACTAGAAGACAAGAAGAAAAAAGGGTTCACATACCAATCAAGCTCAACGCTTAAAACCAAAGCCTTCATAGCGAAGCAACTATCTCATTTCTCTCTCATTTCTATCTCTCTTGTACCCCAATTTTGTTATTACGACATAACAAAGTTATTCATATCTCTCTTGTATCCCCAACTTTATTATTACAACATAATAAAGTTATTCTACGTTATTACTTCTTTTCCTACACGGTTAGGAAATTATTAAGTCCTCACTTGTAGAGGCAAAACCACGGACCTTCACTGTAATCCAGCCCTTAGGTTGCAGCACTATTGCCTTCACGGTTAAGAAGTCAGAAAAGGGGCCTTTACGTTGGACGCGACAAGTCCTGGCACGCCCACTTAGTCCTTGAGCCATTTTGGAGCCGAAATATCTTTGGCACGCCCGGTGGGACCCTAATCGTCTAAGGGTTTTATTATGGTAAGGAAGCAACAGCAGCAACAATCGGATCCACCCATTCCGGATCCACCACAGAGTCCTGAGGGAGTGGCAGTCGACGTGCCATTACTCGAGGAAGCTGGTCCTCAGATCAGCGCTCAAGATCTTAGCGACGCTACCGACAGCGTCAAAAATTATATGTTTTTGGCAGAATGTGAGATCTCCCGCGACGTGACACACTCAATTTCACAATCGTTCTCTCAGTCCTTGGAACCTCTGACCATAGCAGTCAATAAAATGGTTGCTACGCTTACAGAGAGGCTACCGCTCGCTACTCAGTCGCAGGGCTTTCCACAGTTTGGTGTTTATGGCCACGGTCAAGACCAAACTGACTTATTAGGGGTACCTCCCCCTCCTCAAACATTCTATCACGCTACATCATCCAGCAGCCTTACATTCGGGGGGCAGAAAGAGAAGGGAGTTGTGATTGGAGGAGCTCAGACGCCTCCAGCAAACAATGATCAAAGGTTTATTTTGGTTGAAGATCTGAACAAACCTGACAAGATAGACAAAAGGCCTTCGCAAGGAGGCCAGGGCTCTGGAAAGGACAAAGGAGTTGCCTATACTCCTCAAAGCTCTGATACTCGGGGGGCAAGTCCAACCCAGAACCAACAAGCGTAAGAGGCACACCCGCAGCCGCCTCTTGTGCCAGACCTTACTATGGGAAGGGACCAAGTCCTGAACTTGCTCCAGGAGCAGTTAGGACCTGGTTTCAGACCTTTGGGGAGGCCTATGTATAGGAAACCTTATACCGAGGAGGTGGACAATACACCTTTCCCGAAGGGCTATAGGGTTCCAGAATTCCAGACCTTCAATGGTGAAAGCGCGCAGTCAATAGTAGAGCACATTGCTAGGTTTCAAGTTCAATGCGGAGAGGCTAGAACCATTGATGCTCTAAAGTTGAGGTTTTTTCCCAATTCTCTTACTGGGACAACCTTTACTTGGTACATCAATTTGCTGCCTAACTCCGTGCAGACCTGGGCACAGTTGGAGGAGATGTTCCACCAGCAGTTCTACAGGGTAGAATCAGAAGTGACGCTGGTAGACCTGTCGTGCTATCGTCAAACCCATCTAGAACCGTGGAGTCCTACCTCTTATGTTTTAAGACTGCTCGATTCAAGTGCAAGATAGTCCTCCCAGAGGCCAAATAAGTGCGTATATCATTAAACGGGCTGGGCTTTAAAATGAAGAAGAAGTTCTATGGGACGGAATTCAGAGACTTGTTTGAATTGTCCTCTAAGGCCTCTCATTATGAAAAGTTCTTGGCAGAAGAGCAAGATAGGAAGACAGCATCCAAGGGAACGTATTACCGCGACCCTAATTATGAGGTTGCTACAGTGGAAGCAGAGGCAGACCTAGGCATGGCAGTGGTTGAAATCATCAACAAAAAGCCATACGTTTGCAAGGCCTTTGTCAAGATGGAGCCCACAAAGCAGCCGATCCAAAACGCCTTTAATAGGCCAACTAAGGCCTATAATTTTGACGTTTGTAGGGCTGAAGCTATCTTTGATCAACTCCTGGCCGACAAGCTGCTCAAGCTACCCTTTGGTCACAAGATTCCAACTCCGAAAAAACTGAAGGGCAAAGAGTATTATAAGTACCACAACTCTTGGAGTCATACAACTAATAACTGCATAGTATTTAGAAATGATATCCAGGACAAAATTGACCGGGAGGAGTTCAAGTTTCCTGAAAATGACAAGCAGCTCATGGGGGTCGACGACAACCCTTTTCCTTCAGGGCTGCGTACAAATATGGTCTCTGTAGACATGAGAGGAATGCCTAGGATTGTTCCTAGGAAGAAGATAAGTTTGGGAGCACCTTTCAAAGTAGCTTACAATTCCAACCCAGGCAGGTACTGTGATATCTTTATTATGATGAGAGGGATTTCAGGATTGAATGGGTCAGGAGGTTTGAAAAGCAGAATTCATGGTGGTCCAGACCTACGGGGGTGAAGAAACCAAAAAGGCCAATTTGCTCCATGATATGCTCTGTCTGAGGCCATCATGCCAGTCCTAGCAAGCCAGCCCTAAAGTGTATTATCGTGGGAAGGATTGAACCAAGGTTTGAGGAGTCACATAGGTCTAAAGGAAGAAGGGTTGTACGTGAATCTGTGTTCAACCGAATTCAGCCGGGGTTGGTTGAAGTTGAAGAGGAGCTGGGCAATTTGAGAATTTCTGCTCCTTCCAAGGGCAAGCCAAGGGTTGTGAGACCTCCAGTAACTCCTCCAGATGAGTGGCATAGGGTTGAACATCCAAAGTTTCCTTCTGAACCTCCGCCTTTGTCCAAATCTCAGAAGAGACGCCGCCAACGGTTCAGGCAGGCAGCAAGAAGGGCTGAGGAAAAGGCAGATCTTTTGGACGACCGAATGATTGAGGATGATCCCAAGGGGAAGACGAAGATGGAGATCCCAGTGGAAGAGCCTATGGTCGAAAAACCTAAGGCTAAAAGAGTATACAAGCCTTTGGAAAGGACTATGGAAGAGGCTATTGTTGAGCCTTTTCCAAGGACTTTACCTCAGAAGCAAATCCCGTTGCAGAAGACGTATAAGGAGGCTGTCACCAAACCACCTCCAAAGCAAGCAACTGCATCCAAGAAACAACCTCTCCTGGAAAGAACTTTTAAGGAGGCTAGGATTCAGTCGCCACCAAGACAAGTCACTTTGCTCCAGAAGACAGCTCTTGAACCAAGAAGGTCAAACTCGAGGGGCTAGTGGAATTTGAATCCACAGGCCAAAGAGTTTAAGCATGGATAGGGTTATAATATGCAATGCAACATGGTTGTGATCCTACCAGCAGATCTGGAAGTCCAGGACAACACTCCAACAGCCATGGAAGGAGATGTTGTGGAGATGGGGCAGACTGCTGAAATTTTAAACGAGTCCTTCTCTGTAGGACTAAACGGGCCTTCAGTGATTGTGCTAAAGGATAAGACTGAAGGGAAGACTGACGATCGGGCAGCTAGTGTGATCTTTGAAAGACCAAGTCTCAAGATGAATAAACACATCAAGCCCTTGTATATCACAGGTTGTCTTGATGGAATGCCAATCAATCGTCTTCTTGTGGACAATGGGTTAGCAGCCAATCTCATTCCTAGGTTTATGATGCAGAAGTTTGGGAAGACTGATTGAGACCTAGTCTCCTGCATTTCAACCTTGACTGATTTCACTGGGAAGGAGATAGCTTGTCAAGGTATTCTGATCATGAACCTAATAGTAGGGTCCAAGACCTTAACAACACCTTTCTTTGTTGTTAATTCACACTCTTCTTTCAACGTTCTGTTGGGGAGAGATTGGATCCACTCTTGTCTGGCAGTTCCTTGAACCGTTCACCAATGCCTTATTTTCTGGAATCAAGACGATGTGGAGGTGATATGGGCTGACCGCAGACCTTTCCAAGCCTCTACGAATCATGCTGAGGCCCATTTATACGATGAAGGGGTGGGTCCAATGAAAGTGGCAGACCTTGAAAAGTATGGCCGCCACAAAATAGCTCCTATACACAGTAACAAGTCAGCAGAAGAAGTAAAGGCACTTTTTCAAGAGTTAATCGGTCCAATGATCACAGAGTGAAGTAGGCCGATTACTACTTCATTCAAATGCCCTTCTCAATGT